>NC_140949.1:60638895-61838895 GCF_014529385.1 Adiantum capillus-veneris | reverse complement strand
CAAGCCTTGAGGTTATGGAAGGTGTCTTGAATGATGATATTGTAGTGAGTGATTTTTATGATGTTGGTGCTTTTACAAGTTCAGCCAAGGAGATTGGAAGGGCATCTTTTTCCAAGGAAATATAGTTTCTTGATGATATTCTAGATGATTTATACCACGTTCCTGATGTCAATGGTTTTGTTGATGCCGAGGAGATGGTTATGATTGATGATTATGCAAGCCTTTTGCAAGTTCTTGATGATGGTTAGCGGGTTTTCCTAAAGATGGTTCTACATTTCTATGTGATGTTGCTGATGGAGGAGATGATGTTGATATTCTTATATCTCATTGGTTTTATGTCTTCATGGTTGATGACATAAGGAAAGAAATTCAAGGAGCACAAGTGAAAAGTTTTCAAGTTCAAACATTCAAAGTCTATTTAGTTTAGTGTTTGCATATTGGTTGAGTGGAATTATCTAATCTCTATGAGGAGGAGTTCTCTAGAGTTTTTCAAGTGAAAGTAGAAAGTGAAGCAATTCACATTGAAGTTCATGATGGTCTTCTTGAGTGTTCTTACATCCACAAGTGTAGTTTTGTTGGGAGTCTTTTGCATGTTGTGATACAAAGTGACTCTCCTAACCAAATTGAAGTTGAGTTTGGTGGGTTGGAGGCAAAGATGTTTCAAGTCAAAGATCAGGGAGATATCAGTGATGGAGTGTTTTGCAGACAAAAAGTAAATTTTGTTATGTTTTTGAGGGGTAATATGAGCAAGCCACCTTGGTGGTGCTTTTTATGTATGAAGGAGAGTCCAACTGGTTATTGTTATGCCTTGAATCAAATCAGTTTGATGAAGAAGCATATCAATTTAGGTGTTTCTTGAATCAAGATTTTTAGGAAAATTAATTGTTTTGGCATATGGAGTCTAAATCAGGTCTCCAAGTGTTTCATCTACATGTAAAGATGTTAGAGATCCTCAAGAGGAAGTGTCGAATGGTTGCAAAGTTTGCATCCTATCTTGAATATTTCTTTAGTCTTTTTGAGGAATCTAAAATTGAACCTGAACCTGAACCTGAACCTGAAAAGAAAACTAAATTTGTTATTTAATGTGTACCTGAATCTAAAAATGGACTTGAAAACCTGAAATTACTTGAAGAAGAGGAGATTTTTCTACTTTGTAGAAGGGATTTGAAGCAAGATGCAAGAAGCAAATATCAATTTGGCTATCTTTTGCCTCACATGATTCAAGAAGTTCAAGATGGAGTCCAGAGTTGATTCTAATCTTCTTCCACGAGTGTTGAAGATGTTGAAGAAGCAAGGTTTGATGGTTTGCAAGGTGTTTTTTCATATTGAACCAATCATAAATCATTTTGAATTGAAACTTGATTTATCTAAAAGGATATTTGCGGCAGATTGGTGGCTAATATTGAGTGTATAGATGTTTCTGAATTATGCAATGATGGTTACCGAGCTCAAAGTTGCAGATGCTCCAAATCATGGAGCGTCTGAAGTGGATTGAGCTCAACTTTACATGAATTTTGAGCGTCCAAATCAAATTTTGCAGATGGGAGACGTTGATTTTGATGATTCAATGTTGTCGTTCTCATATTGTTTAGATCAGATTTTGCAAAACGATGATTAGAAGATGAAGGTTTTGAACGTGATTTTGCAAAATGCTTGTGGAGTTCAAAGGGATTTAATGTTTTGGATGTTTTTCTTGCAAAAGTTACAATCTTTGACGAGCAAAATGGTTGAGTTGCAAAGAAAAAACCGTTTTGATTCTAATTTGCCGAGAATGATGGATTAAAAGAGGAGATGTTTGTGGAGCATTTGGATCATAATTTCCATGGTTCTTGGAAGCAATTTTTTAAGTTGAGAAGATATGTTTGATGAATTTTAGATTTTCAAAGAGATAAAGTTTGCAGGAATGCAGTTTTCAGCAATGCAGAATTCAAGAGTGCAAATTTTAGGGATGCAAAGGATCCTGAACCTGAATTTGTCTATTTTTACTAATTTTTGGTGGAGTAAAAGCTTGCTGATAGAACATTGGTTCTACAAGTTTTTTTCATACAAGCTCTCATGGATGATGATTTACTTGATGGGTTCCCAGTCTTGGCATGTTGCCAATAAATGGTGCATTTGTAAATCACTCTTGATGGTGAGGTGATGCGCAAATTGGGATATCAATGTAATCCTTTGGGGGGAAAATGGGTGGTGTTTAGTGATTATGTAGTGTGTAGTTTGTGAATCTTGGATTAAGTTCAAGGCACTTCACTTTGCATAACTACTTGTATCTTCATGGGAAGAGGAGCAACCTATGGGAATCTCCTGTATAGAAGAGGATGAAGGTTTTCTACGCTATCAATTTCAAATTCTATGTGTAATTTCATTTCAGCCATGATTTAGTAATGTAGGTTACTCATTGTTTCTTGAATTCTGTTTATGTACAAAATTGCCATGTTATAAAGGATTTTGTGAATGAATCTTGTGAAAAAGTAGCACGGAAAAATCTAGGCAACTCGAGGCGTATAATATGTCTGACAGTCCTCTACAAAATATTTTTCCTTTGTCTCGACAAAAGAATTAGTCATTTGATGGATCAAATAATTCTTAAAGAGCAAAAAGGTTTCATTAGAGGTAGATTTATCTTGGATGCTATAATCACTATGTAGGAAGGGATGGAATATGCTGCTGAAACTGATGAAGACTTCTATTTCTTCAAAGTTGACTTTGATAAGGCTTATGACAGAATGGAGTGGGATTTTATGCTTCAATCCCTGCATGACATTGGTTATGGGAAGAAGTTCATAAAATTTGTGCATGTTCTTTTTGGTAATGCTTATGCAAGGATTGTTAGCAATGGTGATCTTTCAGATGCAATTCACCTCATGAGGTCCATCAGACATGGATGTCATCTTGCTTCTCTACTCTTTGCAATTGCTTCAGATGCTCATGGTTGGCTGATCAAAGACAGAATCAATGAGGGTACAATTAAAGGGATTGATATCCAAGGGGCCTCCTCTGCTCTCTGTCTCCAACAATTATGCATGTTGACATTAATTGTATTGAGGGGTTCTTGGACTACCTTAACCTATTTTATCTTGCTAGTCGATCTATCATTAACCACCTCCAATGGGGATATACCAGCTTCAGTATGGAATGCAGGCTATCAAAATATTCCAGATGGGTAAATCTTTAGACTTCTGGGTATACCTATGGGATTTATGGTTTCTATGGAAGAGTCATGGAAGTCGTTACTTGACATATTTAGAAGGAAAATGTACCAATGGCGCGATATGCTGCCTACTCTTTCCTCCAGGGTCTTTGTGCTCAATCACTACTTGTTGCCTTCATTAATTTACTCCATTTCTTGTTGGAAACCCTCCAAACTGCAACTTAATCAAGCCATTCAACTAGTCAAAAGGTTCCTTTGGGGTGGAAATGATTTGGGAGCTAAAGTACCTAAAGTACCCTGGAATATTTGTTGTATGCACAAAACCAAAGGAGGTTTGGGAGTCATGGATCTTGATAGATTGTCTACTAAGTTCCAAATGGATCCATCAAAGTTAGAGGGAATAAAAGGATGGCCTAATCCAAATAATCTTCATGAACTAAGAAGCTTTATAGGTATGTGTGCATACTATAGACACTCCATAGAAAATTTCTCACTAATAGCAAGACCATTACATGACCTAGCAAAGAAAAACGTTAGGTATACATGGTCTGCCAAGGAGAACAATGCTTTTGAAAAGCTTATCTCTCAACATGTGCTTACACTGTCGGGTCTCTCAAAGCCATTTGAGGTCCAATGTGATGCTTATGGTGATTGCCTTGGAGCTGTTTTGCTCCAAGAAGGGACGCCATAGCCTATGAAAGTCGAAGGCTCGACCCTGTTGAGCAAGCTCTAGGCATATATGAAAAGGAACTCTTCGCAATTCTACATGCCTTAGACTCATGGAAGCACTATTTATTGGGGACTCCTTTCATTATGCCGACGGATCACCAAAGCCTTAAGTACATCATGACGCAGACCAAGCTCTTCGACAAACAAATGAGGTGGGAAAATTTCCTTTTGGAATTTCATTTTCATATTGCTCACATTACTGGCAAGCATAATCAAGTAGCCGATGCACTCTCAAGACGGCCGAGAGTGAATGCGGTTTCCATAGCAACTCATGTTGGGGTATAGGTGCTTGTGCCTTGCCCGGCCGCCCAGAGTCTGGGCGCCCACTGACTTGTATACCTTATACATAGCATAAGTGTATAGGGGGCTGCTCACTCTTTGAGTCTCCCCACCCATATCTGTGTCGTGTGTCTCCTTCTCTCTCTCACTCTCCGTCTGTGGTGCTCCCCGATCCCCTTCAATTGGTATCAGAGCTATGGTGACCGCGGAGAGCACGACGGCTTTGAGAGCTTCGAGGCGATAGCTCGCTCGCTCTCGATGGTAGAGAGATTCAGAAAGCTTGGAAGCTTTGTGAGAATGCAATGGGAGCTTGTGAGCTCAGTTGAGAGTGATGTATGCTCTTGTGGAAGCTCAGAAAGGAGTGTGGAAGATTGTGTGTAAGTGAAGGTGCTGCCCTAAAACTGTGTGCGCAGCAGCATTGTTTTCAGATTTGTTTTTCTCCTTGTAGAATGCAGATCTGAGAATTCTATTGTGGCAGCCCATCCGTTTCGACGTGGTCTACAACTTTGCAGAAGAAACTTTTTGCAAATTCCTCACCGTTTTGCTGATATTCAGCTCAGACTGACTGTATACAGAAATTCCATATTTTCTGTTGTCGCATTGTGTGCGAGTTTGATGCACTTTTGGAAGCACGGGAGATGCTTGAAGTTGAGTGAATAAATTTTGAGCTGAAGATGCAATTGCAGCTTGTGTTAAGCTTGTGGTTTGAGGGTTTTTTGGTAGACTTGGGCAACGAAGTACGGAGGCGTTTACACACCACCGAAGCGGTCTCTTGAGAGACGCAGGTTTTTGGAGCACACAGGTGGAGCTTCTTTCACTGGTTTTCACAGGATACTTTGGCAGTGATTTTGTGCTTGGATTCATGATCTTTGCGAATGGTTTGCATATGGTTATGGCGCATGGTTGATGCCCATCATACATGCATTTTGGCGAGCACTTTCAAGTGCCGGTGAGCTCTCTTGAGAGCATTGTTTTCGCATTGAATAAGTTTCCAGATTGCAAATCTTTTGGCGCTTGCTTATGCGCGGTCACTCCGTTGATGTACGTTGAGTGCGGATTGCCATTGTATGTGAAAATGTGGAGCCATTTTGGCATTTCTACTCATTGGCATTGAGTAGTGTTATGGTTTATGGTAGAGATTGTACTTGAGTTTTTTGCTCAGTTTTGAGGGGAAATTCTGTCGGATTTTTCCCAGATTCTCGCTATAGTTTTTGATCAAGTGTTTACTCTCACTTTGACAGGTTTTGTCAGTTTGTACACAGTTTTGTGTTTTTGTATCCACTCTCGCAAGAGTGAGGAGTTGTGTATCTTTCTTTGCTTGAGACAGTGGTTTGCTCTCAGGTGGGAGAGTCTTGTGATCTCGAGCATTGTTTGCCATAGTTTTGCAGAGCTTATGCATGTATATTGAGTGTAGTTTGATGCGCATTGATTGCTCATTGTAATGAGCTTGCAGGACAATGGTTATTTTGTGTTGATAGCCATTGTACGTCGAAACTCTGGCAAAATTTTCCCAGGAGTTTTATGCGTATCATTTATGCGATCTAGGTAGAGATTACGGGTTGCACTCAGCATTTGCGTGAGGTGTTCTCTGCAGGTGGGAGATTTATGCGTATGTATGCATCGATACCGCACAGTGTGGGCTTGGTGATTAGCTCACAGATTGCAGTGTGATACTAGAGCAGGCAAGACTTGTATTGACATTGCGGGAGCTCTATTTTGGAGTGTGTCTCATAGGTTTTACATTGTGTTTCTGGCCATATTTGTAGACAGTTTCCAGGTGTTGTTGGTGAGGTGGTTTTGCTTTCTAGTTTGCTACATTGTGCTCATGGCAGAGACAGGTGATCGATCAGATTGTGACCTCTCACATATGCGCGTGTTTGATGGGTCAGACTTTGCGACATGGAGAGAGTGTATGCTTGACGCATTAACACAGCGAGGGTTGCATGGACCATTGAGTGGTGATGCAGGTAGACCTTCAAACATGTCTGACGATCAGTGGCAGGAGCTAGAGGAGATGGCACTATCTACACTCTCTTTGCACCTTGCGGAATCTGTATATGCTCTTGTTATGTATGAGACTACTTCGAGAGCACTTTGGTGCAGATTACATGAAATGTATGATAGATATGAGTCATCACGGACTCGTGTGAGACATGTACATTCACGAGCACGCCGACAGGTAACATGTTGGTATTGTGGTCATTCTGGACACGTTAGACGGTGCTGTTTTCGTCGTATGCGACATCGTAGGAGACATGGCAGTCTCAGAGATGTATGTAGTGATGCCATGGACTCAGTTGCTTTGACAGTTGAGGCACATGTAGTGTCGGAGTATACTAGTGACGGGGATGTCACTTTTACCTCGAGCTATGCACGAGATGCTATACATGTGGATAGTGCACTCCCTTCGCAGTGGTTGCTAGACGCAGATGCTATGTTTCATGTCACGCCGCATCGTGCATGGTTTTGTAGCTATTCTAGTGGGATGCTTGGTAGTGTACGTTTGACCGATGGATCGGTGCATGCGATAGCAGGTGCAGGAGATGTGAGACTGTCATTACCGAGTGGTGCATCTTACTTGTTACGACATGTGCGCTATGTACCAGATTTGACAGTGAGTTTGTCAGGAGTTTTTTGGAGCAAGGGATTGCGCATATGTACATACACATGCATGGTGCATCAAATAAGGAATTGCCCATTTTCCAGAGCCAGGTGGTTACGTGGGGCCCACATGTGTACGGGTAGGACAACATGTACATAGTGCATCGATTTTCACTATCACAAGTACCATTGTGTTTTTTCTACAATAAGGAGGAGTTGGTAGCGCGTAAAAATTCTCGAGGAAGCTATCCGCGGGCCGACGACATGAGGTAAGCAGGCCCATCAGATGGCATCTAGTGGCGCCAGGAGGCCGAATGGGGTCAATACTTGCACGTGGAGAAGTATGGACACAACGTGGATGTTTTCTTGTGGTAATTATGCAGAAAGGTCATCATGAGGACCATATTTTGGGGCCACTTCACGTGGTTGCAGGATGCATTATTGAAAAAAGTCAAGTGCCAGGTGTGTGTATGGATGCAGCAGGGTGACAACTATGCACTGCGAGGTCAGTTTTTGGCCTAATCGGGGTCCGTTTGAGGTCATCTAAAAGACCAAGGGTGCCCAACTGATAAAGCTAAGTGTGGGAACTAAAAAACCTGAGAGAAGACCGGAAAAAACGTGGAGAAGAGAGGAGGAACAGCCGCAACTGTGTTTTTGGGGTTTTTGGAGCCTGTTTTGGCCATAAACTGCTCATCCGAGGTCGGATTTGGGCACTTTGACATTGTAGACTGGGGTTTTGGGCCATTCCGGACGCGATGGCGCTGTCCATTTTGCCAAATTCCTCACTGTTTTTCTGCTATTTTGGCTGTGTAAGTTTCTTTTATGAGCTAAGCTTCTGCTCCAGTTTGTGATTGTATCTGGCTTACTTTACCCATACTGTGTGAGCTATTTGCCCCCTTGGTGTTGGCCCAAGCTCATTTGTATCTAAACATCAGAAGTTCTCCTCTTTTGAGTTGGATTGTACGTTACTTGTGGAAACTGCCATTGTACGCCTTTGTGGAGCCATATTTGGTTTTATTTGGCAGTCCCAGCCATTTCTGAGACTTGGTCTGGAAGATAGTCATTTCTAAGACTTGACTATACGAGATTTGTATAAGCCTTCGTGTGAGGGTCGATAGCGTGAGGTTTTATTGAGCTGGGGGATTCTCAAATGTAGAGATCCTTTCGGTGATATAGGTAGCTGGAGCACCCTTTTCGTGACCTCTCCATAGGCTATGTACTAGTGATTTCTACTTGATGCTCGGGTTCTATTTTTGGCAGTTTATGCATACATATACAATCTATATTTTGGGTTCTCACTGCTCTACTTCTGGGGAAACTCTTTCAAAATTTTTCCAAGTTATGATGGCTAGTCTTTTGGTCTTTTGAGCCATTTATGCTGTTATGCTGCTGAAATTCTGGCAAAATCAGAGGATAAGATAGGTGTGCTGGGAGCTACATGGTTGGCTTTAATGGATGATCAAAATGGCCCTCAATTCACTCCTTTTCATTTAACTCAGAGAATCCAGATAAATGTTCATGTGTTCAGGAAGATTTTTTTCCAGCAGCGCATAGTCTTTATGTTCGGGCCAAGAAGATTATGAGAGATCCTGGAATGTCCTTTGCCTGTTGTAATCCCAATGATTAACTATGAAAACTCATTTGATGTGCATGTGTTTGTCCTTATCTAAAGTTGAGCTCCATTGAAGTTTCTGGGAATTGAGTCAGTCAAAAGTTTTGGGTTCTTGCACGTGTGTTCGAAGGGGTTCTCAAAGCATCGTAATTTGGGTAGCCATGGATTTCTCTTATCCGGAGTTTCATGGAAGAAGTGATGAAGATGTCGAAGACTTCTTGGAAAAGATGGAGGTTTCTTGCATTAGCAACCAGATTCATGACCCTGCGTAGATGTTATGTCTTCTCCAAATTTGTTTGAAGAGTGATGCACGAGTTTGGTCCAAAGCATTTGAAGAGGAGTTGCGTGCAACGGATCCACCTGTAAGATTGAGTTGGGACAATATAATGCATGGATTGGAAGTGGGGTTTGTGAAGATAGAAGATCCTGACAAAGTGTGGCAAGAAGTACAGGCTTTAGTGCAAAAGGAAGGTGAGCCAGTAGATGCGTACATACGTAAGTTCTCATTGGCATGGGAGAGGATGTGCAAGGCCTTAGCACCACAGGTACCCCCTCCTGACATGATGAAGAAGGACAGGTTCTTGGCTGGTCTTTGGGAGAATATACGTTTGAGAGTGGAGCTAAAGAAGCCTAGGACATATGAAGATGCACTAGAGGTAGCAAGGAACAAAGAGTGGAAATTGAGGAAAATGAGCCAGTTAGGGGTGGAGTCTTTGCCCATGAGGTCTAAATTTCAGCCTATGGATTCTTCGCAAGGTCGGGTTCATCATGAACCAGTGGTTTTTGTTACTCCTCAGGTTATGCCAACAGTGGTCACTACAGCAGTGCAAGATGATGGGCTAAGGCAAGACATGAGGCAAGTGGTAGATTTAATGAAGAATCTCAGCCTAAACATGCTAGGTCAAGTGGGAAATAATCGAGGTCGAGGGAGGTTTGCAAATCAGCCAGGAGGTAAGAAAGACCTAGGAATGGTGTTGGACAAAGCAATGGTAGGTTTTGGAGGCAGATGCCCACATGTTATAATTGTGGAGAGTTGGGCCACATCAGCCCGCAATGTGATAAGCCACCAAGGATGGGGGGAGACATGTATCCATTGCCAAGATAGGTGCTAACTAGGTCAAATGATTATGGCATCGAAATTAGAGGAGATGAAGGAACCAGTGGATTAACCCAGGAGGAAAAGGGAAAGACAAAAGTTCTAAGTGTGGTTACCTTGGAGAAGGCATCAAAGCTAGAGGATACATTAGTGATGCCTATTGGGAAGAGGACCACAGAGGAAAAGTAAGGAAGAAGTGCCCCAGGTCCTAGTAAGAAGAAGGGAAAGATTCATGAAGGTGAAGATGTCAAGGCCAAGAGGAAAAGGAGGGCTCGTCGCAAGTTTCATGTTTCGGATTTTCCACTAGGGGATGGGCAATTAAGCTATGACTTGAAGGAGGATCTGACAAGCAGGAAGGCCGATGTTACTTTTGGGCAGCTTATAGACATGGTGCCTAAGCTAAAGTGACAGTGGAAGAGGATGGTTAACCCAATGGAGAAAGAGCCAGAGAGAGGTTCAGTGAAGGTGTTATCAATGGATGAGCTACCAGACATTTTCCCAATAGTAGATGTGTGGCATAAAAGGAAAAATCTGGGACAAGGTTATGTGGATGGTGGAGCCCAAATATGTGTCATAACACACTCATGCGTTGAGAAGATGGGTCTTACAGTGACTGGGGTGTCAGGTTTTCGGATCAGATTGGCAAACCATCAAAAAGTAAAATGTTTGGGTGTTGTAAAGAGCTTAGAAGTGGAGGCATATGATGCAAAGGCAATGGTTGATTTTCATGTGATGCCAGCGGGGTTGGGAGCATATCCTATTATACTGGGCATACCATGGTTACGTGTAGTGGGAGCTGTTCAAGATTGGCGACGTGGTACTATTAGCCTCTATGGAAAGACAGGTGCCAAGAAGCTTTACAATATGGACACAAGGAAACGGTTGGAGGAGCTTTATGAAGATGAGGATGAGTCTAGTGATGAAGACTATTCCACAGTGTCTGATGAGGATAGTGATAGTACTACCAGCAGTGATGAGGATGCTGATGTTGCATTTCTTTTGATGGACAAAGGAATCCAGGAGTCTGGTGTAGTCGCATTTGCGAATGAGGTTGAAGATGAAAATGAAGGGCCTTATGAAGTGGTTGAAGGGCTAATGCAGACCAAGGTTGAATCGTCAAAGAAGCAGGAATTGATGACACAAATGATCAGTGGAGACCTCTCAGCTATGGAGAAGGAGATATATTTGCACATGCTGGCTAGTTTTCCTGATCTGTTCATTACTTCATATGAAGAGATCAGAGGGTTCAAGGGTGAAGAGATGCATATAGAGCTGAAAGAACGTGCTAAGCCAGTGCGGCAAAGGCTAAGAACGATGGGCCAAGAGCAGATGTAAGCCTTGTGGGAAGAGGTGGACAAGCTATTGAAGGCAGGGTTCATAGTCCCAGTGGAGACCACAGAATGGGTGAGTCCAGTAGTAGTGAGTCCAAAGAAGGATGGGAAGTGGAGGATTTGTGTAGATTTTAAACCCTTAAACGCAACCACTAAGAAGAACCCATATCCTCTTCCATTCATCGATGAGATCTTGGATTGTGTGGCACGTTATGAGAGGTATAGTGTATGTGATGGTTTTTCAGGCTATTTTCAATTGAAGATTGCTCTTAAAGACCAAACAAAGACAAATTTTATTACGCCATGGGGCTGCTATTGCTACACGGTATTGCCATTTGGGTTGACAAATGGACCATCTTTCTATCAAGAGAGAGAAAATTGGGTATTGAAACCATTCATTGGTAGTTGTGTTAAAGATTTTATGGACGACTTTTGTGTCTATAGCAGTAGGGCTGAACATCATGAGAAGTTGCAGATGGTTTTGGCTCGATATGATGAATGTGGAGGACAACTAAATCCCAAGAAATGTCATCTAGCACAGCCAAGGGTGAAGTTATTGGGCCATATGGTGTCAGAAAATGGCATTGAGGCTGATCCAGATAAGGTTAAGTCTATTATTCTTCTTCCAACACCTATGAGTACAAAGCAATTGGCAACCTTTATACACAAAGTGAAGTACATGGCACGGTTTATTCCATTGTATTCTCAGCTTCTTTATCCATTACAACAAGTGGCAAAGCATGATCCATTGCAATGGGATGACAAGTGTGAAGAAGTGTTTCAAGAGGTGAAAGAGGTGTTAGGGGGGTTGTCAGCTATACAGGCTCCTGATTGGGAGCAAGTGTTTTATGTAAATCCATCAGTAGGGGATGATGCCATTGGAGCCATGCTATTGCAAAATGGGAAGGGCAGCCATTATATGAGGCCAGTGTATTGTGCAAGTCGAGTGAAGTTGGTAGCAGAGAGAAAGTTCTCGGAAGTTGAGCTAGTGATGGCCAGTGTAATATTTGCTTGTCGACGATTTCTTCATTACTTGCTACCACGACCTTTTGTTTTCTTGACGAGTTACGCCTTTTTGCCACAATTAATTAATGGTACTAACATGTCAAATGTGGTGAAGAAATGGGTAATTGAGCTGCAAGAGTTCGAGTTCTCTTTTTTAGTGGAAGACAGTACAAGAGCTACCATAGCTGATTTGTTGACCTACAAGGAGAATCCCCTTATTGTTAAGGAAGAGGTGGTGAGAAAGTTAGTTGAATAAGTGCCATAGATAAGCAATCCACGTGTGTTGTTCTTTGATGGCTCATACAGAAAGAGCCATGATGTAGCTTCAGGGGGTATAGCACTTTATGATCCAAAGGGGAAGCTAGTATGCGAGAGAGGGTTCAAGTTGGATGCGCATAGTAATAATGAGGTTGAATATGCAACGTTGGAAGCCGGATTACACATTTGTTTGAAGCATGGGGTTCGAAGGTTGAGCATAAAAGGTGATGCCTTGTTAGTTGTGAAGCAAGTGCTGGGTGTGTGGAAGAGCAAGAACAGCTCATTGAAGGAAATGTGTTTCAGAATTAAAGGCGTGTTAAAGAATTTCGAAGCATGGAGCATCAGACACATTGAACGTGCTCTAAATGGAGAGGCACATGAAGCAGCTCAAAGCATGATTGGGGAGCTATTTGTGTTGAGGGCCACTTTACCTCTTTATCATGGCCGGGAAAGTTTGGCTCAAGAAGAGGAGTTTTTGCTAACAGGAATCATTCCAAAGGAGATTCAGAAGTCTAAGAAGTATGGTTTTGTGCGTAGAGCATACAGGTACAAATTGATTGGTGATGTCTTATACATGAAAGGGGCTGATCTCGTGTTGAGACGTGTACCTTGGAGGGAGGAGCTTTACAGAGTGTTGGAAGAGAATCATGAAGGAGCATGTGGCGGCCATTTTGCTCTAAAGATCACTTTGCATAAGATCTTGCAAGAGGGGTATGTCTGGCCTAGTTTGCACAAGGATGTTCACCATTGGTGTAGGTCTTGCAATAGGTATCAAGCATTTGGGAAGAGAGTGTTGAAGCCAGAGCTATGAAAAACCATTATGGCGTTTGATGTATTTGAAATGGGGGATTGATGCAATAGGTCCATTACCTATCACAAGCAGGGGCAAAAGCTATATTTTGACTGCAGTGGACTATCTCTCTAGATGGGCAGAGGCTATAGCAGTAAAACAGATCAGTGCAAAGGATGTGGCAAAATTTGTGTACGATGAAATATGTTGCAAGTTTGGGGTGCCATTGGAGCTACTTTCAGATAAGGGGCCAGGATTTAGAGCTACACTGCTAGAATTTTTATGCGCGAAGATGAAGATTAGGCACCAGCATACCACTCCTTATTACCCACAGTGTAATGGCTTAAATGAAAGATTCAATGGTGAGTTGGTGCAAATTCTTTCGAAAGTGACAGAGCACCAAGGAAAGAATTGGGATTTGGAATTTCCTAGTGCATTATGGGCTTACCGTACTTCAGTGAAGACGGGTACAGGGTTTACTCCATTTCATTTGGTATATGGAAAGGAAGCATTATTGCCTGTGGAAGTGGAGTTGCCTGCAGTCAAGATGTTAGAAAAGTTGCTTGGGCCGCCTAGTGATGCATTCAAAGAGAGGCTCTTACCGTTACAAGAGGTTCAGCTAGATAGGATGAGTGCATTGGAACATTATGGGCAGATGCAGGATAGGGCTTTGGCAAAGATAAATGAAAAGTTCAAAAGTAAGGGTATCAAGAAGCATGACTTGGTTTTGCGCTACAACAGTAAGCTGGACAACACCTTCCAAAAGAAGTTTCAAATTAAGTGGGAAGGCCCTTTCAAGGTAGTGGAGTGTTTCTCGAATGGTACATATCAACTGGCTAACCTGGATGGGGTTCTACATAAGTCAAGGGTAAATGGATCGCGTCTTAAATTATATCATGCCAGGTTAATGATGGTGGAGCAAGATGAGTTGTCTGTGGACCAAGTAGTGTTGGTGAAGGATGAGGAGACTTGTGACGCTGCGAGTCTCATATCGCTTTTTGCTGCTGCTGATCATGAATGATCTAGCAAGCTAGGGGATGGGCAAATTATGTCAGGAGTTTTTTGGAGAAAGGGATTGCGCATATGTACATACACATTCATGGTGCATCAAATAAGGAATTGCCCATTTTCCAGAGCCGGGTGGCCCACATGTGTACAGGTAGGACAACATGTACATAGTGCATCGATTTTCACTATCACCAGTACCATTGTGTTTTTTCTACAATAAGGAGGAGTTGGTAGCGTGTAAAACTTCTCGAGGAAGCTATCCGCGGGCCGACGACATGAGGTAAGCAAGTGCGTCAGATGGCATCTAGTGGCGCCAGGAGGCCGAATGGGGTCAATACTTGCACGTGGAGAAGTGTGGACACAACGTGGATGTTTTCTTGTGGTAATTATGCAGAAAGGTCATCATGAGGACCATATTTTGGGGCCACTTCACGTGGTTGCGGGATGCATTATTGAAAAAAGTCGAGTGCCAGGTGTGCGTATGGATGCAACAGGGTGACAACTATGCACTGCGAGGTCAGTTTTTGGCCTGTTCGGGGTCCGTTTGAGGTCATCTAAAAGGCCAAGGGTGCCCAACTAATAAAGCTAAGTGTGGGAACTGAAAAAAATGAGAGAAGACTAGAAAAAACGTGGAGAAGAGAGGAGGAACAGCCGCAACTGTGTTTTTGGGGTTTTTGTAGCCTGTTTTGGCCGTAAACTGCTCATCCGAGGTCGGATTTGAGCACTTTGACATTGTAGACTAGGGTTTTGGGCCGTTCCGGACGCGATGGCGCTATCCATTTTTCCAAATTCCTCATTGTTTTTCTGTTGTTTTGGCTGTGTAAGTTTCTTCTATGAGCTAAGCTTCTGCTCCAGTTTGTGATTGTATCTGGCTTCTTTTACCCATACTGTGTGAGCTATTTGCCCCGTTGGTGGTGGCCCAAGCTCATTTGTATCTAAAAATCAGAAGTTATCCTCTTTTGAGCTGAATTTTTGGTTGTGTGTGAGTGTGTGTGTCTCTCCGTGTGGAGTGGGCAAACGGATAGTCTCTCTCCTCTCACTCCATAGGTGTGTTCCCTGTCTCGGCCAGGTGTGTTGTGTAAGCCGAGTGGTGCCCCATAGTGTGTGTGTGTGTGTGTGTGTGTATCTTCCCAAGATTGTGTGTCAGGTTGTTATAGAGGCGTTCTGTGTGTTTCCATCCCGCTCACATCGGTTAAATTTAAGAATAGATATGCTAGGGAAGAGGTAGGTGCTAGAAAGCCTGACATTGGATAACTCTTGAGGTGCAAAGATTGTTGGGGGACAGGGGCTATGACAATTTTTTTGGGAGGCATCTCTCTCTCTCTCTCTAAGCTTGCTTCTATGTGACGAGTAGGTGACGGGAAGTGTTTCCACCCAACTCTTAACAATGTGTGGCCTTACTATAGAGGCAGGGTGAGATTGTTATTTTATGCAAGACACGGTGATGCCTTGCTAGTATCATTCCTTCTAGCGTCCTCTCTCTCTCTCTCTCTCTCTCTCTCTCTCATATTATATAATTAAAAAAATCTCCCTCAAAGGGTTGCGTCGGTTGCATCGGTGAAGACCCTCTGAAGGAGTTTTTTTTAAAATAAACATTGAAGAAAGAAGACCTCTCTTGCGATGGTGGTGCCTTTGTTTGGTTTGTGCGTCTGCTCTAGGAGAAGGGGTAGGGAAATCTTGCCACATTTCACCTTAAGAAATCAAGATGGAGCTACCTAGGTCTTGCCAATTTTACTTTTGGGTTGAATTAGAGGGTATCTTTGAAGATATCCTCGTTGACATCAAAAGAAAAGTTGATTAAGGCAAGTATCTCAGTCCATGGAGGTGGAGGTGGAGGTGGAGAGAGAGATATGATATGTGAGAGGGCAAAAACAGAGAGAGAAAAAGAGGGAGAGATATTTTTTAATGGGAAAATTACAAAAATACCCCTCTAACTCGAGGAAATTCTCCTCAAATTGCAAAATACCATTGTGTCTATTTTGGTTGGATTGTTCAAGATTTTCTAATTTCTATTCCTTTTTTACAATTCAGATGCTTACCATATGTAATTTGTAGCAAATCACTTGGCAAAAAAAGGCAATTATGTCTAAAATGGCAACTCATCTTTAAAGCGTGCCACAACAGACTCAAATTCTAGTTTTAGCATCTTGTATTGATAAACAATCAATCTTCTTATGAAAAGAGACAAAAAAAATATTCTTGGAGAAATTTGGCATTTTGGGAATTTATGACAAAATATTGGGGGTAGTTTGGGAATTTCCACTCGAGTTAGCAGATTGGTACATGGAGGACGGAGAGACACACAAAGTCGATGTGCGTCAGTGCGAGGGTGGGCGCTTCAAGTTTTTTGCTCCTTCGTCCCGATGGTATCTGACAGGCCTGTGGTGCACTGTGTCTGCTTGACGGTGGTTACAATGGAGAACATTAGCTTTTGTATGTGTTGGTTTGCAAGGAGCGCATAATCTCTCTCTCTCTCTCTGTCTCTCTCATTTGCGACTATGAGAAAGTGCAGGTTGCTAGAGTTTATAGTGATAAGGAGTGCAGGGGGTAACGGTGATCTATCTGCAGGCAACAAATTGCTCGTACAACACAAGAAGTAGTGACTTCAAGCTAGGTGAAGTGTGTGCGCCCTCAGTGCAAGAAGAAGGTGGCATGCAAGAAGAGGCGCAAAGATATGTTATGAAGCCAACAGAGAGAGAAAGTAGCAGGCATAGGAAAATTTAATACCGGGTCCATAGAGGAGATGCTAGTGAGCCAAGGAGGACATGTGCAAAGCCCACGATTGCGATTCCGAGTGAATCACTTTAGCTGTGCAGAGAGCATCTTCTATGAATTAAGATAGAGCACACATGCATGGGGCTTGCTATGTCCTTTGCTCTCAAATTTGGGAGATTCCAAAAATCTCCATAACAAATTAATAGTCTTTCATTCCCTACAAAGGGAGAGAGAGAGAGAGTTTAAAAAAAAATCCTAATGACTTTAGTCTTCACACTCATAAAAGAGAGAGTTTCTTTATAAAAAAAAGAAGAGTAAACAAAGGCCACACTTTTCCTTGAAAAACTCTCTCTCTCTCTCTCTCTCTCTCTCTCTCTTTGTAAGGATGCGCTCCATCTTGATTTCTTATGGAATCATGTTGTGAGATAATTCTACCCCTTCTCCAAGAGAAGATGCATGAACCAACCAAAGGCACCACCATAGCAAGGGAGGGTCAAACCCTAGTGCACGCAACCCCAAGTCTTCTATGGTAACCACAGAACTGCAAGGCCGTGCTCGTCAAGAGTACGATGCCTCCATTATAATAAAAAAGAAATGTGCACATCATGTCCCTCATGTGTCGACACTTATCTCACCACTCGCAACCCCCCGAACCCTTGGCTGCCTCGTGCAGCTCTTGGTTGGCATCGCATCTAGCACCTTCGTAGAGCTCGGGTTTGCTGCCACCATTCCTGCTCCCTTCATAAGGCATCGTTCATCTTCTCTTCCACCACTTGTCACCAGATCCACACTTTTGCTTGCTTGATTGCCAAGGGAACTTCCTAGATTCGCTTCAAAGAAGCATTCCCAAAATCTTACCGACATTATACTAAAGTCTCTATACTTTTTTTTTACTCTCTCTCTCTCTCTCTCTCTCTCTCTCTCTCTCTCTCTCTCTCTCTCTTTGTAGGGAATGCAAATGGGAATTGAATTTTCTTTTTTAAGTTCTTCAGCATGTTAAAAAAATTTCTCCCTCCGATGCAGCACCCAGCCCCCCCCCCCCCGCACTCGGGTGCACACTCTTTGAGGGGAAAAAAAACTACAAAAAGAGGGAGAGAGAGTCTCACTTATTTCTTTTCAATTTTTATACACATTGAAGAGAGAGAGAGAGAGAGAGAGAGAGAGAGAGAGAGAGAGAGAGAGAGAGAGAGAGAGAGAGAGAGAGAGAGAGAGAGAGTCACACTAGGGAACCCGCCCCACCCTCATTTTGCTGATGGTTGTTAATAATGTTGTCAAATTGGACTTAAAAACAAAAGCTACACATTTTTCTCAGCAAATGGGAGTAACACATGTGGTTAAAAATCTCGCTTAAACGTTGTTTGTTAGGGTTGTTTCCTCTAAAATGAACTCCCGCATGCACTTTCTATAGTTCGCTACGCCTTGGACAACTTAGCCGAGGATGTGAGGCCATTCCTCTGACAAGGGGTAGAGGCTAACTTTTTTATTTCATCTACAAATGATTAGCTACCACCTCTGCATGGCATGTACTTCCCTGTCCTAGCGTGGCATGGGCCTAAGACAAATCACTCTTCTCATTCAAGAGTACTATCAACTCTGTGTGTGTGTGTGTGTGTATGTGAGAGAGAGAGAGAGAGAGA
The DNA here is from genome assembly GCF_014529385.1 of Adiantum capillus-veneris. Classification (NCBI taxonomy): domain Eukaryota; kingdom Viridiplantae; phylum Streptophyta; class Polypodiopsida; order Polypodiales; family Pteridaceae; genus Adiantum; species Adiantum capillus-veneris. The sequence goes on along the minus strand of NC_140949.1, from coordinate 61,820,683 downwards.
GAGAGAGAGAGAGAGAGAAGAGGGCTCAACAAATAGGCTTCTGACAATTTTACCAGTCTTAGAGATGAATATATACCATCCCAAGGAACGATACACTTTTGTGAATTTTAAAATTCAATATTGCTCAACAATTAGGCTTTAAACACATGGCACTTATGAAGCCCTCATTGTTCCTCTACTGAATGCCCTCATTACCTATCTCTCTCAATTATAAGAGTTAGATACTATCATATTATAAAGATTATATATATATATATATATATATAAAGAGAGAGAGAGAGAGAGAGAGAATATAGAAGAAAAATAGACATGGTCCCTATGTGGCATGCCCCACTCTACTGCATCCTTGACATTGAGGATGGGGCTCAAACCGCACTACATAGAACAACATGGGTCCATATCGTAAAAACATTCGCTCGGATTTTGGTTCGCTCAAAAAATGTCACTCGGTATATGGTAAGACTCTTAGCCTACTAAAGCCTTACAAAGGAGAGCCACCTCAAGAACCAACTATTGAAGACCCACCGGAGATCGAGGACCAAGAAGAGGTGTTGTAGTCCGAGTCCATTCTCCGACACGAAGACAAGGTATTAAGAGGTGGTAAGATTATCCGACGGTATCTTATTAAGTTTAAGAATTATCATTTTGAAGATGCTAGATGGATACAAAGCATACAAGAATGCTTAAAATGCTTCCCTGGAGTAAGCAAATGTACAAATGTTTAAAATGAACAAAGATTTTGTCCTATAAGACTCTCTTTATCTTTATTGTGCACAAATGTGAAGTAGTATCCATGCTTAGAATCAAGTTTGCGGAGACGACGTCTCCCAAACACCAAGTAGAGCTTGTCACTCTACTATGGAAGATTGATAGGACTAATGTGCAGACATGCTTGCGGCAACTTAGGCTCTCAAGTTTCAAATGGATTAGTCATCCATTTTGGAACGATGTCGTAGGGTAAGATAGGGATCCTCTACCCACTAGAAAAAGGACTAATGAATAGGCTTTATCTTATCTACCCCATAGTCGAGGACGACTATTATTTTAAGAGAGAGGTAATGTCATAATAGCTAATATCTAATTCTCCTAAATGCTTTTCTCATGTTAAACTGATCATTTAATATGGGGAAGTGCCAGGGGAGAAAAAACTAGAATATTGGTTAAGCTGGCAGACCAGCCACAGTACGGATCCAAAAGAAGTAAAATAGGGATCCAAAAGGGGGGCCATCTGCAAAAGACCAATGCGCAACAATGGGCTTTAAAGACCCTAAGGTTCCGCCCATTAAGACTTCCAAAATGCTAAGGTTCCAAAATTCAAAGGTTGTGTCCAATGGTCAAGCTTAGTAAAATTGGATTCTTTGTGAGTGTGTCAAAAAAGTGTTCAAGACTCCTACATAGGAGGGGGCGTGCCCTGTAAGTAGGGGATGAGAGAGAAAAACACACACTCACAGGCTCCCTTTACACAAAGGGAATAGGGGACACATGTTAGCTCCTTAGGCCAATTGCCCACAAGGTGCTCTCAAATCCTATTGGATGGCCATAGAGGTGGACCAATGAGCATTAGGCTAGAGTAAATCTAGTTTAATTCATTTAAAAACACTTAATATAAAAGAACCAATAAGAATTAAGCTGTCTAGAAGACTATTAGACAGTCTCCCAAGGGGTCCAATGAGCATTCAATAGCCCAATGGCTTGTCTGCTTCCTATTGGCCAGAAGACAAAGGGGTCCAATGAGAGTTTAATTGCATTATTTAATTACCTAAAGCTCTCACAAAAGGGGAAAGTGGGATACATGTCACAAGGTTATCACTTATGCTTCTCAATTTTCATTGGCTAAGCTTGGAGAGGTCCAATGAGGTGCCAGCATGAGGATTTAGCAAGAGGGGTCGACCAAGAGAGAGAGGGGGGGCTGATTTTTCAGAAGCATTATTCCACACACACTCACACTAGCTCATGTGTGAAGCAAGAAGACTCTCTCTCTCTCTCTCTCTCTCTCTCTCTCTCTCTCTCTCTCTCTCTCTCTCCTTCTCAAGCTTTAATGGAAAGCTCATCATCTACTCCAAGCTTGTGAGAAGGGAGGCCTACACCAACAACTCTTGGCTTTGTGATGCAAATTCAACCAAGAGCCAAGCTTCAATGCATGCTCATCTCCTCTACCATGCTAATTACTAAGCTATGCTAAGCTTTTATGAGTGATTATGTGAGCAGATATACTTCTTTCTCGTAAGTCTACTCCTTCTTCCTCTCAATCTACTCTCATACTGCGCTAGCTCTCACCATGTTTGAAGGTGAAGTCTTGGATCTGAGATTGTGAGGGAATTGATCTTGTGTTTTATAAGTGTTTGCTTAGTACTTGAAGCTTCCATCTTCATTGCACTAGCTAGTTATTGAAGGAACACAAAGAATTGTATTGTAAAATATCTCCCTTGATGGGGGAAACCTATAATACAAAGCCTTTTGAAGGGGGGACCGGCTCCATGTAGATCCGGTCCTCAAATGTCGTCAATAGCTTAATTTCTCTCTCTTTTGAAGTATTTTTCATGCCTATCTAACTAGATGTTATGCTTTTTGTTGCTCTCTCCACCCAAGCAGTCTTGTTATGGTCATTAGGAATTATTCTAATGAAATGCTCACTATGTTCATGCTATTTTCCGCTACACACAAGTTACTAGGCCATTAAATGTTACATTTTTAATCTTTATAGCATCACCAAGGTCACAAGGAACACGAAAATTTTATTGTAACAAGTCTCTCTTGATGGAAGAATCTATAATACAAACACCTTTTGGAGGGGGGACCCGCTCCAAGGAAATCCGGTCCTCAACTATTGTCATATTCTCTAATACTCTCTCTCTTGCAAAAGCATTGTTCATGCCAAGTTAATTAAGTACTATGTTCATGTTGCTACCATCAATTAAGTTCACCCTCTATGTTCTCAAAGTAATCTCACAAAAATGCTCACTCTAATTCTCTTAATTTCGCTATTCTCAAAGTTCATAGGCCATTTCCATTACACAGAGTCGGATAGATATGATCTAGGAGTTTATCCTAGGGTTTCAGAACGTTCCAAATGTGTTGGATATATCAAAATTCTAAAATTTTGAGCTTTGAATTTTTACGACAACATACAACAATGTCAATGTACAGAAGCATGGTAGTTTGGATTCCTACATTGCAGAGCATTATGCCGTTTGCATCTTTGGCTATGTATATCACATTGTGGTGCTATTTGAGGGAGAATATACCTTCCATTTGTGTGTACAAGTGATGCTTTGGGATGTGAAGTTTTCATATTATCACACATTCAAATGTGATTTTGAGTTGAAAGAGTCTGTCGTCGTGCACAAAATGCATGTGGGCACGGTGTGGCACAAGAGAGGAAAGAGGAGAGATGGAATTTTCATAAACCAACATAGGAATGTAATAAGGCATTAGCGATCTGTCATATTTCTTAAGAATCAAATTTTCTTGCAAAGATTTCTTTGCAACTGCTGCAGTCTATCAAGTCACAATTGCTATACTGGCATGTGGGCACTACAACCGTCTGAGTTTGAAAGGTGCTCGGAGGTGCTATCTTTTTCCTTACCAACAGGATTATCCTTTTCAACAATAGTTTCTCGTGGAGTATGAGGCAATTCAATTGTCTTGTTTGTTGAAGTGTCGTTTGTTTGGTCAGCATCAGTAGGCAGTGTTGGCTTTGTTGGCATAGCTTTAGTTGTGTCAATAAATCTGTTGTCTTCAGCTTCTTCACCACTGGCTTAGATATATTGGATGTACCAGCTCTAGAGGTACCAACTTTAGCCTGAGTTGTTCTTCTCTTTGATCCAGCTGTTACTAATGCTAAATCATGTCTTGTTTTGTTTCTTGGCCCTCTCTTGTTTCGTGCTCACTGGTCTGAGCAGTCCCACACTCGTTTCCCAAGGCCTTCTTCCAGACTTCTTTTTCATTCACATGAGTTGGGATGCAAGTTGCCTAGTACAAAAATTGCTAGGCATATCACGCTTTAAACAAATTCTGAGTCTTTACCTTAGCAATCTAATGTACCAAACTATTGTGCAAAAATGCACTTAAGTTTATATGAGTGCTAGGATTTTTTGTTTTGACTAGTAGCATCCCGAATAATTTTTGAGATACATACGTTGGATTGTTCTTCACAGACTAATGGCGTCTGCCACAAACCTATATGCTAGTTTGTACTCCAGTGCTGCGACGATTGGAACTCCTTGGCCACCTTTGTTCCATTTCTTCTTGGCTTGCTCGTATACAGTTGCTAACTTCATCACTTGTACATTGTTTAACTTTGGTGGAAATAGCAATTGTAGTACATGAGATAGGGTTGATGTTGTGGCTTGTACAAATCTACAATTGATTTCAACTATGCCGCTATTCAAATCAAAAGTATCTATTACCTTGTGAATTATCTGAGCATCGAAACTCAGTCGGGTAGCCTCCAAAACGGCCTCTAGATTCCAAAGTTTCAAAAGGCTTCATTCACAAGAAGATTTAGAAATTTTCTGTGTGTAGGAAAACGGAGTCTTTTTTAATGTTTTTCATACAATGTATAACATCATGAGCTTCTACGAGGGAGGCACCGCAGACCTAGCTAGGTACGATTGGGGGCAGGGGACCCCGGCCCGATGGGAGCTAGGTACGATTGGGGTCCCTGGGGAGGCACCGCAGACCTAGCTAGGTACGATTGGGGGCAGGGGACCCCGGCCCGATGGGAGGATGTTGAGGTAAGTCACAATGTGGGAATTAATGTTATATTTCCTTTTTTTTAATGAGGTACGAAACATTCTTGTTCAGCCTGGTTGAAAAATGTTTCAACTTCCTCCATCGTCTGCTCCATAACTGCCTGCATCTTCTCAGTTAGTGGTTTACCTTTACCCATCTTTGAGTCTTGCAAGCAATCCTGTGAAGGAGAAGAAGTGTATGGAGAATCAAGGTAGGAAAACCAAGGTGTTTCTGGCTGTGTCATGAACGCAGCTGAACCCGACGGAGATGGCAATGATGTTGCGTGCTCAGGATGTTGTGTGGAAGGTGAAGGTACATGTGCTGGCACGTAAATGCTACATGAGGCCAAGGAGCAAGTGGCGCGAGTCATTGAGGGTAAAGTGTTGGGGTCGCACACTCTTCACAAATTCACAAGAAGTTTTGGGCACATTCCCACAATAATTCTCACATTGTGACTTACCTCAACATCATGAGCTTCTGTGAGGGAGCCACCACATACCTGGCTAGGTACGATTGGGGGCAAGGGACCGCCGCCCCAGTGCCCTGCCCCCAATCGTACCTAGCTAGGTATGCGGTGCCTCCCGAGCAGAAGCTCATGATGTTATGCATTGTATGAAAAACATTGAAAAAGACTCCATTTTCCTACATGAGAAAATGTCTAAATCTTCTTGTGAAAGTTATATGAATTCGCACCATGAATGCCTCACTCATTTCTTGCCTCTGGTTTATGCGCACCATATGTGACGTGGCATCCATGTTGTGTGGTTGTTCTTATAATCATTATTGGTGAGATTCTCTTATTGATTTGGTCATTTATGTCTTGATTATGTGTTTCAAACCCAACTTTTGGCTTCAAAATCTGACCCTAAACTGGAATTACACCCAAACAGTCTACTAATTCTGGTTCGTGGAACTCTGATACCCTCAGTTCTACTGGTTTAATATATGATAGATTCATAGCCTCACTAGAGTCTGAATTTGTATCGTGACACTAGGCGAGATCATTATCCAGGTTACCCCAATTTGAAACTGAATTATTTCTGTATCAGTGCTTTGATGTCTAATTTCCCAGTCATTGTCCTGTGGAGATTTTTGAAACTTGGGTTCATGTGTCCTAATAACATCCAAATAAATTTTCTTACACACCTTGACTGCTCCTTCATCATTGCTCCCTTTTGATATGCTATTGGAATACATCTAAACTTGGTATTGTTTTACATGAGCCTGATATTGGTCCGCATACTGGACCCTTGAAGTTCTCATATCCAACCATCCACCCTTAGACAATTGAGTCTCTTCGAGTAGCCCCTGATCACAATTGTCTCCTCTGTTGTGTTTGCACCCTTTCCCCCTCATCCGTAACGTGCATCCTCCATCATGCAATAAGAGAGGTAGGATTCCAATATTGTGATCCTGGTAATGCCGTTAGAAACATCGTCCTTTCTTTGGAACGTAGAATTCTGGGTTGATGTTAGGTGTGATGGGCTGAAATTGAACTAGAAACCAGTCCAATTCCATATTGGTAACATATTTCTTCTCCAAGGTAAGACCAACCATTATAACAGATAACAAAGGTGACCAGTCTTCGTCTAGGTGTGGGACATTCATCTCCGCCATTAGCAGCTCCTCATGAGAATTCTTTGGATCATTCTGACGTTGCTCCTGAGAATCAAACAATGAATCACATGAAGATTTGGATGATCTAGAAAAGTCCATTTGGACCTCAATATTTTCATCCCATTGGTTATGGACTTGTGTCTCAATATCCACCAAAGTTTGAAGAGTCAAATATGGAAAATCCTTAAAATTTGAAACCTTTTGAACCTTCTTGTGACATTGATCACACCTTCCGTGGTCCAATATTTTGAATCGGAGATTGTTGCCATCATTCCTTGGCAGCTTCCAATATTGCCAAGAGATCTTCATACGAACAAGTATGATGTCTTTGAAAGGGTAGGTGGCTCAAGGATATTAGCCAAGAACATGGCCAATGCTTAGCTAAGCAAGGAGAGGTCATAGTAGAATTATTGGATGGAAGACTGCATAATAGTTAAAGATAAGATTTAAAGAATTAGGAAATAATTCCATTTGATTGATAAAAAAGGGGGATCAACAAAAAAGCCATTTACAATGTAGAACTATTAATTCATCATTAACAGCATGCTCCTTATTAAGCTGAGAACAAGATCTGGAGCTTGCTCGAGAGCTAACGTCAAATCATATTGCATGCTAGTATAGGAGTTTTGATGTAATGCATGCTAGTATAGAAATTTTGACCCCTCTTTCTAGGAGTGGATCTTTGCCTTCAAAAAATGCTTAGGATGTTACTTGAGCTTTGCATACATGACTCATAGGCAATGGCCACACATGGATACATCTAGCCACAATTAGGACTTCACACAAAGGATTGGGCTACGGCCCCATCCCAACATTAACATCAAGCATTTGCACCAAAAGAGAAAATCTATCAACCATCTACAACCTTGACAAATTTTTTGACAAGAGACAGGAATTGAATGGTATGAGAAGAAATTCAAAGTTTTAACAAGCATATTATTTCAAAATATAGATAGGTAGATTTAAACACTACTACTGAGTTTTTGGGAATTCCAAAAGATTAATTCTCAAAGATATGTTAAGACTACAAAAGAACGAAGTGATTGGGTGTTGAACATCGAACTTTAATCATAATGATTCTTATGAGGTGAAACATTGGTTTGATATTTTCTTTTCTTTTGTTGGATTTACAGGCTGTGGAAAGGCCTTCAATAAATCTATTTGAATGTGAAGAAAAGCAATTTGGCGAAGATGTGAGAAATTTTTATAGAAAGGTCATACATCAAGTGGTGCATCCATATTCATGGATAGATGTTCATGTCTAATGCTTCATTAAGGTGGTCAGAGCACTGAATAATATTTTGCATTTGATTATATGAAAAGAACAATTAGCAACATCAGCACGTTTGCGTTATTTTTATACGAGCCACGTGGGTAGCCTCTCCTTCTACTTTGAAGTGTAAGCATCTTACACTGAAAAGGGTAAAGAACATGTTGCAAATGCCATGTATTCTTTGAAAAGGGTAAAGAACATGTTGCAAATGCCATGTATTCTTTAAAATGTTTTTCTGTACCTTTGATATGTTTTGAGAACAATTGAGTCAATCGGACATCTAATCCAAGTTAATTCTAAATTGCTTGATTTGAAAGAGAGACTACTTTTAGAGATGCTATGTTGACTTGATAAGGATGGAAACTTATTGAAAAAAGAATTTCTTATACCGATTACTTTTTTTCTCTTGAAAGATGATTTTTTTTTTTTTCTTCTCTCCACTTAAAGCATGTTTCTAGCATTATTAGGCTCTACTGGCATGTTTCGGTGCATCACAACACAATCCCTGCAGAATCGTCAAATTGAGAGATACAAGACCCCCTATATAAACAAGAAGATGTCTCTTTTAAGGTTTTCCAACTTTGTAGCAAAATGTTTTCAGCATTGGCCACTATGTTTGGGCGAACAAACACAGTGTTCATAATTAACCCCGCTGCCCTGGCTCAGCCTTGACACAACGGGGCTCGATATCTCCTCCTTATTGATGTGATAAACATGTGTACATGCTCACAAGATCGTGTCGGTAAAGAGCTGTGCATGCTAGCACATTTCTTATTCAAAAATTGTCCAAAAGTGGACAATTATATAATGAAATGACTCCTCTAGCAACCCTCCTCCATCACAAGACACCCACCAAAGCCTCCATGATTTCATAGCCGGATGCTTTGAAAAAAGTAACAGAATTTATGAAAGGCCTAGATGATAAAAGTGGTGGACAAAGTATATGGTGGCTACTGACTTGCCTTAAAACATTGATTTAACATTAGGCCCATGTCACATGGCAGAAGTGGTCATATCATGCGTGGTGCAGAGTGATCGACAACCGTTCTGAACAGAAGGTGGAGGCGACACTTCCAAGAAATCCTGACCAAAAACCTGTTCGTCTTCATGCTGATTGGCTCCTACGCAAGATGGGCGAGGGTGGGCAGCCCAGACCCCTCGGACACCAAACCCATCAGTGCAACCGTCGACCTGGCTTCAAACTCACAAAGCAAGAGGGTTGTCCACCGCCGTGTGACAAGCGAAAAGCAAGGCAGAAGAGGCATCCGGATGCGTCTTACAGAGGCCTTAGTCACTCCCAAAACAGTGCACTTGTGTGCACTCCATGTTGCTCCACCAACTATACACAATAGTAGACTTTTACTCTTATGCTCATCTCTTCCAGCATGAACGACACCAATCTTGAATGTGTGTGTGTGTGTGTGTGAGAGAGAGAGAGGGGGGGGGGGGGGGGGCACACGTGCCCATTCCAATAAGCATAGGAACACATACAAACAAGGTACTTACAAACAAGGTACTTTCATATATTAAAACCTCTTTTAAGACTTTTTTTCCGATGTCCAATTGCAGTTCTATCACAAGTAAACATGTGACAAAAAAAACATTAGCATCTTAAATTCAGGTCGACACCATGGTAGAATCCAATTCAGCAGCAAATCATGGTGTCCATAAATAAGTTATGCTGTTGCGGCGCACTTCTCGGAATAGAACTTAACCTTCTTCTCAAGCTCCACCTTGTTTGCACCTACAATCTTTTCGGTTGTCTTTGAGTCTACAATAAATAAGAAGGTAGGCATTGCACGGATCTCGTACTCTTGACTGATGTCCTGGAGAAAAGAAAGTATGAAGGGGTGACTCTCTCTCTCTCTCTCTCTCTCTCTACACACACACACACACATATGTATACATACATACATATATATATATATATATATATATATATATATGTATATGTATGTAAGGGTATGTATATATATATATCTATATCTACACACACACACAGACACAAAAGAGTGAGCAAAAGTAAAACACACGCAGAACACAAAGCTCTATTATACTAGTGACCTCTAAAATCTCTGCTCCAATAAATTACACCAGAAAATTTAGAAATGAGTACTTTGATAACTCCAAAAGCTTCCCCAAGGCAATCTGCAGCCCTAGTCTAATCAATGGCAAAAGTTGAGTCCTCTACTTGGGCCTTAAAACTTTACAAAAGGAAAAACAAAAAGCCACCCAAACAAAAAACAATTTCGTTATCATTCAGCATAAACTTATCTTAAGTTAAGAAACATAATTGGTATCACATACTCAAGATCATGACTATGATAAAGATATACTGTACAAAAAGCATACATGCAATAAAGTGTCCAAGTGTGTAGCGAGCGAGAGAGGGAGAGAGAGAGGGGGGGGGGGGGGGGGGGGGGGGGGGGGGGGGTTATGGCAAGCTCAATAACGCCAGATGGAAAACACAAGATAAATGACATAGAGCCCCCTAGGCCACATAATGGACACTCATCATAACAAGGAACAGGAAATGGCAACAGGGGATGGCATGGATTGCCATTCCCTAGAATGAGAACCAGAACGGAAACAAGGGATGGGTACAGCAAATTAAAAAATGGCCATTCCCTGTTACTATGACACTCATATCAACCTCCATTTACCCCACCGCGTACACGTCCGAATGACTAGCACGCACACACATGTATGCATAATGAATGAAACTAACATACCAAAATAGCCTGTAGACATTCACATAAACACATTTTGAGCTTTTAAAACAGTTAAAAGAAGCATGTGCACTACAGCATATTGCATTCTGGACCTTAGCCTCAAATAATAATGAGCTTGCAAGGCTAATTAAAATTTTGACTGGTTTCATAAAACTATCACTGACATACGAAAGCATATGTTTGAAAGTGAACCTGGTCCAGCTTAAACATGCAGAATGCAATGCATATCTCAACAGAAAATATTACTTACATTATGGTCATCAACATCCACTTTGAGAAAAACCAAGTTCGGGTACTTCTCAGATAACTCGGCAAAAAAGGGAGCAATGAACTTGCATGGTCCACACCAAGTAGCAGTGAAATCAACCACTACCTGTACAAAGATAAAAAGTTTATAAGACATCACAAAACAAAGCCAATATACCCAAAAAAGCAAGCATGGTAGATTGATTATCCCAATTCCCTCTTAAATAACAGGTCTTGAATTCAAGACTAGTCAAATAGATCTTTTAGGTCTCTTGGGATAATTCCTACAGCATCTTCTTCTTCTTTCTCATGTGTAAAGTTTGGTACATACCACTTTACCACTGGTGGTTGCCTCGAAAACTTTTGAATCCCACTCACTGCGATTCAGAATAACATGCACACTTCCATGCGAAGCCGCACTTCCATGCGAAGCCGCCATGTCAGGTGAGCGAGAACTGCACAAAAATCCGGTTAAACATCTGGCCAGAATCCTTGCCTAGTCAATAGAATGTTGCAAGAGTGGTCATTAGAATGTAACAAGCATACATAGTGGATACAATCGAGCCCATTTTAAGGAAAATCCGCAGTCAAGCTAGATCGGCAAAGACCTGTAGAAAGGCATGTGTATAAAACAATCCATGGCTTTGATTGCTGACACAATCATAACGAGTATACCACATTGAAGAGAAAAACAGCAAATCCATGGTACGATCAACAAAAGGCGGCAGTGCACTGATGATTACATGGCTCACAAAATACAAAATGTACTGATGAAAAACAGAGAATGATTGCCACTATACTTGAAGGCTTTTGCCAGAGATGAGTCAAATCCAGTGGTGAAGAGAAGAAACTCACTTCTCACAGACACCTACGCAAACAATGAAGTTATACTCTTTGATTTACGCACTTCCGGCGCATGGTTATCACAAAAAAGACAAATTTTTCCGACCAACTGGAAGGATTTAAGCAACAGAGAACTTAAGTCATGGGCACAATGGACAACCTCAACAAAGCACAAGAACCCACAAGCTTTAACGCAAGCAGAAGACCCAAACAACAGAAAATGGACCTAGAACGAAGGATCACAAAAGCCCAACCAACAGAATGGAAAATTTGCAGAGCAATCTTAGAATGTAAAGGCGAGAAAAGGACTCAAGCTGTGGAGCGAAGAAAATTCGGACCTTTTTGGCGTGTAGAAACTACTTGGCGATGGCTTTCTTGGAGCTAATCCGCTTCTTCAGACCGTAGCGATGAAGCTACGTTTGGGCGTCTCGCACATATATAGCATCGAGCGTACTGTATAATTGCCAAGTCAAGCATATATATCCAAAATTCCTTCTTTCCGACCAATCAGAAATTTCTATGTCTGTCATATTTGAATTCATGTAAGGCTCGGTTCACATATTCACACCCCACTCAAAGTTGCTTTTGGGGTCAAAAAAATACGTGAGTGATTCCCACCATTGGCCACAATCACGGTTTCATGCGCAACACAAATCTATATGTATTCTATAACGGCATAGAGAGTGCCCTTTACATGTGTCGAAAACTGTGAGATGAAGGCTAAAGTCCAAAAATGAGAGAAGCTCCAGCCTCCTCTGCGCACGATAAAGAGGGAGAGAAAAAGAGAGAGAGAGAGAGAGACCGCCGAAGTCGGCCGGCCGTACTAGTGCACCCTAATGAAGCCTCCATTTGTCTAACGGAGCCCTTGATAACACTCATCGTTTGGATGTGCTAATCACATGGTTGTCGTTAATTGCAAACCAAGAGGGGGAGATAAAGAGGGAGAGAGAAAGGGAGAGCGAGAGGCCGTCGAAGGCTGCCGGCCGTACTAGTGCAACTTAATGAAGCCTCCATCTATCTAACAAAGACCTTGATAACACTCATCGTTTGGGTGTGCTAATCACATGGTTGTCGTTAATTGCAAACCAAGAGTAGTGTTAGAGGCTAGGATAGTATTTTAAGGTTTCCACCAACATGGCAACCTCAACATAGGGTCAAGGATGGTCACCTTATCCTGTAAGAGGTTGTAAGCTATTGATGTTGCCCATCTATTTGCTCTTATGCACGTAGCTTGGTTAGCCTCATATAAATGTGTGTGTGTGTGTTCCTCAATTGCTACCTCTTCACTTGGGATTGCCTTGTCAAGCTCCTCCATTTGCTTTTTGTATGATGGACGCGTGCTTATTCTTGGCACGTTAGACACTTATTTTAAACATATTCCTCTCAATGAGAGTATCGTTTGTCATGTGGTTGGTATTCTCCTATGAATTGATTCCTAGTAGTTTCCTAGCCTTGCCTCTCTTTGGTGGAGCTTCTCCTTGGGCTTATGGCTCCTACCACTACAGTTTGGATGTACCTATGCAGACTTGATCCAGTGAAGGCCTCATGGATGATTCTTAGTTTGGTGATGTCTTCTCTCTCCATCTTGGTGGTGGCCTCTCCCTTTGCACTTGCAAATTATCGGAAGATGGTCAAGTCTTAGGCTATGGCTTCTAATTCTGCAGTCATTCTTTCTGATGCATCCTTTCTACTATTCCTTACCTCTTAGCATTCCATTATTGTTATGCAATTTGTCTATATAACTTGCACTTGCATGATCTCTCATGGATATTTTTTCTTGATCCATTGGTGGATGTGCCCTCAAAGGTGGATATAGCTAGGATCTCCTTCAACTATTGTGTCCAATATTATGTGCTTGTCTTGGAAGGGCATTTCATTTTGTAGCTTATACTTCTTTGAGACGGCTTCCTTCCCCATACTCTAGAGACTTCTCTGCTTGGATTGGTTGTTGTTTTCCATGTAGGTTTCTCTATCTCAGTGGCGCTCATCGCCGATGAGCTATTGGATGCTCGTTTTTTGTCTCTTCCTATATACCTTTTTCTAGCGACTTGTACGTCAGTGATCATCATCACATTGTAGCTGAACAGGTCACTGTTTTTTGGGTTTGGTGCCCATTCCTTGGGGATTTTCTTCATTCTCTAGAGTTGTCAAGATTGATGCATTTTCCTTAGCAGTTTCTCAAACAAAAAGAAGGGGGGGGGGGGGGGGGGGGGGGGGGGTTATGTTCACCTAATGGATGTCCTCTTGCTTAAGGGCTTCTAATCACAAATGCACTCGCTCTTGATTGTTGGTCACATATACCCCTACTAGATAGGGATCTCATGCACATTGAGGGCTTTTACTAGCACTTTGCCAATTTCGTGCCTAGCCATTTTCATATTTTTAGGATGAGACTTTTATTTTTAGTCATTGTATTTGACAAAAATATTTGCCTGATCTTGCCCTGGCCCACTTTATATGTGACCTAGGGGGCTCCGTGTCCTTTTTCTTGTATCATTCATAAAGTTTTCCATTTGGAGTTAGTTATTGGGCTCGCTAGCCTTTGTCCATCTGTCTCTCTCTTCTCTTTCTTGTACGTAGGTCATGAAACAAAAAATTCATTGTTTTGTGTGTGTGTGTGTGTGTGTGAGAGAGATCTCTCTCTCTCTCTCTCTCTCTCTCTCTCTCTCTCTCTCTCTCTCTCTCTCTCTCTCTCACACACACACACACACACACACACACACACACACACACACACACACACACACACACACACACACACACACACACACACACACAGAGGTACATGTACAACTACCCGGTTTTGTCCGGGCACTTCAAATAGCTAGGAATCTCCACTCCTTTTGTAGGATACTTTCCTTAAAATGGTAGTTGGCCTTGGGCTTCTAGTCCTCATAAGATTCCCCTCTTAGGGCAGCGATATTTTTTTTTGGGAAACTTACTAGGCAATAAATCCCCTCCCCCACTCTCTGCGCAATACCCGTTTGTGTTACACTCTGCTCACGATCATTCTCTCTCTCTCACACACACACACACCCACCAAACACACTCCCCACAACCCCTTCCCCCCCCTCCCCCGGGTTAATGTGGCGGATGTCGCTAGAGCTTCCTCTCATGATTGTTAGGTAAAGGCGATGTGCCTCACCGTGCTTTGCCCGTGTCTGTCGGTCAGTGTCCGGCTGCCCACATTTATCTCCTTATTCTTTATACATACAAAGAATAAGGAGCTCTCACTTATTCTCACATTGTGCTCATACAGTGCAAATTGGGAGCTCCACCCACATCCCTGTGTCGTGCTCTCTCTCTCTCTCTCTCTCTCTCTCTCTCTCTCTCTCTCTCTCTCCATCATCGCTGCACACACCCATGCCTACGATCCCTTCCTTCACAATTGGTATTAGAGCTTTGACTTCACGACAGATGGAGTGCTACAGAGAAGTGAGCTTTCGGCTATGGTGAGCTCATTTCACTGGAAGCTTGAGATTGGTGAGCAACCACCAGATCTGTGCTCATGGAAGCTTGAGGGATATTCCCAAGCTTGAGAGGAGGGTGTATTGCAAGTGTGTATGCTTTTTTGCATCCATACTTGCAGGAAGAATGTAGCTTTTCATTTTCACATGTCATTTTTTGGGCTCCAAAGCAGGGTTTTTTGCATAGGGAATGCGATTTATGCAAGGTTAGGGTGTAACCTGGGGTTTTGGCACGTTCCGATGCAATGATAATGTCCATTTGGACTGATTTTGACCTCTAAAATTTTTGCATCAACGGCTATTTATTGCGTCGAGGATTCCACACATGGTTTGCTCTCGGATGTGAGATTGGTATTGGCTGCAAGTTTGCTCACAGGTGGGAGGATATGATGTATGATCTTATGTGGTTTGATGCTTAGGGAGACTCATGTGATTGCAGTTTGAGCTCGGCAATGTATGCCTTGAGCATGTTTTTTGGCAGTCACAAGTAGAGCAGGTATATTGTGTACTAGATTTGCAGGTGTTTGCAATGATGTATGCAAAGTGTGGAGATTGGTGCATGCATTTGGAGTGCAGTTTGATGCGCTTGTGCAGTCACTTTGGTTACTGGTTTTGTAGCCGTTTTATGCGCATCGTTGGGGCGATCGAGATTGTGATTGCTTGTAGCACTCAGGATTTGCGTGCAGTGTTTTTCCTTTTGAGAGGTGCATCGCAGGCGTGTTTCGCTCTGCATTTTTGGTCTTGAGCTGTGAGTGCTCAGCCATTTGAAGCTTCTATTTTTGACTCCCAGCTACAAGTTGATTCTAGTACTCCCACATGTGTTGCCATTTGCAGTTGAGGACATCTTTTGTAGTGTTTTGACTTGCATACCTGTTTCGACACAGCAGGTGTCTTGAGCTTTTGCTTTGTGCATGCTTTTGTGGGATAGTGGCTGGAGTTTACTCACCATAGTCCTCTTTGTAGGTGCCTATGTATGGCTCAATGGTAAGCTAATTTGTGGCACAATTGTGACCTATTTCTTTAGCTATTTGAGAGTTGAATTTGGGGCTGATTTGCAGCCATATTTTTCAGCCATATAGGAACTTGTGTCACTCAACAAGTACAGTTCTTGTTACTCTTGATAGTGGTTGAGTTTTGACTCCCACTTTTACACAGGTTGTGTATGCTACGGTTTTTTGGCACATTGTTCATTCATTGACACATTTTGGCAAGAGTTTTTCACTCACATATGTATGACATTTGTGGCGTCATTGGGCGATACTCCAGCTACAGTGGTTTGGCTCTCTGTATGGCTTTGTGAGGTGGTTCCGGACGAGTACATTCCCGGATTGTCCATTTCAGCATTTGTTGTCTCCATTGCGATTTACTGTTGAGTTTTTTTTGCCTTAATTACAGAGGAGACTTTGCCAAAATTTTGTCAGATATGCCTATTGCAGAGGCAAGTGAGCTTGACTGTTTGCTCACCTTCTTTTCTTGAGACAGTGGTTTTCTCTCAAGTGGGAGAGTCTTGTGATCTCGATCATTGTTTGTCATAGTTTTGGCATGGATATGGAGACACTTCAGGTTAGAGGTGGTTCTCGCTCACGATCGCGACTGACATGTTGGCACTGCGACCACGAGGGCATATTAGGCATCGTTGCTTCGGACGTATGAGGCAACGAAAGAGGTAGAAGCATGTTGCTACTATGAGGACAGATGCTAGAGAGTATGCACGTGACAGGCATGTCACTTTTGATTCTAGCTTGCCTTCAGACTACTTTGTCTCTTAGGATAGCACATTGTCTACACATTTTCTACTAGACGAGCATGTAGTTTTTCATGTGACGCCATGTCGTGATTTGTTTTTCTCTTTCCATAGTGGGAAACTTGGTTGTGTGTACTTTGCTGATGGTTCAAGATATGACATAGAGGGTGCTAGAGATGTATGCATGTCTTTACCTAGTGGTGCATTGCTTACTCTACAAGAAGTATGTTATGTACCAGCTAGAGTCTCATTTCAGTGCATCAATTGCAAAGTAGAGGACATTGTAGACTACTTGGAGAGCAGTCATTTCATATGCATAGGGGATCACTGGTGATAGCCAGAGGTGCTAGGAGTGATCTAGTATACCCTTTGCATATTTCTGACACACCTGGCAATGTAGTCTCTATGTATTTGCAGCCATGTTTGGAGTGAGAGACGAAGCGTGTCTCTTTTGTGGATGTGCTGCATGGAGAGCAGGTTGTGCATTTGTCTTGTGGTGATGTTCACGCAGACAGTGGTATCTCTGGGGATGCACGTCTTGGTCAATCATCAATTGAGGTGACATCAGTTGAGCCAGAGACCAATGCATTGTTCTATGATGATGTGTCTGATACATTGGGAGGGCGACAATGTCCTTCATACAGCTGTGTGTGATTGTAGTGGTGCTGATTTTTTTGTTTTGTAGTCATTCTCAATAGATATGCCTTTGCCAGACGATGCTGACATGGTGATGCATAGTCAAGTGGTTCATGATGAGGATGCATATGGCATTGAGGTTGCTGACAGGGATAGGTTGGCACACATAGTGCACGTTTTGTCGGCTTTTGGGTCTCTCATTCTGACCTTTTGGTCTCGAGACCTAATCTTGCTTATGTGGTTGGTGCATTTACAGTGGGAATTGTCAGTTGTGCGATGACTAACACTGGCCGCATTGTAGAGCCATGCAGGTTGTCACTCGATATCTGCATTAGGAGTTTCATTGTGGCTCTAGCCCTAGTGGTATGCATGTTGCATTTCCACTAGAGCGGTTATAGATGCACTCACGTGTTTGGAGTGAGTCAGTGGGCATAGGTTGAGAGCTGTCTTCTCTCACTTCTTGTATATACTAGTTGTAGGCTAGTCTTCAGGCCACTTATCGACACACAGCCTTTAGTGGGAGAATGTTAGGTAAAAGCGGTATGCCTCACCTTGCTTTGCCTGTGTTTGTCGGCCAGTGTCCGACCGTCCACATTTATCTCCTTATTCTTTATACATACAAAGAATAAGGAGCTCTCATTTATTCTGACATTGTGCTCATACAGTGAGATTTGGGAGCTCAACCTCACATCACTGTGTCGTGCTCTCTCTCTCTCTCTCTCTCTCTCTCTCTCACACACACACACACACACACACACACACTCTCTCCATCTTTGCTGCACACACACACGTCTACGATCCATTCCTGCACATGATAACATAGTATGTTGCTTTTTGCTATGAATAATACTCCTCAAAACTTGTACCAGAACCAATATTATAAATCAGTTGAGGGTTTTACCCCTCACTTAACCTTGGTGCTTATTTTTTCTGTGTATGAGTGCATAAATAGTGAGCTATTCTGAGTACTTGAACTATTGCGTATTGAGTTGCAATGGAGATGGTGGAACACAAGGACACATCGCATGTAACATTTAATGGCCTAAAATCTTTTGTGTAGCGGAATTTAGCATGAACATAGTGGGCATTTCATTAGAGTTGATTCCTAATGAGAATTACAAGAGTGCTTGGGTGGAGAGAGCAACAAAAAGCATAACACCTAGTTAGATAGCATCGACAATACTTTCAAAAGAGAGAGAGCAATTAAGCTATTGACAACAGTTGAGGACCGGATTTGCATGGAGCCGGTCCCCCCTCCAAAAGGCTTTGTATTATGGTTTCTCCCATCAAGAGAGACATTGTACAATACAATTCTTTGTGTTCCTTCAAGACCAGCTAGTGCAATGAAGATGGAAGCTTCATACACCAAGCAAACACTTAATCAAACACAACTTGAATTATCCCCGTTCTCAGACCCAAGACCTCACACACCTTCGAAGATGGTGAGAGCTAGCAGGGTATGAGAGAGAGTAGATTGAGAGGAAAAAGAAGTATCTTACGAGAAAGAAGTACATCTCCTCACATAATCACTCATATTAGCATAGCTTAGCTTAGTAATTAGCTTGGTAGAGAAGGTGAGCATGCATTGAAGCTTGGCTCTTGGTTGGATTTGCATCCACATGCCAAGAGAGTGTTGATGTAGGCTTCTATCTCACAAGCTTGGAGTAGGTGATGAGCTCTCCATTAAAGCTTGGGAGGAGATAGAGTATTTTCCCTTCACACATGGTCAAGTGTGAGAGTGTGTATGTCAATGCCAAGCAAAAATCAGCCCCCTCTCTCTCTTGGGCGAGCCCTAGCTGCTAAGTTAGGCTGGCTTTTGCCTCATTGGACTCCCCAGGTCAAGCCAATAGGGATTAAGCAGCATAAGTGATAGCCTTCTGACATGTGTCCCCCTTTCCCCTTTTGTGAGAGCTTTAGGTAATTAAATAATTAAACTAAACTCTCATTGGACCCCTTTGCCTCCTGGCCAATAGGAATCAGGCAAGCCATGGGGCTCCTGAATGCTCATTGGACCCCTTGGGAGACTGCCCAATAGTCTTCTAGGACACTTAATTCTTATTGGTTTCTTTTATTAAATGTTTTTAAATTAATTAAACTAGATTTACTCTAGCTTAATCTCATTGGTCCACTTCAAGGGTCTTCCATAGGAATTGGGCACACCTTGTGGGCATCTGGCCTAGGGAGCTGACATGTGTCCCTCATTCCCTTTGTGTAAAGGGAGCCTGTGTGTGTGTGTGTAGCTTTCTCTCTCATCCCTAGCTTTGGGGCTCGCCCCCTCCCATGTAGGGATATGCAAAGACTTTTTGAGCTCACACTAAGCATCCAATTTTCCCTAGGGTCAACCTTTGGACACAACCTTTGAATTTTGGAACCTTAGCATTTTGGAAGTCTTAATGGGCTGAACCTTAGGGTCTTTTTGGCCCATTGTTTCACATGGCTCTTTTGCAGATGGCCCCCCCTTTGGATCCCTATTTTCCCTCCTTTGGATCCCTACTGTGGCCGGTCTGCTAACTTAACCAATATTCTAGCTTTTTCTCCCTTGGCACTTCCCCACATTAAATGATCAGTTTAATATGAGAAAATCATTTAGGAGAATTAGATATTGATTATTATGACATTACCTCTCTCTTTGTTAGGTCATGTAATGGTCCCGCAATTTGTGAGAACTTTTCTATGAAGCGTCTATAGTATGCACACATACCTATAAAGCTTCTTAGTTCATGAAGATTCCTTGGTTTAGGCCATCCTTTTATTACCTCTAACTTGGATGGATCCATTTGGATTCCATCTTGAGAGATAATGTGACCTAAATATTGAATCTCTTGCAAGAAAAATTCACTTTTCTTTCGATTAACATAAAGTTTATTCTCTCTTAAAACTTGAAATATTACCTGGAGGTGTTGCTTATGTTCCTCTAATGAATTAGAGTAGATGATAATATCATCAAAGAACACTCCAGTGAAGGTTCGATGAGGTCTGAACAGCTTCTCCATCAAGCGGTTAAATGTGGCTGGTGCATTAGTCAAGCCAAAAGGCATGACAATGTATTCGTAAAGACCAAATGTAGTACGAAATTGCGGTCTTTACAATGTCTTGATCAACTATCCTTATTTGATGATAGCCACTTTTTAGGTCAATCCTACTGAAGTAGGTTGATCCTTGTAGCCTATCAAATAGGTCTTCTACCCGTGGAACGGGAAACCTATTCTTGATAGTGATCCTATTTAGTGCTCTATAGTCGACACACATACGATATGTGCCGTCTTTCTTTTGCACTAATAGCACAGGTGAGCAAAATGGAGATGAGCTAGGCCTAACCATGCCCTTCTCAATTAACTCATGCACTTGCCGCATAATCTCCTCTTGTTGAGCTTGAGAAACTCTATAAGGAGGTTTGTTAGGCGGTGAACTTCCTGGAAGAAGTTCAATTGCATGGTCGTCATTACCTCGTTTAGGAGGTAGCTCACAAGGGATGTCGTCAATAAAGACATCTTGAAACCCTTGAGAAAATTGGATAACTCTAATTCCTTTTGGTTGCTTTTATTTTCTTTTGCTAAAGCATTAGGTTCATTTTGAGAATCTTTAACAAAAATCATGTACACGGAAATAGAGCTCTTTATTGACTTGTTGAAAGCTGGTGTATGTACAATGGGGATGGTGTTACCATCTCCCTAGCATCTATATACATGTCCTTTTCCCTGAACTTAAAGGAGATTCTCCTTTCAGGAAATTTAACATGGGCAGCCAGACGGTCAAACCATGGTGCCCCTAGGATTACATCCTCATGCTTGAGAGGAGAGATAAAGAAGTCCTCTTTGTCCACATAGCCTTGGACATGAAGCCTCAATTTCCCGATTAAGGGAGTGACTGAAGCTTCTTGCCCCTTGAAGGCACTGTCTGCGGGTAGGATATCTCCCATCTCGTAGGATTGTATGCCTAGCTTGGTGGCTAACTCCATAGATATAAAATTGTGAGTAGAACCAGGGTCAAAGAGAATAAAAGCATCATGTTCTCTTACCTTTCCCCAAGCATGGCATAGAGGAGATCCTTTGTGGTGAATTTGGTGAATCTCCTCCTCTTGGATTTCAACCAAAGAAGCTCTAGGAGGATCTTGGCGGTTGTTCTTTTGGGGACAAGCGCGGTACGCATGCCCTTGTTCGCCGCACTTGAAACACCGGTTATCTTTACGATAACGCTCAAGCTCTTCAGGAGAGAGTTTATTCTTTCCTTTGTAAACTCCCTTCTCTTTGGCTTTGTTGGAATTGCCCTTAGGAGACTTTTGGACATTGTCCTTCCCCTTAGGCTCATTGGAACCTTTGTTTTCGGGGGCTTCTTATTTCTTTTACCCCCCGTTTGGAAATTGATTCGCGAGGCCACCATAGTATGGTGTATTACCGCCGATATGGTACGTGGAACTTTGGGAGTTGACATACTCCGCCATTTTTCGGTTAAGCCGCACAAAATTGTTGCTTTTGCTCTCCAAAATCCAACTTTTTGAAGACAGTGGCTTTGAGTTGTAGGTCCAAAACTTGTCTACACTATTTGTGGATGGATTCATTGGGAGAGAGCTTTAAGCTTCGCCATTCGGTGAGTACTTTGTCTTTGGCATCGGTGGCCAAAAACTGCTTCATAATGGAAGCTCTTAAAGCCTTCCATGTTCGTGGAGATTCACCGTTGGCTCGTAGCTAGACCATCATTGTCTGGCGGACTTTTGAAAGTGCATAGCTACATGGCGTAGCTTAGAGGACTCCGTGAAGCCCTCATCTCCATACGCCGCATCGAATTGCTGGATAAAGGCCAAAACTTTGTCTGTAGCACGAAGGTGCCATCATAGGTAAGGAAAGAGATGCTCTTCCCTCCCTCTTTGAATTTCTTCAGCTTGGACGACCTCTTCATGCGGCATAGGATTTCTATGGCCTCTTCTTTTTGATGGTTCAAAAGTTGCACCATCACTTTCTTCAGAAGATGAAGAATTTGAAGAAGGTGGAGAAGAGGGTGACCTCTTTCTCGCCTTTTTCTTGTCTTGATCTTGTCGTCTTCACCATAGCTTTCATAAGAGGAAGAGGATGAAGAAGATGGAGAAGAGGGTGTCCTCTTTCTCGCCTTTTTCTTCTCTTGTTTTTTATCATCCCTCTTTGAATTATGGCGTGGAGAAGAGTGTGATGGTCTTCTCGCTTTTGGTGGTGATGGAGAGCGTTTAGCCCGCCGTCTTCGTGGAGCCATCTCCGCCGAGGTGGCGGGAGACTCGCTTCTTTCTCGTTCCTTCGGTGGGGGCTCTTGAGTTCTCCTTTGGGAAGGAGATGCATCATCAAGAAGTAAGTTCTTGAGCCCTTCATATGGATTCTCTTCTTCTTCCCGAATCGGAGAGAGACCTCTTTTGGTAGTCTCACAAGGAGGCTTCCTAGGTGTTCTCTCGTCATGGTGATGAGCTTGGAGAATCCCGTGAGCACGGAGCTGCCGTTGCACTTCACTTTGGAGAGATGGATTGCCCATGGCTTGTTGAAGCCTAGAAACAAGATAATTAACAAGCATTGAAGCATCATTAGTAGCTTGCTCATGAGCAAAATCAAAGTTATCAACATTAATTTCACTCTCTTTACTATTGTCAGCCATTCTAACAACTTTTAGGTGTAAACTTTTTAGGTGTACTTTGGCACTTCAAGCCCTAGTTGCTACTCCTCTTTACCCCTTTAGAAAAAGCACTCAAGCTACTGTACCGCGGCTCGAATACCATTAATTGCAAGGAATAGAAGAGAGGGTCTTTCGACACCAAAACAGCACCGGCTCCTGTCAAGCTTCTAATAGCTCAATAGTGGTAAGCCGTAGGCAAAGCCCCGTAGGACTCCACTATTAAGACCATAGCTCTCGACGGTGATGCCCGTTAACTGCACAAAGGCAGGCGCACTGCAAGGCTGAAAAATCCCTATTCTACTTACTCACAGGCAATTAATAATACCAACCATTTGTAGCTAGCTTGAGGACCTCCCTTCTTGAGCAAGAAAAGAGAACCTTGAGCTCTGATACCAATGTAACATTTAATGGCCTAAAATCTTATGTGTAGCGGAATTTAGCATGAACATAGTGGGCATTTCATTAGAGTTGATTCCTAATGAGAATTACAAGAGTGCTTGGGTGGAGAGAGCAACAAAAAGCATAACACCTAGTTAGATAGCATCGACAATACTTTCAAAAGAGAGAGAGCAATTAAGCTATTGACAACAGTTGAGGACCGGATTTGCATGGAGCCGGTCCCCCCTCCAAAAGGCTTTGTATTATGGTTTCTCCCATCAAGAGAGACATTGTACAATACAATTCTTTGTGTTCCTTCAAGACAGCTAGTGCAATGAAGATGGAAGCTTCATACACCAAGCAAACACTTAATCAAACACAACTTGAATTATCCCGTTCTCAGACCCAAGACCTCACACACCTTCGAAGATGGTGAGAGCTAGCAGGGTATGAGAGTAGATTGAGAGGAAAAAGAAGTATCTTACGAGAAAGAAGTACATCTCCTCACATAATCACTCATATTAGCATAGCTTAGCTTAGTAATTAGCTTGGTAGAGAAGGTGAGCATGCATTGAAGCTTGGCTCTTGGTTGGATTTGCATCCACATGCCAAGAGAGTGTTGATGTAGGCTTCTATCTCACAAGCTTGGAGTAGGTGATGAGCTCTCCATTAAAGCTTGGGAGGAGATAGAGTATTTTCCCTTCACACATGGTCAAGTGTGAGAGTGTGTATGTCAATGCCAAGCAAAAATCAGCCCCCTCTCTCTCTTGGGCGAGCCCTAGCTGCTAAGTTAGGCTGGCTTTTGCCTCATTGGACCTCCCCAGGTCAAGCCAATAGGGATTAAGCAGCATAAGTGATAGCCTTCTGACATGTGTCCCCCTTTCCCCTTTTGTGAGAGCTTTAGGTAATTAAATAATTAAACTAAACTCTCATTGGACCCCTTTGCCTCCTGGCCAATAGGAATCAGGCAAGCCATGGGGCTCCTGAATGCTCATTGGACCCCTTGGGAGACTGCCCAATAGTCTTCTAGGACACTTAATTCTTATTGGTTTCTTTTATTAAATGTTTTTAAATTAATTAAACTAGATTTACTCTAGCTTAATTCTCATTGGTCCACTTCAAGGTCTTCCAATAGGAATTGGGGCACACCTTGTGGGCATCTGGCCTAGGGAGCTGACA
This sequence comes from Adiantum capillus-veneris, assembly GCF_014529385.1. Lineage (NCBI taxonomy): Eukaryota > Viridiplantae > Streptophyta > Polypodiopsida > Polypodiales > Pteridaceae > Adiantum > Adiantum capillus-veneris. The sequence goes on along the minus strand of NC_140949.1, from coordinate 61,796,203 downwards.
TGTGTCCCTCATTCTTTGTGTAAAGGGAGCCTGTGTGTGTGTGTGTAGCTTTCTCTCTCATCCCCTAGCTTTGGGGCTCGCCCCCTCCCATGTAGGGATATGCAAAGACTTTTTGAGCTCACACTAAGCATCCAATTTTCCCTAGGGTCAACTTTGGACACAACCTTTGAATTTTGGAACCTTAGCATTTTGGAAGTCTTAATGGGCTGAACCTTAGGGTCTTTTGGCCCATTGTTTCACATGGCTCTTTTGCAGATGGCCCCCCTTTGGATCCCTATTTTCCTCCTTTGGATCCCTACTGTGGCGGTCTGCTAACTTAACCAATATTCTAGCTTTTTCTCCCTTGGCACTTCCCACATTAAATGATCAGTTTAATATGAAAAATTCATTTAGGAGAATTAGATATTGATTATTATGACATTACCTCTTTCTTTGTTAGGTCATGTAATGGTCCCGCAATTTGTGAGAACTTTTCTATGAAGCGTCTATAGTATGCACACATACCTATAAAGCTTCTTAGTTCATGAAGATTCCTTGGTTTAGGCCATCCTTTTATTACCTCTAACTTGGATGGATCCATTTGGATTCCATCTTGAGAGATAATGTGACCTAAATATTGAATCTCTTGCAAGAAAAATTCACTTTTCTTTCGATTAACATAAAGTTTATTCTCTCTTAAAACTTGAAATATTACCTGGAGGTGTTGCTTATGTTCCTCTAATGAATTAGAGTAGATGATAATATCATCAAAGAACACTCCAGTGAAGGTTCGATGAGGTCTGAACAGCTTCTCCATCAAGCGGTTAAATGTGGCTGGTGCATTAGTCAAGCCAAAAGGCATGACAATGTATTCGTAAAGACCAAATGTAGTACGAAATGCGGTCTTTACAATGTCTTGATCAACTATCCTTATTTGATGATAGCCACTTTTTAGGTCAATCCTACTGAAGTAGGTGATCCTTGTAGCTTATCAAATAGGTCTTCTACCCGTGGAACGGGAAACCTATTCTTGATAGTGATCCTATTTAGTGCTCTATAGTCGACACACATACGATATGTGCCGTCTTTCTTTTGCACTAATAGCACAGGTGAGCAAAATGGAGATGAGCTAGGCCTAACCATGCCCTTCTCAATTAACTCATGCACTTGCCGCATAATCTCCTCTTGTTGAGCTTGAGAAACTCTATAAGGAGGTTTGTTAGGCGGTGAACTTCCTGGAAGAAGTTCAATTGCATGGTCGTCATTACCTCGTTTAGGAGGTAGCTCACAAGGGATGTCGTCAATAAAGACATCTTGAAACCCCTTGAGAAAATTGGATAACTCTAATTCCTTTTGGTTGCTTTTATTTTCTTTTGCTAAAGCATTAGGTTCATTTTGAGAATCTTTAACAAAAATCATGTACACGGAAATAGAGCTCTTTATTGACTTGTTGAAAGCTGGTGTATGTACAATGGGGATGGTGTTACCCATCTCCCTAGCATCTATATACATGTCCTTTTCCCTGAACTTAAAGGAGATTCTCCTTTCAGGAAATTTAACATGGGCAGCCAGACGGTCAAACCATGGTGCCCCTAGGATTACATCCTCATGCTTGAGAGGAGAGATAAAGAAGTCCTCTTTGTCCACATAGCCTTGGACATGAAGCCTCAATTTCCCGATTAAGGGAGTGACTGAAGCTTCTTGCCCCTTGAAGGCACTGTCTGCGGGTAGGATATCTCCCATCTCGTAGGATTGTATGCCTAGCTTGGTGGCTAACTCCATAGATATAAAATTGTGAGTAGAACCAGGGTCAAAGAGAATAAAAGCATCATGTTCTCTTACCTTTCCCCAAGCATGGCATAGAGGAGATCCTTTGTGGTGAGTTTGGTGAATCTCCTCCTCTTGGATTTCAACCAAAGAAGCTCTAGGAGGATCTTGGCGGTTGTTCTTTTGGGGACAAGCGCGGTACGCATGCCCTTGTTCGCCGCACTTGAAACACCGGTTATCTTTACGATAACGCTCAAGCTCTTCAGGAGAGAGTTTATTCTTTCCTTTGTAAACTCCCTTCTCTTTAGCTTTGTTGGAATTGCCCTTAGGAGACTTTTGGACATTGTCCTTCCCTTAGGCTCATTGGAACCTTTGTTTTCCGGGGGCTTATTATTTCTTTTACCCCCCGTTTGGAAATTGATTCGCGAGGCCACCATAGTATGGTGTATTACCGCCGATATGGTACGTGGCCTTTGGGAGTTGACATACTCCGCCATTTCTTCGGTTAAGCCCGCACAAAATTGTTGCTTTTGCTCTCCAAAATCCAACTTTTTGAAGACAGTGGCTTTGAGTTGTAGGTCCCAAAACTTGTCTACATATTTGTGGATGGATTCATTGGGAGAGAGCTTTAAGCTTCGCCATTCGGTGAGTACTTTGTCTTTGGCATCGGTGGCCAAAAACTGCTTCATAATGGAAGCTCTTAAAGCCTTCCATGTTCGTGGAGCTTCACCGTTGGCTCGTAGGCTAGACCATCATTGTCTGGCGGACTTTTGAAAGTGCATAGCTACATGGCGTAGCTTAGAGGACTCCGTGAAGCCCTCATCTCCAAACGCCGCATCGAATTGCTGGATAAAGGCCAAAACTTTGTCTGTAGCACCGAAGGTGCCATCATAGGTAAGGAAAGAGATGCTCTTCCCTCCCTCTTTGAATTTCTTCAGCTTGGACGACCTCTTCCATGCGGCATAGGATTTTCTATGGCCTCTTCTTTTTGATGGTTCAAAAGTTGCACCATCACTTTCTTCAGAAGATGAAGAATTTGAAGAAGGTGGAGAAGAGGGTGACCTCTTTCTCGCCTTTTTCTTGTCTTGATCTTTGTCGTCTTCACCATAGCTTTCATAAGAGGAAGAGGATGAAGAAGATGGAGAAGAGGGTGTCCTCTTTCTCGCCTTTTTCTTCTCTTGTTTTTTATCATCCCTCTTTGAATTATGGCGTGGAGAAGAGTGTGATGGTCTTCTCCGCTTTGGTGGTGATGGAGAGCGTTTAGCCCGCCGTCTTCGTGGAGCCATCTCCGCCGAGAGGTGGCGGGAGACTCGCTTCTTTCTCGTTCCTTCGGTGGAGGCTCTTGAGTTCTCCTTTGGGAAGGAGATGCATCATCAAGAAGTAAGTTCTTGAGCCCTTCATATGGATTCTCTTCTTCTTCCCGAATCGGAGAGAGACCTCTTTTGGTAGTCTCACAAGGAGGCTTCCTAGGTGTTCTCTCGTCATGGTGATGAGCTTGGAGAATCCCGTGAGCACGGAGCTGCCGTTGCACTTCACTTTGGAGAGATGGATTGCCCATGGCTTGTTGAAGCCTAGAAACAAGATAATTAACAAGCATTGAAGCATCATTAGTAGCTTGCTCATGAGCAAAATCAAAGTTATCAACATTAATTTCACTCTCTTTAATATTGTCAGCCATTCTAACAACTTTTAGGTGTAAACTTTTTAGGTGTACTTTGGCACTTCAAGCCCTAGTTGCTACTCCTCTTTACCCTTTAGAAAAAGCACTCAAGCTACTGTACCCGCGCTCGAATACCATTAATTGCAAGGAATAGAAGAGAGGGTCTTTCGACACCAAAACAGCACCGGCTCCTGTCAAGCTTCTAATAGCTCAATAGTGGTTAAGCCGTAGGCAAGCCCCGTAGGACTCCACTATTAAGACCATAGCTGTCCATGTCCATGTCGTTATGCTGCCGTAAACCATGTGGATTTAAAAACTTAGGGTAGTGTACTTACCCATGAAAATAGTTAGTAAATGTTGTATTACTTAACACCAAAGGGCAATTGATTGTTTATTTGACTGCATACCGTGATTTTTTCTTAACCGATAGTTCTTACCAAGTTATTAATGTGGTAACGAGATTACCCTTGATGTTGTAGCATTTTTTACATAAGGATAACTTGACTAAATTGGCTTACTAATTATGGTATGGTAGATTCCATATAGGATTTGATTGTGCCTATCCAAGTTGGCTACCTTGAAAATATCAATGGTTTATTTGGTTCTAAAGCTATGGATTCAGAGACATTTTTTATGCCGTTTAGAGAAACAAGGAAAAAATTAGGTGAAAAATATGGCAATATAATTTGATAAATGTAAAAAATTGACCTATGGATTGATTGGGGGATTATGACACCTGGATCAAAAGGGGTTGTGGCCTTTTGATCAAGAATCATTTGTATATTATTACCTTATAATTTTTTTCCTAAAACATGGGGCTAAATACAAACCAATACTTATGACTACTCTAAAGAGCTTCTTAAAAACAATAGAGAACTGAATTACATAAACACTTCGGACAATTGTTTAAAGTTTAAAAAAATTGTACATTGGACATGGACAACAACTGATATAGTCCATTTACACCTGTAAAACACATCCAAGGTTAACGTATATGTTGTCTTGTTTGGATGGATGCAGGTGAAGACTATCCTTTCGTGGATTTTTTTTTTGGCTTGAAGCAATCATTAGTCTGTGACTTCCCTGGCTCTTACTACCGAAACTACTTCTTTGATCGATTATTGTCATTTTACATTAGAATGAGATCTCATTCGTATAGCCATGTACAAAGCTAATTCTAAGATTGAGTTCTTTTTGTACTAATCCTAAAGCCAGTTGTCTTTTGAGTGTAAAAGTTCATTTATGTCTTAAAATATAAGTAAAACAGCCACACACACACACACACACACACACACACACATATATATATATAAGAGAGAGAGAGAGAGAGAGAGAGAGAGAGAGAGAGAGAGAGAGAGAGAATATTTGATTATTATCCTTGTAGGGAAAATATGACCTATGGGACCCCAAGAGAAATATAGAATGTGGGGTGTGTGGAGCTGATAAGTGACTCCCCATGCTCAAGAATTGTGGAAACGGGCATTACAATTGAGAGTCAACATCCTGGTTGGGAGAGGAATGTATGTAGGGAGAGCACATGATTGAAAATGCGGGGAAAGCAAGCTCTAATGTAATAAAAAGGTGAGCACTTAGATAGGGAGAGCTCATGGCTGAAAATGCACGGAAAGCAAGCTATGATGTGATCCAAAGGTGAGCATTGAAGAATTCTAGAAGTGAGCATCACAATTTAGAGTTAACATCGTTGTTGGGAGAGGAATGTGTGGAGGGAGAGCTCATGGCTGAAAATATGGGGAAGCAAGCTCTAATGTGATAATGAAACATTCTTAGTAAGATAGCGATATATGTCAACACAACTAGCCCGATGAAACCTAAGACCGAATTTTGCATGCTAACTCTAGGTCCTATTTTGGCATATCAAACTTGAAGAGTTAAAGCATAGAGATACACTCGGGAAAGAATCCTACAAGTGGTGTTCTCTGTCTCAAAAGAATGTGCCATATGCTCATTAAAAAAAAACAAGTTTGGATTTTATTTTTCACTTTTTTTTTTTTTTTGTGGGGGGGGGGGGGGGGGGGGGGGGGGGGGGGATGGTAGAGAAGCCTCTTATTTGATGGAATTTCATTAGGACCTCAAAGACCTCAAAAATATATTTGATGGAGTCTTTTTTTTTTGGCCGTTCGAAGCTTCGCTTTGACTAGTTTTACGGGATTGCTCCCAGCTCACCCACACCCACATGTCTCAAGGGTTGAACCATAGTGGATATCTGATGGAGTCTTAAGATGAAGACCTCTTAGGGTATATATGCTACTAGCAAGTTGGGTTTCACTTGAAGGAAATTATCACTTGTGATTTTAGCACGCAAGCAAATAGGTTATTTGGCTAAAATGGCTGACATGTAGGCTCTTGATTCGATGAAATCCAGTTTCAGTCCATGTGCAAGCGTGCTATCACTAGGACTCGTCAATTCTAAAGACGTTTGGCACTACTGACCATGCTAGTTTGTCGAAAATCTCCCTTGAGCTTTGCAACTGGCATGGTTCATTTCTATAAGAGTTTCCTCGTGCATCTTTTGCGCTTGTCAATGCTTGACTTGGTGCACAAATGAACTCGATTGAGTAGATCGCTATTACATGTTTTTAAACTTGTGCCGCTACCCTACTCAAGAGAGAATTGAGATAACTATTTTGCTACACTTGAGTGAGTACGAGAATGCTAGGGAGGATGCTAGTAACTACACTGATGAAAGTATGTTGAGCAACCTTGAAACATCATTGCAACTATGGAGATGTAGATTGATGTCAAGATAGGAGGAAATGTGGTGTTCTTGAGAGAGAGAGAGAGAGAGAGAGAGAGAGAGTGTGTGTGTCTCCTCTCTAGTTTAATTAAAAGTACAATGCACATTAAAAGATGTGTATATGGAAAAATCATTTTAAGTGCCACAAATGGACGAGAAAAATAAGGCTAAAGTGAAAGCTACTTTGAGCGTTAAAGCTGCCTAAAATAATAAGGCCGAAGTTAAGGCTCCAAATAAGGAAAAGCGTTATCCTCTGAAAGTTCTTGATCAATCTTTTGCATGCAAGCGGAATTAAATCGCTTTTTGGCTTTGGAAAAACAACCCCCCCCCCCCCTCTTTCTCTCTCTCTCTCACACACACACACATACACACAGGCACATAGAGTTTTGAGGTGGAGACTTGTCTGGTAGATCTTTGAGATCTCTCTCAATGAATAAAAAGAGGAAACTATAATAACCATTGACTATGGTGCATTGGTTAGCAAAATTCCCTCTCTTTTTTTTTCCGAGAAAAAGATCCTTCTATTAGTTAATGAAAGTTGCCCGTAGGGCTACAACCACCTCTGCAAGAGAGGGCTACAACAAACATGATGTGGAGACTCTCCCAATGAAAGAACAACATATATACAATGAGGCTAAATCAAGGGATGGGAGGAGGGAAGAGCCACACAGGTGGTCGATAGTGCCATCTAAGCACACCCTAGACAATGGTGTAGAAAGGCCCAGGGCGCCAGAGTTGAAGGAAAGCCTCGTGGCGCTCCCGCATGTGGTCGGAGCTGCCCTATAGTCCCTCAAGCTGTCCTCTGAGAGTATGGATCAGCTCTAGCCAAAAGTCACGAACAGTCTTTGCTAGCGGCACACAGTGGGCCTCAAAAATGCAAAAACAGCGGGCCCGCCAGATGAACCAAAGTGTCAGGCCACCGATGAGCTCCCAACACTCCTCTCTCTCACTGCACCACTCCTGTGGAGTAAGCTCTGTAGAGCAGGCTGGAGTGTAGGACACCCCCCCTTATCACTATCATCTTGCTGGTGGAAGATAGCTCAAACTGAAGTGCAGAGCCCGTGAGAGTGGACCAAGCCGCTGCCCCCCAAGTGTATTGTCTAGCTGTGGAGAGAGTAGGCATCAGCCAAAGAACTCATAGCCACACCTGCTCGGCCGAGGGACAGTCCCAAAGACAATGACGCTGACTCTCCACCAATTGGTCACAGGTTGCACATGCGGTCGAGAGACCACTATGCACAAGCCAGCTCCCTACTGCTGTAGCTCTGTGTGCAACCAGCCACTGAAACAAAGTGACACGCCTCGGCTGTCTGGAGTCCCACAACCTCTGCCAAAAGGCCGCCAAGAACTCGACTGTGAGGCCCTCCTCCTGCCAATGACGTGCTGCAGCGGGGCGGGCCTCTCTCTGTGCTGCAAGTATATGACATCCAAGCCGAACAATGTACTGAAAGAAGGGGACTCCTGGGTGGTCTGCAGAAGAGAAGGGGTCCCTCCATAGCCACTCACCAGGATCCCACTGTACTCGTGCCAGTGGACAACACTCCCAGGCCCATAGCCTCCAGTGTCCAGTCTCCAGAGCTGCTGGGTCAGGGTCTATGACGCAAGTCCTTCCACAGATGCCCACAACTCGGATCCTCTGAAAACAGCACTCTGCTACCTGCGAGGCCTCTACTGTAACTCGCTGTAATCGTCCCCCACCCTAAAGCTCGAAGAACAGGGCTGGGACAGTGTCTGAGCAGGCCCTGACTGAAATGAGAACCTCTAGTCGTGTGAAGGCTCCCATCCACCGGGGTGCTACTGGCTCGAGAGGCGTGAGCCACTCAGCCGAAATTTACTCTGAGATGTCCTGACACATGCTCTGCACCCCTCTCATGCCCTGCAGGCTGGAAACCCTACACCTCCTCTGACAAACCTGTGAACTCTAGCCAGTCACCTAGAGAGCGCGCTGGACCTGCTGCCATGGGACCCCAGGAAACATGAGGCCGACTACCAACCAAGTGGCCTCTCTGAGTGCTAACCATGGGGTTTCAGACGAGGGGCTTCCATAGGCGCTCCTCCGTGTACATCGGCTATCGCTGCTCCAGGCCATGCCATAAGAGCTCCCAAGAACGAAGCAAACTCACAGTGAAGCGGTCCTCTAGTCTCTTGCTCAAACCAACTCGGGGCATCTCTGTAAAGATCCATTTGGTCGAAGGTTGCCCAAAGCCTCCTGACTGAGGCACCTTGGCACGAAGCCTCTGCAACAAGAACTCCTTCCAGGGCTCCTCACCTGGAATAAGTCCTCTGACTATGAACTTCCCAAGAAGGGCTCTGCTCTGTTGTGCTGGATCAATGATCCCAAGCCCTCCCTGAGAACAAGGAAGCGTGATGACCGACCAAGCCACCTTGGCTCGGGCCATCTGAGTGTCATGTCCTGACCAAAGAAAGTTCCTGATCAGCCTCTCTACCTGGCTGATACAAGAACTCGAGAAGATCCAGCAGGAAGTGATGTACCACATCGTCGCCAACAGCACCTGGTTGGCAACTACTACTCTACCAGCCAGCGAAAGTCATGCTGAGCTCCAATGTAACAGCTTTCTCCTAATGGACAGGAGAAGAGGAGCAATCTGCTGCTCGGGAGACAAGTCCAAACCAACCTGACAACCCAAGTACCGAACTGCAGTCCCTGGGGGAATCCACCTGAAACCCTCTCCTGGCATCCAATCTGGCACAGGAGCACTACCAACCGAGAAAGCCATTGTCTTTCTCCAGTTGATCAGTGCGCCCGATGCACAACAGAAGGTCTCCAAAGCCTGCTCACATCTGTGAAGATTGGCCTCCTGGCCATCTAAGTACAAGGCTGAGTCATCGGCAAACTCAGCGTCCAGTAGCTCATCTCCCGGAATAGGGAGTGCTAAGCCCCGAAGACCAACCTGCCGTGACACCAAAAATCTGCTCATCGCCTCCGCATAGAACAGAAAGAGAAAGGGGGCAAGAGGACAACCCTGTCTGACCGAGCATGTGAGCATGAAGTGCTCACTGCTCCCTCCTGCCAAAAGCACCTGACTGTGAGCCTGTCTGTACAAAGCTGACACCCCTCTGATCCAAGCATCTGAGAAGCCCATCCTGCGGAGAGTGCCCTCTAGAAAGTCCCAGTCAACTCGGTCGTATGCCTTCTCAAAATCGAGAAGAAGAATCACAAGGTCCTCACCACGGAGCCGTGCCAGGGCAAAAGCTTCCCAGAAAGTAAAGATGTTGTCAAGGATACTGCGTTCCTTGACAAAACCTGTCTGAGTCCCATGTATAAGGCTCTCTAAAAGTGGCTGAATCCTCAAACTCAGAGCCTTGGCAAGAATTTTGTAGGCTAAGTTGAGGATGGTGATGGCGTGCCACTGTCGAATCTCATCCAAGGAGCCACCCTCCTTGGGAATGAGGTAGATCAGGCCCTCACTCATGCTGTCAGGCATCACTCCTATGTGCAAAATGTACTGAAAAGCACTACAAAGATCTGGGCCAAGCAGGTCCCAGTACTCCAAGAAAAAGCTGGGAGTCAACCCATCCTCACGTGGACAGCTACCACGAGGGAGGACCCTAAGAGCAGTGTGTAGCTCCTCAAGCTGAAGTGGCATCTCTAGCCTGTGGCGCATCTCCTCTGTCACAAGACATGGCATCTGTGCCCAAATCTGCTCCCTGCATGCATCCTGCCGCTCTGACTGAGGCTCAACCGACAGTAACTCACGGTAAAAGTCAATAGCAATTGCACGCATATCCTCGGGTTCACAAGAAACTAGCCCATCGGGCCTCCTCAACTGAATGACCTTGCCATGCGAGTGCCGAGGTCCCAATGTCTAAAAAAAAGCACCAGTCACTCTGTCACCCACCTGAGTCCACTGAGATGCCTGTCGGTGAAAGGCAAACTCATGACGCCTCTCCTCTGTGCTAGCAAGCTCCTGTCGAGCCTGCTGTAACTGCTCCTCCAACTATGGACTGTCTGGATGCTGCTCCTGCATCCTCTGTAGTGAAGCAATGCCTCGTTTGAGACGCTTCTCCGCCTCTCTCGCCGCAGCCTGGCGAGCCAGAGACTTTTGAAGAAATAAGTGGCTAAGCTGAGCTAGGTCTGAGGCCACTCTGTCTGCAGGTGAAACCTTGTTGTCCATGTCCTCTGTCTAGAGAGCCTCTATCCTCTCTCTGAGTGCTGAGTCCAACAAGACCCTCTCTGGGATGCGAAGCATTGTGCTCCCAATCCTCTGCCTGTCTGCGCGACCGTGAGGATCACTGGTGCATGGTCCTAGAAGGAAGTCCCTGCCAGGATGCCCACTGAACCCCCCAAGTCACTGAAGTGGTCACTAGTGTAGAAGCAATCTATCCGCGATAGATTCACTCCTCCCATTCTGCGGTCCGATCTAGAGAAGGCAAGACTGTCTGGCGGCCTCACAAAACCAGAGTGTTGCCATGTATCCAAGACCCTCAAAAGTCATACACAACCTCTTCCAAGCTTCCAACTCAACTCCATGCACAGTAGCATGGCTGCCACCAATCCTGTCAGAAGGGTCTTCCAACATGTTGAAGTCCCCTCCTATACACCAATGATTGGCCTGCGGCAAAGACTCAACAATCTGTGACCAAAACTCTGCACGAGCACTTGCCACATTGGGCGCATAGATGTTCAAGAAGCCCACAAGGCCACCCTGAACCTGCATAGTAATCTAATGAGCCCTACTTGGCCCAATAATCCCTCTGCCCACAATGGCATGCTGCAATGAGTCTGCAATAGTCATACATACCACACCTTGGATGCCTCCAGGTCCAAAAGCAGCTGACCAAAAGGTATCATATCGTCCACGCAAAATCTGACCACATCGCCGAATGCGGCTCTCACACAAATGGTGCTCCTGAAGCAGAAGGAGATCAATCTCTCCTCCCACAAGGCAACGCTGAAGCTCCTAACGCAATCAGCCCCGCTGTCGTTGAAATTGGGGCCCACCTAGTCCCTGCACGTTCCATGAGACGATCCTCATGGGGAGCAAGAGAGAACAGATGCTGCCGCAGCAGCAAGACGGGCTATCTTCAATGCAGGCTTGGATGGGGAGTAATCCGCATCCGAGCGTCCTCTAGATAGGCGTGACTACAGTGAGTGCCTAGCCCAAGCCCAAGCAGAGCGAGCCGTGCGTAAAGCAACCTCCTCTGTCCAGGAGTCCTCATGAATGTATACATAGCAAGGAAAACACTACGTATCAGCAAAGAAGTACACCACAATGTGCCTACATCTTGCTGAGTGTGAGGGTGTCACCGCAAACTTGGCCAATGGCCACAAAGTCTGCAGCATATATGTAACTCCAAGTTCTCCCATGTGGTGAGAGAACTCTAAGACCTGTGTATGCAACCATCTCACCACTGAGTCGAGGGACCACTCTGTCTCGGCCCTACCACAGAGGGGGAAGGAGAAACCAACTGCTAAGTCCAAGGCCTCTGTCCCCCTAGCGGCGAGGAACAAAACATGGACCCTGAAGCAAGCTGCCTCATGGTCTGCTGCGGAATCGCTGAGAAAATGAGTGAACCCGTAGTCAAAGAAGTCCCAGTGGTGTCGGATGTCAATGCTCGTCAGCCCACGAGGGATAGCTGCAAGGGAGGATGTCTGAATTTGCAAAGGGGGCCGCAAGAAGGGCTCACCCTCTCTCGCTAGGCGACTCGCGGCAAAGGCGCTGCAAAGAGATCTCCTAGCCGCCAGAGAGGGACCAGTCTCTTGAGCCGACTGTGAAACTGGAGCAGGAGGGGGGGGAGAAGGACCTGGGGGGAGTGGAGGAGAAGAGGGGCGGGATGGGGCGACAGAGGTAGAGGGGCGAGGTGGAGAGGCGACGGGAGCAGAAGGCGGGGAGGATGAGGAAGAGGGGGGAACTCTGGGGGGGAGTGGCTGTCAAGGGAGAAGCGAAGGTGGGGGCTGGCGCAGGGATCTCCTCCTGCTCAAGAGGACCAAAACGGTTTCCCGTGGGAACCCACTGTTGCTGAGTAGGCACGTGAGGGACACTCTAAGTGCTAGGCTGACGCTGTGGTCCCTAGCGTCGTCGGCCACGGGCCTGCTGCCACCCCTCCTTCGCTGGACCCCCAGGCTCGGAGGGTGGCTTTGGATCTGTGCGCTGTGCCGCTTGCTGTGGCCACGGGCCAGCCCTGGCAGGCTGGGGCTGAGGCTGTGGTGCAGGTCGCGGCCGCCTCCGTGGACAATCCTTCGCTAGATGGCCCATCTGTCGGCAAATGAAGCACTGGTTCGGGAGGCCCGAGTACTCCACACTCTATCGAAACCAACCCCCACTCACCCGAGGTAAAAGGATAACCTTCGGGAGCGTGTGGGTATCTCTGACAAAACTCAAACTGAGGGAATGCCAGCCGCCTTGGCATCTATTGATGCTGTCATAGGAGGTGTCTCCAGGACAGTCCCAATGGCGGAACCGATCCTGGAAAAAAGTGGTAAGTACTCCCTCCGTAAACCCGGAAAGTAGACTGAGATGGGGATGTCTGCCTCCTCTACTAGAACATTCCAAGATGGGTCAAAACCATGTCGCCACTGTCGAAAGTGGGCACGTGATGCTCGGATGGCAGTGGACTCATAGCTATGACCTTGGAAGCCATCTCGGAGGACTCAAACTCGATCTGATAGTAACCCCATCCGAGAATCTGGACATCCAAGATCTTGCCCACCTCTGCGAGAAGGCGGGCCTGGAGAAGGTCTCGTAGCTCTCCTCTGCTAGGTCGGGTGCCAAGAATCTTGCAGATGACCGATTTCTCTTGCAATCGATCTACCTTTGCGGCAAGGCGCGCTTGCTCTGTCGGCGAGAGAGCAAGTCGAATGGTGGGCTCAGCGGGGTCGGCCAGGGGGCTTCTGGCGAGTCCCACTGTGGCGAAGCTGGAGCCTCCATCTATGTCTACTGCTGTGGCGTACGAAGGGGATGATGGGAGGGTGCTGCAATAGGGCGCGCCAAGAAATGCTCCAAGGAATTGAAACAAGTGCCGAACTGCAGGGAGTACCGAGGAGGAGGAACCAAACGGGCGGGTGAACGGGCCGAGGAGGAGAGGGGGGGGGGGGGGGGGGGGAGGGGGGGGGGGGGGAGGGGTAGGGCAGCGAAACAGGCACAAGGGAGAGGGTAGCAGACGGCGGGAGCTGGGGCTGAGGGTGGGTGGACGGGCAGGGGCAGCGGGGGTTGAGGGCAGGCGGGGGGGAGGAAGGCAGCCAGCGGGAGGATTAGGCAGCGCTGGGGGGGGGGGGATGGTGCAGCGAGGACTACACAGCAGCAGCGAGGTCGCATTTTTTTCAAAATTCCCTCTTAAAAGCCCTCTCTTAAAAAAATTGAGATTTTTCAGTGTGCTCCTATGATATTAAAAATTCTCTCTCTCTCTCTCTCTCTCTCAGACACACACACACACACACACACACACACACACACACACACACACACACACACATGCGTGCTAGTGCACAACCCCTCAATTATCCTCTTTGTTTTCCTCCATCAGTATTTCTCTCCCTACGGGGAAATTAAAACCCATAAGGAGATACCACTATTCTCTCTCTCTCTCTCTCTCTCTCTCTCTCTCACACACACACACACACACACACACACACACACACACACACACACACACACACACACACACACACACACACACACACACACACACACACACACACATGCATACTGGCATTCAACCACGCGATCAACTTCTCTAACTCCCTCCATCAATCTTTCTCTTTTGATGTAAAAATGGAAGCCCATAAGTAGTTGCCACTTCTCTCTCTCTCTCTCTCTCTCTCTCTCTCACACACACACACACACACACACACACACACACAAACATAGAAAATAGTAATTGGAAGCATGCAATACAAATTGTCTCTACAAAAATGTATATGTAATACAATTCTGACAATTGATCCTTGTTGGTATCTTCTCCAGGAAGGATATGCTCAGTTGCAAGGCCTTGATCTCTTTATGTGGAATAAGTTTTCAAAATAAAAAATCCTTCAAGCAATTGATGTCTATATGAAATAAATCTTTAGGAGTTCTTTGTCAAAATGCAATGTCTTATGTAGCACAAATGCAAGAGCCTCTCCCTCCTTTTTGGGAGAGTTGTGTGTGTTTGTGGGGGGGGGGGCGCTCAGGACTAAGTGGCACGGGCATGGGAGGGTGGGATCTATGGCGGGGGCATTGTGAGCCGTAGATCTGGAATGCGGGTACCCTAGATTACTTTTGTGATCTTGGGTAAAAAGTAATCTACGGTACCAACATTTAGAAAGTACCCCATTTTGTGGGCGTGGGGTTTGAACTCGTGACCTCACTTATGAGAGGCACATGCCTTAACCACTTTTCCATGCGCGCATTCTGAAACGTGAGGGCCCTAGTTTAGCTAAAACATTATGCAAAGCGACGGGCACCGAAAGTAATCTAAGGTACCCTAGATTACTTTTTATTACAAAAAGTAATTTAAGGCACCTTAGATTACTTTCGATGCCGCCACTAGGATCTAGGCCCACAATTCTCCCGTCGTAGATCCCACTCGAGGAGGGGGGGGGGGGGGGGTGGGAGGGAGAAGAGAATTTTTATTGATGCAAATAGATATCAAAGATCTACTTGACAAATCTTGATCTCATGATCTAATATGGGGGAAGAGAGAGAGAGAGAGAGAATTGTCATCTTTTTGGAGTGATCCACTCTCTCCACTTGTGTGCATACAGACACTTATCCACGCCTACAAATGTGTGTGTGTGACCCAATGGCCATGCTTTTCTTGGCCGTAGGAACACGCGAGTCGAACACTAGTACTCACTATTGTGAATCTACAATGAACCTCAAGCACTACATGTGTCTTTAGGTTAAAACTTTTCCAAAAAGGGCTATACAATTCATAAGTGAAAGACCCCATTTTATTTCTTATTAAGCACATCTAGTACACATGGCACCATTGATCAACGACTAGATCTGTCATGTGTATTGAAATGGTGGGAAAGAATCATGGAGTTCAAGCAAACACAAGACGACAAGAGGCTTGCGAAGGTGCAACATTTGTATGTTGCTTCACAATTGAAGCTAGAGACAGCAGTGGCTCCATCGAGGTTTCCTGCAAATTGTAATTTTTACTCCTCTTTCAAGTTTTTCGCTTATCTATTTAGTATTTTTGACTTGTGTGTTGCTTTTGATGACTGTAAGATTTCCACTGCTGTTTGTTCATGTTTACAGATGTTTTTGCATTCGATTTTGTAGAGTGGGAGCCAATAGAGTCCTTCACAGGAACTTTTGAGGCCATTCACACTGAGCTTGGCAAGTTGCTCTATGCTGGTTGTCAGTCACCTGAGCTTGCCTCACGTGACTTTTTTTCATACTTATGTCACACCTAGGCAAAATGGATATGGTAATCTATCTCTGGTTTACTCGTGAACCTTAGAGAGTTTGGAATGGCCTAAGCCAAACAGTGCCTTGATCGCAACAACCAAAAGGAGAATCGAGGTGGATGTGCAAGCAGCAATGAAGTGCACCTATGGTTCCCATAAAGCCACGGTAACATGGTTTATGTCTCTTTATGTGTTTGTGTTTATATTTTGACTTCAGAGTGTTCATAGGACTCCAACAATGTGGACTTGCAAAGGGGGAAGTGCGATCAACGGGTTTCTTGCAGCTGGATGGGAAACTAAGGTGGTCAACCACCAGGGAGATAGAATCAAGTGCTCGTAGTTGCTGACAAGGTGGTGTTCACATACCATATTGCGAAGCAAAGCTTATCGATGGTCTTTCCCTATAGAAGATGGAAGCTGACGATGGGAGAATGGGAGGCACTAGACTCTGAGGTTGCTTCTAGAGAATCAATTGACCTACAAATACATCTCCACAATGATGCACTGCACTACATTACAATGTTCAATGACTGGCATCTTAGTCACCTTCGCGAGTATCTTAATTTCAAATATACCTTGCCCAAGCAATATCTCTTTGTAATCAATGAAAAGATTGTTCGCTCCAGAAAAGAGAAGAGCTTTCTGTGTGAGACTATTCCATTTTCGCGATGTGTTTTTGTAAAAGCTTGTAATTGACAGGGATTTTGTCTACATTAATATATACGGTGTTTTGAATCTCGTTTCTATGCATACTTGTTTATTCTCAACTTGTTCAAGTTTTTGATTGAAATGTGCACTTTATTTGATATGGAGCACAAATATTTTCAATGTTGGTGTCTTTCAATGCTTTGTCACATGATTTTGTTTAAAATTAAAGTTTGAAGTTATTTTGACATTAATTTAAGTGTTTTTTAAAAAGTGACTTTGGGTATATAAGTGACTTTCTAGTTTTTAAACTTCATTTCTCACATTCACAAAACTCTAGCTCTAAGCTCTCTTCGCATCTTCTTCGTGAACGAACCCATGTCAACGTCTATTGATGCACTTCTCACACAATTAGGTAGGACTTGCAGATCGAGCACATGAACTTCTAAGTGTGTTTGAGGGGACAATTGACATGCAAGCCACTGCGAACCTTCATGCAGAGGCATTCAGAAGCTTTCTTGACTATATGGCGCAGCACATGGAGGAATATATTATAATCTTTGAGGGATCCGACATGGCGTGGTTGCCAGTGGATTTCTTGAAGCATCTCTATACGACTGACAAAAACTTCCAGTTTAGCTTGTTGAGGTTTAATTAAAAGCCTCAACGAATGGGACTATAGGATAGAGAAAGAGGATGATCTAATGGATTTGGGCATGGGGTGCATAGACACCCAATTTATTTCATGGGACATGGTTCTGGCATTACTTGTGCTTGAGGGCATGGACAAGGCAAAATCAAAGGAAAAGGTAAACCAAAGGCCTCCTGTGACCATTGTGGAGGAATCAAATGAAGTTATTGAAGAGATAGACGAGCAGGCCGAAGCATCTATGATACTCATACTCTTGTAAGATCCTAGCTCCACTGAGGAGGAAGATCGAATGATAGAGGGAGATGAGGTGCTGGACGATGTCTCGTAACTCCAAATTCTCACTTTGCATCCAATGGTGGTGGATGATCATTGGTCTCTGTTCCTTGGCAACATTGCCAAAACGTTAGGACTCAAAGAAGATGAGTCACTTGCAGTGCTTTCCATCTATGCGGGCATGAAGGATCCCACTGGAAAGGAAGAGAAAGCCACGTTTCAAATTGACTTCGAAGACTAGGATCTCCCAGCAAGCCTCTTTTTCCTCGCCAATAAAATGAACAACAGTTGGTGCAAACAGTAGCAAGTACACTAGTGGAAATAAAATCATGTGCGTCTTTCTACAAAAGCGTAACGGAGAGCGCATTTCATCCACACAAACCACTGATTGCGATTGGTAGAGATGATCGATCTAGCATCGATCTTACAAAGAAAAATCTTGAAGAGAAGGATGAATAAATTGAGGAAGCAAATCTTAACCTTGTAGAATTTCTATTATTCCTTACTACAAGTGTTAATATCAATTAAAATGCTTTGCAGACGGCTTATCATGTTGATAAGTTTGCAATGCGTACTGAAGGTTCACGCAACGTCTCCATGGGTAGCTCTCTTTGGCACTATCTGAACCACTTGGTGCGATCCATTCTTAGAGTTGCTCACACAGAGTTCTCCAAGAATGGTTCTACAGAGCTGCTAAAGTGTAAATCATTAAGTGGCATACTCGTTGAAGATTCTCTCACCCTAAACGCTCACAAATGTATACGAGAGGCAACATTGTATGCCTTTATAAGCAAGCACCCAGGCTCGATCCTCTCCCACTGCGCCTTGAGCCTAGGTCAAGGGTTGACAAACCCAGAGGAAATTGTAAAATCCCTTAGCGTCAAGTCAGCCATTCACCCCATACACACAGATGTAATTCGTAGAAAAACCAATCGACCATGATGTAATATCCGAATCAATAAAGAATAATTGTTTTTGTTAATGATTTTTATCACCATTTAGTACTTTTTCTTTTATTCATATTGTTCAAAAATTTCCATTTTTGCACTCGAGGCACACACATGCACAAAACATCGAACATGCAGCCACCGATCGGTCGAGGGACGCATCTCGGTGATAATTTTGCGGGCGAAACGGGGCGATCGGGGGGGGGGGGGGGGGGGGGGGAGGGCGTTCGGGGTCAAGAAGAGCATGCTTGGCACCGTCGATGTGTTACATGGTCTTCTTGACCCCGTACGCCCCCCCCCCCCCCCCGTCGCCCCGTTTCACAAAATTATCACCGAGACACGTCCCTCGGCCGACCGGTGGCTGCATGTTCGATGTTCTGTGCATGTGTGTGCCTCGGGTGATGAGCCGAAAGCCGTGGTGGTCAACTTAAATTTAACATATCCAACAATCCAAATATTTATAAAAAACAACGTACAAATTAAAATTGAACAATTGCACGGAATGGTAGAAATTCGCCGTTTGATATTATAGAAAAAGATTACAAATGGGATAAACTACATCTTATGAAGGCATCCTTCATTTTTTAAATTTATTGTTAAGGCTAAATCTGTATTTTTTAATGTTACATGCTTTGCATGCGCCATATAGGAGACACCATCTTGAAAAAGTTGCACCAAAATATCTTCGACGACATCCTGTAGGGCCAGTAAAGCTGCGCATTGTATTCTTGTAACGGAGTCGCTATATTCATCAATCATCTCTCTCACCACCCGAGAGAAGGTTGTTTTGGGTATGATTGAATTAATGCTCTTTTGATATTTTTTTATCTCACACAGAGTCACTGTGCCGCCTGGCTTCCATCTCCGCTTTTTTTGTGTTGTTGGTGGTGGTGGAGGAGCGGCCTGCCTGGCCCATTGGGGAGGATCATCTTTATATTTTTCATCCTCTCCTCTTGGCTTTGTTGCTCTTCAAGTGTCACCTTGTCCCTTTCTCTTTTTGCACATTGCTTGGCTCTCTGAGGGATTTTTGAAGGCCTTGAGCTCCCAGCGTTTGCTTGTTGGGTGGCTTGAGCTCTATCTTGTGCCGCTTTTCTCTCTGCCTCTGCTCGTGCTTGAAGGTTGTCCAAATGAGCTCTCTCGACCTCATCTCTCTGCCTTTCCTCTCGCTCTCTCTGTCTTCTCTTCTGTTCTTGTACTCTAAGACCTTCCTTCTCAACTTCCTCTTCTGTTCTTGTACTCTAAGCCCTTCCTTCTCAACTGCCTCTTTCTTTTCCTTCTCCCTTTGCCTTTTCCTCCTCTTCACCTCTTTTGCTTTAGAAATTGGATCGCATGGTATAACCTTGATTACTGTTTCTTTGATTCGCGGTGGAAACTTTTCGGCGTAGTAGTTGGGGTGGCTTGAGCAGCAGTGGTAGGAGGCGATTGTGGTGGATTTTCAAGCGGACCTCGATATTCTTCTTATGTTTCTCTAGTTTCTTGCGCTGCTCTGTGAAGAGTTGAAATCGGTGGGGGATCTGGCAAAGGTGTGAGATTGGCATGGGTTATATCGCCGAGATCTCCGAATATGTGTCACATGTTGCTTAGATCATCTGGATTTGATGGTTGGGGAGGCTCTTGGCTGTTTTGAGCGGGCTGGGGTGCTGGGTTATCCACTTGTGGTTGCGGATGTGGTTTTGAAGTTGTAGATTCTGCATGGAACTCGGGCTTTGGATTTTCTGCGGTGTGAGGGGCTGTGGTGGTATTGTTGTGGGTAGTGCTAGTTTGCTCGTGTGAATCGTCCATTTGGTGCAAGATGTGAGTGCGTGTGCGTTTGTGCTCGAGTGGATCTTCTAGAATGTGCAAACAAGAAATGAACTTCAAGTTGTGAGTTTTGACTTATAAAGTACTAATTTTTTCAAGAACACTTTAAAACTCAATAATACCATTAAAAATAAAAAATAACTCCAAAATTGTCGAAATTTGTTACATGGAACCACTGATTGGGGCATCAACAAATCACGTGGCATTACCATGTATGCTTAATATGGGAATGGTTAGTGTCAAAAATTTATTGGCTTTCCATCCAACGTTTGCCATTTTGTCACGTTGTCGTTGCCAACCACCATCGGAATTGATCTTTTGCACTAGAAGCATGATATGATTGTGATCGCCTCACGCTAACCACTTTCTCTATTCTACATTTCAAGCTTCTTTGCACTCTAGTCTTCTTCCTTTCTGTCCCCGCTAAAACTCTGTAGAGCCAATTGAAGATTTCGTGTAGGGCATTGCTCTTTACTCCCACCTCCATGCCTTGTATTTTTAAAATACACTGCTTTTGCTTGATAGTGAGCACTCCATTCCTTGGCTACTCCAAATGCCCAATGAACAGAATGTGTCGAGAGAAATAAGCTATGAGCAAAAACAATGTGCTGCAAAAATATAAAACTTTAGTTCAAACACTGATGTTTTTTACTGCAAAGACAAAGTGTTCAACCCACCATGTAATGTATTATGCGTGTCTCCCCCCCAGGCATCCACCATTTGCGATGTGAAACTATTGATTACAGACTTTAAAGTGGATATCTCAACAAAAGTTAGATTTGCCTTTTCAAGAAAACAAATAATATAATCTACAAACTGCCACAAGCGAGCACGCTTAATTCCTAGGGCTGCTTCGTTACCTCTGTAGGTGGTAATGTCACACACCTTTTTCCACAATTGAAACTCATTGGGACTTTGGGAGTCAGAATAGTCTCAAAGCATATGCCTAGCTTTACTACCACCCATACATATTTTATTAGGACGATCCTGTGTACTTCCAAATGCCTTCATGTCCTTTGATAGCTCTACTGCACCCCCATGCAACCAATGCTTGATAGAATATATTCAAGTTCTCTGATACACTCTTCCCTTCTTTCTGCAGGCTCCATATTCCAAGCCTAATTAATATGGAGCATAAGCAACTTGTCAAGAATTCGTAGATGGGCATGAAGAGGGCACACATGCACATTTATCAGAGGAATCGGTAGAATAGGATCCAAATTTGAATTGTTCATGTCTTGATTAGGGGTACATTCTAGCTACAACTAAAGGTACCTTGAAACCATTGTTATAGTGCTTTACCCACTGTTTGTGTAGTGGTCACATTTTTCAAAGAATTGATTGCAGCTTTGCCACCCTTACCATTACCCTTACCTTTTGCAGAGTTGACTGCAGCTTTGCCTCCCTTACCCTTACCCTTGCCCTTCCTATGAGACTTTACTGTGGTAGCAATAAATGCATGGAAAGAGGGTCATTGCACCTTGCTTGAATCCTAACATACACTTGAGAGTTTTCAAGTCTCCTGCCAAATGCCACTCCACTTGGAACGTACCTAGACTTGAAACCTGCAATCATTTTCCTTCTTGTTGTTGTTGAATGATGTCAATGATTGGGGTATGATTAAAATACCATTTGAGGGACTCATGTGTCTCATGTGGGAGATGAAAAGCTACCAGCCACCAAATATTCTTCTCGGATTGAACACCTAAACAGGTGTTTCCCTTCTAGCTGGCAGTTAGCTCAACATCGACGCCCATGAAGGCTCTGTTCATAAGCGTAACGCTTACCCTTTCGAGCCGTTGACCTTTGACAATCTGGCACTCATCAAGCTTCATCACAAATATAAATTTGCCATCACACTCTTCCTGTGTCAACCCATAAAATCTGATCATTGACTCCTAGAGCTTCAACAAGCCAACATAGACATTATTGAACTCGTTGTAATGAAAGGATTTGTTCTCTTCTAATGGCAGGGAATCCTCCACAAATTGAAATCCACCCAACAAGCTTGCAACATCATTATTGGTGCACCTTTTTGTGACGCTAATACCCGGGGCAGTCACTTATCAAAAGACCCCTATATCATGTGCGTTCAAGAGGTAATTAATAATACCCCAATATACATACTATACTTACACTGTGAGCCTATTTAAAAAACCCCCACCCCCCTCTGTATGTATACATTTTTATACATTTTGGTCTTTTAATAATCCTCTCCAGTTAACTCACGTGATATCATACACATTCTAAAAAGTGACCGCCCCGGGCACTAACACTGTAAGGCATTGGCAGCAACCTAAACAAACCTTTTGCTTTGTGACCTAGTGTAACAAGTCTATACAAAGCTTCGTAGGCCTTGAAACTTATTCCTACGCTGTCACACGCCTCCATCATCTCCCGAGGTGAAACAATGCTCTTTAGCTCACTGAAATACTTATGGCGTAAAACTTTAGCAATGCCAGCATTGGATAGATCATCCAATAGCTCCACCAACTCCTTTGGTTTGATGATATGCTGCAGCAGAGTATGTCCAGTCGTTTCAGCATCGAAATCGATTCCCATCATCGTCCGAGCCAAGTTCCTGCATATTGAAATAATATTACAGCAACCTACAAAAGATGTATGAAATTAGAAGCTTGCATTTGTATTCCTATCGAGTTTGATGGATACGTTTCTTTTGAGCTCCACCGCTTGAAGATAACATAGATATCGCATGTCTCTTGCGCTTGCAAATGTGATAGCCCAATGGAATGCATATTATGTGCAGTGTGTTGTAGCTGAACATAAATGGCTAGACGATGTCCTTGCTCCATTTTTTGATGCTATGTCTTTTTAATAAGCTTTGACATCTTGTCATTTAGCTGCTTCATCTTCTCATTGGCTTCCTCTCTGATTTGTTGAATGTCTTTCACGTACTTCTCTTGCAATGATGAATAGGCAACACAGATATGTTTTCTTGTTTCCCTTTCATTGACAAAATCTAAATGTAATCTCTAGCAGTAGCCAAACAGTCCGTCTCTCCCATCTCCAATAAAACGCAATAGCTCAGTGACATTACGGAAAGGCAGGGATGCATTGGCCATTGGATCGCCATGGTAAGTATGGCCATCAACCCATAAGTTGATTGCCTTGCATCCATGGTTCCGTAGCTGGTCTCCAACATTGGGATTAGATGTGCCAAGTCGCATAGTAGCGTACTCCTACTCTAAATCAACATTTAATCGATATCGTTTTGACTTGTTAGTAATGTTTGGCAGTGGTAGGGGATTGAATGACATTTGTGTTAGTTAATCAATCAAATTAGTGAGAATGTGTAATGGTGACTGCTATAAGCAGGTGAAGGAGGCTATGGAGGAAAGAAGCGGAGAGTTCTCAGAGATAGGAGAAAAGGATTATGTTGTGGAGGGAAGAAAGAGAGGGAGTGCAACTCAATCTCCTTTGAATTTGAATTTTTGATCATGACTGTAGAGAGAGAAATGTTGTTGCACACAGAGGTAATGGAGTTTTCCATTGCACTCAGCTGGAGTTGGAGTTGGAGAAGCATGAGGAGGGGACACACACACACACACACACACACACACACACACACACACACACACACACACACACACACACACACACACATAGAGAGAGAGAGAGAGAGAGAGAGAGAGAGAGAGAGAGAGAGAGAGAGAGAGAGAGAGAGAGGGAGGGAGTGAGGGAGGGAGTGGGGAATAGAAAGACAATAAAGAAAGAGAGAGTGGGAGAGGAGACAGATCTGCAACCTTGGAGGATCTGCACTTTTTCAGAAAGAGGTAGCTAAGAATGTTCCTTAATGATTGAAAGAGGAAGTGACATGAGAGAAAAGGAGGGAAAGAAAGAGAGAGAGTTGGCTCACATTTTAGAGAGAGAATGCAGTGAGAGAATGTGGAAACTTTTCTTTTTTTCCGGGGGGGGGGGGGGGGAAGGTGCTAAAAAGTGCCTCCTTTAATGAGTTCTAAAAGTGAGAGAGTGTGTTTTATATGTTAGAGAGAGAAGAGGGGTGGGAAAAGGATATTTTAAAATTCATTTACCCACCTCTCTTTTGGGTTACTAAATAGACTATTTTCAAATTCAAAATATGGAAATGGCTTTTTTAAAAATCTCAGCATAGGCCTTTTTGCCCTCTCTTTTAGGCTTGGTCAAACTTGGCTTAAGCTTTAAGCATTCCCTTAAACTGCCAAATAAAGAGACCCTCCTATACCCCATTCACTTCCTAATGGTTTGCTTCTCCCTTAGAGTGGGGTCGCAACATGAGTTAGTAGGGTTAGTGTTTACTAAATAAATGCATATCCATGTTTTTCTCCACAAATGTAGAAGGCGTTCACAAATCCCACTAGCAGTTTGAAAAAGGAGGGGAATAAGCTATCTTGTACGTAGTGAAAAGCTCTCCTTAAACGTAGGCTTGCCATCTCCAATCAAATATCTCTCATGGTTTCCTTGAAAATATAAACTCTGATCGTTTCATCTACTACTATGGGTACGACCCTATGCAATGCTTCACTCCTCTTGCCACACTAACCCATGATGCAGCCCGACTCTTAAAGAGCACCACTTGAGCAGCTAATGCAACTTAGTCCATGTTTCCATTCGTTGGCTTGTGTAATTGACTCTGCTCTTGACCAGTTCAGTGCTTTTATGCACAATATCTTGGAATTGAGCTACCACACAAAGTTTCCTTCAAAGACCCAAAGGTTCCTATCTTTCCAAACGTGCTTCAGATAGCAGAATCTAGTTATCTATGTGCATACTGAGATCACTTAGTTCTAAATTCTTCTTCCTACAAAAAATAAATCATTTCTAAAGAAGAGCATCTTCCACATTTTTTGCACCCATTTGCAAATTTTGGATGCAAGATCCCATGAAGAAGGGCAGTCTTTAAACATATACAAGGGGTCCTCTGAAGATGCTTGCACCCAGAGCAAGTATTTGAGCCTAATGAACAATTGAAGCTTCTTTAATTTTCATGTTTCCTCTCTTTTTGGAAGCTCGGGTAGCAAGGCAACCATCTCTCTTTTGGAGGGAACTACACAATTACACTAGGCTTGGTACATTGATGCAGACATCAAATGGTGGGCTGGGGTTGCTATGGTGGTGCGGGCACCTGCCATGTGGAGGATGGGCTCGCTATAATCGACCCTTCCCCCTTTCCATGGAATTTTGTACTCGTGAAAGGCATGGCCTGCAAAATCATGTAGAAGGGCTCCCCTTGTGTTGACATTTGCATGCTTGGGGGGGGGGGGGGGGTGGTCAATGGCAAGAATGTACCATAGCATGTGAGTTCAACATAAGGGTATTAACATTCATTTGAAAAGTACATCTTTTTATATACAAAGGATAAAGATTGAGAAAAAAAATTGACTTACAGAAGGGATTTTCCTTATCAATAACTTGTCAGAGGTTTCCTTATTGCTAGTTTTGGAAAATTTCATGTGAGTGATAGCCTAGATGACCGAGTTAAAATTTTTAATTTCTTGTGCCTGGTAGGTAAGGTTTGTAAATGGATACAAATAACGTGGAAGATAGGATTCTTCAAGAAGGATCTGTGCGTTGGTGGGAAACATTTTTGAAGTCCTACACTTCTAATCTGCACTGAAACTGTCAGATATTGTTTCTTTAGTAATATCTAAAAGGCCGAGAACTACCGTGTCTTTGGAAATGACTCTTTGTGGCTAGCTTCTCAGAGATTATACAAGAAAGTAAGGAGATACAATTCAAGGATGAGGAGCATGCTACAACAATCAATCAAGAGCAGAATGTGATAAGTCCTTTGTCATCTCAATCAATGTTCAACACATTATTAGCATTAAGAAGGGGATTGCAATTCAATCCTTTAAGTGTGAGGCATAGAAGAACAGTAATGATTCCAGAAAACCTAAAGAGTGTGTGCATGGATGCATGTGTGCTCGTCATGCTATGCGAGGAAGAAGAATGCAAAGAGTTTTTGGTGGAGATATCAGTGAGGATTAGGATCCCACACTACACCTTATTGATCTATATTACCAACAAATAGAGATAAGATTAATACGGTCAATAAGATGGGTGTTCAACCAGTTGGCCTGAACTCTAACAATCTTCCACTTGAAGGCCAACTTGGCCCAAGTGGCTATATGTGTAAGTATTCATACAAACATGAAGCATTCAATGGCTTCACCATACACCCATAATCTCCATGCAATAGTTAAACCGCTCAAGCTCTTTGTGAGAGCATCTACAGGGTTATCATCAGTATGAACCTTGACTAGCTTGATGCACCTGCTAGCCAATATGTTCCATACCACATGATAACAGAGTTCTATGTGTTGACTTGAAGTTAACCACGGGTTTCTTCACTAACAAAATCACACTCTAATGATCACAATGCAATAGTACTAGAGTCTGAGTAATGCCAAGATCTCCCACTGGGAGATCTAACCACACAGATTCTTGCTAGCATAAAAAATTTCCACATACTTCTACCTGTGTGGTGGAAAATGATGTACAATTCTCGAGACATGATCTCCATTACACCTATGGGAATTGAACAATTTTTAGCAAAATGTCCAAAACATGTGAAGGTTGAGGTGGCCAACGTGAAGATGGATGAATTAGTACCAGTTTGCATGATCACTAAGAGCTTTTGTGTTATCATCAAGGAAATACCATAGGAACCAATTATTAACCCAAAGTAGAGTGAAGAAAGTGAGAATTGGGAGAAGCAAAGGGCTGTGTGGAAGCTAAGGGGAAAGAGCACCCACTTTCAAGGATGCACAAAAGCTTATGGTTGTCCTTGAGAACTCGAAAGGTCATGTACCATCTTTCTCTGAGTGTGCAAGACACTATGATTGGTCACAAACAATATGCTCACACCCCTAAGGAGGTTTGGGACACCTTACTGTTTCTAGATGTGACCAACACAAAGGCAAGGAAACTACAATTGAAGACTGAGCTGAATACAATGCAGAAGAAAAACCTATCTATCAATGAATATTCATTGAATATAAAGAACATATGTGAGTCACTTGCATCGATTGGTGTTATAGTTGAAGAAGATGATAAAGTGGAAGTTTGTTTGCGAGGTTTGGGTCCAAAATACAAAAAGTTTAAGATTGATATCCATATTTGAGAGAACATTCCCTCATTTATAGATTTGGTGTCTTTATTGATTGTGGAAGAGAAGGAACTTGAGGAAGACTCCTCTAAGCAGGTTAGAAAAAAATATGAGCAGGTCCTTTTCAACAACAGAGGAAGAGGAATAAGATGTGGTATAGGTCATGGAGAAAACATTCCCTCATTTTTAGATCTGGTGTCTTTATTGATTGTGGAAGAGAAGGAACTTGAGGAAAACTCCTCTAGGTAGGGTAGAAACAAATCTGAATAGGTCCTTTTCAACAACAGAGGAAGAGGAATAGGAAGTGGTATAGGTCATGGAGGAGGTCAAGTGTGAGAACATAGGGGACTGGATCATGCAACTCTCCACCCAACCGTGCCATATATAGCTCCTAGCCGTCCCATATGGCGCCCCTTGACTGCATGTCCGTCCTGGCCCTTGGCCTGACATTACTCCTCCCTTGGAGAAGCGTTTTCATCCTCAAAAACACAAGTGATGGTATCTTCATAAGAACACTAATGTTTTCCACCGTGGCATCCCTCATGGATCCAACGGTTCATTAGAGCGGAGCCCGGGTCAGTAGGAGGTTCAATGAAATCAAGAATAACATCTTGATTTTTCACATTGTTGTCCTTGTGCAACCGTCTTGGTTAACCGACTCATAACCAACATAGCGTGAAGATTACATTTAGAACTCACTTGAGAATGCTAAATGAGTTATCACAACTAAGAGGTGTCTAAATACAAACCCAGGTTGCAGACTTTTTGAAGGTACTGGAACATGCAACAAAACCTCTGCTCAAATTTCCATGAAAGTAATATGTCGACATACTCATCAGCGGAAACCAAGTCCTTGACTTGCTGTTGTTTCTTGCCAGTAGCCAACCTCATCAAAACTGATGATCAAGGTTGAGAACTTGAGAATAACAGGCAGAGACTAAAACTAGTCGCAACATGCCTTTCATCATATGAAGCCAAAACCAAACCAGAAAGGTAATTGATCCAGCTGTTTCGCTTCTTGCTAATGCATGCACCAATGCGGGATGAATAGCAGAGAATAAGGGTGAGGTGCTTTCCCCAATCAATTAAAGACAGTCTTCCGTGATGATAACCTACGAGTAACCAAGTGAGGTTCTAGTCGGATACTTGATGTGAATTTGAGTGAAGTAAACTCACAGAGTTTAGATCATCCAATCACAGACACCCATACTAAACCATTTTCATATATGGCTAGGTGTGACTCATACTAAATTCGCTAGAGAGGTTGCACTTGAAGTCAAACACTTGCAGAAACAATAAAGTCCATGAATTTGCATGCCGCTCAGAACAAATCTGTGTTAAACACTAGGGCCCATAACACCTAGTGTGCATGCATTTAACACAAACAAATTCGAACTGCAATTTCATGGGACAAGACTTTCCATGGTACCTACGTGAAAGCCTTGCAACATAAGGTGGGCCATAATAGAATGTGAAAACGCAGTCACACCTAGGTACCAACCGTGAGACATTCTCATTAACATAGCATACTTGGCTATATGTAGAAACAACCATCCGTTACTTGGTTGTTTCATAACACTTATAATCTCAACAAGTCTGTAC
The DNA here is from genome assembly GCF_014529385.1 of Adiantum capillus-veneris. Lineage (NCBI taxonomy): Eukaryota > Viridiplantae > Streptophyta > Polypodiopsida > Polypodiales > Pteridaceae > Adiantum > Adiantum capillus-veneris. Next base: position 61,767,657 of record NC_140949.1, on the reverse strand, counting down.
TTAGTACCGACAATTTTTGGCCATTGAAATTGTTCCTGATACTATGTGCTCCAAATGCTCTAACAAATGGATGCGGCCAGCACCTAGGGACGTCATCGCGACACATCATTAGGAATTAGGCACCAGTGTCAGTCCGAGAGACTCATATTCTCCACATGTGGAATATGCCTCAAATAAGGATGTTGAGAAAAGTGACATCCATCAAGTACGACATGTACTTGTGTGTGGAGGTAACTATAAACACTTTGTGACATGAGTGAGAGGGACCCTCATAGACTTGCTCCACACTGGCTAAAACGAACTCCTTGAGTTCCTAGACCATGTTGTATCCCCTGTGACAACATGAACCCACTATGTAGTTCTGTAATTGTTTCAACCAGAATCAAACCTATCATGGTATCCTGATGAACAGTGAAGAGAGAAAGTGACAACACTTTCTCAAAAGGCTATGCTCTTACATGACCTTTTCACGTGGCTAAAGAGCAAGCTGGATGAAAGACTTCTAGCTTAAACATCCCCTTGACAAAGACAAAGAAATTGAAACTTGTAACCCTGGGTGTTGCCTTTGCAATCGAAACCCATTGGTTAGAATCTATCTGGTCAAACCCCTTGGCAAGACCCTTGATAGAAACTGATCAACTAGCAGGTAATGGTAACCAACATAGTCAATCGCTTCAAGTTGAATTTGTCCACTACCCCATGGTAGATTGCAGACTTCTTTTCGTGAAAGTACAATTGGGATAGATCAAATTGTAATCCTCAACGCCTAATGGAGTTAGTAATCACCCACTGGGTCTTACCCCAAAATTGTGTTTTCATGGACACTCATAGTGCCATAGAGAGAGCATGAGATCCACACAAGTGAGATGCCTAGCTCTTAGGGACAACCAAGCTCTCTCAACTGTTTGCTGCATCTAAACTGCATGGTATAAATCAGCTGATGTGAATTTGAAATTATCAGAAACTCAACTTGAGCATCGCACTAAAAACATGTAGTACAAAAGTGACACCCAGAACAACCGTAATGGCAAGAGTCTTGCTTGTCCATTAACATCGATGAAGGAGTACGAGCGGAAGTGCGACACGAGAGAGAGTGCGAGACGAAGAGCACGACGATATGGTGAAGTCGCTCTACTGTAATGTGTAGAGCATAGTGAGTTCTTATTAGGTTTTTACAAACGAATATGTGTACATACCTGGCGGCCCGCCCACTTACCTAGGCGACCACATTGGGCTTTATACCCCAACAACCTCCCACTTAAAGTCCAATGTGGTACTTTAAGTGTGAGAGAAGCTACTATACAAGCTAATATACAAGAGATGTACTGCCCTACACCTAACTGCTTGCGAAAATGCGAAAAGCTCTCTGAGGGAAGTCCTTTTGTAAGTAGATCAGCAGGGTTTTCTGTGGTGTGAACTTTGACAAGCTGAAGTTTCTTATCCTCGAGCATTTCCTTGATGAAATGATACTTCACATCCACATGCTTTGTCTTTGAGTGATAAACTGGATTGCGAGCCAATTGTATAGCACTTTGACTATCACAATATAACACAGGCATCTCTTCTTTGATTCCCAAATCTGTTACTAGTCGATTAAGCCAAATTGATTCTTTGCATGCCTCTGATGCTGCACCATATCCAGCCTGTGTAGTAGACTGAGTAACACAATCTTGTAATCTAGAACGCCATGATACTGCTCCACCAGCCAATGTAAAGACATACCCTAACGTAGACCTTCGGTTGTCTAAGTCACCTGCATAATCTGAGTTTGTAAAACCCTTTACACTTAGCTCTTGACTCCCATAGCATATGCGCATACTCTTTGTAGCTTTCAGGTATCTCAATATTTTTTTCACTGCCTCCCAATGTTTCTTGCCTGGGTTTGACATGTATCGACTTACTACTCCCACTGCAAATGCAATGTCTGGGCGAGTAGCAATCATTGCATACATCAAACTACCCACTGCAGACGCATATGGAATCTTATCCATTTCAACCTGTTCTTCCTCATGCACAGGACAATCTTGTTTGCTAAGTTTCGCATATGGTGGCAATGGAACACTCAATGCCTTTCCCTTCTCCATATTGAAACGTTGCAAAACCTTGTCAATATACTCTGTTTGAGATAACCAAATCAACTTCTTTGATCTGTCTCTCTCAATGCGCATACCAAGTATATGACTTGCCTCACCCATGTCTTTCATGTCAAACGATTTTGCCATCTTTGACTTCAAAGCTAAAATTTCTTCCAAGTGCTTTCCAGCAATCAACATGTCATCCACATACAAAATAAGGATCAACCAACTGCCATCCTTAGCATTCTTTGTATATAGACAGTGATCGAACTCACTACGTTTGTAGCCTTGACAAAGCATAAACTTGTGGAACTTATGGTACCATGCCCTCAATGATTGTTTTAAGCCATAAAGACTCTTTAACAACTGGCATACCAAATCTTCCTTGCCTTTCTCAACAAACCCTTCTGGCTGCTGCATGTAAATTTCCACATCTAAATCACCATGCAAGAACGCTCTCTTGACATCCATTTGGTGCAACACCAAATCTAATATGGCAACCAATGCAAGAAAGCATCTCAATGTAGTCATCTTGACCACCGGAGAGAAGACTTCATCAAAGTCAATGCCTTGTTCTTGCTTAAAGCCCTTGGCAACAAGCCTTGCTTTGTACTTTGGCTGACTATCATGAGCGGTGATCTTATACCTGGAAACCCATTTACAAGGTAGAGCCTTTTTGCCCTGTGTTGATTTAACTAGCTTCCATGTCTGGTTTTTATGCAGAGCTGTCATCTCTGACTGCATGGCCAATTGCCAATTCCCGGAGTCCTTCATTTGCACTACTTCCTTGTAACATGAAGGCTCATTGCAATCAGTCAACATGACATAGTTCATAGATGGAACAAACCTATCAGGAGGCCACATGATACGTCCAAATCTACGCACAATAGGTGGCTCAGGCTCAGCCACAACCTGTGGTTCCACTCTATCCTGTCCTTGCTCCTCTTGAGCCCTGACATTTTGTCTTGCACGTGCAGGTCCATCTTCTTGGAAGACAACTCTTCTAATCTCCTCAACCCTCTCTGGTTTAGAATGATATTTGGCTTCATTAAAGTGAACATCATTGCTGCGGATAACCTTTCTGGATTCGGGATCCCAAAGTCTGTACCCCATCTCACCAGAATTACCATAGCCTAGAAAGATGCACTTTCTACTCTTTGGCTCAAGTTTGTTCCTAAATTCCTTTGGAACATGAGTATATGCCTCACAGCCAAAGACTCTGAGATGCTTGTATGAGGGCATTTTGCCTGACCATACCATCTCTGCCACTGAATCCTTCTGTAAAACCTTGCTAGGAGATCTATTTATAAGATGAACAGCTGTTGATACAACTTCAGCCCAAAACCCATTTGGCAGTTGTGCATTAGACAACATACTTTCGACCTTCTCTTGTATGGTCCTATTCATCCTCTCAGCAACACCATTTTGAGGAGGATTGTAAGGAGCAGTAAGTTCACGTTTTATACCTTTTGACTCACAAAAGTTCTGAAAGGCCTTTGAAACTTACTCTCCACCATTGTCAGTGCGTAAGCATTTAAGCTTCTTGCCACTCTGATTCTCCACAAGTGTCACAAACGTTTTGAAAACACTAAACGCTTCATCCTTGTGCTTGAGAAAGTAAACCCATACTTTCCTTGAGTAATCATCTATAAATGTCATAAAGTAAGAAGCTCCCCCTAGAGATAGGTTAGGCATAGGTCCACACAAATCACTATGAACAAGTGCCAACTGTGTATCTCTTCTACTGCTTCTATGCTTATGTGGCTGCTGTGTTTGCTTACCATACAGACAATGTTCACAGAATTCAAAATCATTAAATGACAAGCCAGGCAAATAACCAGAAGGAGACAACATTTCCATTCCCTTCTTGGACATATGTCCTAACCGGCTATGCCACAAAGAAACGTTCGGCTGCTCAGTTACATTGATTACATTTTTAGAGACATTTGATACATAAATCATGTAAAGTCCTCCAGACTTTACTCCATGTGCTACTGTCATAGAACCCTTGGATATCTTCCACATATTCTGTCCAAAAGTGGTGATGTAGCCAACATCATCAAGTAAACCTGTGCTGATCAAGCTCTTTGTAATTGCAGGAACATGTCTCACATTCTTCAGCGTGAAAGAAGAGCCATTCTGAAACTTCAATTGAACATCTCCAACACCTAAGATCTCACATGTCTGCCCATTGCCTAGCCGAACATGATATTTAGTGTTCACATAAGAGGTAAACCACTCCTTGTTTGGAGACACATGAAGTGATGCCCCTGAGTCTATAATCCAGTCACTCAGTGCATTTCCATCAGATGCTGTAAGAAGAGCTGAGTCCATTGTATTTTTCAAGAAGTAGAGATCTCGTGACACTAGACTTTCATCCTCTGGAACAATGTTTGTCACATTTATTTCTTGAATCTTCACTGAGGACTTGTTCTTCTGACCATGGTCTTCAGCTTTCTCTTTGCCTTTTTCTGCTTTCCATTCTCTGCAGTCTCTTTTCATGTGACCCTTCTTGCCACAATGGTAGCATTCTATGTCACTCTTGCCTTTAGCACTGCGGGACTTGCTACGAGACTGATCCCTCTTTCCACCTTTGTACTTTTCTTTGGTCCTTCCCCTGACAACTAAGGCTGTTCCTTTGCCTTTTTCCATTGTCTTTCTGTTGGTTTCTTCAGTAAGCAGAATGCCTTCTACACCTGCTATGGTCAAACCATATGGAGGTGCATAATTACTCAAAGCTGTGCGAAAAGTGTCCCAAATTTCCGGCAATGTGATTAACAGGAACATAGCTCTAACAGGTTCATCAAACTTGACACCTTGAGCTGACAACTGACTGTAGATGGTGTTCAATTCATTCAGATGATTGGACATAGGTGTCCCTTCTTTCATCTTCAAGTCAACAAGCTTCTTAAGCCAGTATAACTATGAAGCTGCACTCTGCTTCTCATAAAGATCACTCAGCTTTGTCCATGCTTGATAAGACGACATCTCGTCTGCTACATTGAAGTAAACGCTTTATGCCAAAGTCAGCATAATGGTAGAAAGTGCCAATTCATCCATTTTGCTCCATTCATCTTCATCCATATCTTGTGGTTTTATCCCCTTGAGCTTTATAGGTTTTATCTGCTTCTTTTGTACCAACACATGCCAAATTTGCTTCTTCCACAATGGGAAATTGGTTCCATCGAGCTTCTTGATATTGTAAAGAGCAATGTCCTGTGATCCAGCCATAGCTACGCTTCACAATAGGTTACTTTCCTGGGAAAAATTCGGCAGAGTTTCTCCTGTAAACTGACCTCTGAACCAATATCAACCTGTCAAATGAACCAATAAAGCTTCAGATTCTGCAGAAATTTCGACAGAGTCTCCTTTGTAAAATGGCTCTGGTGTACTAAGAACAGACCAAAAACAGCTGAAAAAACCACTGTCTCTCTAACATTGTAAGCTGTGGGTAAACCTGTCCTGCACCTGTACTATCTCTCACTGTCCTGTCATTGTCTTGTAAGCACAGACTGCGACAATGCCTCAACAGCAGTAAAGCAAAGATGCAATCTCAACTGTCTAACTCACAGTCAATACATCCTAGCTGGCTATCTAAGGGTGCTCGATGTTAAGTATGGAGCCTGATTTACCCTTGTAATTTTCTGTGGTAAAAGCGCACATTTGTAAGGCCCCCATTATGAGGAGAAGCCATCGTGCATGAAGTAAAATCACTCACCGGAAACCAAAATTTTTCACGGACAAGAATCAGGGGCAACTTTAAAGGCCTCGAGGGCGGAGGCCCCCGAGACTTTTTTTTTCGCCGGAATATTCTTTTTCCTCGGAATATTATGGCCGGACGGCGGCCGGAAAGTGGTCGGAAAACAACCGGTCGGTTGGCCGGTGGCCGGTAGTCAATGGCCGGTGGCCGGTGGTCGAATTCAAAAGAGGACTTGTCTTCTCAAGGGCGGCCACACATGGGCGGATTGGAGGGTCCGATTTGGACTTATTCGCACAAGGGCGGCTACACATGGCCGTCTCTCATAAGAGAGGGCAGCCCTTTTGGCCTATAAAAGGAGGCCATTTCTACACACATTTCATAGTGTGAAGTTGATGCAACAAGGTGAGTGTGAGGTGGTGAGAGTGAAGCAAGGCAGGAGCTCCATTAAGGGTATAATCCCTTTGTAAACTACTTCTTGTTTTGAAGTACTAAAGCCATTGAGTGGCTGCTTTCCCGTGGACGTAGCCCACATTGGGTGAACCACGTATATCGTGTGTACTCTCTCTTTCTCTCTACTCTATAATCTCGTGTATATAAATCTGTCTCTCTCCATTAAGTAATCTACTCAATAATCTATTTAGCTACGTCTTATTTCCTAACAACTGGTATCAGAGCAAGGTTTGCTCGTAGCTAAATTATCTCAAGGAAAGGATTCCTTGAATTGAGTGGGAGTTATGGCGGAGGAAGGGAAGCTCAAGGTTGAGAAGTTCAACGGCAAAAACTACCAACATTGGAAGATGCAGATTGAAGACTATCTCTACCAGAAGGACCTCTATTTGCCACTAGGCGGTCTTGCGAAGAAGCCCGCAACAATGGCAGATGAAGCATGGATTGTCCTTGATCGAAAGGCACTGGGAACAATCCGGTTAAGCTTGGCGTCAACAGTGGCCTTCAATGTTTCGGAGATGAAGACCACAAAGGACTTGATGAAGTCACTTGACGACTTCTACGAGAAACCATCGGCATCCAATAAGGTATTTCTTATGAAGCGCTTGTTCAATCTAAAGATGGCAGAGAATGGTTCAATTGCAGAACACCTAAATGACTTTAACACAAACATAAGTCAACTTCGATCAGTGAAAATCAATTTTGATGACGAAGTGCGAGCTCTCGTTATACTATCATCTCTACCGGATAGTTGGGACAGCCTTGTGATGGCTGTAAGTAATTCTATCTCTGGCACAAATACTCTTAAGTTTGATGATGTTGTGGGTGTTCTCCTAAGCGAGGAAATGCGAAGGAGAAGCATAGGAGAATCATCAAGTGATGCACTATCAGTGGAAACAAGAGGAAGGCTTAAGGAGAGGTTCAAAAACCAAAAGGGTCGTGATCGCTCAAGGCGGAGCAAGTCGCGCACAAAGTCAGTTCTTGAATGTTGGAACTGCGGCAAGAAGGGCCACGTCAAGAAGGATTGCTGGTCCAAGAAGAAGAAGGAGATAGAGTCTCAAGACAACAAGCCAACATCGGAGGCCAATGTGGCAGGTAAAGTAGAGGAAGATGCTCTAATTCTCTAATTAGACAATGTGTCTAATTCCTGGATAGTAGATTCCGGGGCTTCATTCCATGCGACACCACACAAGCAACATTTCCAAGACTACACCAAAGGTAATTTTGGGTATGTATACTTGGGAGATGATGAAGCTTGTGAGATTGTCGGCAAAGGTACAGTTTCTATCAAAACTACTAACGGAAATGAATGGAAGCTTAAAGATGTTAGGCATGTTCCTTCTCTTCGCAAAAATTTGATCTCTACAGGACAATTGGACGATGAAGGTCACAACATTGCATTCGGAAACAAACGGTGGAAGATCTCAAAGGGATCTTTGGTGGTTTCCAAGGGTGAAAAAGTCGGTACACTTTACTTGTGTACTGTTAGCATGCAACCTTCAGCTTGTGCAGCAACTACAGAAGTTGACAGTGCGGTGTGGCACTATTGACTTGGGCATATGAGTGCCAAATGAATGCAAATCCTTCAAACAAAGAAGCTTCTACCAGGTTTGAAAGAAGTGGACTTACAGTTCTGTGAAGATTGTGTTTATGGTAAACAAAAGAGGGTAAAATTTCAAAAATCAGGAAATGAAAGAAAAAATAAAAAACTTGAGTTGGTTTATTCTGATGTTTGGGGTCCTGCAAGTACACCATCACTTGGTGGCTCATTGTACTATGTAACATTCATAGACGATGCGACTAGAAAAACATGGGTTTATGTCATGAAGAATAAATCCGATGTCTTTTCCATATTTCAAAGGTGGAAAGCCTTTGTGGAGAATGAAACAGGTACCAAGGTTAAATGCCTCAGATCCGACAATGGAGGCGAATAGCTTTTGAAAGCTTTTGTGCTAGCAATGGCATTCGGAGGCAAAGGAAAACCCCAAGGACACCTCAACAAAATGGGATTTCGGAAAGGATGAACAGGACAATCATGGAACGAGCACGAAGCATGCGGCTACATGCAGGCCTACCGCTTGAGCTTTGGGCGGAAGCTGTAAGTACGTCTGTGTACTTAATCAATCGGTCACCCTCAACGGCATTGGATGGGGGATTTCCAGAAGAGGCATGGACAGGTAAACCGGTGAATTATGCATTTCTCAAAGTGTTTGGGTGTGAGGCTTTCATGCACATAGATAGAAGCCTAAGATCAAAGTTAGATGCAAATTCCAAAAAGTGTTTCTTCATTGGCTATGGAGAAGGAGACTTTGGGTATCGCCTATGGAATCCTGAAGATGGTAAAATCTTAAGGAGTAGGGATGTAATTTTTAACGAACAAAATATGTACAAAGATTACTTGGAAAGAAAACAAACAAAAGAAACAGGTGATGAGTACATGGAGCTTGAGGACGGTGAAGACTCAAGGACTTCAAACGGTGACAATGTGCAACAACGTCAACCAAATGAGGAGCCTCAACCTATTCCCCGAAGATCTACAAGAGCAAGTAGACCTCCAGAAAGGTTTGTTCCTTCCTTCAACCATCTCTTGATCTCAGATTCTGGAGAGCCGGAATCATATGAAGAAGCTATGCAACATGAATCCAAAGAAGAATGGACGAAGAGCATGCAAGTGGAGATGGACTCACTACATCGCAACCAAACATGGGAGTTGGTTGAGTTGCCTAAAGGTAAGCGGGCACTTCAAAACAAATGGGTGTACAAGCTAAAGGAAGAAGAAGGTGGGAAGAAAAGGTACAAGTCTAGGCTTGTGGTAAAAGGTTTTTCTCAAAAGAAAGGTATTGACTTCAATGAAATATTTTCTCCTGTTGTAAAAATGAACTCAATTAGGCTTGTCTTAAGCCTTGTGGCTGCTCATGATCTAAATCTCGAGCAAATGGATGTAAATACGGCATTCCCTCACGGTGACTTAGAGGAGGAAATCTACATGCTTCAACCAAAGGGGTATGAAGTAAAAGGTAAGGAGAAAATGGTTTGCAGATTAAAGAAGAGCTTGTATGGTTTAAAGCAAGCATCAAGAAAATGGTACTTGAAGTTTGATCGATGGATGTTGGATCATGGATTCACAAGATGTAACTCGGATCACTGCGTCTACACGGAGAATTTGGGAGATGGGAAATTCATCATCCTAATGTTGTATGTTGATGACATGTTGATTGCAAGTGCTAACATGCAGGACATCAAAGACCTAAAAGAGGAGCTGTCCAAATCTTTTTCAATGAAAGATTTAGGTGCTGCAAAGAGGATACTTGGTATGAAAATATCAAGGGACAGGACGAAGAAGACAATAAAGCAATCTCAAGAAGATTACATCAAGAAGGTACTAGAAAGGTTTGCAATGCAAAATGCAAAACCAGTTTCTACACCTTTGGTTGGTCATTTTAAACTAACGAAGGATATGTGTCCAAAGACACAAGAGGAGATAGCCTATATGTCTAAAGTTCCATATGCTGCAGCGGTAGGTTCTCTAATGTATGCTATGGTCTGGACAAGGCCAGACATTGCACATGTAGTGGGAGTTCTGAGTAGGTTCATGGACAACCCAGGTAAAGAGCATTGGCAAGCTGTGAAGCGGATACTTAGGTATCTAAAAGGGACAACAACAAATGCTTTGTATTTTGGAGGAACTGATATTTTTTTAGAAGGGTATGCTGATGCAGATATGGCAGGTGACAAAGATACTCGAAGGAGCACTACTGGCTATGTGTTCACGGTTGGAGGCATAGCAGTAAGCTGGGCTTCAAAGCTGCAGAAAGTGGTTTCACTTTCTACCACGGAAGCAGAGTATGTAGCAATGACGGAGGCAAGCAAAGAAATTCTGTGGCTTCACAGATTCTTAGAAGAGCTTGGATTCAAACAAGACAATTGTGTCTTGTACAGTGATAGCCAAAGCGCTATCCATCTTGCGAAGAACTCAGCTTTTCATTCAAGGACAAAGCACATTGAGGTGAGATATCACTTCATACGCACTCTTTTGGAAGAGGGACAACTAAAGCTAGGAAAGGTGCATACAAGTGAAAATCCTGCAGACATGTTTACAAAGGTGGTCAACAAGGAGAAGTTGAGCTTTTTCTCATCTTCAATCGGCATTCAAGGATAAGAAGCCAGAATGGAAAGCAGTCACAGGTTTGGTTTGGAGATCAATCTCCAAGTGGGAGATTGTTAAGTATGGAGCCTGATTTACCCTTGTAATTTTCTGTGGTAAAAGTGCACATTTGTAAGGCCCCCATTATGAGGAGAAGCCATCGTGCGTGAAGGAAAATCACTCACCGGAAACCAAAATTTTCACGGACAAGAATCGGGGGCAACTTTAAAGGCCTCGGGGGCGGAGGCCCCCGAGACTTTTTTTTTCGCCGGAATATTATGGCCGGCCGGCGGCCGGAAAGTGGTCGGAAAACAACCGGTCGGTTGGCCGGTGGCCAGTAGTCAATGGCCGATGGCCGGTGGTCGGAAGTCAATGGACGGTGGCCGGTGGTCGGAAGTCAATGGCCGGTGGCCGAATTCAAAAGCGGACTTGTCTTCTCAAGGGCGGCCACACATGGGCGGATTGGAGGGTCCAATTTGGACTTATTCGCACAAGGGCGGCTACACATGGCTGTCTCTCATAAGAGAGGGCAGCCCTTTTGGCCTATAAAAGGAGGCCATTTCTACACACATTTCATAGTGTGAAGTTGATGCAACAAGGTGAGTGTGAGGTGGTGAGAGTGAAGCAAGGCGGGCGGGAGCTCCATTAAGGGTATAATCCCTTTGTAAACTACTTCTTGTTTTGAAGTACTAAAGCCATTGAGTGGCTGCTTTCCCGTGGACGTAGCCTACATTGGGTGAACCACGTATATCGTTTGTACTCTGTCTCTCTCTCTACTCTATAATCTCGTGTATGTAAATCTGTCTCTCTCCATTAAGTAATCTACTCAATTATCTATTTAGCTACGTCTTATTTCCTAACAGACTATAGGTGACATCCACTAGTTCATCAGGTAGCCTGCGTTTGCTGCTTGATATTCCAGATTTCATCCTGACATTGCAGGTACTTCCACATGGGATGTATTGTCAGAGATGATGTATGTCTGTTGAGGGTCTGCTGGCTGTGAGTCACGCAGCAAACAACCGTTGCAGCGGTTACAGTATACAGTGGGAAATTTGTGGATGTATGACTTTGTGGGAAGTCTATGTACTGTCAGATTTACTGCAGCCTTTGTTGAGGGTCGAGTGAGGTTTTATTGAGCTGGGGGATTCTCGAATGTTGAGATCCTTTCATTGATACAGGTCTTGGAGCGATCCCTCGAGCACCCTTAGATAAGCAGCTAGCATGTATTGACTGTGAGTTAGACAGTTGGGATTGCATCTTTTCTTTACTGCCGTTGAGGCATTGTCACAGTCTATGCTTACAAGACAGTGACAGGACAGTGAGAGACAGTACAGGTGCATGATAGGTTTACCCGCAGCTTATAGTGTCAGAGAGATAGTGTTTTTTGAGCTGTTTTTTGGTCTGTTTTTTGAGTACACTAGAGCCATTTTACAAAGGAGACTTTGCCGAAATTTATGCAGAATCTGAAGCTTTCTTGGTTCATTTGACAGGTTGATATTGGTTCAGAGGTCAGTTTACAGGGGAAACTCTGCCGAATTTTTCCTAGGAAAGTAAACTACTGTGAAGCGTAGCTATGGCTGGATCACAGGACACTGCTCTTTACAATATCAAGAAGCTGGATGGAACCAATTTCCCATTGTGGAAGATGCAGATTTGGCACGTGTTGGTACAAAAGAAGCAGATAAAACCTATAAAGCTCAAGGGGATAAAACCAAAGAATATGGATGAAGATGAATGGAGCTAAATGGATGAATTGACACTTTCTACCATTATGCTGACTTTGGCAGAAAGCGTTTACTTCAATGTAGCAGACGAGATGTCGACTTATCAAGCATGGTTAAAGCTGAGTGATCTTTATGAGAAGCAGAGTGCAGCTTCACAGGTATACTGGCTTAAGAAGCTTGTTGACTTGAAGATGAAAGAAGGGACACCTATGTCCAATCATCTGAATGAATTCAACACAATCTATAGTCAGTTGTCAGCTCAAGGTGTCAAGTTTGATGAACCTGTTAGAGCTATGTTCCTGTTGATCACATTGCCGGAAAGTTGGGATACTTTTCGCATAGCTTTGAGTAATTCTGCACCTCCAGATGGTTTGAACATAGCAGGTGTAGAAGGAAGTCTGCTTACTGAAGAAACCAATAGAAAGACAATGGACAAAGGCAAAAGAACAGCCTTAGTTGTCAGGGGAAGGACCAAAGAAAAGTACAAAGGTGGAAAGAGGAATCAGTCTCGTAGCAAGTCCCGCAGTGCTAAAGGCAAGAGTGACATAGAATGCTACCATTGTGGCAAGAAGGGTCACATGAAAAGAGACTGCAGAGAATGGAAAGCAGAAAAAGGCAAAGAGAAAGCTGAAGACCATGGTCAGAAGAACAAGTCCTCAGTGAAGATTCAAGAAATAAATGTGACAAACACTGTTGCAAAGGATGACAGTCTAGTGTCAGGAGACATCTACTTCTTGAAGAATACAATGGACTCAGCTCTTCTTACAGCATCTGATGGAAATGCACTGAGTGACTGGATTATAGACTCAGGGGCATCACTTCATGTGTCTCCAAACAAGGAGTGGTTTACTTCTTATGCGACCACTAAAGATCATGTTCGGCTAGGCAATGGGCAGACATGTGAGATCTTAGGTGTTGGAGATGTTCAATTGAAGTTTCAGAATGGCTCTTCTTTCACACTGAAGAATGTGAGACATGTTCCCGCAATTACAAAGAGCTTGATCAGCACAGGTTTACTTGATCAGCCGGAATATTCTTTTTCCTCGGAATATTATGGCCGGACGACGGCCGGAAAGTGGTCGGAAAACAACCGGTCGGTTGGTCGGTGGCCGATAGTCAATGGCCGGTGGCCGGTGGCCGAATTCAAAAGCGGACTTGTCTTCTCAAGGGCGGCCACACATGGGCGGATTGGAGGGTCCGATTTGGACTTATTCGCACAAGGGCGGCTACACATGGCTGTCTCTCATAAGAGAGGGCAGCCCTTTTGGCCTATAAAAGGAGGCCATTTCTACACACATTTCATAGTGTGAAGTTGATGCAACAAGGTGAGTGTGAGGTGGTGAGAGTGAAGCAAGGCGGGAGCTCCATTAAGGGTATAATCCCTTTGTAAACTACTTCTTGTTTTGAAGTACTAAAGCCATTGAGTGGCTGCTTTCCTGTGGACGTAGCCCACATTGGGTGAACCACGTATATCGTGTGTACTCTGTCTCTCTCTCTCTCTCTACTCTATAATCTCGTGTATATAAATCTGTCTCTCTCCATTAAGTAATCTACTCAATTATCTATTTAGCTACGTCTTATTTCCTAACACTCGAGGGATCGCTCCAAGACCTGTATCACCGAAAGGATCTCAACATTCGAGAATCCCCCAGCTCAATAAAACCTCACTCGACCCTCAACAAAGGCTGCAGTAAATCTGATAGTACATAGACTTCCCACAAAGTCATACATCCACAAATTTCCCACTGTATGCTATAACCGCTGCGGCGGTTGTTTGCTGCGTGATTCACATCCAGCAAATCCTCAACAGACATACATCATCTCTGACAATACATCCCATGTGGAAGTACCTGCAATGTCAGGATGAAATCTAGAATATCAAGCAGCAAACACAAGCTACCTGATGAGCTGGTGGATGTCGCCTACAGTCTGTGTGTAGGGGCACCCGTGTCGTATGTGACACGCCTCCAAGAACTGTAAGCCATCCTTCATTGTGTAGATAGCCACAAATCAACACTTTGGAAGTTTAGATATCCTCAACACTTGCAGTCATAAGCCGAAACCCCAAAATTGCAGAGTCGGATTTGCACCCGCTGAGACCACGTAGTCGAAAATGGCCTGTGCAGATGTCGAAGCCGAATGGTGGTCGAGATGACCTCAGAATGAAATTCTAAGAAAACCGTGCCCTTCGGGCTTACCCACAGAATTTGGGGCCGTGTCTTCGCCTGTCGAATCTCACTCCAATCTGAGCAGGTGACTCTGGCTACCTGCAAATGCTGCCCCGAGCCTCGATCTGAGCTCTGATACCAGTTGAAGGAGTACGAGTGGAAGTGCGACGCGAGAGAGAGTGTGAGAAGAAGAGCACGACAATATGGTGAACTCGCTCTACTGTAATGTGTAGAGCATAGTGAGTTCTTATTAGGTTTTTACAAAAGAATATGTGTACATACCTGGCGGCCTGCCCACTTACCTGGGCAACCACATTGGGCTTTATACCCCAACAATCGATGGGTACTCCACTGGATATACAAGAACCCAAGGAATGCCAACAATTGGGTCTTACCCTTGGCATGACAATGGCTCTTAGCCTATGTGGCTCATAGCCCTTATGCCAATAACAAATTAATGTTCAATCAGCAAATCGTGAAGACTAATTTGGGTGGCGTCTTGGCCGCTTTCTAGCTAAGAGTTAGAGCACCTTAGCTCAGGCTCAGTCACGAGAAAAACATGTATCAAAAGCTTCTTAGAAAGTTTTCATTATTGTTCGAGAGAAATAAGAAGAGAGAGAAGGAGAGCATGCTGGGTTAAGGAACTTTCCTTAAACTACTATGACGTGTATAGTTGGTTCCCATGCTCTTATGCATCTTATGCCTAGCGTGCAACTTATCCTATAAGCGTGCAACAATCTACCTGTAAGGCACTCTCATCAAGAGAGGCAACAGAAAACACAAGTTACATCTTGACCCATCTACCTTGTATGGGGTCGTGACTGTACGAGGATGACTTGAATATGCCACTTTGCCTGTGAACCAAGTCCTAGATCTAGGTTTCTTTTAGTTGTGTTGTGCATTAACAACAACCGAAGAATATAAATAAAAATCATGTGAAACAATCCCATAATGTATCTTGTCCTTGACAGAGCTGCTAGTGTGATAGCGGAAGGGTAATCCATGAAGTGGTGGAATTTATGTCACCTGGTTAGCATGCCTTACATGCAAAATTGTAAGCCCATGGCTACAGTGACGGCTTCAAACATAAAATCCAAAGCCATAAGTGCATTGCACAACTATAGTGGTAGGGATACATCATAACTAGATGGTGCCACACATAGAATGTGAGAAGATATCCCAACTTGTGTGCCAAAGCCCGTGATTCCAAGTCAATGGGCAGTATCTTAGCACCAATGAAAAGCCTTGCTTCGTGTATGTTAGCAGCAAGCAAACTCGGATACCATTTTTCGGAGCTCTCATTGTAAAAACATTTATTATTTTGATGAATCAAGAATATTGTAACTCCTATTTTCTAGATAAACCTTGTGATTGATGAGCCGGGGCTACAAGCTTCCAGATTGTATCAACCTGTCTTTACCTATCTTAGTTAGAGCTCCCAGATTATTAGTTTTGACCACCAAAAACCTTGGCTAAGGTATAAAATCCAATTTTAAGTTTTGGATAATGAAATACACAGTGTGAGGCGTGCTCACTTCTCTCCTTCTCGCGCGCCCTACTCCCTCCCCGGTTGTCACATTGTAGTCGCATATGTTGCATTGCAACCGTAGGTAAGAGCTCTACGCATTGACATAAGCATTTCACAATATTTCGTAGCTTTTGGGGTCACCGACCCGCGGCCTAATTTCATCATAAGTAGGAATTTACACTTCAAAATAAAAAACTAAGCATAGGCGGGGTATTGGGGCATCATTGCTAAGCATTTAGATGCATTCTGGGTCGAAAACGACTAGGTCAAAAATCCACTATTGTTAATAATCGTGATTTTTGGACTTGGCCTAAAGTGGGAATTGAGATCATAAGCATGTGTGCTTAGGTCTTATAAACATGTCCTAGAAGTTTCGTTACGTTTAGATGTCATTTGATGTTGTAATGGATGTGATTTGTTTATCGATGAGCGATCGGCTTTTGGTGATTTCAGTCATTTGAGTGTAGCTTGAGTTAAATGCGAGTTGTTTGTTGTTTTCCAAGAGATTGACAACCTCTTGTAGCCTCTATGCACTAGTCGAGTCAGCTTCGTCCCATGGATTGACAATCTATTTGGGGTTCTCGCTACATCTGCAATAAGATAGGAGGTTAGACACCCGTCCCACATTTGGCACCGTTGTCGGGGATCGAAGAGATCTAAACTAGGGAAAAACACGATTGTCTTGTGAAGTTATCCTATAACTTCCTCTAGGATCACGTAGAGTAAAAACTTTCCTTTTAAAACCGCATAGCTTAAGATTGTCGTCTTTTGCTGTGTAGAAGTAGCTTGAAAGTAGTCGTACTTGCTGAGTGCCTTTAGGATTGTAGGATTGTAGAATTAGATTAGGGTTTTGAGAATGATTGATGGATGAGACAAGTCTTAAGATCAATGCTCAAGAAACCATAAAAAACAAGAAAACGAGTGTTTGTGGACACTTTCCACAACTCCATTGCAGTAGAATCTAGGACAGGGTAAGTAGAATTCGAGGTGGATTTCAGAATATTGCTCTCTCCGAAAGAATCAATTGTGAGTTGCTATGTGAAGTTGCAAAATTTTAAGTCTACAACCAGAAATAGCACGAAAAGACTGCTTTCTACTCAATCTGACTGGAGAGTATGCTTTAAAAGTTGTATGAACCAGTGGGTAAGGTCAAGGACATATTGAGGTAAAAATTTCAAGAGTTTGCAAAAACTCAGATTATTTACTTTTTCTTGATATTTTAAGCCAAATTAAATTTTGACTTGACTCAGAGGCTTAAAATAGCTCATGAAAAGATTGTTTAGTGAAAAAGTTCAAAAAAGTGTTTGTTTTGGGCCTAAAATAAATAATTGCGATTATTTACTTTCAGCTCAAAACTGACTAAGGTTGATACCAATGACTCTATGCATGTGTACAAACAACTTTTGTAAAGGCACATAGAATTTGGATCACCAAATTGACCAAAAACTGAGTAAAAACTAAAGTCTGTATTGACTTTTTGGAACTTGAGTGTAAATTGGGAAAAATTCTGTTCAAACTCAATGAAACTTGATTCATAGGCTTATAGTGATGTGATAGACATGTGTACATGCTTAGTTGATAAAAAAGATAGAAAAATTTACTAGAAGTAAATAATCGCGATTATTTGCATCTGCCCTATTTTTCAACTTTTTGACCAAGTTAGCATACCACTAGCTTTACCATGTTATACTAAGCCCACAAATCAAAATTGGTAAGATTTGGATAATTGGATTGAAAATTGTGGCCATATTTGCAAAGTCAATCTCTGCAGATACAAAACTGATGACCATTTGAACAAAAATTGTCCAAACTTGATGAAACTTGGTTAGAGACCTTAAGTTGAGGTGCTTAACAGATCTGTGTCAATATTGGGATAAAAACTTGTCAAAAAATAGCTAGAGTAAATAATGGCGATTACATACATCTACTTCAAATATTGATAATCTTGCACATTTGAATATACCACAAGGTCAAGCATATCAAGTAGACCCCACAAATCAAATTTGGATCACAAAAGTGAGACTTAAGCCAAGACTTAAGCCAAATTCTTGAAAACTGAATCTGCGGACACGAAACAATTGCTAAACTTGACCAAATTTTGTCCAAACTTAGGGAAACTTGTCCAGAGACCTTAGCAGGTTGTATACTTGGCAAATCAAGCCAAAAAGTGTAAAAAACTGACAAAAGTAAATAATCGTGATTATTTACTACTGCTACATAGAGACACCAATTTTGACTTTTGAACTTGTACAATGTTAGACCAACATAATACAAGGCCACCGGTCAATTTTGGGTTCAATCGGATCCAAATTGGTAAATGTTCACTCAGTTTTTAAGTTGTAGATTAGTCCTTTGGCTTTTTGCAAAAATGATATCTAAAAGTCTCAACTGCTGACTCACTTACCTCAATTTGAAGTGATATACATAGACCAATCACAATAGCTAGCAAAAAATATACAATCTTTGTGAAAGAATAGCTAACTTGATTAAAATTGATATAGGAATCAGGTTGCAGACAAGGAATTGGTAGCTTGACAGAAGTTGCAATCAAGTCAAGTGGAAAAAATTGACAACAAGTCAATCCGATGGTAAGTACTTTATCTAGGGCTTCACAAGTCTATATGAATCTTAGATCTGTTCGTGTACTAGGAAACCAAGGCATATTTGGAGAGATCACTAGTAGAGTATCCACCGAAGAAAGTGTGAATCAAGGCAATCCCTCGCACACTATCCTTGAAGAAGTCTTAGACACTTTTTTAGATTCAACATATGAAATGTCTTCCTATTCGACTCACTCAGAAATCGGAACGATAGTGCGCTATAAGCATATATTCTCCTTTTATAAGACTAATTTCCATGGAGCTCAGGTTTACCTAGATCCTAACGAAGAGTATGCTATTTGCATTGATGACCATGGTATTGAGTTTGAAGAAAAAATCAGGCAAACAAACAAGGAAAAATGTACATGGAAAGAAACAAGTCAAAAACTTTGACGTGATAGACAAATGGGGGTTAGAAGTAAACACTATAATTCGAGATATGGCAACTAAAGAAGGACCACCAACTTTATAATTTGAGGGATATGATCAAGTTGATTTGAAGCCTTTAAAATGACTTAGCACGGATAATCATAGGATCAGGGTCTATTGTTGGGAGGATAGAAACGTCAAAGATCTTCTATAGACTTCGCATGACAAATCAGGACAACTAACACCCATGAAGATCATCTATATCTTCAAGATCAAAGATAAGGGTTTAGCAAATCTACCAACCTACCTGTTTAGTGATTGTTATAACAACAACTTTGTTATGATGACTCCGGAGGAGGTGGAACAAACCAAATACCAAGGGTACTCCATAAGGGATTGGATATTGGGGCGAGGACTAGAATCTATTCCAAGAGAAGAACACCATGAGAGATCTTCTAAGAGTAATGTTAAGAAACTAGAAACCACCTCATCATGAAGAAAACCGGGTGACACTAAAGACAGTCCAGGGCTACACGAGTCACTATTTCCAACAGACTAGTTTGAAGGACTCAGAACGGACCAACTGCCAGGAGACCGGGAGTTGAACCAAATAGACGTGTCAGACCAGCTGATTTTCAAAAATGGGTCAGAAAATACAGTGGATCTGGGGATCCATATGACCACTTAGCAAGCTTTAAGCAAGTGCTAAGAGCAGAATGCATATTCAATTTCCATACTCAATTCGAGGGGTTTGGAATGACATTACAAGGAAAAGCTTTGACATGGTTCCAAAACATTCCACCAAGGTCAATCATGGACTTAAATACATTAGCTCAAGGATTTGTAGCTGCTTGTTCCAAAACAAGGATCAAACACAATACGGTATCTGAAATCTATAGCTTTAAACAGAAACAAGGTTAGTCTGTTAGGGATTGTGCAACTCGAATGAACCAATACATTGCAAGATGCCCAAAGCTAGAGATACCTGCACAAGGAAAGACTAGTATCATTGTTCTTAGAGGGACTGCTAAACAAAGAACTTCATGCTATACTGTATAGTAAGAAGCATACAACCCTAGAAGAGTGTGTCAGATGCTATTGACTTAGGAGACAATTGTGATATTTTCAATGAAGAAGATGTCCCTAAGGATAACCAAAGCAAGAAAACAACATCCACCAAACAAGCACAAGTGGGAACGGCTGCTGCAGCACTGCTTTCAACCATAGAAGACATGCTCAAAGGATGAATGACATAATGAATAGCATGCAAAAAGCACCTATGAGAGGACCAGGGCAAGGGATACCTCAACAGGGACATGCCATAGAAATGGTGTGGAATTGAGGATAAATGGACCAACCATGAGACCAATGAGTGCTATTACCAACCAAAGTATGATGGGAATGTTCAGTACGTGCCTATGAGGCCACAAGGACAACCCATGTACAGATATCCGCCTAATATGACCCCAACTCAAAGACCACCGATGGGTATGGAAAGACCTCAACCCGTGTTGGGTCAACAACCTCCATATCCGGAACATAATGCAGTGCCTGTAAAGTATATGCATCCAGAGGGAGTTATAGATGAACAAGCACTAGTGCCTGTTACACCCTATGTTGAACCTAGTCCATCTACAATAATGATAGACGGAGATTGGTATAATTCACATCCATCACCAATGGAAGAACCTGTGACTTATACTCCACTAGAGCTTACACCAATGTATTATGTGGCTAATCAAGGTGTTAGACCTCCTATGGTAAGACCCATGATTAAGCCAAGAACTGGAAACTGTCATAACTGTGGTGCAGATGATCATTTGAAAAATAAATGCCCAGAGCCTGACGAAAACCTCAAGCCAGTTGAAGCTTGTTGCATACAATGTTGCAAAAAGGGAGGACACTTCCAGAGGATTGTCCAAAAAATCCTTAAACAAGGGTAAAATAGTAGTAAACGTAGTCCAAGTGATACCTAGTAGCTCATCTGAGAGTGAACTGATTGTTCCAATCAAGGTAATCACGATGATTTGGAGAATACAAAACTTTCCTCTCAAAAGACCAAGGGAAGCAGAAAGAAAAGGTATGAGATGAGAAAACAGAAACAACGGGCTGATAATGAGAAGAAAGCAAAAACGCTATTCCAAGAAAAGGTGAAAGAAACTGGGAGTGAAATAAAGGAAATCACCGTGAAATCTGGAGGATCAATTTTGGTTGATAAAATTTTTGAGCCTATTAATGCAGCCTTGGAAGCTTACCAAGCAGGACTTAAAGCAGGCCAAAACATGGAAAAAAATTTGGAAAAACTATCCTTCTCCAGACATGAAATCATCTAAGCTTGAAGCTTATCAAAATTTGGTAAGAATCACTCAAGAGATGCTGGAAAAACAAAAACCCAAGCTTGAAAGGATGGCAAAACCTAAAGAACTCATGGTAAGTTCCAATAAAGAAAAATCCGAAGTGGTGGTAGAACCCCACCTTGGAACAAAAGAGCCAGAACTTGTAGTGCTGGACAACGAAGATGCCTTAGACGGAATTCCATTCGTAGAAGAAGACTCACCAGGACACTTACTAGGGAAAAATTTAGAGAGATCAATGATGGGAGCCTAACTCTAAAGTCAACTCCTATAGAGGAAGCTTGGTTAGACAACCTACCTCCTGATATGGACATGGATGTACAATCCTTGTATGGGGATTGCGGATCTGAAGATTCAAGATTTTCTAAACCATTGACCTTGAAAACATTACCCTCTTACTTGGGAGATGGCGAAGATGAATCCATAGTGTGTAAAACACTCAAGTAAAAAGAGCAGAACAGACCCTAGAAGTAGACAACATTTAATTATGTCTACACCCATTCAATGCACTCTTACTTTAGAAGAACTATTGAAAATCAGACCATATTTATGGAATGATCTACATAAAACTCTAGAGAAGGTGGGAATAACGGGGCTAATCGTAAAAAAATTGGGAAAACTGAAATACAAAATGGACAACAAAGAGATTCGATCTATTCCAATGAACAAAGTCGGAGAATACTACGAAGGGAAAGGAGGAAACACGACCCTTCCAGTGAGGTATAATGATATAAAAACCATGGCAATATTGGATAGTGGGACAGGCATAGCCATAGCCACGAAAGCAGTATGGGAATCTTGGGGACAACCAGCCAATAGACAAACTCAAATGAAGTTGCAATTGGCTGATGGACACATCGAAAGACCCTTAGAACTGCTTGAAAAAGTGATAGTAAATTCTTATGGGATTGAATATCAACACACTTTTGCCATAGTAGACTTTGGGAAGAAACTGAATTACAAAATCATATTGGGAAGACCTTTCATGCGACAAGTACAACTCATCCAAGATTAGGGAAACAATTATCTGTTTCTTGAAGCAAGTGGGATCAATAACAATGGTTAATCTAAAAGATCACACTTATAGAGATGTCATGAAAACACCCATACAAGAGTTCGATTCAATCTATTCGGCTAAAACTAAGCTTCCATCTTGGTTAAACAAAGACACTCCTATTTGGATGTGTGGAGCTTCAGAAAACGGGAGCTTAAAACGAGAAGAATGTATCTTAGAAAGTGATTGCACAGATGAAACCTATATACCTGAACCCTTTCCAGAGCATTTGTTTGAGCCATTTAAATGGACTCAAATTTTAGCAACAATGGATGTATGTGTAAATACGTTTATGCCAACTCAATTTTGCAATGAGAAAGGTTATGGCATAATTCCCATACAAATGATTTCAACCCTTCACATTGAAGACAAAATTCGGAATCTAAGGACTTGATGAAAGCTCAACCAGTCTTTTCAAACCTCTACTATGATGCAACAGATGAGTTAGAAGAACACTCAGCTACTTCAGATGATTCGGGGTTGAAAAAAGAACATGCGAGAGCTAAGATACTCATGAAAGGAGGGTCGGAAAAGTTTTTTGACTTTCCTAACTAGAAACCGAGAAGACATAAATGGTATAAACGAAAAAGCGACACTAGAAACGTGAAAGCTAGACCTATGCCATCAGTACCAGTAGAACATAGTTCTTGATGTAGATAGATGCACATGATTGTGTCAAGGATAAAATCACTGGTAGATATCCTTTAAACAAAGAACATGAAATAACGAAAACATTGAGAAAAACGAGAAAGTAAACTCAAGCGAAACCTAAAAACTAGTACAAGGTTTCAACCATGACACGAGTTGAGCGAAAGAAGAAGTATCAAGAGTTGAAAAAAGCTTTAAAGGAGATATATACGACTAAAATGGAAACCATAGAAGAGGATGGTATAGATTTAATGAGCATTCCATCCCATTACAAGAAATATACAGATCGAAAAATCATAGTCGAATAACCCGTCAGGAAACTAGAAAAACAGGGTGAGTCCTATGAAGGACCGAAAAACGCAAAAAAGATAGATCTGGCCAAACCAGAAGAAGAGCCTAGACCTACCTACATTACAAATGACTTGACATAAGCAGAATAATAGCTTTTGTTAAGCTTACTGAAAGAATACCGAGATATCTTTGCTTGGTCTTATAAGGATCTCAAGTATGTTGATCCAGAAATCTGTCAACATACCATACCCATGAGAGACGATGCGAAATTAAGTAGACAAAGTCCATACACATATGATGAAACATTTTCCAGAAAGATCAAATAAGAGATTAAAAAGCTAAAGGAGGCCAAATTCATTTATGAAATTGAACACATAGATTGGGTGTCTCCAATTGTGGTAGTACCCAAGAAAAAATAGAAAACTACGGGTGTGTGCCAACCTCAAGAAAGTGAATGCAACTACTGATAGCCGTTTTTCGGCTTTCCATAATTGCCATAGTAAGCTACCTCACCCTATCAAATCACTCAAACACTGTGGCTATGCCTACCATTTCACTGAACATAGGCGTGTGTGAGTTAGGGGACTTTTCCAATATCTTCTTAAAAATCCTCAATTAGCTAGTCACTGGGCTAGTTGAGCCAAAAAAATAAAAATAAAAATAAAATAAAAAATATAAGTATATTATGGTCCATTTGTGTGTAAATATTTTATTGTATATAGGGCCTAAATAAAA
This sequence comes from Adiantum capillus-veneris, assembly GCF_014529385.1. NCBI lineage: Eukaryota > Viridiplantae > Streptophyta > Polypodiopsida > Polypodiales > Pteridaceae > Adiantum > Adiantum capillus-veneris. The sequence continues at coordinate 61,743,817 of NC_140949.1, read as the reverse complement.
TGATTTTTTATAATTATTTTGGTATTTATTTAAATATTTATACTTAGGTGTGTGTTATTTATGCTATGTACATTGACTCATCATTACCATATTTTTTCTTACCATTTTGCATACTATTTATTCCATATAAAAATAATTTCATGCAAGCTTCTCTTATTTTTGGTGTAACTCCATCCCAATAAAAATCCAAAAAAACTAGTTTTATTTATGTGTATATTTTTTCACTATTGTCATTTTTTCCTTCCTACATCTATTCTCTATTACTCTTATAAATTAGACCACAAAAAATATTCATCTTTTTATGGTAGACTTATAATGAGAGAGATTTATTTTGACCCCTTTATATTTTTTCCACCTATATTATTTATATTTGACATGTACATATTTTTTAGACCCCTCAATATTTGATTTTCTTAGTTGTACTATTCATTTATATCATGATCCTAACAATATCTTCAATTATAGACCTACCAAATAAGGTCAAGGGTATATGGAATGCATGCATGCACCATGGGGAGCTCACTCTTGGAGGTATTCAAAAGAATCATCCAAAGAAGGACCTCACAAGGACCTTGTGCACTGGAAAAAACAGTGGGTTTTGCTGAATTTTTAAAGATCACATGCTCCCCGAATTTGAAAAGGTGATACAAAAAAAAGTTGTAGCTTGTGAGCTAAACTTTCACCTCAAATTTTTTCATATTTTTTTGAGCTACGAGCTGTGAGCTATGATTTTATTGGTGGACCCCAGTTTGCCCATGCTATGCAACCACACTCCCTCTTCCACTTTATCATTTTCCTCTTTCACACACACTCCTCCCTCTCCTTCCCACTCCCAAACCTGCAACTCCCATGTCCTAATTCACCCTCTTCACCATTGCCACATCTCTCACACCTCCATAGCCTTCATCCTCCATTTCTACACCCTATGTGTCCCCCTTTCTCTCTACATATATGTCCATATTACCATACTCTCTTCAACTTTGTAAAGAACTTCAAAACATCAGCAAAAATCCAAGGATAATCTCTGCAAATGAAGGCTTTTATCATAAATTTTCCAAGGTTTGAAGATAACATAGCTTCATCGACACGCGTTACTTCGCCATGCTGACCGCTTCTTCTTCCGGTGCTATAAAGATGTGAATGTCAACTTCTCCAAAGCTTCAACCTCTATTTACAAGCTCATCCCTTCTCTAAATTTTCTCATCATATATCTCACCATTTGGTGAATGATTTTGTAAATATTTTTTAGTGATAATTACTAACTACTAACCACTAACCTTATTGTAAAATGCACCCTCTACTAGAGTAGGCACTCCCAAATTATTCACTCAATCCTCTCTCCTTTCATCCTCAATAATTCTCTTCCCTTGAGCCCACATCCATGTGACTCAAAGGACAAGAGAGACCCACCCTCATTAAAAAAAATAAAAATATGCATAATCTTTTATTCCTTCAAATAAACTTGATTAGGCGTAATCCTAATCGGGGATTCTAAAACCTATAAATAGAGCCCTTCTCTCCCTTGTAAATCATCCCATGATCACACTATACCACACCATTCTCAACACATAACACACGACTCTTCAAGCCTAGTTGTGTAGAGTGTGTGCATTGTGAGTGCTCTATTCCATCACTACACATAGGTACATGGAGAAGCTTGAAGTTAGTTATGCCATCTAGAGGAGTGGAGTGATACTATACTCTGCAATTACACTTGTAGCCTACTCTTGTCCATAAATAAGATTCATAGTTTTGGGTGCAATTGTATGCTGCAACTACGACTCTTCTCTCCAATTGACTTGAGAAGTTGGTTCATCAGGTGGTTGAAGGTATATTGTCCTTGAAGTTTGTGTGCCATTTCATGCTTGGTGGTTTGAGGGCTTGTTGAATTGTTTGCCAAAACTTTCAATTGTAAGAGGGTGCTCGGTGAGAGGGCTCCCGTGACCCTAAGACAATTTGTGTATTGGCAACAAGGTCAAGTTTTGTGTTGTCTCTCTATTTCTCATCAAGCTTTGTGTGCATCTAGTCTTTAAGAAGACTGAGTTGCTCAAGTTGATTTGTGCACTTTACCTCTCTCTGGCGTGATGAATGTTTGTGTTTGGTGTGTGTGTCTATCTTGAATTCCCCTCTCTTTGTGCGTTTGAGTACAAGGAGATATCACGTGCGTCCTAGTTCGCATCTACAACTAGGTGGTGCCCCCTTTCTTGTTTGGTTTTTGGCTGTGGGTTGTTGTTGTCTCTGATTGTGCTTGCCCCAGCCCCAATTGAGCAGCACGGGAGCCTCGAAGGGTGTTTAGAGGCCGCTCTTCTTGTTGCCCGCTCCGGACCGCCTCAAATTGGTGCCCCCACTGAGGACCGACTTTATGCTTATTGTTGTTGTATTGCATGAATGCTTGAATTTTAGCATTATCAAGTAGATTATATGAATCATGAAACTTGTATGGCCGAGTTTAATTTCAAGGAAACAAAAATTGATCTAGAATATGGTTTGGATTAGCATTACATAAGAAAGGAAAAAAATATTTTCACATAAGAATCTAGAATTCATGTTGAAAGACCTTTCAAAACTTTGTGTAGTTTGATGTCATGAGAGAAAGTGATTGTTTGGAACTAATCTTTGTGTGGTTCTAGTATTGAGAGACTATGACACGCTATACCTTTGATGATATCCCAATCTTCTTCGAAAATCTAGAAGAAGATGTTGATGATTTTCTTGTTGATTTTAGAATGGTTTGTCGTATCCTTGGTAAAAGGGATGACATTGAAAAAGGGGATTTTCTATTGCTATGCCTTAGAGGCAACGCTAAGCAATGGTTTTGGAGTATGTCTTCTCAGATTGAAGATAGGTATACTCAAATTTCCAAATCTTTGAAGATCAGATTCTCTAAATTTCCAACAACGGAGAAAGCATGGGCTTCATTAGAGAGACTTCAACAACATGGTGAAGACTACTATGCTTATGAGGATATTTTTTCTCGTCAATGGGGAGGATATGGGTTTAGTTCTACATTTCCAGATTATGTAAAAATGGAGCAATTTATTTCAGGTTTGTCTCCTTTCCTAAAGACTAAGGTTACTTGTAGTGGATCCTCTACCTTTGAAGAAGCGGTCACTATTGCCCGAAGGAAGTTTCACAAGTACTTCTACATTAAAAATGGTTTCCATCATGCTGGAAGAACCAACCATCATGAAAGTGTTTCTATCAAGGTGTCATCTCCTTTTCCATACTTGTCTCCTTCTACTCCGACAAATGTTGAAGAAGTTACTTACATGCCAATTGATTATTCAAGTGCTAAAGTGTGTGGCCAAGATTCAAATGTGGAATCTCTTTCTTCTACCTTTATCACAAGCATGCAAAAATCGACACAATATATCTCAAATGGCATTGATGATTCAATAATGGATACATCCAACCTTTTGGCGGAGGATCAATTTCTAATCCGAGCAGACGAAGCTTTTGTGCAACATGACTCTATGGAGAATGAAGACCTTGAAGGTAACCTTGATCTTATGGAATGTTATGAGAGTGTATCTTGTCTAAAAGAAGGGAGTGAAGAAGAAGATGAGATCATAGGTGGGGAGATCATAGACCACATTGATCATAAAGAGATGATCGTGTACATGGAATGCCAACTCCAAAACAAAGTAGAAGAGTGTGAGTTGAATCCATGTGAGGATGATCTTCAAAAAGTGTTTGAGGATGTTGAAAAGCATTGGTATGACCCATATATGTTAAGCATAGAGGAACCTATCATGCAAGAAGCCAAAGTTTTCACAAAATCAAACAGTAATCCATCAACCTTTGAAGTGGTACAATGTGAGGAGTTACAACCTTGCCAAAGGGGGGGCTTAGAAGGGGATGAAGAACATGGGAGAGTAATAAAAAATAAAATCATAAAAGGAAACTGTCAAAAGGGTATCATTCTCTCCAGTGGTGTTTTAGTGGGTGGCTCTTCATTCATGGGACAATCTCTTAGCAAGAAAATCCAAAATTTTGAATCCCCAATCATCTTCACATTGGGTTTCACCTCTTCAAAGTCAACTTCTCCTCTCTTCAGATATACCTTTCATCGGGGGCACCATACCTTCTTAAGTGGAAGAGGACATGAATACTTGGTGATGAACGGATGTTTCCAAACCTTCTTCATTTGGTTCTTTGGTGTATGGAGGTCGCACATTGTGATGCTTTTGGTCTTCATCATAGATGAAAAACTTGTTGATTGCTACATGTGGATATTTCATCAATCAGTACCAAGATCCATTTTCTTCCAATGTGTTGGAAGCAATAGAAACCTTAGTCTATTATCTACTTATATGGTACACTATTTGCAATATCTTCCAATAGCAGTTGGAAGCATGGATCAAGCTTTCCTAAATCATGAAGGTCATAGAATTTTTGACTTGATGAGCCTACCCAGGTTGAATGAATTTTATGAGCTACAGTTCAGGAATTTGCTCATACAAGCTCTTGAAGATCGTAGCAGATATATCAACTTTACACAGGAGGAAGAGCAACCAATCTTTTATATCACATTCATAGTGATAGATGCAATGATGGACAACAATAAAATCTACAAGTTTCTTCAACCGAAATCAGTAAGTGATTCCATACCATACATCTCTCTTTGGGAAAGATATTTCAAGATCTTTGATCCTAGGGGGTGCTTATGGAAAGTTTCTCAATGGAGGAGGTTTACTTCGTCACTTCATTACATCCTGCTATTGGCTCTGAGAACCTTTCATATTACACAACGTTTTTTAATCATACAACAAAGGTTCTTCAAAGATGAGAGCAGACAAAGACAGACGTTACACAATCTACATGTTGTATGGTCGGATAAATGGTACATGAATGTACCATTATCTAAGGGGGGGGGCTAATGATAGCCGTTTTTCGGCTTTCCATAATTGCCATAGTAAGCTACCTCACCCTATCAAATTACTCAAACACTGTGGCTATGCCTACCATTTCACTGAACATAGGCGTGTGTGAGTTAGGGGACTTTTCCCATATCTTCTTAAAAATCCTCAATTAGCTAGTCACTGGGCTAGTTGAGCCAAAAAAATAAAAATAAAAATAAAATAAAAAATATAAGTATATTATGGCTCATTTGTGTGTAAATATTTTATTGTATATAGGGCCTAAATAAAATGATTTTTTATAATTATTTTGGTATTTATTTAAATATTTATACTTAGGTGTGTGTTATTTATGCTATGTACATTGACTCATCATTACCATATTTTTTCTTACCATTTTGCATACTATTTATTCCATATAAAAATAATTTCATGCAAGCTTCTCTTATTTTTGGTGTAACTCCATCCCAATAAAAATCCAAAAAAACTAGTTTTATTTATGTGTATATTTTTTCACTATTGTCATTTTTTCCTTCCTACATCTATTCTCTATTACTCTCATAAATTAGACCACAAAAAATATTCATCTTTTTATGGTAGACTTATAATGAGAGAGATTTATTTTGACCCCTTTATATTTTTTCCACCTATATTATTTATATTTGACATGTACATATTTTTTAGACCCCTCAATATTTGATTTTCTTAGTTGTACTATTCATTTATATCATGATCCCAACAATATCTTCAATTATAGACCTACCAAATAAAGTCAAGGGTATATGGACTGCATGCATGCACCATGGGGAGCTCACTCTTGGAGGTATTCAAAAGAATCATCCAAAGAAGGACCTCACAAGGACCTTGTGCAGTGGAAAAAACAGTGGGTTTTGCTGAATTTTTAAAGATCACATGCTCCCTGAATTTGAAAAGGTGATACAAAAAAAAGTTGTAGCTCGTGAGCTAAACTTTCACCTCAAATTTTTTCATATTTTTTTGAGCTACGAGCTGTGAGCTATGATTTTATTGGTGGACCCCAGTTTGCCCATGCTATGCAACCACACTCCCGCTTCCACTTTATCATTTTCCTCTTTCACACACACTCCTCCCTCTCCTTCCCACTCCCAAACCTGCAACTCCCATGTCCTAATTCACCCTCTTCACCATTTCCACATCTCTCACACCTCCATAGCCTTCATCCTCCATTTCTACACCCTATGTGTCCCCCTTTCTCTCTACATATATGTCCATATTACCATACTCTCTTCAACTTTGTAAAGAACTTCAAAACATCAGCAAAAATCCAAGGATAATCTCTGCAAATGAAGGCTTTTATCATAAATTTTCCAAGGTTTGAAGATAACATAGCTTCATCGACACGCGTTACTTCGCCATGCTGACCGCTTCTTCTTCCGATGCTGTAAAGAGGTGAATGTCAACTTCTCCAAAGCTTCAACCTCTCTTTACAAGCTCATCCCTTCTCTAACTTTTCTCATCATATATCTCACCATTTGGTGAATGATTTTGTAAATATTTTTTAGTGATAATTACTAACTACTAACCACTAACCTTATTGTAAAATGCACCCTCTACTAGAGTAGGCACTCCCAAATTATTCACTCAATCCTCTCTCCTTTCATCCTCAATAATTCTCTTCCCTTGAGCCCACATCCATGTGACTCAAAGGACAAGAGAGACCCACCCTCATTAAAAAAAATAAAAATATGCATAATCTTTTATTCCTTCAAATAAACTTGATTAGGCCTAATCCTAATCGGGGCTTCTAAAACCTATAAATAGAGCCCTTCTCTCCCTTGTAAATCATCCCATGATCACACTACACCACACCATTCTCAACACATAACACACGACTGTTCAAGCCTAGTTGTGTAGAGTGTGTGCATTGTGAGTGCTCTATTCCATCACTACACATAGGTGCATGGAGAAGCTTGAAGTTAGTTATGCCATCTAGAGGAGTGGAGTGATACTATACTCTGCAATTACACTTGTAGCCTACTCTTGTCCATAAATAAGATTCATAGTTTTGGGTGCAATTGTATGCTGCAACTACGACTCTTCTCTCCAAATTGACTTGATAAGTTGGCTCATCAGGTGGTTGAAGGTATATTTTCCTTGAAGTTTGTGTGTCATTTCATGCTTGGTGGTTTGAGGGCTTATTGAATTGTTTGCCAAAACTTTCAATTGTAAGAGGGTGCTCGGTGAGAGGGCTCCCGTGACCCTAAGACAATTTGTGTATTGGCAACAAGGTCAAGTTTTGTGTTGTCTCTCTATGTCTCATCAAGCTTTGTGTGCATCTAGTCTTTAAGAAGACTGAGTTGCTCAAGTTGATTTGTGCGCTTTACCTCTCTCTGGCGTGGTGAATGTTTGTGGTTGGTGTGTGTGGCTATCTTGCATTCCCGTCTCTTTGTGCGTTTGAGTACAAGGAGATATCACGTGTGTCCTAGTTCGCATCTACAACTAGGTGGTGCCCCTTTTCTTGTTTGGTTTCTGGCTGTGGGTTGTTGTTGTCTCTGATTGTGCTTGCCCCAGCCCCAATTGAGCAGCACGGGAGCCTCGAAGGGTGTTTAGAGGCCGCTCTTCTTGTTGCCCGCCCCGGACCGCCTCACTACCATTAGAGATAACTTTCCTCTTCCAATCATTGAGCATGCTTTAGAATGAGTTGTAGGTAAAGAAGCTTACAACTTTTTAGATGGCTTTTCGGGATACAATCAACTTTTGGTGGACCCGAAAGATCAACATAAAACTACTTTTGCAATGGAATGAGGTATTTGTGCCTATTGGGTTATGCCTTTTGGGTTAACTAATTCTCCTGCCACCTCCAAATATTGATGAGCCATGCTTTTAACAAGGAAAAATTCTTAGACGTATAGTGTCTAAAAATGGCATAGCTACTGATATGGATAATATTCATGTTATTGGTGATTTACCTAGACCGACAACTGTCAAGGGGGTTCAAGCCTTCATGGGACATTGTGAATATTACAAATATTTCATTTACATGTACGCTATAATTGCAAAACCCATGTATATCTTGATTACACACTTTGAATGGACTGATGGGTGTGAAGAATCCTTCATGAATCTTAAGCAAGCTCTCACCTCAGCTCCAATATTGAAAGCACCAGATTGGAACAAGATATTCCACATACATGTAGATGCTTCCAATTTTGACATCGGATATATACTAGCTCAACCAGGAGACGGGAAAATATATTTCTTATGCTAGCCGACAGTTGAACATGGCGGAAAAGAATTATACCACCTCCAAGAAGGAAGGATTAGGAATGATCTATTCCCAGAAACAAGTATAGACATTACCTATTAGCAAACAAATTTGTATTCTTTGTGGACCACCAAGACTTATTGTCCTTGGTCAACAAGCCATGCAGCACAGGAAGAATAGTGAGATGGTTCATCATTGTTTTGGAATTTGATTTTACTGTAGTTGTAAAAAAGGGCACTACTCATCAAAGAGCAGATCATTTGTCAAGGATTGCTTCAGGGGAACAACCCAAAGAAGTGGATGATGATCTACCAGATGTATATCTGTTGTCCGTTGAAATGATACCTCGATGGTAAAAAAATATGGTATCATTGATGACCATAGATCAAGTGGATTTGCAAATACCACTTCCTATTACAATTGGATTAATTGAGCAATTGGCTATGTATCAATTACTAGCTGGAAGATTATACAAAAGAAATTGCGATGGAATATTGATTTTATGCATTAATCCTGAGGAAAAATCCCAATACCTAAGTCAAGCACATATTACCATATTAGGACTTCACTTTGCAGAAGATCAAACTATACGATGGATCTTGAGACTTGGAGTATTTTGGCCAACTATGAGGAGGGGTGTTCATTCTTTTGTGAAAGATTGTCCTCAATGTCAAAAACAAACACCCATACCTCATATAACTTGTTCCACATGTCACCTATTCCTAAGTGGAGTAACTATCTAGTTACTTACTTATCGAGCCGAACATTCCCTGAGGATATGAGTAAACGCCATCAAAGAGAAATTAAAACTGAAGCAAGAGATTATGCACTTATCGGAAACCAATTGTATCGGAGAGGTAAGGATCAACATTTGCGTCTTTGTGCAAATGAAGACAAATATATTCCCAACATAGAACAAGCACATGCTGGATTAGCTGAAGGTCACTTCTCTAGTGAGACCACCGCAAGAGCAATCTTAATGGCAAGCATATGGTGGCCAACACTTTTTGCAGATGCCAAAGATTATGTTCAAAGGTGTGATGCTTGTCAACGAGAAAAAATGCCAACCCGTGTAGATAGCATGCCCTTAAGACCAATGATGGGGGTTAGAGCTTTCGCAAAATGGGGTATAGATTTTGTTGGGCCAATACAACCACCTACTTATAGAACCCAAGCTCAATATATCATTGTACTACAGACTATTTGTCCAAGTGGGCCGAGGCTAAAGCAACTCAAAAGAATGGTGCCAGAACCACCACCGCATTCTTATATGAGTATGTGTTCACAAGATATGGACTACCAATAGAAATAGTCAGCGATAGGGAAACTCATTTACTCAATGAGGTAATCGAGTATCTCCTTAATGAATTTATGATCATCCATAACAAATCAGCTCCCTATCACCCACAAGAAAACGAACAAGCTAAGCATACGAATAAAATTCTTAGCTCGGTTTTGACTAAAGTGGTTAGTTCAAGAAGGATAGACTGAGAAATGAATCTCCGTGCTACTGTATGGGCTTATCAAGTTTCATTCAAAATAGCTTTAAATACTATACCCTTTAACCTTGTTTATGGTCTTGATGCCATACTGCCAATTTAGAATTTCTATTGTCGACACTAAGGGTAGCGAAGGATCTTGAGTAGATTGGACATGAATTGTCAGAGAGACTTAAAGATTTAGAAAATCTAGATGAGCAAAGGCTAACTGCTTTTTTCTATGCCGTATAAGTCTCTAATTACCTTTGCTTTATAAGGCTAACCTGACTTATTCTATTCCCATCTAATTACAAAAATCTTCAAAAAAGGGGACTTAGTTTTAGTCTATTCCCTTAAGCAATACATTCCCAAGTTTAAGAAAAAGGAAAACGGACCGTTTATCATTGAAGATGTATCTCCAAGTGGAGCAGTTGAGTTGTACACCCTAGATGGTGAACAAATGGCTAATTGGATTAGCGGATGTCGATCAAAGAAGTACAATTTGCCACTAACCAAAGAATTGCTAGAAAGGATGCATGCAGCTAGGCAAAGAAAGATAAAACGACAGCAGGTTATTGATGAAGCCCAAGAAGAAGCTCGGCTTGGAGTACTCAGAAGGAAAGCTACTCTCAAGAATCAAAAAATACCTATTCCCATCAACACTCTGAAAATAGATGTCCGACAATGGGAATTGCAGAAAGATGCCATGTCAGCAGATGATGAATGGTTAGATGGATGGACCTTCGCATCAAAGTACAGCTGAACAATCATAGCACAAATGCATTGGTCGACACAGGAGCTCAAGTAAATGCAGTCAATTATTCCACGTTCAAGAAAGCAACAAATCAGTCTTTGACAAACAGGAATAGCGACTATCAAAGGATGCAACAAGAACCCAACACCAACATTGGGAATAGTCAATTTAAATGCGATAGTACATGGATGTTCATGCCCTCATCAGTTTGTATGCTTACCAAATGAACACATGAATGAGACAATGATTCTTGGAATCTCATGGATGCGGACATACAAGGTAGTACCGGATTGGGATACCAATCAGCTCAAGCTATCACCTAAAGGTGGACAACTCATTGTTCCAATTGCACCAAGCAAGGACGAATGGAAAGGGAGTTACCAACAAAGCAACCACAAAGCAATCAATCTTCTCCATCCTATTGACAAGCAAATGCTACAAGTAGCATGCAAGGAGTCAAGAAAATTTGGGTACCAAAAGCACAGCTTAAGGACAAGCCGATTCAAATCTGGGTGCCTAAAACATCATCTACTGTACCAAAGATGGTTCCAAGGTTTAGAACACAAAGAGGAGCATCTCTGAGAAAGGAACCTAACATGAAATGGATTTGGAAGAAAAAGGAGCACTTATCTTCTCGGAAAATTGTAAAACAGATCAAGCAATGGAGGGTTAAGCCTCAAAGAACTCAACCACACCATTCTGACCAAGACAAACCAAGATATCAATGGCGGATAAAAGCTTGACAATAGTCACTAGTGATACCAAAAGCTCAGAAAATCAGCATGCCAAAGCATCCTGATGGTACAATCAAGCAAAGAGCACACAAGCTACAAGATTTGCTCTTTGGAAGATAGCATCAGAAAACCTCGACATCAGAAACCCTTGAGTTAATTACTCAAGACCCAACTCTTGCACACCCTAATGGTTTTAATTGCATTGATCTTCAAAGCATGATAGAGCCAACCAAGGATATGCATAGACACGATTGTTCAACCCATGCACACAGTTGTCCTGGAGTATGCCATTTAGGAGGGGTGGAAGGGAACTAAGTAATTAAGAGCAATGTTTAAAGAGGGAGGAAAAAGTTTGATGTTAACGTGTGATATTTTGCAAAATTACCTTATAATGCCCTTGTAAATCATCAACAGGGAAAATTTAATTGATAATATTTCCCCGATGAGTGTAAATACTATTGGAAAATCATAAAAAATAGTCTTCTTTGGTTATTTTTCATCATTTTTCTTGATATTGGAACTTAAAAGTGGAGAAATCCAACAAAAGACAATAATGCTGTGTTTTTCAATGGATTTTCTTAATTATTGGATTTTCACTTTGCTTTTTTAGCACATTTTGTTATTTTCTTTGATTTTTTCAATAAACAGGTCAAAAATTAATAATAAATAGCAAATGAGCTCAGATGAAAAAATTAAAGACACGTTGATGATCAGAAGGACAAGGCAAACAGACACAAAAAATTTCAATCAAATTGGCAGACGGAAGCGCTAAGCCTAAATTAGGCGGCCATACCTACTTTTGCAAAATTCTTGCAGAATGAGCTACAGGAATGTGATTGGGGAAATTTTTGACTCTAACAAAGATTTTATGGCCTAGTAGGACTAACAGGGGAGTTTGGGATGGTTTAGGAAGTCCGAGTATAGATACCCATGGTAGGCTAAAATCACCTCATTTCCTCTTGTTGCCTTTGGAGAGAGAGCTTTTTGACCTTCTTCGCGCGCATTTTTTGGAGCCCACAGTCGCCTGTTTTCAGTGACGTCTCACACGAAACATGAGGGGTAAGTTCTATACTTATCAATGGTCCATTCTGTACGGCCGGTAGCTAGTCTAAACCTCTGAAAAAAAACCCTAGAATCCGAGCCGTGCAAGAAGACCTACGACCAAAAAATGACCATAGTGGCTTGTCAGCTCAACCAAATCAGACGAGACTTGAATTGTAGCATGCCCCTAGATGATAGAACACTTCTATATCAATAGTTGATCATTCGGCAAGAGTCGAGGGGGGTCCCAAGTAGAAAAGCTAGGTTTTTGGCAGATGCCAGAATTGGATTCTGACTCCACAGACAGCTTATAGACTGGGTCTATACACAATGTATATGGTTGGTTTCATAAAATCAATCAAAGCAAGCCCTTGGAAAGCAAAAAATAGCTCAGAGCCTACAAAGCGTCAAATTTGACATAGAGATCAAACTGACTCCAAATGGGCCAAAATTGGATGAGTTGCTTCAAGACTATGTAGCGGACAACTCCATAGCTTTGAAAGTGACTAATCAACTCCACAGGCCAGGTAGTCACAAAAATAGGTGATTTTAGAGTCGACAAAGCACGAAGTGATGCCGTCATGATGAAACTTTACCAAATTCAATTTAGGACTTGTTTTAGGTATATAGAATATGTTTATGTCAAATTTTTTAACTTTTGTAAAAAATATTCACTGCTGTAAATAATCGCATTTATTTACTTTTACAATTTTTTGACTTGAAAATGATACCATCACCTCACTTATCACTTGTGTACACCTATTACATGCCACATTTCAAGTATGAGCCAAAATGATCAATGATAACTTGAAAAATTGTCAAAAAACGCAAAGAAGTTCTTTCAGACCAATTTTTGAGTTATGAGTCACATTTTTTGATCTAAATCACCTCATATCACATACACAAGGTCAACATCATGCATAGAATCAAGTTGCACCAAAAAAGTCCATTTATCGTGTATGTTTGGAATTTTTTGGCTTCAATTTGCTATTTTTCTTTATTTTTTATGACTTTCTTAATTTAAAAAAAAAAAAAAAGGGGGTGAAACGAAATTGGAAAAAAGAAAAGAATAGACGGTGATGGTCCTAATGACAAGGGCAACCCATGGTAAAAATTGGGTACAATTCTGAAAAAGTTGCGGAAAGCCCGAAATGACAGAATTTTGGCAAAGTGGACAGATTTCTCAGAAACAGATCAAACGGAGTCCAAATTGAGAAATTTCAAATCTTAAAGTGCATTTCACGACGAGATAGGAGCACATGTCAAATTTGGTAACAAGTGATCCGGGAAGTCCGAAGTTAAGTATTTTTCACTTCACTTTCAAGCTCATTTCCACTATTACCTTCTTGGAGAGAGCAAAGAGCACACAGGAGCATCCAACCTTCTACAGCCTTCTACGACTGCTACGAGAGCTCAGAGGACACCAGACATGAGAGGTAGACTTGTTGCCATAAGCTTTTGATGCTTATCATTAACTTTTGTCGCGAAAACTGACCAAAACCAAGAAACAAGAGTAGACGGGGAATGCGGTAGAATGCTAGGTAGTGGCACAACCGCCTAATCAAACCTTGCAAGAACTTATAGGTGGGTTACCCTAGTATAGAAGATGGGTTTCTAACACTCAAAGCTCGAGAAAGAACGACTGCAAAAACCCTAGGTCAACAGAGCCTGCAAGAGGCAAACAGGAAAAAGTTGTCGAAACGACACAAAACTTCTCAGGAAGCTTAACAACATTGAGGGCAATGCAACCATGGAGTATCTCCAGGTTTGGACCACCAAAAGTAGTTCGGAACAACCGATTCGGCTGCGGACACACAAAGCGTCATTTTGGCATAACGGCTGAAATTGACGACCGAATGAAATGAAACTTCACAAGCAGCTTCAAATATACATGGATGACTTATGTTTGCAAGCAAAACCCAAAAGAAAGCTGATTCACTTACCGATGGTGAAAAAGACGCTTTCGGGCAACCAAAAGGAGAAAGATGGAGAACGGGAAGCCAAAGTCAAGTTCAACCAAATAGATGGCTTCACAACATATCCAATGAGCTGGAAATGCAACTCTCGAGAAGAAAAGTTGAAGAAATTCAACTCCAAGGCAAAAAGACGACTTCAGAGACTGAAAAGCCTATAAGGGGGCTTTTTAGCTAAACTAATGACTTTTTAAGTTGAAAACTAGTTAGCAGGGCTTAGGGCACTAGCACAAAGCATTCTTTGCACAAAAAGACCAACATTTCAAGAAAAGACATCATACGCGTATGATGTCTCACAGCATGAATTTCACATCCATTTCAACATTTGAGTGCATAGCCTCATTCCACATGTTAATCACATCCTATGAACCAAGTATCATGAGAATTGGAGTTAGAAAACCCAAGGAAAACCAAAAAGACGCAAAGTAAGCCATAAAATTGATTTTTGGTCCTAATTTTGTCAAAATAACTCCAAACTCATTGAAACTTTGTAGGATTGTTGATTAACACATCTACAAGCTATCTGGAACCAAAAAGCACCATTTTGACACAAAAGACATCATACGCGTATGATGTCTATTTGCACTTACAGAGCCAAAACTGCTCATTTGTCATCATACATCCATTATATATATCTAATACATGCTACATATGAAATTTGGAACCATTTGGTCAAGAGGATCACCCCATTAGCCCAATTGAAGGAAAATCCTTCACCTAAAGCCTATTTTTGGCCCAAATCCAACATACTCAAGTCCAAACCAAGATTTGAGTAGATATAGTCCTTCACTAGTACACGGGGAGTCCACAGAACCAATCCCATGCAAAATTGATGAAAAAGACATAATACGCGTATGATGTCTCCAGAGCCATTTTTAGCCCAAAATCTATCCAAACTTCATAAATCCACTGAATAAGCCTATCTAAAGCCAAATCCAAGCTTATAGAGAAATTTGGTCCAAAAATACACTAAAGACATCATACGCGTATGATGTCTCACTATGTGATTTTGCCACCTCAGGGCTTCAACCACCAAACAGAAGTGATCTACATGCCATTTGAAAGTGAACCACCAAGTTTTATCCAATTTGGATCATAAAATCCAAATCCCTTTCAAAATTTTTCCAAGAGCCGGAACTGGACTAAACTGGCCAAAACTTGACCAAATGGTATCCAAACTCAAATCCAAGCATATGATACTCATGTATACACTATCAGCTACAAGCACAACCAATATAAAGTCATTTTGACACAAAAAACATCATACGCGTATGATGTCTCCAGCATGATTTTGAGCCCATTTTGCATATTTTTTCACCTACCTTGCATCCTCAGGCCCTGAATAGCTCATGTTTCAATTTTCAAGTCATTTGGATAGTTAAAAGCTTCATTTCGGCTTTCAGTACTAAAAAGACGCTAACTTCTGAAATTGGAGTTACAGGATCCATGGATTCCTCCAAGTTATCGGCAACGAAGAGAAAAAGACCGACAATCAAAGATGCTCTTGCAGAAGCGGAACCCTTTGACATTCCAGCAGAAACCCTCAAGCCAACCAAAACTTGGGTGGAGGAAGCTGTATTGGAGAAAGAGGGAATAAAGATCTACCAGGGGACTTTCAGAGATCCTCAAGGGCAAGCGGTGGATGTACCGATGATCCCACAGGAATTGATAAATTATAGCAGGTCAGAAGACATCAGCAGGTACCTGGAAAGGGCAGACTTGCACAGTTTCTTCACCTCGAGACCATCAGGTGTGGATACAAGAAGAGTGTACGAGTTGGCAACATCCATTCAGAAGGATGGGAAAGCCACATTGACAGCCATGGATGGAGAGAAAGTAGAAGTACAGATCACTCCACAGCTCATTGCAGACGCATTGAAGCTGCACAACAAAGGGAGCTCTGTCAGGGAAAGAAGGGAGGCCATAGAGGTCTATGGATCCAAGAAACAGAATGCAACCTATGGAGATATGGCGGACCAAAGAGCGGCAACCCTTTGCCGACTGTACAACCAGTTTCTCCATGTTTGCAGTAAAAGACCGCAAAAGTATACGACACCGCCCCATGCCATTGCGACCACCATCACATGGGCATTAAAGAGCAATATGCCAAAAGAGGTGAATTACGCTCAACACATCCACGAGCAAGTAATTGCCATGCACAACGAGAAGCCAAAGTATATAGGAGGAGCGGAAATTCTGACAAGAATAGCTTATGAAGCTATTGGAGCTAGAGATCAGTGGCCAAAGGTTCCCTCCCAGAATGAGTGGCTTAGAGAAGCTGACGAGGAGGAAGAACAACCCGAAGTATCCAAGAGGGCATCCACAAGAGCACGCCGGAAACTAGAAATAGTTTCAGAACCTGAAGAGGAGGTGGACGAGCCGCTTATGAAGAACGTAAAGAACAAGGTTGCTCCCAAGCAAACCAAAAGTCAGAAAGTGGCAAGAATGGAAAGACTAGTGGAGCAGTTTAGAGCAGAAAGAGCTTTAAAGGGTGACTTTGAAGAAAAGTGGGTGCCAGACCCCACCAAAGTCGGAACTAGCTCAGCCAGGCCACATGTTGATCAATACGATCAATATATTAAAGCTTATGAGGAGTCAGAGGCTATACTGGAGCAGCAACCTGTCGAGCCATACACTGAAGAGGAGGTACAACTTTTAAAAGCTGAGCTGAAAAAGGAAGACAAGGGGAAAGGGAAAGTAGATGAGTCTACTAAATCTCAAGAGAAAGATGGGCAAGCCGACAAGGGGAAAGCCAAGGAAGCTGAGGCCAGATACCCCTCTATGACTGATGTACCAAGCCCGAAGAAGACGAAAAATATCGTGGAAGAGACCACAATAGAGATGGACACATATGATTTGGAAAAGCCGAAGGCCGAGACCAAAGAAAAGGAGATAGATCCAGTTCAGCAAAAGAGAAATGATTATGAGGATCTGGTAGCGATAGGATACACTGAAGCAGAGGCCCTTGAGGCAGTTTATGGGATCACCCTACAAAAACAAGATGATCGGAGAGGGACGGAGGAAAAAACAAAGAGTACAAAAGAAAGTGAAGAGAAACTGGACGAACAGAACGTACTAGAAGAGCCGAAGCCAGTGGAGGTGGTGGCAGAAAGAGCTTTAGAGTTGATAGATGAAGATGAAAAAGACATGCACATGGTGCATGAACTGCTAGGTAAGATCAAAGAAAGATCCAGGGCAAAGGAAGTAGAGATTGAGACAGCCAAACAAAGGGAAGTAGAGTTGCAGAGGAAATTAGAGAATGCTATGACTGAATCTGAAAGTCATAAAGCATCACTCTATGATGCGGAAAACGAGAGAGACGGCTTGATACTCCAGCTAGCCGACGCTTCAAGAGAGGTAACAAGTGCACAGGAAGCAAAGGAGCCGATAGAAGATGAGTTGGAGGCAGCCAAGGATGAGCTCATTGAGCTAAGGGAAAGAGTCGAGCTCCAAGAAAGAACAATCACTAGACTTAGGACTACCCCTAGAGCTAGCAGAGCAGGAACTGAACAAGAAGGAATTCTCGTACCAGCTTTAGAAGACCAGATCCGAAGCTTACAAAGAGAGCTGAGATTAGAGCAAGTGCAAAGGTTGCACATTGCGGAGGGATCATTGGCCGCAGAGGAGAGGCTCACATTAGAAAATCAAACACTAAGGACAGAGAATGAGGCCCTCCGCAAACAGCCCAAGATCTACAAGAGCAACAAAGAAGAGAGACAGAGACACCACACGAAGAATCAGGTGGAGCAGCCCTAGAGCTACCAGAAACTGGAGAGGAAATCACAATTGAAGATCTAGCCCCAGCTCAAGAGGTGGCCTTGACTTCAGGAATCTCTGAAGAAGAAGAACAAAGGCTCCATGACCAAATAGAAAAGTCAGCAGAGGAGAGAGCCAAGGCGGAAATGGAATGGGAGAGGAGACTCCTCATCTCCATTAGACTTCAGGGATTAGACACAAAAGTGCTCCATGAAGAGTGGATGCAACCCAGCCTGCCTTTCCCTTTGATGAAATTTGAAGTGCTAAAGACGAAAAAGAGAATAGAGGAGGAGCAGTATGTCGCTCTTTACGAAGGCGACATCACAAAGGAGGAACATTCAAAGAAGATAGTAGATTCACAACCTACATGGAGGAAAGGTTGGCTGAACAAATACCCAGCCTACCTCATCTACTTGGTGGAGGCACCAAAGGAGATTCGGGAGAATGCAACCTTCTGCCCGGTGCCAAGAGTCAGAAACTGGAAAGAGCATGGCAAGATTGCAGAAAAGAAGCCAAATTGGCTTAATTATCCCAGGATGCCAGGACCAAAGGCAGGAGAGAGAATAGGTAAAGCTTACATGGTGAAAACCCTAACGGGCACCATCAAGCTCTTTACTGGCTCTCCTGACCTTTCGTGTCAGATGCTCAAGAAAATCTGCAGGACTCTCTTAGCTTGCATTGAAGTGTTCGCGCCAGATAAAGCCATGACCTCGAGTCTACTATCGACGGCCGACACAGTGACTGATATGATATATGATCTTTCATTGCAGCCTTCTCCAAAAGTGTTGCACCTCCTATACCAAAGGATTATGTTTTTGCCTAGCTTCCACATGCAAACATTCGAAGAAGCTTTCTACACCGGATTTTTCACCCACGAAAGCAAAATATTCGGCTCAACCTTGACCATCGGCAACCTACGATACGAATCACATTTGCAGATGCTCAAGACGACAGGACTTTATTGACCAAGCATAAAAGTCATGTCAGGGACGACATGAACGCGGAGGGGGGGAGTGTTGAGCCAGCAGAGGATCACACCCACATTTTTGCTCACACTCATCATTTTTGTAACCATTGATTGTGATAAATGTCTTTCTGACATTGATTTTGATTGGAGCCATTCATTAAGTAACGGGACTCAATTGAGTTTCCAGCTTGTAATTCCGAAGTAATTTCACTTGCTGATGTAATTAGTTAGAGATGTTCTCACCTCCAAGGCTGAGGTATATAAGCCAAAGTTTTGTAACCTAAAGGCAGAGTTTTATTTAATCAAAAGTGAGTTTTTGGAGCGTCGTGACTGTGTCTGAGAGAGAGAGAGAGAGAGAGAGAGAGAGAGAGAGAGAGAGAGAGAGAGAGAGAGAGAGAGAGAGTCTTATCTACTTGCTACGCGAGCTACGGAGCCGCCATTGGAGAAGCGACACCGCCATTGTGTTAGCAACGGCGAGAGCTACGCACAGATACCAAGAGTGCGCGCTATCGGCTTCTATGTGTGGTAAGTTCCTACGAGCTTCGGTGTGAGTTTTCTTCCAACTCGTGTGTCAGAATGGAGAGTGCAGCATATCTATAGAACCACAACGAGTAGAGCTACGCATTAGTACCATCGGGGTCAAGTTTCGGTCACCTGTATTTTTCGGCCTGTCTTCATACGCGTTTACCGCACGGAGTGATTATAGGTTGATTTTGCAGTTCAAGTCTTTAGGGTGTTGTTCTTACCTAGTGTATAGACTTCCCCTTGAGTTTGAGATCGATTCAATGATTCTAGATCCTGTTTCGTATAGCATTCGTTCATAGTACGGATTTCAGTCACTTGCGTATTTTAGAACTTAGATTTGATTTCCTTAGTAGTGATTGTCATTAGAAGGTCGAGTAGGTGATTTGACACCCACCTAGTTGTTTCCATGCGCCTGCACGTCAAGCTCCGTCCTCGTCTGACAAATTCTGTTGTTGGTTGAGTTCTCGCTATTTAGCTTCCGCTAGCGGCGTAACCGCCTTAACAACAAGCAGCAACTACTTCCGAGCAAGCTAAAGTAAAAGAACCAAAACCGCAAAGAGAAGCAAGTTATGAACCAAAGGAGGCAACAAGTTTTGAACATCCAAAGGCACAAGAAATAGAGGCCACAACATCTACCACAACAGAGCAAGAAACGACTGAAGCAACCACACAACCACAACGAGAGGTAGAAGCCCCGCAACCAGTAGCTACCACAATCCCACCCAAGGAGATACACAAAGAGTTTGCTCAATCATCTAGGTAGCTCACAGAAACTGAAGACTAGTAGACACATGATAAGGTAATTCTCCAAGTTAATGAATATGCAAAACAAATGTAGGAGATGACAAAAAAAATGCGATCAGTAGCACTTAGCTGCAGTGCTAAGGCTAGAGAGTTGGAAATGGTGATAGACGCTCTTCAAGGAGAGCTAGAAGACATATTAAATGTCATCACCGATCTACAGAAACAAGTCCAAGAGTTGAAAATTGAAGCTGAACAACACCGGCTAGCCAAAGAAAAGCAGCAAAAGGAAATGGAAGAGCTCGGTGAACTTCTCATGAAGTTAATAGATGCCTGCAAGATCAAGGATGAACAACTGACAGAAGTTACCAACAAAATCTTAACTACGGCTCTGTCAATTCAAAAGATCCAAGTACAGTTAGACGTCGCAAACGCTTCATTGCAATATTCAGAGTAGAGGATCAACAATCAGGCAACCTTCTTGCGACAGATAAGAGAAAATCCCGCAGTTGCCTCAATCAAAGGTACATACAAAGTGTATAAAACGCTAGAGAAAAAGAATAAAGATCTTGAGCTAGAGCAGTCACAACATAGAGACCTTGCATTAATGCGGGTACAAAGAGAAAAAGAATTGTTCAAGGAGATAGGAGAGCTGAAGAGAGTTGACCAGCTACTGCGAGATGGACAAGAAGAGACGTAGAAAGAAGCAGGTACATCAGAACAACCCCACATTGATATTCCGTCAATCTCTTTCGCTGAGATGGAAGCATAGCCGGTAGAAGGCTCAAGGGAGAAGAAGAATTTCAAGTACCATTAACAGATGCCGATCAAGTACCGATGGTCCAACTGTCAAAAGCTGAAGAAAATGCACTTAAGGAGAAGGTTGCTTAGAAGATGGATGAGCAATGGAAGACAACAATGGATTGCGAGATCAATGCACAATGGTATCAACAATCACTGCCATATCCCTTGATCAAGGTAGAGCTGTTATACAGGTCAAGAAACGACTATATAAAGATATGCAAGCAGAAAATGCAGATGAAGTAGTGGAGAAAGAGCTGGCTGAACAAGAATCCTAGATACTTGATTCTGTTCACAAGAGCAACTAGGGCACTTCAAAAAGACCCAACTTTTTGTCTTGTACCAAGAGTAAGGATGTGGCAAGCACACGAGGCAATGACAAAGAAGCGGCCTACATGGCTGAATTATCCGAGACTGCCAGCTCCAAAGAAGGGAACATCGACAGAGGAATACATGGTGTTCACAAGAGCACCTACGGCACTTCAAAAAGACCCAACTTTTTGTCTTGTACCAAGAGTAAGGATGTGGCAAGCACACGAGGCAATGACAAAGAAGTGGCCTACATGGCTAAATTATCCAAGACTGTCAGCTCCAGAGAAGGGAACATCGACAGAGGAATACATGGTGAAAACCCTAGTGGGTGCCATGGAATTCTTCAAAAGTCTCCTTGATCTTTCATGTGCTATGCTCTACAAAATTTTCCGAATGCTTCTTACATGCATTGAAGTCTTTCATGAGCCAGAGCAAGTAGGAGCACTGTGGATGTCCTTCCTTGAGGGCAATAAGGGCCTATGCTACGACCTAAGAGGCCAACCTTTTGAAGAAGTCCTCTATGGCTTCTACGCCCGCTGCATGTTCTTGCCATCTCATAATATGTTGGAGTTTGAGGAAGCGTTCTACACAGGGTTCTTCACTTGGCGAACGAAGGTTTTTGGGCCAGTAATCAACAACCTGACTTCCAGATTCGTAGGCTACTCCGTCGTCGAGCTAAAGAACAGATTCACTATGCAATTTTTGCAGGTTCAGACAAAGAAAGAAAGATCAGATATGAAAAAGCTTCACAAGCACTTTAAGATCACCTTGCCAGTCGTCAACCCTTTTCAACCCATAAAGCTGTGTCAAGGGACGACACATGCGAGGAGGGGGGGGGAATGTTAGTAGCAAGTCAACTCGGATACCATTTTTTAAAGCTCTCATTGTAAAAACATTTATTATTTTGATGAGTTGGGAATATTGTAACTCCTATTTTCTGGATAAACCTTGTAATTGATGAGCCGGGGCTACAAGCTTCCAAATTGCATCAACCTGTCTTTACCTATCTTTAGTTAGAGTTCCCAGATTATTCATTTTGACCACCATAAACCTTGGCTAAGGTATAAAAGCCATTTTTTGTAAGTTATTTTTAAGTTTTGGATAATGAAATACACAGTGTGAGGTGCGCTCACTTCTCTCCTTGTCACGCTTCCTACTCCGTCCCCGGTTATCACATTGCAGTCGCATTTGTTGCATTGCAACCGCAAATAAGAGCTCTACGCATTGACATAAGAATTTCATAATATTTTGTAGCTTTTGGAGTCACCGACCCGCTGTCTAATTTCATCATAAGTAGGAATTTACACTTCAAAATCAAAAACTAAGCATAGGCGGGGTATTGGGGCATCATTGCTAAGCATTTAGATGCATTCTGGGTCGAAAACGACGAGGTCAAAAATCCACTGCTGTTAATAATCGTGATTTTTGCACTTGACCTAAAGTGGGAATTGAGACCATAAGCATGTGTGCTTAGGTCTTATAAACATGTCCTAGAAGTTTTGTTACGTTTGGATGTCATTTGATGCTGTAACGAATGTGATTTGTTTGCTGATGAGCGATTGGCTTTTAATGATTTCAATCATTTGAGTGTAGCTTGAGTTAGATGCGAGTTTTTTGTTGTTTTCCAAGAGATTGACAACCTCTTGTAGACTCTATGCACTAGCCGAGTCAGCTTCGTCCCATGGATTGACAATTTATTCGTGGTTCTCACTACATCTACAATAAGATAAGAGTGAGGTTAGACACCCGTTCCACAGTGTAAAACTGTCTAACCTGGTCATTTGGATGTAACCCCTTGTCTGGAAAATCCGATGAAAAAAACTCGTTCCAATCTGGCTCATAGCCAATTTTGCTACATGAGAGAGAGTTGTCATGTGTATCATATACACCCTTAGGTATCATTTACGCTCATCTAGCAGGTAATGAAATATCCTACAAGCATAGTGTCAAATCCTTCTCGAGGTTGTACGCTCATAGCATATGCCAATCTTGGGAAGTCGTAATGAAAAATGTATAAATTGACGCCGTGCTTCACATAAGTAATGTGTAGCCAACAAATGCTGCTATCGACCCACATATATATTCGCAAATTGAATTGACCATGTTGAATATCTTATCCTTGACAATGTGCAGCTAACGACCATGTCAAAGAGCTCATCATTTTGATAACGAAAAAAATAGTTGGAATTGAGATATTTTGTGCCAGCTTCTAGAAGCGGTAACAAGTAGATGGCCTTGCCAATCATATGTGCCACTGTCGGCTGTACGTGACATGGGAAAGAGAGCCCTGTCTGATGTGCAAAGAGTCGTCCATGCCGAACAATTTTGCACCGTTCATGAAGTCTAGGTACAGGCCTTGCCAATCTTTGTGAGATTTCAAAACAAAGCCGAGTTGCTATGCTTTCACATCAAAGTTAAACCGCTGAGGACCTGTGCTGTGGGTCAAGGTGGTTGGTAGTCAAGTCATGCTTGAGGCAAGTGTACAAACGAATCAGTGATTTGATGTCTACAGTGTATGCAACATGGCATGCAATAAACAAATGTTGCAAATAATAAGTATGTCCCATATGCTAAAGGCATATGCATTTAATTCTATCCATGAATGATCAGTCATGTTAGTCAATCCTTCATGCTAAGAAATGGGAGTGACTAAAGTCAATAGAGCCATGCTATAATGACAATCAAGCCTTGCTTGATAAAGTACAACCTACCCCTTGGGCAGCAATCCATGCACAAGTTGGAACCTAAACCAAAAGCAAATGATTGCATAACAAATTTTAACATAAATACTTGATTTTTTACCAAATTTTCCAAAATGCCTTGCAATATGCCAAAGGAGTTTCAACAGATACCAATGCCGCTTGAATCCTTGAATACTTTATCCCTTGGATAGCCGATTGTATCGGATACAATCGTCGAATTGATGTCTATTTAGACAGAGTGTTCCTCGATAACGTGTCAATTGTAGCTTGGTACATGCGAAGGTGATATTGATAATGGACCACACTCCTCACGACAAATCAGCAATAGATAGGTGCCATCAAGTGGAAAACAGAAGGCTCGTAGCCTGAGCATGCTTAAGATCATATGGATTCACAATGGTGAGCTCAAAACGGCCCTAAGCCATGCATCCTTGCATCGGGGCCTGCAAGTCTATCGGGTCGAAACAGCCCGGGGCCGACTGTCCTTCCTTGTCCTCAGTCTTGCATGCCATGCATGCCGCCTTTTTGTGGCGCTATGAGGGGATGACCCCTTGGGAGACACCCTTTGTGGGCGGCCCCTTGGCACCTTGTGAAAGAGCAAGAATAAAAAAATAAAATAAATTAACCTTACTTTGCAGATCACCATGGCGATCTGCACCGGGTCAAAAATAGAAGGAGGGGATGATCTAGACATCGAGGGCCAGGGCAACAGAAACGAACCTCTCTCCTCTCCCTCCTAAAAACCCAATGACATCAAGCAAAGCCTATTCAATGCAAGTCTGCCACTGGTCCTCTTGGTGTGCAGGCAGCCGCTCCCGCTCCCATGGCCCTGCATGGTGAGCTTTCCAAGGGGCCTTGCCCACCTTGTGGCATCCCAATGCCATGCAAAATTGGAGCAGCATGCAAAGCTTCCAAGAGCAACATGCATACCCTCCACATGCATCATCTCCATCTCTAATGCTATGCTACTTCCATGGTGAGAAGAAAAACAAGAATTGATACGCCTGAGAGAAAGAGATCAGAGAGAAACCATACCGAGCCTTGCTCGCTCCTCCATGCCTCTCCTTCTCCCCCGAGCTTTGATACCATGTGAGAACAGAGGGGACTGAATCATGCAACTCTCCACCCAACCGTGCCATTTATAACTCCTAGCCATCCCATATGGCGCCCCTTGACCGCAACTTACAACTTGAGCCACACACTGTTCACCCTGTGCGTAAGAAGCTTCCCATTTGCTCTCACCAATTGATAGGTCCCATTTTCAAAAGCTTTCTGCACTTTGTGTGGACCATCCACTTCTTCTTAAAGTTTTTCTAGAATGTGGAGTCCAAGTAGCTTTCATGTTTCATCACCAGATCTCCTTCCTATATTTTCTTGTCAAGTAGACTTTGAATGACCTTTGCCATCCACTTCTCCCACTGCTTCACATAATAGTCCGTCGATGCCTTTCTATCTATTTGTAAAGTTTCAAGACAAAGAATATAACTGTGTGTGCATTGGCATCACTACCTTCTTACCATAAACTAGCTCAAATGGAGTGGAAACTTTAGCCACCTTGTAGGATGTCCTGTATGCCCATAAGCAATTTTCTAGGTTCATCTCCCACTCTGACCCTTGCTTATACACATTCTTTGTCAACATCTTGATGATATGTCCATTGGCGCTTTCCACTAGACCATTACGTTGGGGATGATAGGGCAAAGAGAACCTATGTTGAATGCCAAGCTTCTCAACCAATGCATGCATTAGTTTGCTTCTAAAATCTTGACCCTAGTCAGAAACGAGCACCTATGGCACTCCAAAATGACAACAAATGTAATCAAAGACAACCTGAGCTAGAACATGTGCATTGACCTCCTTAACCGCTTTGGCATCAACCCACTTAGTAAGGTAGTCAATGGCTACCACAATATACTTATTTCCACTAGCCGACTTAGGGAGAGGACCGGTGGCATCCAAGCCCCACTTCTCAAAAGTAGTCTAGGCTATAATAGCTCCCTGTGAATCTAGTATTAGCCTCCTTTCCCCCAATGGTTTGACATTTGTGGCAGGTCTTGCACCAATAGTGTACATCACGTACTATTGATGGCCACCAAAAACATGCTCTTAACACTGGAAACAACACTTGGTCTTTACCTTGATGTCCACTTTCTTCATGGCATTGCTCCATCACCATGTGGACTATCTCTTCCTTATAAAGTAGCCTCCTTAGAACTCTGTCTCTATGATAGGTCATTAGATCTTGGCTTACCAAATTAAACATGTGAGCCTTTTGCAAAACCCTTCTCTTTTGTAGCTTGGAGAGAATCTCTGGACATTGTCACCTTCTTGAAAATCATCCACCTCCTTTAAAGTTTCCCTCCTCACATAAGAGGATGGTGTCACGCACATACCTGCAACATGTACATGTACCTTGCTACTAGCCAACTGGTGCGCTTCTTGATTTTGTTCTCTTTTGACATACTTAAATTGGACCTCTTCAAAAAACATCAACCACTTCTTAATGGCAAAAAGCCAATGCTTAACGAAATCCCTCTTTACGTGCCATTGTATCCTTTCCACGGCATGTAGGCTACTAATATGTTTTTACCCAGAGCTAGCTCCCCTTGGGCAGTCACTGCTCCATCCGCTACGATTTCTCCGCCTCTCAGGAGTTCTCTCGACAAAACCGTGGATTTTTGGTAACTAGCAATGCATCACCTTTGACTACTAGCTTGGATATGCCAAAATCCATACACTGCTTCAAAGCCAAATGAAGAGTAAGGTACTCCACTTCATTGTTGGTGTGGACATCTTCAAGATCATAAGCCCTCAGAAAGATGACTTTTCCATGTGGGTCCTTTATCACCACTCCACCTCTTGCCTTTTGTACCAATCTTAGATATGCCCCATCAAACCAAGCATCTTCCAAATTTGGTTCCTTTTTAGCTTCATCTCAAACCACCCTTGGATAAACCGATAAATAAATCCCAAGTGGGACCGGCTAGTATGGTTGGAATTGGAGCTGATCTCTTTAGATAGCCAATTCCAGTGTTTGAGTTTACAGCTACTGGTGATTCATTAGTTCAATCAGTAGAACTGGAGGAAAAATAGAAATTGAGCTAGAACAGTTATATGACGCTAAGAGTAGGAAGTTAAAGGATAAACAAACCAAAAGTACAGCCAACAATTGCCAACCCGATTACAATGTAATGGGTCCTATTTATAGCTCTTTAGAGTTACTGTGGTAACCATCATGGTAATTAATGAATGGTCCGCTGCACGGCTTTCCAAGAGTTGGTTCCCACCTAGTGAAACTACCTCCGCCATCTACATCCTTCCCTCCTTTCTTGAATTTTGGTAAGACTCCAAAATTTTTGAAAAAAAATCCACCGTCTAATCCTTCTGAAACATGGCTTTATGCCATACTTCATGCTTTGTTAAGTGCTTGACACCCCCTATAGTTGTAATTCCATGGGTGTCAGCCAAAGAGATGTCCACACCTAGCTGAGAAAAATCTGCCGTCTGATTCTGAAAATGTTTGTAAAAATCCACCGTCTAATTCTGAGATGGCTGGAAACCTCCATCAAATACCAAGATGGAACTACCGAGTATCCTTCCACTGAACCCACTTCCTTTTGCCCTTAGGTCTGGATGGTGTCTCCAAAGTCCCAGTGCCAGCATTGTCCTTCTCAATGAGTCTATAAATGGCCTCTTGCTTAAGCTGATTCCACCTCTCTGTGGTCATTTCTACTTCATAAGGGGTGAGAGGATGATAAGTTTTGGTGTCGGGATCATAGAGCGTGCGTTTGCCATTTGTGAGACGAATTCTGACCAGTTTGTGACAATGCGAGGCTGTATGGATCCATCCTTCTGGAAGAGGCTGATTAGTTTTGATCCTAGATTTAAAAAGAATCTCAGCCATCTCTTTGTACTGGGGTCCTAGACCTGGTTTAGCCGTAATGTCCTTTTCTGGTACTTTAGAGGACTCAACAGTGAGTTGCACCAATTGGTTGGTGATCTTAGTGAGACCTCTGAGCTGAATTTTCCACTGTGCCATATATATTTTGATCCTCTGCACCTCATCTCTCAGCTCTTGAAAATCATTCAGTTGGAGAGCGTCATTGAAAATTGTTTGCCAGGTTTTCCATTCTACAATCGATCGCTCATACCAATCCTGAAGATCATCAGTAATCTTGAAGTATGTGAGCCGATCTACTGGTTCTGTGTGTTGAGGATAGAGTGTTGGAAAAAATCTTGGCAACTCTGCCTCTCTTGCTGGTAAAGCATACAGGAGAACTGGGAAATCAAGCACAAATTCTAAGAAATTAAGGACAACCTAGTTCTCTTTCTGCATCATCTTTCTGGTTACCTTAACCAGCTGAAACAGTCGCCGAAGAGCATTTGCCTGTTCTCCTACTGACATTCGAGTTTGAGGTCCCTTGCTGGTGGTAGTCTGATCTTCAAGAATAGCTCGCACTCTTTGATCCAAAACTCCCCTAGAAATTTGCATTTGTACTTAAGACCTCTTTTAATTGACTCCTGACATCCTTCATGCATCTATACGTTGGCTTGTTCCCCAGTAGAAGCTCTAATTTCATAGCTAGGGAACGACAATCTGCAGTAGAATGCCATTGCCAATGTGGATTAGATACTCTCTCTTCAATAGTCAGTATCCATTCAGGCACCCTTTCTAACAGTTGTATTGTAATGGATGCTCAGACAGTTGATAGACCTCCTGATCATGGAAAGAAGCCGATTTCCAATGCTCAACAATTTCCCTGGTGTCGACATACAGTTGCTGAAAACGCTCTAGATCAGAGATAATAACATCATCCTCCAAATACCGCCTGGTTATAGGAGCCTGATGATGTCTTAATTTATTATTCAGCATGATGACTTGTAATGAATGTTGCTCATCACTTGCTAAACCCTCAGTCACAGCTTTACCTTTCCCTTTAGCATCCCTATTGTGTTGTGACTAGTGTGCTGTTGATTTTTCAGTGTTGTTGGGTTGTTGCTTTCCCAGCTGCTGCTGATCGCTCGACTGCTGCCCTTCAGGCTGGTCTAGTTGGTCTGCTTGAGACTGATCGCTTGACTGCTGCCCTTCAGGCTGGTGTGGTTGGTCTGCTTGAGACTGATCATTTTCTCCTGTTGTCTCTGCACCACCAGTATCAGGTTTTGAAGGTGGAGATGGAGGAGAGTCATCATGATCATCATTATGCTCTTCTTTTGGTTCATCCTCTTTGTTTGCTTCTTCTTCCTCCTTATCATCATCCTTTTGGTGTTCAATATAATCAAGGATAGCTTGATTTGCCAGAGCACTGTTATATTTAGAAATTTTATCTTGCAAATCACTCTGCATTGTCTCCATAAGAGCCCTCAAGTTATCCATGTTGAAAACAACATTCCCTTCTGGATTCAAGATCTCGACCAGATTATTATAGATATACCTTTCTATTAATGTGGCCTTCAGAGCAGTGTGGCTGGTCAGTAAGGAGTTGAACTCAACTCTCTTCATTCTGAGCATAGTTTCAAACCTATCAGTAGTTCTTTCAGCTTCTGCCTTTTCTGACCAGCAGTGTGGCTGGTCAGTAAGGAGTTGAACTCAACTCTCTTCATTCTGAGCATAGTTTCAAACCTATCAGTAGTTCTTTCAGCTTCTGCCTTTTCTTCCCGTATGGTCCGTATCTCAGACTCCACCTTGTCAAGCTTACTTTTGCAACTACTGAATATTCATAGCTGATTGAGCTTCAAGGTACTGTGGTGCAGGTTCTGGGCTGCTCTCCCTTGCTCCAGCTTTTCAATCTTCTCCTCAGCCTCCCTTAGTTCAGTCTTTACCTTAGTTAGTTCATCTTCTGACCCTACAGTATCCAGCATTTGTCCCATGCATTTGACAATAGTGTTCCATGATGACTGAATAAGCACAGAACAACCATCCTTAACTATTGCTAAATCAGAGTGAGTTGGCTCATAGACCGTGACAGGAGCCAGGTAGGGTAATGCAAAATAATCAGATTTTTGCAAAACTAAGCGTCCCTTGAGAGGACGAGTCTGCATCTGCTGTAACCTATCTTTCTTTGTCAATAGCAGGGCTGCTTTACTGTATGGGATAGAAACTCTTCCAAGTGGACTTGGAGATGTTGTTCCTTTGCCCTTATCAGTCTGGTCTGCTGGCTGATTAGGACTGGCTCTTTCTGATTGGTCTTGTCCAGTACCGATGGTTGCTGAAATCTGGCCTACTGGTTGGTTAACTCCACTAGTGGTTTGGACAGTATGTTGTTCAGTCTGGCTAGCTGAAGTCTTTTCAATAGACACGGTTTTGATTTGAATTTCTAGCTGCTTCAAGAGAGCCATGCTTTTGGTCAGTGTCATCCTTGGCCTCTTTGAAATACCAGCTTCCTCTTGTATAGCCTTTCTCTTTTGTCTAGTGGGAATTGACTGGCTTTCTCGGGCTTCTTCATCAGATGATAATTCCACATTGTGGGATACTAGGAATGGCTTCTGGCTCCAAGCCATTCTTACCTGATCATGGGCGTGTGGAGAAGTCGCCCAGTACATAAACTGCCAAACATACCAAGCCTTGAATACACTTTGAGACTTCAACGTGGCAGTTTGCTGAAGTACATTATGCAACAATATCTGACAGAGGTTGATATCAACTTTAGAATCCAATCTCTTTGCTAAAAGCATAGCAAAGAGTTTCTTTGACACATATGTCGGATTATTTTTTAGACTCACAGCTTCAACCACAAATTGGTAAGCAGCAGGAATGTCCAGACCTGCTACTGGAATCCCTTGCGCACTGACTTTTCATCTCCTTTTGGCAGCGTGATCTTCCTTTAAAGCTTCACTGATCTGATCTGCGGTTGCCACAAATGGCTTTGGCTCATTTGGCATGCGAAAAGCAAAAGCAATGTTCTCTGAAGTAACTCTCACTTTTCTGCCATAGACCATGGCACTTCCATTATCAACATTAAAAGAATCCAGGACTTGCCTTATGATGGTTGTGTCAAACTCAATCCTTGTGGCTTGCAGAACCACACGGAAATCCCATAGTTGAATTAAAACCTTGTCTTGCTCAGTAAACACATAACGCTGAATCTTGCTATGCGGAATGAGTGGAAGAGTTGCCTTTGCAATAGTAATAAGGGCTTGGGTTTTGTCGATAGTCTTCTGCATCTTCTCCGACATTTTCTTCCTACCCATACACCTTGAGGACGATGAAGCAGTAGACGCAGAAGAAGATTACTTACTTGATTTGTTGAACCTGTATCCAAGTGTGGATGGCAAGGATAAGCAACAATCCACAGTCTCCTCAGAAGAAGAGGTTTGCGGCAGCAGTGAGGAAGCTTCGGAGCTTGGCGATGGGGAATGGACAACAGAAGGTAAGCGACGTGCAGGAGATTTGCGAGAAAAAATGCTTACTCGCCTTACTGTTATACGCATTCGCACCATAAAAGCTCCACCACTTATTGTTCCTAGAGTTCTGTGCATCGCAAATGACGTGGCAGACATGCATTGGACAAGAATTTCGCTCGTCTTTGAAATGATTACTACTGATATTCCATCTGATCATTGGTCCCCCAAAAATTGATATTGGTGTCCATACTTTTTTGGTTCTGGTCTGCTGGACAGGGTTTTATCACACTGGTGCTGTTCTGGCTTTTTGACTGTTTTTGGAACTGGTTGTATATGAAAAAGACCTAAAATAGCTGATTTCGGATTTGCCTGGTCTTCAGTTCCCAGACCATCAATTCCCATTCCCCTGGCTTCTGAATAATAGAGCTTGATTTTAGCTCCATTATATACCCTTGGCAACAATAATCCAAACAGATCTTTCAGCCATCCTGTGCCATTTGAGAACACCCAATCAACTTCAAATGGTCCTGCCCAGGCTATCTTCAAGTTTGGTTTCTTAGGGCCTAATTTGGAATGATATAATAGAACCAGATCGCCTTTCTGAAACTCTTGAACCTTAATTCGTCTGTCATGCCAGTGTTTCCTTCTTTGCTGAACAATTTCTTGTTCCAGCATAGCCCTCTGTCTCAGCTCATCTAACTGGGTTAGCTCTTCCGGTCTGTTCTTCAGATTGTGATTAAAATCTATACCATACTCTACAACCATTCTGAGACTGGGTATAACAAATTCCATAGGGACAACATCTTCAGTACCATACACCATTCTGAATGGTGTTAACCCCGTAGTGACCTTATAAGCTGTTCTATATGCCCATAGAGCAGTCTGAAGCTTCAAGTCCCACTGTTATGTCTTTTTCTGCACAATCTTGGTGAGGATAGTCTTAATGGTCTTATTGCTGCTTTCGGCCTGCCCATTGCATCTAGGATAAGATGGTGTGGATTTCCAATGTTTGATTGAAAGCATATCCATGAGGATATCCATAGTGTCATTTATGAAGTGTGTCCCTTGGTCCAACACAATCTCCACAGAACATCCATAGTGGCATACAATATTCTCAAATAAAAGCCTTGCAATAGATTTTGTTGTATTGTCAGAAAGAGCCTTAGCTTCTACCCACTTGGTTACATAACAGGTAGCCATCAAGATATACCTATTCTTCCTAGAAGTAATTTTCTTGAAAGGTCCCATAAAATCCAAACCCCATTTCCTGAAAACACCCAGTGGATGTACTGGTGTTAAAGGAGTCATGTCTGCTGCTATGGGTCTACCCAATCTTGGGCATATGTCACAGATTTTGCAAAAGCTTCTGACATCAGATATCAATGTTTGCCACCATAACCCAACTTGCAAGATCTTCTTGAAAGTAATAGGAGTAGAAAAAGTGTCCACCAAATTTCCCATTATGTGCTTCTGAAATAACTTGCAGTTTGCCCTCCATAGGCACACATCGACGAAGAATCCCATCGACACCCAATCTATAGAGTGAGCCACCAATAATGGTAAACTTTAAACTTTTAATAACCAGAGCTTTCTTCTGGTTCTGTTTTCAGTCATCTGGGAATCCACCATGCGAAAGAAACTGATATACTTCATATAATTCAGGATCAATTCATTTCGCCGCTTCCAGTTGAAATAATTCAGCATCCACTGGTTCGTCTCTTAAAGATGCTTCAGAGTACTCCTAGAGAGAAAATCAACACCACAATGGTTTTTTCTAGGTTTATGGAAAATTCGAAGTTCAAATTCCATAAGGAACATCATCCACCTTATTAGCATGCCTTGAATAATAACTTTATTAATCAAGAATAATAGGGCTTGATGATCCACATAGAAATAAAACAATTTGCCTAGCAAATAATGCCAGAATTTTATAGCACTGAAAAACATCCCTAAAGCCTCTCTTTCAATAGTTTTATATCCTTGTTCAGCCTGGCTGATTCTGCGACTAGCAAAGTATACATGAAAATTAGTTCTTCCATCTGGCTGAGCTAGTATCGCTCCCATTGCCAGTTCCGAAGCATCCACATGTACATGGAAGATGACATCCCAATTTGGTTGGTGAAGAACTGGTTTACTGATGATGGCACTCTTTAAGTTCTGAAAACTTTCCTCACAATCAGCATTCCAATTGAACTTGCTGGTTTTCTTTGTAAGCTCATAAGTGGTAATGCTTGAGAAGCAAACTTATGCACAAACCTTCTGTAAAAATTAATATATCCCAGAAAAGAACTTAATTCTGATACATTCCTAGGCGCCTTGGCCTGTTGGACACACTGGATTTTGTCATTTTCCATTTCTATTCCATTTTTGGACACCACATGTCCCAGTAGCTATCCTTTCCACACTAAAAAAACAGATTTGAATGGATTTAGACAAATTTGCTTCTCCTGACAGTGACGAAGGAAATTTGGAATGGCGGCCTCTACACCAAAACAAACTCCATTGCGCCACAAGGGAAATGAGATGAGGGCACCACCTAGTCTTGGAAGCGTGGACTAGGACCGCTACACACACACAGAGAGAGAGAGAGAGAGAGAGAGAGAGAGAGAGAGAGAGAGAGAGAGAGAGAGAGAGAGAGAGAGAGAGAGAGAGAGAGAGAGAGAGAGAGAGAGAAAGAGATCACTATGAATGAAGCATTAACCGTAGTGTGTGTACAAGGAATGGATGACTTCAAACACTCCCAACACAAATAGTATATAGATTACCAAACAATCACTCAAGGATTAGCCAAGATCACATCAAGCACTCTCACACGCATATAAAACATTTCTCTTAATTAATATAAGTAGGAGGAGGAGAGGTTACTAGCATGAAACAATTTGCACTTTAGGATGTGCAAGAATAGAGTGAATGAATGAGCTTATGGGCTCATGGTGAGTGATACAAAGGCTCAATGGGGCTGAGGGAGGCTTGAAATTACAAAGGGGAAGGCCTCTTTATATAGGAAAGAGAGTGATTAGGAGTGAGGTTAAGATCCAAGTGTAATTTGTACAAATGAAGCTTGATTAGGGACATTCAACCAATGAAGAAGCTCCTTCCAAGTGATTTGTTGACCAATTAGCTCCATCATCACTTGTGTTGTCTTCACTCCTTCCTCCATAGCTTGAGTCCAAGAGCTTCCTTATTTTAAAATGTAAAGAATCTACATAAAATCAATACATATCTAGTAATAATAGAAAGGGGTTGAATGAGGACTTATGAATTACAACAAGATTAAGCATGACTTGAGAGGTGATTAGAAGAGGAATTTTGATGGGTTTTTGAGCTTGAGAGAGAGGAGGAAGGAGAGGAGGGTGAGAAGACTAATGGCTGATTTTTAGAGAAGGTCTCAATGTGGAAAAGGAAGGGTGTGTGTGTGTAAAGGTAGAGGGGGTGGTCTCCACCACAGTTGAAAAAACTGGCGTCCACCATTTTGGCCATATCTCCTAGACCGTAGATGAAAAAATTATTAAAAAAATATGACCAGAATCTCCAGCTCATCAGCTACAACTTTGATGAAGACAACTTTTCTTGGATCGGAGTGAAAGTATTTTTTAAAAATTCAGCAAAATCATGTGTCTGGTTTCTTCCTTTACCAAGTCTTCCACTTGGGTCCCATTTGTTTGAATCATCATATGGCTCCAAAGCCATGATGATATGAGCCACTCATGACCCTTGAATCATGGGTGCATGGCTCCACAACCACATCATATTTTTTCTTTTCACATTTACATATTTTCCCTTTCCTTTACCACTAGGTTCTCCCTCTACCTTTCACCTCCGATGAACTAGTCAAGAAAAATTCCTATCAAATCATTTTTTTTAAATTTTTCCAAGAGGTTGTTCTCACTCTTTCTTTTATTGTAAACCTCTAGAAGCAAGGAAAACCAACAAAATATGGTAAACAAAAATTTCTAATAGGCTCGGATCAGCAGCGCTTAAAAACCATCTCCATAAATATTAAATGCTTTTCCTCTGTGGAATATACAGTGAATTCATCCATGAATATGGCGAGGAATTGATGAAGAAATTCATTGAAAATTTCCATTAAACATCTATGAAAATTGCCGGTGCATTGCAAAGGCCAAATGGCATTACCAGATACATAAATGCTCCCCACTCCGTGATGAAAGTGGTCTTTTTCCTATCTTCAGGAGAAATTTGTAACTGGTTATAGACACTATATCCATCCATAAAGCTATACATCTCATATCCTGCAATCTCATCAAGTAACATATCTGTGAAGGGTAATGGGAATGGATCCTTAATGGTTTGAGCATTCAGTTTCCTATAATCTACACATACTCTCAGCTTCCCATTCTTCTTAGGCACAATGACAATAGGAAACAACCAATCACTACTGGCTACTTTAGTAATGAACCCAGCTTTCATAAGGTTGTCAATCTCCTCTTTGACCTTCTTAGTGTAATTCGGATTCATTCGATAGCGCTGCAGTCATACTGGCCTGGCATCTGTTTTCAGTGGTATTCTGTGTTGACAGACCTCTGGATCCACCCCTTTCAGATCAGTATGCTCCCATGGAAACACATCTTTATAGTGTTGGAACATATGTCGTGCCCTCTTTTTCATCGTAGGATTCAAATGTTTATTTACCTTGATCATTCTAGGGTTTTCTTCAAACCCTAAATTCCATTCCTCTATCTCCTGATCATCTAGAAGCAACCAATTAGACCCTCCACCCTTTCTCTTGGTTGACTCCTCAACATAATCCCAGGAAGATCCTCTGAGCTCTGAATTATCATTCTGATTTCCAATAGCTACTCCAGAGCATACTGGTTCTGCTGGTGTATTGAACTCAACCAGTTGTTCTGGTCTTCCAGTTAATCTCATTGAACGTTCTCCTGAATTTAGTTCAGTGAACTGTTCTGGAAATTGTTTCTTTTGTTTTTCAGCTTCATCTTTGTTTATTGAGAGTGCATTGAGATCTATCTCTGCTAATGGAAAAATATTCATAGCTGCCAACATTTTCTCAATTTTCTTCACCTTGTACTTTTGGCAGAGCTCCCTGGGTCTCAATTCCTTTCTCCAACTTCTGGTGTTATTCGTCTGAATCTGGATTCTGCTACCGGCCCCTTGTATTGTCAAAATTTGATTAGCATAGTCATGAATAGCCTGTGCCGTTCGCAACCATGGGCGTAGCATCCCATAAGCTACTTGCACATCCAGTACTAGGAAACTGGCTTTGAACTTTGCTTTGCCCACTCGAATTTGCATATTCTCTACCATTCGAGTTGCCTGCACCACTTGATGATCCGCCATTCGGACTTTGAAAGGTGCTAGTTTCAGGTTAGTAATTCCTATCCTTTGTTGAAGATGTACTCCCAAAATATTTACCCCTGCTTCTCCATCTAGTATAATGCTTGAGAGTGATTCCCACTGTTTCCTCACTTTGTAGTCCACCTAAATCAATGGCACTTCATCATCTCTGGCAGCTGTCAAGTCGACTAATCTAGCCTCTGCCTCAGCCTTCATTCGCTGCCTGATGAATTTCGTTGCTTCAAGTAGAGTTCTTCTAATGTCCTCTAACTCCATAGTGAGTTTCCTAATTTTGTCACAAATCTTGACATGAATTTCCTCTTTCTCATGCTCAGAGTTGTCGTCAGAACTTGAAGAACTGGTATTATCTTCACAATACCATTCCTTTGGTTCAGTGCTTCCAGCTCCTTTAGCAGTTCCCAACTCTTCCATCAACCCTTGTACTACAGCCAACTTGGTCTCAGGTATCCCAGTCTTCGACTGATTTGGTTGTGCTGTCTCAGACAACTAGGTAGGTATCTTATGAATGACGCGGGCATCAAAACTCTCTGGTTTCTCTGGCAGTTTCTTGGCCAAATCCTCAGTGATTTTTGCCGCTAGTGGTCTTTGCTCCTGCCAT
The DNA here is from genome assembly GCF_014529385.1 of Adiantum capillus-veneris. NCBI lineage: Eukaryota > Viridiplantae > Streptophyta > Polypodiopsida > Polypodiales > Pteridaceae > Adiantum > Adiantum capillus-veneris. Next base: position 61,706,654 of record NC_140949.1, on the reverse strand, counting down.
TCATCAACCACCTTTTCTTTACCCTTGGCCTTCCATACCTCTCTCTGCTTAGCCCATTTGCTACTTTCAGCATTGATTGGTTTTGCTGGTCTGTCTGGAATTTCCTCAATCACCACCCCTTTGCTTCATGTAATTGCTCGTACAGGAACCGGTTTTGGAACCTTCGTCCCAGTATTCGCACCTTCAGGTGTTTCTGGATAGTGAGCCACAAAATGCCCATACTTACCACGTGTATAACAATTCAGGCTTCGATTCTGAAAATGCCACGACCTTGGCCTCAGCTGGTACCCGCTTGGTATCTACCACACCCTGCTCCAGTACCACTTGCACCTGGTTTTTTTTCTTGAGAAACACTGGTAGTTTCTACTTTTACTTGTTCAGCATGGGTGAATGCTACCACTGATAAATCTTTTCCCTTCTTAAAATGATGAATTCGAATACCACAGTTGTTCCATAAATGGCCATAGGCTTTGCAATAAGTACACTTTGGACATTTGTTTGAAACATGGTCTTTAGATTTACACTTTTAACACCAGGTTTCCATTCTTCTTACCGGCTGTCTGGTCTGGCTAGTTTCAGTAATTTGCCGAACCATCCGTTCAATCTTCCTAGACCAAGATCCTTTCTTAGTCTTGTCTTTGGTTCTTTCATCTGAACTACTTTCAGAGCTACTGGAGGCTCTACTGGACTCAGAATCTTCAGTAGAAGTATTGATACTAATGGACCTCCTCTTCTTATGACTCTTTTCCTTCTTAGCTTGCTGTTCGAGCTTCAGGCCCTGCTGCACCAAATCATTGAATTTCTTGGTTGGTGTCGGCACCTCCTGTTCCCTAAGCTTCTTACTGCGAAACGCATTCAAAAACCATGGTCGCAGCTGCTTTTCGGATGGTGGTTCCTGCAGTTGTCTACTTAGCTCCTTGATTTTCTCAACATAGCTTCTGGTTGACAATTTTCCCTGCCTTATCTTATCCAACTCACAGAGTATATCCGCATCCCCTCTGTTGTATGAATATTCCACTCGAAAAGCTTTAAGAAGTTTATTATATGATCTGAGTTGACAAGCTGGATAATGGTAGTACCATTTCCTTGCTGCCTCCTTTATTGTTTGGGGAAAGTAGTCACCCCAATCATCTTCATCAATATTTTTTAACTCATCATACTGCTCAAAGGCTTGGATATGAACATCCGGGTCCTCCTTTCCCCCTTTGAACATGGGAAAGGATATTTTCAATGAAGATGTGTAATCGTGTCTATCAGCCTCATTTCTTCCTCTTCTCACCTTGGAATCCTGACTCTTTTTTGCAGCCTTCTTACAATAGTCCATGTCTGCATCCCAATTAATTTTTGCCTCCATCTCAATTGTTGTCTCCTCTCTAGCTTTTCTACTGGAACTATGACGACTACCTTTACTACCTTTGGCACCTTTGTCTCCCTGTTTGGTTCGAGAACTCTTGGCCTTGCGTTCTTCCCTTTCAACTCAGCGTCGTTTGGACTGACTAGAATGCTAAGAGTCCCGTGACTCATCAGCATGACTGTGCTCCTCCTAAGCCTCAGTGTCAGTTACTTGTTCATCCTTGGGATCATAGTCTCTTTCTGACTCCTCAGGAATAGGGTCAACACGGTAGGATGGTTTCCGGCCACGATTGGGTTTGGGTGCCATTACTGCAGTTGAAACTCAAACTGGGAGAGGAGTCTGCTGGTCAACGAGCAACAACTCTAGCCACCGTGATCGCCAAAATGGTATTGGAGCTGATCTCTTTAGATAGCTAATTCCAGTGTTTGAGTTTAAAGCTTACTGGTGATTCATTAGTTCAACCAATAGAACTGGAGGAAAAATAGAAACTGAGCTAAAACAATTATATGAACTGGAATACATCTACTAAGAATTAGACAAGCTGAATGATTGGATTCAGATTCAAATTCAAATTCAGATTCAGATTCAGATTCAGAGGAATGGATACAAAGCATATTTGGCTGAAGTGTACTTGACTACTGTATTAGGAATTACAGAGTAAGAGTATAAGTGGAATAATGTAGCCTAGGAACATCTTTAGGACTACAATCACACAATAAGAGTAGGAAGTTAAATGATAAACAAACCAAAAGTACAGCCAACAATTTCCAAGCCGATTACAATGTAATGGGTCCTATGTATAGCTCTTTGGAGTTACTGTGGTAAACATCATGATAATTACTGAATGGTCCGCTGCTCGGCTTTCCAAGAGCTAGTTCCCACCTAGTGAAACTGCCTTCGCCATCTACAATGGTCAATTTTCAACTCAAACTCAAACTCCTGTAGCTCCAACACCCACTTCATAATGTGCCTCCTGGGCAAAAAAGCTTCAGATGCAACACCACCTTAGGCAATAGATTATTATCCATCAACATGTAAAACTTACACACAATATGATTCATTTTGAACTTCCTAAAAGAAAAAACCAATGCCATTACCCATTGTTCTGGTTTGGTATAGGTCATGTCCCCAAGACTTACCACTCTACTTTTGAAGTAGATAGGCTTATAGCTCCTTCCTACCTTCTCCAACAACACCGCACCAATACCTATAGTACCAATTGTGATAGCAACATAGAGATAATCTTTGCAATTTGGAGGACACACAGTTGGCAACTGACATAGAACCTCTTTTACCCTGTCGAAGGCCTCCTGTGCAAAACCATGCACCTGTTGAACTCTCTTCTGAAGAAGATACACATACTATGATAGGATCCAAAAAGAACATGTCAGATACTTTAGCTTATGCATAAGCAAAGCCAAGCTTTGAGCATTCGATGGCGGCTCCATCAGTACCAACACCTTCACCTGATCTTGCTCCGCTTCAATTCCATTTTGGGACACCACATGACCAAAAAAATGAGCTTGTGCCAACTTGAACTTTTTAGGGTTTAACTGGCACCTACCTCATCAAGCCTCTGGAAACACAACCGCATCTTTGATAGGTGCTCTAACCTAGAGGTATAGCAACCAATATCGTCCATAAACACTCTGATGAGCCTGCCCAAATATAGAACAAATACCCTGTTCATCCAATCCTAAAAAGTAGCATAGACATTCACTAAACCAAATGGCATTCTATGATAGGCAAAGAAACCCCAAGGAGAAATGAATGTTGTCTTCAGTTCAAGTGCAATTCCTTTTTGGAATTATCCTAAAAGTCCATCCATGATCAAATACCTTTCATGGCCTGCTACTTGATATAAAATCTCGTCTTGGAATGGCGAAGGGTAATGGTTCCTCTTGGTAGCCGCATTCAATTGTTTGTAGTTGACACACACCCTCCATTTCTCATTTTTAAAAGGAGTGAAAACCACTGGGGAAACCCACTCCGACTCTTTCATGGGTAGACAATACCTACATCTAGCAGCTTTTTTATCTCTTGCCACAATGCCTTCTTTTGAATCTCACCTAGCCTCCTTAACTTTGATGGTTTTAGTTTTTACCCCTCCTTAAGTATGATTTTATGCTCTAATCCCTTTGCACCCTGCAAATCTTTGTACTCCGTTGCAAACAAATTAGGATAAGAAGCACAAATTTGGACATAACTTTCCTTCTCCTTCTTGGTTAGGTCTTCGCTCAACAGATCCACCACTTGTTCTTCACCTATACCATGGACATGAGGATGTATATCTTTCTCAGGAGGGGGATCCTCTACATGGACAACAAACAAATCAACATCAATTTTCAACATATCATCATCGCTCTCCTCTACTCCTATCGTTTTGGTGTATCCTTCATCATAAGCTATTTCAATCTCATGGTCATAGCTTGTGGTTGAATCCCCTTCATCCCTTGTTGCCATATGATGACATCAGATCTCTCTAGTCTTTAGGTCTAGAACTACTTGTCTTCCCTTCACTTTATCACACAAGTAAACACCCTACTCTCCCAATATTTCTTAGCCCCTATTGCCAACAACCACGGCCTCCCCAAGATGATATGATAAGCATTGTCACGTGCCTTCATCACAAAAAAGTCAATCAGACACTCTATTCCTGTTACCCTCACCCTTACCTCCTAAGCCACACCTCAACACCTCGCCTTTGCATTGTTGGCCATCCTCATACGCATATTTGGCTTGGCTACCATTTTAACACCTACCTCCTTCATAGTCCCTTTCATTATGACACAAACCTGGGCTCCTCCATGTATATATGCCTACACTTGCATCTTTTTTTCCATGACTGCATCCACAAGAGGAAGAACATCCGTAGGGACTTCCCTCCCTCAAGGCCATATTCTACACTGCATGTACATTCCCTTTGGCCCTTGGTAGCCTTGTGCTAACTCTAGTAGACCACTGTCAACAAATGCCCAAAGGTGATATTGGCTCTTTGACTTTGAACGTCACTTACCAAGTCATATTCTAGATGGTCGCGCCTAAGCTGAAAATCCGCATGCTTGATCTTTTGAAGCCTCATTCTCTTGCTAGTTTTAGGTTGTTCTTTACCTTCATATACCTTCTCTTTACACTTGCAAGCTGTGATTTCCTACTCAATTTTTGTTTCCTTCTCAGCTCTTTCTCTCTTATTGGCAAAAACATCCACCTCCTGCTTATTCTCCCCAATAATCTTCACCCTAGGGACTTCACCACCATTTGGCAAGGTTGGTTGCATTGGATTCTCAACTGCCTACTCCCTTTGGCAATTGAACTTCCCTTGACCTCTCCCTCTACCAAAAAGTTGGTCAATACCTTCTCTTTTCCTCGATGGTTGGGGGAAATCCAGAGCATAGTGGCCCTCTTCACCACAGTTGTAGCACCTGCCTGGTTTTCCTATGTCCATCACACTTAATTACAACTCTTGCATTTTCTCCAATAGATCTTGGACCGTACACACCCACTATTGTGGAATAGAAACCATAGCCATATTCCCCTGATTTTCCTCTTGGGCTGCCTCTCAAGGACTTTGCGGTTGAACAAGCACCATCATTTTATAGTCTGTTACACCTTGTTCTATATTTTTCTTAATCTTCCTACTTTTTGATCGTGCAATCACCACTACCCCATTTTAGTTTTTTGGGCTTCATAGTTCACTTTCTCCCACACTTTAAGATGTAGACACACCATAAATTTATCCAATTTGAAATACTCGCCATTGGCTAGTTACATAGCCGCTGCTAGCTCTACCCTACAAGCTTCAAATGATCCAAAAAAACATTAAACTCCTCACTTACATCCTGTTTTAAAGCCGATAGCTTCAATCATCTCACCTGGTGACACTTCCCTGGGAAAATCATGTAGAAATCTTGTCCATAGAGCCGGCCATGCCTGTCTCGACTCTTGAGAGATACCCCTCCCCAGGGGTCTATGCACAAAATATACAATACAAACTTTTATAAAATTTTCAATATACACCAGAGTTGCAAAATCATTTGCATAGGGGAGGAGTTCTCAACGCCCGACCAAGAATGGAGTTTAGGCCATGAGCCAGTAGACTGCATCCAGAGTTACCTAGTGCATAGTGGTACCCTTGAATGGCTGTTATGAAAGAAAGAGCTCTCAAGAAAAATATAACATTATGGAGGGTGAATATATATGTACACTGTATTGCGAGAGAGAGAGCGAGAGAGAGAGAGAGAGAGAGAGAGAGAGAGAGAGAGAGAGAGAGAGAGAGAGAGAGAGAGAGAGAGAGAGAGAATATAGTGGAGGGTGAAATAGAGTGCATAGAGACATGAGAAGATGACAATAGAGAATATTTAAAAGTGCCCATCTAAATGGAATAGGAAATCATGTATTAATGCAATGACTTTGGGCATACCATAACATCAAAAAGTAAACAACTAGCAGAGCACCAGACCCTGTGTAGGGATCGATCGGTCCACCCATCCACTTCTGCTCTACTACGGACAAAGAGAATTTCACTTTGCCGAGAGAGCCAGAACACTTCCAACCTACCTGAGCTAGACATAGGCTGAGGCCACTTCGCCTCCCTCCATGAACCCGAGCTCTGAAAGGATCCCAAATACCAGCAGGTGGTAGGGTATCAACAGCAACCATACCAGTTTAGGCGCCACGCTTCTTCAATGCCCAGCACCGGGTGCTTAGGCAAAGCCAAGGCAAAATCCTTGACGTGTTAGCTGTGTAGGGCGTTCAACCCTCGACGCACTAACTGTGTAGATGAGCCTAACAAAAAGAAGAAGACCTAGGCAACACCCTCGATCCACTAAAGCCCCAGGTCAGCCACCCTTTAGTCTAAGTCTGAGTGATGTAGGTAATCCTAGTCTTCTAGCGATGCTGCCATGAGAAACATAACACATGAGTCCAATCACAATAGCAGTTCCCAGATGTACAAACAATCCTTTTCCAAACAGTTAGACTGTACAGGGTCTCTACCCTTACACGTCTACTATAAACCATCTTGATCACTTCATGATCCAATCCAAAAACCATAAACCACAATCCGGTCACATCACATGGGTGAGCACTCCACCCTACTTGGGTGAGGCAGGACTGATCCTGCATAACCACTTTAGAACATAACATGGCTACAAAAAATTTGGTAACATTTCAGCAGCATAACCATATCCAAGAAGAAAAACCCATAAGCCACACCGACTTCCACATCGTAAAATATCAACCATAATCCATGAGGGAATCTCATCCCTAAACCATGAGTCATAATCACACTGAAAAAACTCCCACACTTTATCAACCATAATCCATGAGGGAATCTCAGCCCTTAACCATAAGTCATAATCACATTGAACCAACTCCCACACTTGGAGTTTGACCCATCTCCTGTAATCAATCGGAGTCTACACACATGTGACTCTTAAGATGTGATTCTTTCATGCATAAAAAGAGTCCGAACAGCAACTAGTCATGATATAAAAATTCAATTTTGACAACATCCAACCATGCAAAGTTGATGCATCACATTTGCACTTCACCACTCTAGCACATAGAGCTAGTTTTGACCTAGAAAGGTGGAAAGCAGTCATAACCATGCATATGAGACATCCACATCAATCCATGAGTTCCCATACATCATATGAGATCATTCCAACACCATAAACATGATAAAAAACAACTCCGACCTTTAGATCAACCATAAACCATAACTTCGCACATATGCAAAAAATAATTTTTGACATTTTTGGGAAGATGCAAAACATGCAAATGAAAGTGTTTGACCTCAAACCAATGTATCAAGTTTAGCTCCATAATATACACTATCACTCCATCACATCACTTTGACCATATGGTACTCATACAACAAACGGTAACCCCAAAAGAAAGTCACTTTATTCATATCTGACTATGCGGTTCGGGATGTTTAACCATATACTGACACACGAGTTTATGGCCATCTAATAATTGAAATCAACTCACCAAAACAAACCATAAAACATATCAAAACGGTTCAGTTAACTCACGACGTCATATGGTATCCCCCCTTGATAGCACTCCTACACGTGTGGGTAAAACCGATAATAGAATGATTAATAACTCGCATTCCCAAAGTGATAACGGAGACCTAAATTCATTCATCATCAAGTTTCATCAAGGTTTCCAATTGGTTAAGTGGGTTTGCCCATCCGGTGAATCTATATAGTGGGTTTCCAAGGAGCCTGGAGTCAAAATTTTTGATTAGTGTAGTGGACAACAATCTGTTTTTTGACCATATCTCTTAGCTCATGCGTGTTTTTCACATGACACCAAAGAGAAAAAAATGTTCTAAACAATGTGTTTTATCTCTGGTACAAAGGGTTCAGGATGATTCATAACGGTTTGTGATTTATGACCAAAACAGTATTCCTACCTTCTCTATAACGTGAAACAAAAAGCGCTTTTTATGCATGCACGTGATCATAAACGCACCATGTGCATAAATCAATGTGTTAAACATGATGAAATAATCATGGCGTAACTTCATATGTACTTGGTTAATTTATGCATGCACTCTTATGCGAAAAAAAATCATCGAGAGGGTGACTACGTAGAAAAGCGACATAGAGAGAGAGAGAGAGAGAGAGAGAGAGAGAGAGAGAGAGAGAGAGAGAGAGATGATGACTATGGAGTTTAGAGTTTCTCACCGTGCTTTAGAATCGATTTGGGGCTGTCGAAAGTCTTTTTGCTTTGCCGCAAGTGAGCGGTGATGAGAGCTATGTAGGGGTATCCGCCACAAAAGTTTTCGGAGAGCGCATACACCGTGAAACGAGAAAGAAGATAATAAACAAGTAGAGAGAGAGAGAGTATCCTTCTTCTTCTTCTTATTCTTCTTGAGAGAAGAGCTTATGGAGATGGTGATGAAGAGCTTGCACCACTCCTTATAATAGATAGGTAATTTTGACGTCAAGGCAAGAGAGTTTCCGCCCCTGAGAGTGTATCTATGTGTGTTCAAAGTGAAGGAGGAGAGGTCTTTATATAGGCTCCCAAGGCCAAAAGCACAAGCCAAGAATAGAGTGAGCAAAAAGAGACAAGTTCGCACACGTTCGTGGTTTTTTTTTAAAAAAATAATAAATTTTAATTTTTTTTCTTACGGACACGGATTTTGATGCACGATTTCCAGTCTCTAAGAAGAAGCTTGGATTCCAAGAAAAGAGTTCTAAACTAAAATCCTCCTCTCTTTTCTAAAAAGACTCTTTCTTTCCTAAAAACAAGCCTTTGCTTTTTGGTGGTCAACTTTCCCACTTACCATTCAATTTTTACAGCAAATTGACCATTTGAGCAGTATCTGGCTAACTAATGGATACTGTAGCTAGACTATGCCACACTGTAATATCTCGACATAATTATGACTTTCCAATACTTTCAATCAAGCATCTTAAATCAAAATTCGGTGAAATAGATATTGAAAGTTATTTTTCTTATTTTTAGAAGAGACCCAAAAATTGGGGATCTTACATCCTCCCACACTTGAAAAATTTGAGGTGTCCTCACCTCGACATGAAGTCTGGATAATTTAGTCTCATTACATCATCATGTTTGAGGATACATTGACCATTTAACAAGGTGTTCAATAATGGTCCGATTACGTAGAGGCTTGGTTCTGCTCTAAAGTATTGCTTCGAGATATACTTCAAAAGTTCCGTTAGTAGATGTAGATAATAGAGAATCATCAAGAATATGTTGTGGATCAGGTACATACTTCTTGAGTAAGCTGACGGAAAAAACATCATGCACCTTTATGTGTGGTGGTAACAAGAGTCTATAAGCCTTATCATTAATTCGCTCTGTGATTACAAAAGGTCCACAATATCTGGAACTTAGCTTCTTACACTTACCAAGAACTACGTTTGGTTTTCACCCTCAAAAATACCATATCGCCTTCTTCAAAAAGTATGGTAGATCGTTTTGGATCAGCATAACTCTTGTGTCTATATTGAGAGGTCTTAATATCCTACCGTATAAGATCAGTTTGTAGTTACATTTCATCCAACATTTCTTTGGACGCTTGAACTCGTATGAGAGGGTCAGTCCATTTGAGTGGAGTAAGACACTCTTGTCCATACAATGCTTGAAAAGGAGACATTCTAATTGAGCGTTGGAATGATGAATTATACGCAATTCAACTAAATACAAATATATGTTCGATTTACTCTGTTCCTGCATACACTAAGCTCTCAACATGTCTTCAATGATTTGATTTGTTCTTTTTGCCCATCAGTTTGAGGATGATAAGCAGTACTAAAGGCTAGCTTGGTTCCTGTAGCTGAGAGTAATGCTTTCCAAAAATTAGAGGTGAACTTTGCATCAGATCAAAAATTATCCTTCAAGATAGACCATGATATAGCTCAAGTCTTCATGAAAACTCCTTTCATGAAGACTTGAGCTATATCCTTCGCAGTAAATGTTGTCTTGACTGGGAATAAATGGGTCATTTTTGTAAGCATATCAACAACCACAAAAATAGAGTCATATCCCAGAGATGTAGGAAGTCCTATAATAAAATCCATGGATATGCATTCCCACTTCACTTGTGGAGCATCAATAGGTTGAAGCTTATCGGGATATTGAATTCGTTCAGCTTTAATACATTGACATGTTAAACATCTTGTAACATAGTTCAACACATTGCGCTTTAGTCCTGGCCAAAACAAACTCTCTCTTATAGTAGAGTAAGTCTTAATGTATCCTGGATGTCCTGCTATAGGTATATCATGAGCTTCCTCTAATATCTGAAGTTTGATTCCAGCTTGATTTGGAATACAAAGATGATTACCAAAGTAAAGGTCATCACCTTCAACGTGAAAGCCTTTGATTTGACTTTCCTGCTTCTATGTGCGATTATTTAGGTTCATTGAGAATTGGATTCTTAAGTAATACGGGTCATTAGTCATACCTTCTCGAATAAGGTCAATTAGAGAAGTAGTAGAGGTTGTGACAGACGCTAGAGTACTCTTCATGCTTAAGGCATCAGCCACAATATTTTCCTTCCCAGGTTTATATTCGATTCCAAAATCATATTCCATAACAACTCCATCCATCTTTGCTGCCGTATATTAAGATCAGGTTGGGTGTAGATCCACTTCAGGCTTCTATGGTCGGTATGTAGTTCAAATCTCCTTCCAAGAAGATAACGTTGCCATACTTTAAGAGCATGCATAACGGCCAATAATTTCAAGTCATGTGTAGGATAATTCAACTCATGTATACGTAACTTACAAGATTCATAAGCTACTGGTTTTCCTTCTTGAGACAGAACGCCACCAATTGCTTGTCCACTTGAATCAGTGAGCACAGTGAATGTCTTTGAGAATCCTGGAAGCTGTAGTTTTGGAGCATTCACTAAAGCTTCTTTGAGTTTCTCAAAACTAGCTTGAGCACGTTCATTCCAAGTAAACAGTTTAGCTTTCTTAAGCGTATTAGTCAATGGAGATGCAATCTTAGCGTAACCTTCAATAAATGTACGAGACCATCTTGTCAAACCAAGATAGCCACATACTTCTTGTATTGATTTCGGTGTAGGCCTTTCGGTGTAGGCCAAGCTTTGACAGCTTTGATCTTACTTGGGTCAGTAGAAACACAATATTTGGATACAATAAATCCCAAATATTCCACCGTGCATTTGCTACGTTTAGCATAAAGTTGATTTTGACGAAGAAGTTCAAGTACTCGCTGCACATGTTGTTCGTGTTCTTCTCTGTTTCTTGAGTAAACCAAGATATCATCAAAGAAGACAAGAACAAAACCATCAAGATGCTCTCGAAACACGTCGATTATAAGACGATTAAAAGTTGCAGGAGCATTAGTAAGTCCAAAAGGCATAACTGTAAATTCATAATACCCAAAACGAGTATTAAATCCAATCTTTGGTATGTCCTCATCCTTGATTCGGATTTGGTAATACCGTGACTTAAGATCAATCTTTGTGAAAATAGAAGATTCATGTAATCGATCAAGCAATTCATCAATCCTTGGTATTGCATACTTATGCTTGACTGTTACCTGGTTCAATCCACGATAATCAATACAGAGAGGTAAAGTACCATCCTTCTTCCTATTAAAGAGAACAAGACTACTCCATGGAGAAACTCTGGGTCGAATGAAGCCTTGTTCAATAAGTTGAGTTGATTGCTCCTTGAGTTCCACAGATTTGGGTATTGACATTTTGTAAGGTCTACGAGCAACTGGTTGAGCTCCTGGAGTAAGCTCTATTGCATAATCAACATCACGCTTGGGTGGTAGATGACAAAGTTCTTCGAGAAATACCATCAAACCCTGTTATCCATTCGGGTTCAGGTGAATCTATCTTCTTCTCTTTAGGGTTAAGCTTGACTCTTTATAAGTTTGGTAAAGTTCACTAGTTTGAGCTTAAGCTTCCCCCGTTTCCCAATAACTGTAACTCTAACGTTTTGATCATTTTGAAAAGTCAATGAAGCATCTTTACAATGTATGTGAGCATCATTGACTTTAAGCCAATCCATTCCTAGGATTCCATCGTAAATTCCAATGTGTAAGACTCTGAATTTTGCAGAAGTATTATGACCATCCAAAACAAAATTCAAGCTACCACTGAGGAAGAAGATCTAACCTTCCTTCTCGTGGCTAATTCTACTGTAAGGTTTGTATCAGGGTGTTCAGGTAGAATGAGGTTTCTGATGCACTTAGGAGATATGAAAGAATGTGTACTTCCTGAATCAACCAATAGGGTAAAATGGTTACCTTGATACTCCACTGGGGTTTGAATAACTAAAAAAATTTCATTCACTCCCTGATGTTCAATTGTAGCATGAACGTACGCGTTTGCCTGATTTCATTCACCTCTAGCCCCTTGAGCTCTGATAGCTTGAGGTCTTTGATTTCCTCCTGCCTCTAGACAAAGTTGGCGATTACAATTCCCATTGTTGTTATTGTTGATAGGCGGTCCATTCCAAACAAAAGGTGGGTTGCCTGGTTTAAAGTTCCCCTGGTTTTGAGGTTGTCTCTGGTTTTGGTTAAAGTTCTATTGATTGAAGTTCCTCTGAACTGCCGATAGTCTGGGTCTAAAGTTTCCAAAATTTTGATTCGGATTGAAGTTTGTATGTTCATAATTGTCCACCAATCCTGTGAAGCTTGAATTGTTAAAGGAAAAATCTCTGGATTGATGACCAGGATCAAGACAATTGTAGCATAAATGATCTTGTTTAGCCTTCATACGTAATAAGTTCTCTCTTCTTTGTTGTGGATTTCCATATCTTTGTTCCTCCTTGGGACGAGGTCTTTTGATTTCACGAACAAAAATAGGTTTTGGTTTCCTCTTTTTGGTAGGAGACAACTCTATTTCAATGGGATTGCCTACATCAAGGATATCTGCAAAATTGGTAAGACGAAGACTTTGAAGTCTAGTCTTCATAGGATTATGTAGCCCTGACACAAATCAATCTACCTTGACCTCTTGAGTCATCCCTGCTGGAGAATACTCGACAAGGGTTAAGAAATGTTGGTAGTATGATTCTAGGTCCCTGGTTCCTTGAGTATAGTCAAGATGTTGGGATGCGAGTTTTGTTGCATCTCTTATGTGAACAATCTCTTTCAGTTAGAAAAGCCTTATGTGTCAAGCCATGTGAAAAGCCTCCCGTAACCTTTGTAAAGAGAAAGCCACTTGTATTGTGCATTGGCAGCCACCTTTTGTGCTCATGTGTCAAAAGGCTGCCTATTTGTAAAGCCTATATAGAGGCAGGTTCTATTGAATAATATTAAGCTTATCATTTGCAAGTATAGTCTATATTGTATTGTGCAATAGTTTCTCTTTCAAGATCTACACTAACCTCTTCGAGCATGCTTATGCCATGAATGGCACACTAACACATCCACCTTAACCCTACAATTGGTATCAGAGCTATTCCTAGATTAGCATTTCCTAATCTAATTAGATCTTAGGCATCCCCTCCTATGCTAAATTTTGTGAACCCCCTCTTTGCTCACAAATTTGATTCAATTTCTATGCATTTTCATTTATATTAACATTAATCTATTTGCCAACTACTCATGTTTTTGGGCACGTTCATGGCTTATGCCTAGAGCCATTACCCTTGCTTGAGGAAATTGCAATAGATTTATGTGTAATTATTAAGCATTCATGCCTAGTTTCATGCATTTGCATAATTAGCTACTAAAATTGAGTCCTCATTGGTTCAAATTTTGGTTAATTACACTCTATTTTTATTAACTTTTGTGTGCTTCACTTCATTGCATGTTTTCCCCATTTCAATTTCACAACTGTGTGCTTTCGATTGTGCCCTGCAAAAGTTTTCAAGCCTGCTTAACCTCTGGAATTGAAGGAGATTAGCTCTCCAAATCATTGTGTGTGTGTGAGTGTTTGTCTTTGTGGTGGGAACCACATTTTGAACAAGGCCAAAGTCTTTCTTAATAAAGGTGGAGTCAAGCTGGAGGCTCTTGGTGATTTCTGCACTTTCCCATCCCAGCCTGCAATTGGTCGGCCTCAAGCTTCACCGACACCCGCTCCAAGGACCCCCACGTATTTCTCTTGGACTCGCTTTGAATCACTCGTGAGCCTGCTCTATCTGCTTGCCACTCTCTGCCCTCAGCTTCAACAACTGGATAGCCATGGCATTGTCATAACCATGGGAACCCGCAAGACTGCATAACGCCACCACAGTGCATCGCTGCCCAATCGGCCCCATTTTCTGGTCTCATGAAAAGCCTCACCCCAGCCTTTCCATTGGTGGTGTTTCAGGCACTGCCGTGCGTCATCACCTTCTGAGGTACCAAATAGTATTGCTCATGCAACCGACCTATAATGCAAGTGCTGCCTATTCAAGTGCCTTCATCAATACCCCGGCCCTCGACTGCGTTTACTACTGCATCATTGTCTGCCATGGACCAAAGGCCTTGGGCATCAATATCTGACGCCATCACAGTCGTTGCATCCCTATCATTTAGGTCGCCAACCCTCTTCAAGGCCCTTGAGCATACCACTTCTCTCAGGTCCACCATCGCATCACACCCTGAGCATCACAGGTGTGCGCGGCCAACCACCACCATTGATGAACTACCTTGGGGTCACATTTTGAATTGCTACATAATCGGCACGTAGCTGGTTTCTCATGCGTGCTACTCATCCTCAGTGACAACGTTGCCAACTTGCCTAAGGCCCTACCACTCCTACCCGCCTCATCATCATCTAACAGAGCGTTTTCCCACCTAGTTGTGCTTGGAGCTTTTGAAGCTCTAATCCAAGCCTAAGAATTGTCCCACGATTTGGCCAAGCTTTGTTTTCCTTGCTGCCGTGTAAACTACACATCTTCAAAGCATCATCGAGCTTCAACAAGCATTCAAAGGCTCTCCATTAAGCTTCAATTTTATTTTTATTTTTGGTGAAGAGGTGCTCCATATTGGAGAGTGCCTTCACCAAGAATTTGTATAAAAAACATTTGAAGCAAGTGCTCACGAGGACTAGACACTGCCCCCTCACCCTAGTAAGACCTTCCTCTCACCACACATAGTAGAGCATCATCATGGGGGGAGATAAAAACATCGACAAATTCAACATGCATGGCTTCCACACGTGGCAGACTAAAACCAAGGGGTACTTAATGCGAAAGCAATTATGGTCCGTCATTAAACCACCAAATGACGATGACAGAGTAGAAACACGACAGAGTTTAGCACAGTTTGCAACTAAAGATGAGCAAGCTCTTGGCATTTTACTCACTTCACTTGACGACAACTTTGTGCATTATTTAGATGATTGTACTACTACACATGATGCATGGATAACTTTATAGCAGCATTTTGGTGCTATTGCCAAGCATTCCAAAATTGCATTAAAAATGAAACTTTATGGATTGCTTATGGAGCCTGGAGAAGATGTGTCATCCCTAGTCAATAGGCTCAAAAGTATTTGCACACAATTGACATATATAAAATTCCATGTAGATAATGAAGACAAAATTGTTGTGCTTCTCAAAGTAGTACCAGATGCAGATTTTGGCCAAATTGTAACAGTGCTTAAAAAGAAAGACCCAATCCCTAAAATTGAAGATGTAATAAACTCTCTTCAAGAGAACAAAAAGAAACTCAAAGGCAATCAACAAAAATCAAGTGGTGCTTATGCGGTCTCATCCAACCGCTACAACCGCAACCACAAAAGCAACTTATAAAGTACACACACTCTGGCAGAACAAATCACCTTTCAAAGGATTGCTATGAAATCAACCCTTGTTGCATTTGTGGCAAAAACAACCATTCTACAAAATATTGCAGACTCAAAGATAAATCTTCACAGGTTACCAATTACAAAGAGCATTTCAAGGATAAACCAAAAGCAAAAATCAACCTTGCCACCACTGAAGATTTTGACGAAGATAACACCAACAATATTGGCTTGGTTTATGATGATGTGTTGTGAGCATTATCTCTCTTGTGTACCTTACCCTCTATTTGTCTAGGGGAGGCTTGTGTGTGCCTACACCCTAATGATTTATGTGCCTACACCCTTTGTGTCTAGGGGAGGCAATTTTTTGTTCAAGGGGAGGCTTGTGAATTGTGTGCCTCACCCTAGTGTGTTTTGAGGGGAGGATTGTGTGAGTGATATGCAACCAAAACCCACATAGGGGAGGATTGTTGGGATGCAAGTTTTGTTGCATCTCTTATGTGAACCGTCTCTTTAACCTAGAAAAGCCTTATGTGTCAAGCCATGTGAAAAGCCTCTTGTAACCTTTGTAAAGAGAAAGTAACTGGTATTGCGCATTGGCAGCCACCTTTTGTGCTCATGTGTCAAAAGGCCGCCTATTTGTAAAGCCTATATAGAGGCAGGTTCTGCTGAATAATATTAAGCTTTATCATTTGCAAGTATAGTCTATATTGTATTGTGCAATAGTTTCTCTTTCAAGCTTTACACTAACCTCTCCGAGCATGCTTATGCCATAGAATGACACACTAACACATCCACCTTAACCCTACACAAGAAATTCATTCATACGGTCTGAATGATAAACTTTGTTCTAATAGTTCTTCTTAAGTTGGGTCTTAAGATAATCCCAAGTTGCAGCATTAGGATCAATTTTTTTTTCTATGCAATGGTCTCTCCATCAATGCTTGGTTGTTTTCTCTAGTTTGAACTTAGCGATGATAGCTTTGTTCACTGCTGATGAATGAGCCAAATCAAAATAGTCATCCATGCGCTCGATCCAATCTTCAAGAATCTTGCCTACATCTTTGCCTTCCCTGCTAAAATTTCTAGGTTGAGACTCGCGAAGCATAGCATCAATGTCCCTATCAATGATGGTGTGTTGAGGAACAATAGGCGCATTTGAGTTAGCAACAGCCACATTTCCTCTAGGATGCATGGTAATTTAATGCACCATATCAACCAAGGTCACACTTATCAAAATATTCTATTCCACTCAAAGTCCTTAAATAAAAAAGAATAGACGTTTAAAGATAAGATGAAAAGAAAGTAGGAGAAAGAATAATGAATACATTAATCCAATTTTTATATCACAAAACTTTGGGTTTTCAAGAGTCTACAAGGTATATCGGAAGTTTCTAATAAATCATAGTGGCTCTAACAGAATGCACTTGGTAATATCCATTGTGACATCCTTCCACCAATGGAGCATAGTTGTCCCATTCGTTGAGTATGTTTGATGGTTGACTCCAATAGTCCTTTATGATCTTCGGCTGGAACATTTCTTCGTTGGCGTATGAGTCATACCATTCTTGAGTAAAAGATTTGTTTGTCACAAGTACCCCCATTTAGTGTGGATAATCGCCTTCCTATACCCGAAGTAACACATTTGGTGTGTCCCATCCAACTGAGCTGTGAATATTTGCACAATCTGCAAGGCATTAAGGTTTGCTGTAAGCATTGTATAAAATTTTTACATTACAAGGGTTGTAGATTAGTAACTTCCCAAATAAGTCAAAGAATAAATTCCAAGGTACTGGACTATAGGAATGTCGGTCATTGTTTTTGCAATGTTGTCCCCATACATTAAACGTAACAATGCTGAAACATCATGTAGCCATTACTAAGGGTAATATGTTTCTAGCTATCCATGTTTCCTTTGTTGGTCTTAAATGTAAGATCATATGCATTTATATACAATATTTGGTTTGTGACAACAATTTCCTTTCCCAACTTAGAATGTATCCACTCAATACACCCAACAGGCAAAGGTTTATGTTGAGGTGGTCTAAACTCAGGATTCCTTGTAGCATAGTGATACCAAGCTCTGAAGGTATTTGGTACAATGAAATTCATAGACATCAACCTTTTCTTCTCTTCCCCGTTATGCGTGGTAGTGACAAGTCTTTGTACTTCCACTCCAGTTTGGAAATGATCTTCCACCATAAGGCAAGAGAGTATATCCGTCCATAGCCCTCGAGGTAAGATGTCAATCATCTATACACACACCCCATCACTAATGCTAGTTAGAATGATGAAAATCAAGATTCAAACTCAAGTATCATATCCTCAAAACAATATTTGTTATATCAAAATCAAATTTTTATAATCGTAGAAGATAAAAAAGATACATAGTGTTTCTAGGGAGATACATAAATATGAAAGGGTCCAATGAACCAATTCTTGGTTCCTACAACTGAGGTTCTACCCCTATATTTGTTCACATTTCGGGTGTCAACTTTAGCACTTCAACTTGTGCACTAAAGGTCACGTCTTTCTTTTTGTACCATTGTTTTCCCCGTGATACATCCTTGGGTGATAACCCATTATAGCAGTTTACATGGGCATGTCATTTATTTACATCATTTCTGTAGAAATATCTACTCAAGCTCAATGCTATTGGCTGTGCTTGGGCAAAGTCACTAATGCACCTTGGTTTCTCGTAGTCATCAAAGGTAATGGTAACATTGTGAGTGTTGTATTTGAATATAGGTCCATAGACTCTATTGAACCAATCCTGGGGTACATAATAGAATTAGTTGTTGCCATTTGACTTCTTTCATATTCTAATTATGATCTTCTCACAAAAGCCGTATCTTTGGTTTAGCATAAGGGCCTTCTTACTAAGTATGAGTTCACGACTTGGTATGCCCAAAAGAGAGCATAAGTTAAGGTAAAGAACATATCCTTGCACTTTAACATTTCCTTCTTGGATCTTTTCCTTCACCCAAAGTTGTGGGTTGGTCACGAACCTATCACGCACTTGTGTTCGATGTTCAGGCTGAGCTTCAACATGTAACCCCCATGCTATGTAAGTGTTGGGTATAAGGAAATCCCTAGTCCCCTTTGAAGCTTGAGCCACTTCAATTCCCCAATGGAGGCTGAATCCAACCGCATAATTGAAAAAGATTCTCTGTGTAAAATCACTCGGGAGTTCATCAAGGCAATTAAGAAGATCCATCTAAAACAAGACAATGAGAGAGAGAAAACTTAGTACACATGTGAATCAAAACTAAGTCTATGCTTCTTTTATTCATCAAAATGTGATCTTTATGATCTCATTATAATATTATGGGTGTCTTGGAGCTAATTATCTAAATATTCTTTTAGCTCTCATAACAGGGTATTCTCTCAGACCTCCCACGCGACAACGTGGTCTGTAGTTATTCTCTAACTTTTCTTTTCATAAGACAGTTGTAAGACCTTCAAACTTCCTTGCAACTTTGGCAACCCCTAACATTTGGGAACGCATTGCCAAGTAGTAGAACATGTCTTCTAAGCCTAGCCATATTCAGAGTTGAAGTAGTATGAGGTTGGAAAACCAATCTCTTGGACTGTCGTCAATATAGATGAAGAATTGACGAAAAGATTCTTGGTGATGGGTAAGGTAACTATGGTCAACACTCTTCGAACAAGTTGTGCTTCCTGGTATGCCAAAGACTTTGGTCTTGATTTCTAAGTAAAAGAGTTCCCGCTCATCCCTGGACAATCGTGTTTCCATATTGTTGAACACTATGGCCAAAACCTCATTCCCTTGTCTAAAGCATTCAGATGTCACTCTGGGAGCCATTGGTTATTACAAAACAAACATTCAAATAAAATTACATCGTCGTTGTTAAACACTTCAACCACTTTATCTCAACTCAAATCAAACACTTCCACTCAAGAAGACAAGTCAAACAAGTGCCACCAACCAATGTCGCTTATAGATGCATCATGAATACAATATCCTTTCTCAAATAACATGTATGAATGCATGCATGATGCATAACTAACCCGACTAGTATCAGACTTTAGGCTATCCCCATAACCTTATGCATTGGCTCTGATACCAAGTGAGAGATACCCCTCCCCAGGGGTCTATGCACAAAATATATGATTTACACTTTTATACAATTTTCAATATACATCAGAGTTGCAGAAGCATTTGCATAGGGGAGGAGTTCTGAGCGCCCAACCAAGCATGGAGTTTAGTCCATGAGCCGGACTGCATCCAGAGGTACCTAGAGACTAGTGCTACCCCTCAATGGGTGTTATGAATGAAAGCATACTCAAGAAAAATATAACATTGTGGAGGGTGAATATATGTGTACACCGCGTTGCAGGAAGAGAGAGAGAGAGAGAGAGAGAGAGAGAGAGAGAGAGAGAGAGAGAGAGAGAATATAGTGGAGGGTGAAATAGAGTGAATAGAGACATGAGAAGATGACAACAGAGAATCTTTAAATGCTCATCTAAATGGAACAGGAAATTATGTATTAATGGAATTGTAAAATCTAGGCATACCATAACATCAAAAAGTTTATGACAAAACAACTAGCAGAGCACCCGACCCTGTGTAGGGATCGATTGGTCCACCCGTCCACTTTCTCTGTACTATGGACAGAGAGAATTTTACTTTGTCGAGAGCGAGCCAGAACACCTCCAACCTACCTGATCTAGACATAGTCTAAGGCCGCTTTGCCTCCCTCCATGAACTCAAGCTCTGAAGGGATTCCAAATACCAGCAGGTGGTAGGGTATCAACACCAACCATACCAGTTTAGGTGCCATGTCTCTCCGATGTGCAGCATCGGGTGTTTAGGCAAAATCCCCGATGCGTTAGCCGTGTAGGTCATTCAACCCCTGACGCACTAACTGTGTAGACAATCCTAACAAAAAGAAGATGACCTAGGCAACACCCCTGATCCAGCAAAGCCCCAAGTCAACGACCCTTTAGTCTAAGGCTAAGCAATGTAGGTGATCCTAGTCTTGTAGTGATGCTGCCATGAGAAACATAACACATGAGTCCAATCACAATAGCACTTCCCAGATGCACAAACAATCCTTTTCCAAACAGTTAGACTGTACAGGGTCTCTACCCTTACACGTCTACCATAAACCATCTTGATCACTTCATGATCCAATGCAAAAACCATAAACCATAATTTGGTCACATCACACGGGTGAGCACTCCACCCTACTTGGGTGAGGCACGACCAATCCTGCATAACCACTTTAGAACATAACATGGCTGCAAAAAGTTCGACAGTATTTCGGCAGTATAACCATATCCAAGAAAAAAAAAAAGCCATACCCACTTCCACCGTAAAATATCAACCATAATCTATGAGGGAATTTCAACCCTTAACCATAAGTCATATTCACATTGAACCAACTCCCATACTTGGAGTTTGACCCATCTCCTGCAATCAATCGGAGTCTACACACATGTGACCCTTAAGATGTGATTATTTCATGTATAAAAGGAGTCTAACCAGCAACTAATCGTGATATAAAAATCCAATTTTGACAACATTCAACCATGCAAAGTTGATGCATAACATCTGTACTTCACCACTCTAGCACATAGAGCTAGTTTTGACCTAAAAAGGTGGAAAGCAGTCATAACCATGCATATAAGGCATCCAAATCAATCCACTAGCTCCCATACATCATATGATATCATTCCAACACCATAAACATGATGCAAAACAACTCCGACTTTTAGGTCAACCATAAACCATAACTTCACACATATGCAAAAAACAATTTTTTGACATTTTTGGGAACATGAAAAACATGCAAATGAAATTGTTTGACCTCAAACCAATGCATCAAGTTCTGCTCCATAAATATAGACTATCACTCCATCACGTCACTTTGACCATATGGTACTGACACAACAAACGGTAACCCCAAAAGTAAGTCACTTTATTCATATTTGACTATGCGGTTCGGGATGTTTAACCATATACTCCCACACGAGTTTATGGACATCTAATAATTGAAATCAACTCACCAAAATAAACCATAAAACATATCAAAACAGCTCGGTTAACTCACGATGTCATATGGTATCCCCCCTTGATGGCACTCCTACACGTGTAGGTAAAACCGATAATAGAGTGATTAATAACTCGCATTCCCGAAGCGATAACGGAGACCTAAATTCATTTATCATCAAGTTTCATCAATATTTTAAAATTTTTAAGTGGGCTTGCCCATTCGGTGAATCTATAGTGGTTCTCCAAGGAGCTTGGAGTCAAAAATTTTGATGTGTAGTGGGCAGCAATCTGTTTTTTGACCATAGCTCTTAGCTCATGTGTGTTTTTCACATGACACCAAAGAGGAAAAATGTTCTAAATAATATGTTTTATCTCTGGTATAAAGGGTTTGGACTGATTCATAATGGTTTGTGATTTATGACCAAAACAATATTCCTACCGCCTCTATAACATGAAACAAAAAGCGCTTTTTATGCACGCACGTGATCATAAACACACTATGTGCATAAATCAGAGTGTTAAACATGATGAAACTAATCATGGGGTAACTTTGTATGTACTTGGTTAATCCATACATGCACTCGTATGCAAAAAACAATCACCGAGAGCGTGACTAAATAGAAAAACGACATAGAGAGAGAGAGATGGTAACTATGGAATTTAGAGTCTCTCACCGTGCTTTAAAATCATTTTGGGGCTATCGAAAGACTTCTTATTTTTCCGCAAGAGAGCGGTGATGAGAGCTACGTAGAGGTATCCGCCACGAAAGTTTTTGGGGAGCGCGTACATCGTGAAACGAGCAAAAAGATAATAAGCAAGTAGAGAGAGAGAGAGTATCCTTCTAAGAGAGAGAGAGAGAGAGAGAGAGAGAGAGAGAGAGAGAGAGAGAGAGAGAGAGAGAGAGAGAAGAGCTTATGGAGATGGTGATCAAAAGCTTGCACCACTTCGTATAATAGATAAGTAATTCTGGCGTCAAGGCAAGAGAGCTTCCGCCTCTGAGAGTGTATCTATGTGTGTTCAAAGTGAAGGAAGAGAGGTCTTTATATAGGCTCCCCAGGCCAAAAGCACAAGCCAAGAATAGAGTGAGCAAAGAGAGACAAGTTCGCGCACGTTCGCGGCTTTATTATTATTTAAAAAAAAAATTTTCTTACGGACACGGATTTCGATGTGCGATTTGAGTCTCTAAGAAGAAGCTTAGCTTCCAAGAGAAGAGTTCTAAACTAAACTCCTCCTCTCTTTTTTAAAAAGACTCTTTCTTTCCTAAAAGCAAGCCTTTGCTTTTTGGTGGTCAACTCTCCCACTTACCATTCAATTTTTATAGCAAATTGGCCATCCGAGCAGTATCTGACCAACTAATGGAAACCGTAGCTAGACTATGCCCACACCATAATATCCTGACATAATTATGACTTTCCAATATTGTCAATTAGGCATTTTAAATCAAAATTTGACAAAATAAATATTGAAAGTTATTTTTCTTATTTTTAGAAGAGACCCAAAAATTGGGGATCTTACAGCTCCCCTTCCAAAGCTTCAAACCACAGATTAGCCTTACCGTGCATCAGCAATGGGAGATTCTCCATTTTTTTGTCCTTATTTGGCATCCAAAAAGGCAGTATGTACACTTCAAAATCTACAAGCCATTCATCTGGATTATCTTCCCCTGTAAAAATTGGACAATAGCTTCGTGTGGCCATACTTCCCAATGCAAAACCCACTTTGTTAGACCTATCGAGAAGCAATCACTGCACCTCCTTTGTGGGGGCACCATAAGATGGAGAGGGGGAATGAAAAACACGCCCTGCACACACAAAAATGCCCCTATATAGCTCAAGTTATTCAAACACCCCTACCCTCTCAAATACACCTTCAAAAAACATCAGTCGGGCCAATCAGGCATTGCACGCACACATAACAAACTCACACATCCTATAGAGCTCTACCCATTCATCTTGCAATCATCATTACATAACCCTTTACACACATGACACTTCTCTCTCTCACCCTCTTTGCAACACTAAACACCGCAGACTCGTGATACATCTACACACGCACATGACACCGCAAATTCCACAAGAGAGATCAAAAGAAAGGGGGGGAGTGGGAATGACACAAAATGCAAAACTGAAGGTTTTCCTTGCTAAAAAAACCAGTTACAAATCTGTGCGTCCAGCACCATAGCCTTCTTACTCTTTTCTCGACTCTACCAAGCTATCAACTGTTGAAAATTCCCTCTTAGCCTTGCTTCCTCTCTCCTCCAAAGCTCCAAAAAAAAAAACTTCAAAAAGGGCCCCAAAAACATTCTTTCTTTCTCTCTTATAGAGATTTTTTGGAAGCTATCATTTGATTGGTGCACTCTGGCACCCATTCTTGGAAATTATTTAATAAGAGGTTCTAAGTTCACTCTCAGAGTGCATATGAGCTTCACTTAGCGAGAGGGGGGGGGGGGGGGGGGGGGGGGGGGGGGGGGGGGGGGGGGGGGGGGGGGGGGGGGCTAAGCCCACCGTGTGAACATCCCCTTGCATGCAACATTGACATGTCATCGTCCTGCCCGCATCGACCATCGCCCAAAACCAACAACCTTCTGCCCCGCGCTGCCGCATGCACCACGTGTGTAGCGCTCATTGCAAACTCCATAGTCCACAAGCTCAAGAGCGCCAAGGAGCTCCCTTTGATTCCTAGGGGGGGGGGGGGGGGGGGGGGGGCCCCCCCCCCCCCCTTTTTTAACTCCATGTTGACCTTCTGCTTTGTCATACCCAAGGCTCTAATGACCAAACTGTGAAATGCCATCGGAACCCCCTGTTTTGCGCTTTGACCACCCGAGTTTGCACCACATTTTGAGGCTCCCAAGCCCCCAAACTCAAGCTGGTAAAAAACATATGGACCAGTATCCTTTCTTGTGTAGATGCTCCAAATTTCAAGCTGGCATAACTTGCCACTTGGGATTTTGATTGACAAGTCGTCTCTTCTTGTCAACTCCACATGTTGTACTCTACCTTCTAGAACCTAGTCAAGGCTCAAAAACCTCTAGATGGCATGCTTACCAATGCGGTCAAGTGGGCACATAACTAGCCGCCGAAAAAAAATTCATTGCCCATAACTTGCACTCTAGGGCTCCGATTGACGACCCAACTCAAGCACTTTGCATCTATCCATTGAAATCAGCTCTAGCCACCTATCCCCACTTGTCGTAACCATCAACCAAACATGCCTACTTTGGATGGCCATATCTTTCAATCTTATCTTTTTTTGAGGATCCGTCTTGATCTGCTTCTAGAGCACTTAGAACACTACATTCTTGGACACCATCCACACATTTCAAACATCTAGACCTTCCATCCCAACTCGCCTTTCTTGGCACACCATTCACCCTGTGCATAAGAAGCTTTCTATTCTCTCTCACCAATTGATAGGTCCCAATTGGAAAAGCCTTCTTCACTTTGTGTGGACCCGCCCACTTCTTCTTAAATTTTTTTTGGAATGTGAAGTCAAAGTAGCTTTTATATTTCATCACAAGGTCTCCTTCCTGTATTTTCTTGTCACGTAGACTTTGATTGACCTTGACCATCCGCTTCTCCCATTGTTTACCATAATAGTCCTTTGTTGCCTCTCTATCCATCCTTATAGTTTCAAGACTGACAATCCAATTTTGTAAAACCTCCTGCTGGGTGGCATTGATGTGCCACATACCCTTCAAGGCATCTAACTATGTGTGCACTGGCATCACTACCTCCTTATCGTAAACTAGCTCAAATGGAGTGGAATCTGTAGCCACCTTGTACAAAGTCATGTATGCCCATAAGCAATTTTCTAGATTCATCTCCCACTCTGACTCCTTCTTATACACATACTTTGTTTGGTATGTCCATTAGTGCTTTCCATTAGACCATTACATTGGGGACGATAGGGCAAAGAGAAGCTTCTCAACCAATGCACGAATTAGTTTTCTTTTGATTCTTCATAAACAAGCACCCATGGCACTCCAAAATCACAAAAAATGTAATCAAAGACAAGCTGAGTTACAACATGTGCATTACCTCCTTAACCGCTTTGGCCTCAACCCACCTAGTGAGGTGGTCGATGGCTACCACAATATACTTCTTTCCACTGGTTGACTTAGGAGGATTAGTGGCATCCAAGCCCCACTCCTCAAAAGCAGTCTAGGCTATAATAGCTCCCTATGAATCTGGTATTAGCCTCCTTTCCCTCAATGGTTTGACATTCGTGGCAAGTTTTACACCAATAGTGTACATCACGTACTATCGAAGGCCACCAAAAACCTGCTCTTAACATTGGAAACAACACTTGGTCTTTACCTTGATGTCCACTTTCTTCATGGCATTGCTCCCTCACCATGTCTATATCTTCCTTGTAAAGTAGCCTCCTTAGAACTCTTTCTCTACAATAGGTCATCACATTTGTTCCCACCAAATTAAACATGCAAGCCTTTTGCACAACCCTTCTCTTCTGCAGCTTGGAGAGAATCTCTGGACATTGTCACCTTCTTAAAAATCATCCACCTCCTTTAAAGTTTCCCACCTCGCATAAGCAGATGGTGTCACACACATACCTGCAACATGTACATGTAACTTGCTACTAGCCAACTGGTGCACTTCTTGATTTTTTCTCTTTTGACATGCTTAAAGTGGACCTCTTCAAAAAACATCAAGCACTTCTTAATGGAAAAAAACCATTGCTTAAGGGAATCCCTCGTTACCTACCATTGGCCTAAAAGCTGCTTGATGATGAGAAATGCATAACCTTTTACTACCAGCTTGGATATGCCAAACTCCAGACACTGCATCAGACCTAAATGAAGAGTAAGGTACTCCGCTTCATTGTTGGTGTGGACATCTTCAAGATCATAAGCCCTCAAAAACATGACTTTGCCGTATGGGCCCTTTATCACCATGCCACTTCCTGCCTTTTGTACCATTCTTTGATATGTCATGTCAAACCACATAGTAAAATCACCTTCCAGATCCAGTTCCTCTTTAGCTTCATCTTGAACAACCCTTGGATAAACTGGTAAATCAACCCCTATATTGAACAAAATATCTTCTAAGGGGGACCTATTAGTATGGTCAATTCTAAAATCAAACTCAAACTCCTATAGCTCCAACACCCACTTCATAATGGGCCTCCCCAAATTTAGATGCAACAAAACCTCAGGCAATTAATTATTAGCCTTGAACACGTAAAACTTACGCACAATAAGATGCACTTTGAACTTTCGGCAAGAAAAAACCAATGACATCACCCATTGTTCCGCTTTGGTATAGGTCATCTCCCCAAGACTTATGACTCTGCTTTTGACTTAGATAGGCTTATAGATCCTTCCTACCTTTGGCAACAACACCGCACCAATAGCTACAATACCAATTTTCATAGCAACATAGAAATCATCATTTCAATTTGGAGGACACACAGTTGACAACTGACATAGAACCTCTTTTACCTTGTCAAAGGCCTCATGTGCTTCTCCATGTCACTCAAAACCATGCACCTATATAGATCTCTTCTGAAGAGGATACACATACTATGACAACAAACAAAAAATCATGGCAGATACTTTAACTCATGCATAAACAAAGCCAAACCTTGAGCATTTGATGGCGGCTCCATCAGTACCAACACCTTCACCTTATCTTGATCTACTTCAATTCCATTTTGCGACACCAGATGACCCAGCAGATGAGCTCAAGGTTGTGCCAACTTGCACTTTTTAGGTTTCAATTGGAAACCTGCCTCATCAAGCCTTTGGAAACACAACTGCAACTTTGATAGGTGCTCTAACCTAGAGCTATAGAAACCGATATCATCCATAAACACCTTGATGAGCATGCCCAAATATAGACCAAATACCATGTTCATCCAATCTTGGAAAGTAGCATAGGCATTCACTAAACCAAACGGCTTTTTGTTATAGGCAAAGAATTCCCAAGGAGAAATGAACCTCGTCTTTAACTGGTCTTCAAGTGAAATTCCTATTTGGAAGTATCCTAAAGATATCCACAATTGAATACCTTTCATGGCCTGGGATAATATTCACCCTAGGGAATTCACCCCACAATTGGTTGCACTGGTTTCTCAACTGCCTGCTCCCTTTGGCCATTGAACTTCCCTTCACCTCTTCCTCTACAAAAGAGTGGGTAAATACCTTCTCCTAGTGACTCTCTTCACCATAGTTGTGCACCTGCGGCAATGGCCTTGCCCTACCTCTTCCTCTTCTTGGTTGTCCCCTGTCCATCACACTTAACCGCAACTCTTGCATTTTCTCCGGTTGATCTTGGACCGTACGCACCCACTACTTTGGAATAGAATCCATAGCCCTATTCCCATGATATTCCTCCTTGGCTACCTCTCGAGGACCTTGCGGTTGAATAGGCACCATCATTCTGCATCCCGTTACACCCTGTTCTATCTTCTTCTTAATCTTCCTACTTTTTGATCGTGCAATCGTCACTGCCCCATTTGAGTTTTTTGGGCTTTCAAGGCCACTTTCTCTCATAGACACGCCATAAATTTATACAGTTTGAAATATTCAACATTGGTTAGTTTCATAGCCGCTGCTAGCTCTGCGCAACAAGCTTCAAAGCGATCCAAAAATACATTAAACTCCTCACTTACATCCTATTTTAAGGCCTTTAGCTTTGTATCCATCTCAATTGGGGATGCTTCCCTACAAAAATCATGCAAAAATATCATTTGCTGTCCTCATTTGGCATCCATAGAGACAGCATGTGCAGTTCAAAATCTGCAAGCCATTCATCTGGATTCTCTTCACTTGTAAAAACCGGATCATAGCTTTGTGTGGCCATACTTCCCAATGCAATAATCGCTTCTTTACGTCTGGCAAGGAGCAATCAATGCACCTCCTCCATGGGGGCACTAGAAGATGGACAGGGGGAATGGGGAACACACCCACCACACACAAAAATGCCTCTATATAGCTCAAGGTTTTCATAGCACCCCTATCCTCTCAAATACACCTTCAAAAAACACCACTCATGCCAATCAGGCACTGCCCGTACACTTCACAAACTCATGCACCCTATATAGCTCTACACTCAAGCCCATTCATCTTGGAATGATCATTTCATAACCCTTTACACACACGACACTTCTCTCTCACTCTCTTTGCAACACTAAACACCACCGGCTCAACGTACATCTACACACGAACGGAACACCGCAGACTGCACAGAGAGGTCGAAAAAAGAAGAGGGAAAGGGGGATTGACACAAAATGCAACAATGAGGGCTTTCCTTGCTAAAAAAAAAGTTACAAAGTTTGTGTCACCAAAACCATAACCTTCTTCCTCTTTTCTTGGCTCCACCAGGCTATTGACTATTGAAAAATCCCTCTTAGCCTTGCTTCCTCTCTCCCACAGAGCTCCAAAAAATAAACTTCAAAAAAGGCCACAAAAATGTTCTTTCTTTGTCTCTCATATAGACCCCTTTTGATTTTTTGGAAGCTATCATTTCTTCTAGAGCACTTAGACCACTACATTCTTGGGCACCACCTACACGTTTCAATTATTTGGACTTGTCACCCCAACTAGCCTTTCCTGGAGCAGTTTTTGCCTTAAAAATTGCCTACAACATACATTCCGCCACCACTTGCTTGCCCAGGGCTTTCACATCTGCTTTAGCACTCGGGGTTGCACTAGCAAGCACCTATATCACTGCATAGGTCACTTTATAGCATTGACTAGCTTTGACTGCACCAACATTAGTATTTTCTAAAGCATTTTGCACTATATGTGCAATATCTCGATGAGATTAATTGCAGATCTACCAATCACCAACAGAGGTCATGGCTTGATTTGGGTGATTTGTAGATCATCTCACTAAACTAACCAAGATGGTTGTTCCTAACATTTTTCATCAATCAGCAATGTTGTAAGCAATTGTGATCCCTATTACCAGTCATTTTGGAAGAATGTCTATGAATGGTGGGGATACACATATCAGTACATCCAATCATCCAGAGAGGATAGGTAGATTACAAGTGTTAATCTTGTTCTAAAACATATGCTAAGCATGTACATTAGCACCAAGGAATCCAATTGAAAAATATTACCTTTCTAGTTGGAGTTTGCTTACCATGAGACAAAGCATGTTGCAACTAAGTTTAGCATCTTCATGTTTAAATCAAGTTCTCACCCTTGAACACCGATTATGGTGGGGTTGTTTACTGATGAAGAATGATATTAAGTCAAGGACTTATACTTTGCTGAGGAGTTACATCAGCCACTTATTTTCATGAAAAGTGAAAATTAGGTACTTTTAGATACATCTTACTTGTTTAGTATACTCCAGCGAGTTCTAAATGGAGTCTAAACAAGTTACTTGTAGTAACTTGTTTAGTATACTCCAGCGAGTTCTAAATGGAGTCTATATGCTATGTTGGCGGATATGGATCGGTTACACAAGATAATTTCAAAGGGACAACAATGTGGAAAATCAAGATGCTCTTCTCGATTTCATTGAACCTTCTACTAAACAGTGTTCAAGGTCAAATAGACAGCTGGGTCCATGAAGGATGACAATGGCCATTGCAAAAAACACTAGCGTTCTTATGAAGACATCACCACTTTTGTTTTCAAAGACAAAAATGCTTCTCCAAGGAGGAAGTAATGTCAGTCCTAGGGTAAGACTGGGCAAGCTAACGGACAAGACTCACATGTGGTCAAGGGGTGCCATATTTAGTAGGGTATGAGCCTATATATGGTGATGATGGGTGGAGAGTTTCATGTGTTAGTCCCCACAGTCTTAGAGAGTACCTAAATCCCTGTTGTGGCGTGTGGCCTAGGCACACATGGAGATTGGCAAATCTCCCAAAGGTACGCTTTGATACTAGTTGTGAGTACATGGAAGCATGCTATGGAGAAGGAGACAAGACAAAGGTATTGAATGGAGCAGTCTCTTCACCTTTGGTGTGTAAGAGAGCTCATTATTACTTTATCTATCAAGAATCAGGGGTGTGTACAAGGCATACTGCCTTTATCCCAACAACAAGGACTCTATTTTCATGTGTTTTGAGAGTATAACTTGTCAAGCCTCTTTGGACAAGGTGGAAGATATGCTAGTTGGTGCTAGGTTTCTTAACAAGTTGTGGCAACTTATGAGAGCATGTGTGATTGCAGGCTATTGGGCTTTTAAAAATCAATCCGTGAATTAGGGATTTCACAACTTTTTTTGCATAGGGCATTCAATTTATATGGCCCAAGGTTGTCAATTTATTTGAGATGCACAAGTTTAGGCTTTTTTGCTTATGCATTGAGTAAGAGCCTTGCATGCCATGGTCAAATTTCTCTAGAGTGGCATTGCATCTTTCCCTCCATCTTTCATGGTACTAATGAAACATCTACCTTTGCAATGGTACTAATGAAACATCTACCTTTGCATTGTAAAAAAAGTACCATAACTTCCTAACGATCACATTCAAAGTTGGTTGGAAGACATGTACTTTGGATGGTGTGATGATGATGATGATGAAAATGGAGAGAGAGAGAGAGAGAGAGAGAGAGAGAGAGAGAGAGAGAGAGAGAGAGAGAGAGAGAGAGAGATACTAAGAGATTTTTGGATTTGTTGTATATCTTTGTGGATAACTTCCTCCACTTCTCTCTTCCATTCATCAAGGTGAACATAGTTCCAAGCCACATCTTTGAAGATAAAGAGTCATTTTCTCATCAAACTCTTTCTTAGCATACTTGTTTATCCTGAAAATGAATGCCATAAAACCCTAACTCTTTTCTTCTCTACCTCTATCTCTATATTGTTTTGTAACGTTTGCACCATGTGGCGTATCTAGAAGGTTGGAATGGAGGGCAAGTAATTGCAAGGAGAGGGAGTCATTGATGCAATGCAAGGAGAGGAGGTGGGAGTGGATGCCAAGACCATCATGGGGAGGAGGGGGTAGTTAATACCTCTTCCTTACTTTACTTTTTTTTCTTCTAAAGCTCATTGCATTGGCTTGTGCCATGTGGTGAAAACTAAGAGACGGGATTGTAAGCCACGATAAAGAAGGAGAGGGAAGCTCCCCCTAGTGCATTGAGGAGGTGAGAGTGAAAGGCCAAGACATACTTCTAATGAACTTATTGTGCATGCTTTAATATCTTGGACTACATTGATTGTATGCACTCCCAATGGGGTTGAATCCAAGAATGTGTAGGCTATTTTTAGCAAAAGTAGAGCAAGCACTACTCTAAAAATACAATCTCTAGGAGTGAACATACATAAGACAATATGCTAGTGTAAAAATCGGGTTGATTAAGATCTCTCTCAAATGGATCCTCAAGAAAATTACCAAAAAGATGTTAATGTGGGAGTACGCACTCCTCCCCTATAGCAAAGTGACTGTGGTTGATTCCTTCATGATCGCATAAAAATGTCCAAATGCAATTGAAACAATTTTTGAAACCCATCAAATGGTTTTCAACACAAAAGGCATGAGTCCATGGTAGTGGGGGAAATGGGAATGGGTGGCGAGACCCAAGGACCAAGGTGGCATTGGGATCTTAGTCCTAGTGTTGCATGCAAAAGCCATGTGTGCAAAACTAGTAGTATCCTTAACAAATCAAAGGCATCATTGGGCGGTCATGGCTTGGGATATGCTCAACAAAGTAGACCTTTTCTCACAAAGACCATGGAAGGAGGTTAAAGTGCATGATAAAATACCGGCTCCAAACTAGACTTTCTTGAATCTTAGGGGCTGCACAAGGAGATGCAACAAAAGTGAAACAAAGCATCATCATCAATGGAATGGAGGAAGACCTTCAAATACTTTAGGTGCTCCATCTTACACTAGTCCCCATTGGCCCTCCAAGCTTGGAGGAGGATCCTTAAACACCTTTTGGAAGAAAATCTCTAGAATGGTGAATAACAATGGGATCTCCAAACTATCATGTTTTTGGGATGATGGCAACTTATGCCGGAAGGAATTGGATTATGTGGTGATGAAATATAGTTGAATCTCAATGAGTCTTGATTAGTAAAGTCTTAGAAGCTATATGTAATAGTCCAATACCAATCATTGGGACTAAAGATAGAGTTTTTGCACTTCCCAAAACATTGGGTACATATAGAAAGTTGATTTACAAAGCCTACTGGTTCACTCTTCTCCTCAAATAGTGGAGGTGAATTGGTCATAAGAGAAGTGGATGAAGAGTGTAAACAACATTTGAGGGGTGAAATTTCCAAGCTCAATGATGATATTCATGTGGAAGGTCTCGTGGGGAGCTATCCCAACTAGAAATAAGATTCTTTCTAGAGGGCTTGGCACAAACACTTGCTCTAGGTGCAAAGTAGCTTTGGAGGATCCTCTACATCTGTTCAAAGACTACCCTTCCTTGTTGGGTCTTGTTTCCAAGATCTACAAATGAGTGTAGAAAACTTGGAAGGTACTCTTCTTTAGGAATGACCTAGTTCTGAGAGGGAGAAGATTTCAAATCCAAGCTATTTTGGTTTGCACAAAAATAACCAAATATTGCTAACTGAAATAGATATAGAAAGCTTGGAGCCTTCAAGTCTTTGAGAGAAATGGTGTGCATACAAATAATCAAATACTACTATTTGAAATAGATATGGAAAGCCGAAAACCTTGAGGTCTTTGAGAGAAACGGTGTGGTAGCTCAATCCAAGGATATATAGAGTGAAAGCACTGAGCTTATATATTTAGTAGGGTTGAGTAGGGTCAATTGCACAAGCCGAAGAATGGAAACATGCATTCAGTTGCATCAGTCGCTTGGGTGGTGTCTTCTAGGGGAAAGGAGACTACTCATCGATGAGTGGAGTTGTTGGATTAGGAAAAATCAGGATATCCTGCTTTGTAATTGTACAACCCCCTTTTTTGAAATTTTGTCCCCTCAAGGCACGAGTAGTGCTTGAGGTTCATTGTACATTATTTTCTGAGTTAATATGACATCTCCGCTCACACAGCAAGGGCCAATCAAAGAAGGTATGGATTCTTTTCAAATGGTGAGTCGTTTTAAAGCTTACCATATATCATAATTGCGTCTTTTTTTTTTTAATAAAATTGGGGTTAGGTATGTTTCAAGTTAGGGGGATCGAAACATACTCCAATCATACTTCAATACCCGTATGGAGTATTGTTTTCATACTTGTCTGGGAAATGAAATTGAAGCCTTCACGTTTCAATTTCAAGGGGTCAAAACATACTCAATCATACTTCCATAGTTGTAACTCATAGCATTGGGATGCTGACATTTCCATGTCAAACCCCATGTAAAAAATTCAAGCTAATGAGGTTAATGTGAACATAAATGATAATTGAAAATCTTAGTATTTTCTATATTCCTATGGTCATATGAGTGCTCTTTCTAGATAAAATTAGGGTCTTTCCAAATTAAATTATAGTTTTTTTAAATAAAATTAGGTTCACGTATGATCAACATGAGTAGCATTGTGATTGAGCGCAAGCAACGAACCAAAAGCGATGTGAAAAACCTAGAGCACTAGTGAGAGAGTAGGTGATGAACCGAGCATACAAGGTGGTCAATTAATAGTAGTAGGAACACAAACCATAAGTGTAGGTGAAGAATACCGAGCACAAGTAATAAACCTAGAGCACATGTGGAGAGTAGGTGATGAGCTGAGGGTGGTGAAGTCACGGGGGGGGGGGGGGGGGGGGGGGGGGGGGGGGCAACATAGTAACGATGGTGGGTAGCAACAGAGCAACACACACATACACATAGGGATTAACTACCCCTCCTCCCTAATTTGGGTAAAGGTGGTGTGATTTACCCCAGGTCGGACATTGTATTCAGTTGTCCACTCTTCTCCTTATTCATTGTACATATACAAGGAATAAGGAGCACTCTCATACCGTTTTGTTAAGAGGTTGCTCCACCACTCCCCGTGTTGTCTCTTCTCTTCCCCTTCTTGCTCCACACATGCATGCACTCGGAACTAGTATCAAAGCCTTAGTGATGGGGAATGAGAGGATGAGTTTTGGGAGCTTTGGAGTGACACTTCACACGTGAACGATGGCCACAGTGCTGGTGTTTGATCTTGTAGATCTAGATCCGATCAAAGCAAGAATCGCTCTTGGACTCGGCTTGACCCAGCTTCGTGGCATATACACAAGCTTTAAAAATAGGCTAATGTTCATGTAGCTTAGCAGAGGAGAGGAGTTTGAGGGCAAATTGGCAATGTTTTCCAATAAAGCTAGGGCAGTGCAAGAAAATCAAAAGCTTGCGACCGGCAAGTCAGCATAGTGTCAGAGGTGAGGTAGAAGTCCAAAGTAGGAAACATTTTCAAATTGGGAAGGCAAAACTCGTTTGGTTTTTGCCACAAAGGCCATAGGGGAGTGGTAGAGAAAATGTGCAATTCCTTTTTGCACCTCTCACCATCCAATGGTAACCATCACATTAACTTTGATTGTTGAAGCTTCAAGACATTTAAAAAAGAATTCACACCATATTTTTTAATATTTGATTGATTGTTGACTTTTCATTTTAAACTTAAAATTCACACCATATAATTTTAAAAGTTGATTGTTCACATCATGACTTGCTTGATAAGCTATAAAGAATATTTATTTGAACTATTGATATGCAATGCTAAATGCTATTTCACACACACACACACACACACATAGATATAAGAAAAAACCTTACAAATGTGTTGAAAATCATGTGCATCTCTCTCTCTCTCTCTCTCTCTCTCTCTCTCTCTCTCTCACACACACACACACACACACACACTCAATTTTCATTGATATTTTGCTCATTTTGCACGGGCCATAGTTTTTGGTTTGATTTCCAAACACTCTTTTGATGCGTCTGTGGTCATTAGATTGAAATGGTGAATCTCTCTTATTGTGGTCGATGTTTACTCCCACGTTGATGCATTTGATGTTTATGATTTATGGCATCTTCTTTGATTTGACACTATGTATGATGCTTGTGAGTCTATGGATGCAACTCATGAGAGATGAACTTCTCGTCATGCCAATCTTTGAGATTTTTGCATTGCAGTCATATATGGTACATTTGGTGACATTGCTTCAGGCACATGAGGCATAGAGGAGATCTTTGCATGATGCAAATAGTGCTTTGATGCACGTTAGAGAGACAATTGCACTGCACGGTTACCTCTTTCCTACTTTTGGTCCTTGGTGGCACACTTTCTTCTCATTTGTTGCTAGATGTTGGCGCACTCTTCCATGTCAAGCCATGTCATTAATGGTTCGATGGCTTTTATAGAGGGAGATATGGTTGTGTGCAGATTGCTAATGGTTTGACATATGACATTCAAGGGGTAGGAGATGTGTATTTGTAATTTCCTAGCGGTGCATCCTTTACACTTCTCCATGTGTGGTTCGTTTTTGAGCTGAGACAGAGTATTATCTCATTGACATAGTTGTGCAAGCTAGTGGTTGTCAGATACTTCTTAGAGAGCAGTCTTTTTAGATGCATTATGGATAACTAGTGATTGAATGGGGAGCCCAGAGTCTCTTGGTATATTCTATGCATGTATCTGAGGTACGAGATGACATAGTCTTGATTTGTTGCTAGCATGTGATGAGTGAGAGATGAGACGTGTCTACATCACTATGAGCTCCACTATGCCACAAGAGAGAGATTTTAGTTGTGCAAGACATGTATGTAGACTCTATAGAGATAGAGATAGAGCAACAATGCTCTAGTGAGAAACAATATATGTCATTAGAGTCCAGACAGAGGTAGAGCAGGTATGTTCCCTAGAGACATAAACAAAGATTGATGACATGGAGTTCTTTGATATGGTCATGCTAGAGGTTGATGATTTGATACCAAGACACATAGTTTCACCTATGGATAAGAGGAATATATCCATCCTAGTGTTGATGATGACACATCTATACGTAATGAGTAGTCATGATTATGTAGTGCATACAAATAGCATTGAGGAGGCTAGTATAGGTAGGCTTGTGCATATTTTTTCAGCTTTGAAGCATCTCATGTACGACCTACTAGTGTCGAGGCCCGACCTAGCACCTAGCACCTAGCACCTAGCACCTAATTGCAACAGGGATTGTCAGTCATCCAATGACTAGCACAAGCATGATGCATTGTGGAGCTATGCATACCATATATAGATATCTCCATGATTTGCATGCAAGCTCTAGCATGGATACACACACTCATCTATCACTAGAGCCGATATGGATGTATGTAAATCAAGTGAGTGAAACACTAGACATAGGTTGAGAGAGTCTCTCACATGTTTTATTGTACATAGTAGTAGTTTAGCTAGTAGCACTCACTTATTAGCACATTCACCTTTAAGTGGGAGGTTGTTGGGTTAAAGGCCGTGTGCCTTACCCCACGTCGAACTTTGTATCTAATTGGCTTCTCTTTTTCCTTACTCATTATACATATACAAGGAATAAGGAGAACTCTCTCCCCCCTTATTTTGAGAGGTTGTCTCACCCATGCCGTGTATACAAATAGTACGGAGGAGGCCAAGTTGGTGTAAATTTTGTCAGCATTTGGGTGTCCCATATACGCCTTATTAGTGTGGAAGCCCAACCTAGCAGTTGTAGTGGGAGCATTTGCAACGAGGATTGTCAGTTGCATGATGTGACTGACATTAGCATGATGCATTATGGAGCTATGGAGACCATAAAGAGATGTATGTGGGATTTGCATGTAGGCTCTAACATGGATACACATGCTTGCCTATCACTAGAGCCGATATGGTTGCAAGTAGCTTGAGTAAGCAAGCCAATGGGCATAGGTTGAGAGAGTGTCTCACCTATTTCCTTGTACATACTAGTAGTCTAGCTAGTAGCACACACTTATTGACACACTCGCCTTTAAGTTGTACATACATGGTTCACCTAATGTGGCTACATCCACGTGAAATCAGACACTCAATGGCTTTGGTACTTCAAACAAGAAGTAGGTTACAAAGGAATTATACCCTTAATAGAGCTTCCCCCTTACTTCACTCACACCCACCTTGTTGCATCAACTTCACACTGTGAAATGTGTGTAGAAATGGCCTCCTTTTATAGGTCAAAAGGGCTTCCCTCTCTCATGAGAGCCAGCCATGTGTAGCCGCCCTTGTGTAGATAAGTCTAAGTCGGACCCTCCAATCCGCCCATGTGTGGTTGCCCTTGAAAAGACAAATCCGCTTTTGAATTCGGCCACCGACCACTGGTCATTGACTTCCAACCACCGGCTACCGGCCATTGACTACCGGCCACCGGTCAACCGATTGGTCGTTTTCGGACCACTTTCCGGTTGCTGCCCGATCATAATAATCTGACGAGTGAAAATTTTGGTTTCCAGTGAGTGATTTTTCTTCACGCACAATGGCTTCTCCTCTTAATGGGGCCCTTAAAAAATGTTCGTTTTTACCACAAAAAATTACAAGGGTTCCATACTTAACAATAAAGAGCACTTTCATCCCCTTCTGCTGAGAGGTTTCTCCACCCACTACCGATGCCCGTCTCTTCTCTTCCCCTTCCTGCTTCGCATATTCGTGCATCGTGCAACCACATTTTCCATGATTGCTTGCCTTCGTCTCCACTTCAACGCAACATGCCTAGAACTTGCAAACATGGCTCGGTGCCTTGGCTCCACTCCCAACCCTAGTTCCTCTCCAAGTGCCACATGGCACAAGCTAGTGCAAGGTGCTTTAGAAGTATAGAGAAGAGATAGAGATAGAGATAGAGATAGAGAAGGTAAGAGAAAAGAAAAGAAGCTTTTACTAACTTTTGGCTAGCAAGGTAAGAGAAAAGAAGCAATGTACTTTGTCATGATAACAACATGCAAAATATTTTTAATGCACTTTTTGCTTTGAAATTTGAACATTCTCCACAGTGCACACCATTTTGAAAATTAAGGTGATTCTTTTTGTGAAGCCGGCTTAGGATCCTTTTCTCCCCTTCATTCTAAGGTGAAAACTATATTTGAGGAAAAAAGAATTTGCATAAATTTGGACTTTTCAACTAAAAGTTATAACTGTTCAAATTTCAACCGGAACCAAATCCTTCTTTTCGAAAGTTTGAGGTTTTGATTTGAACAGGATTTGGTTAAAGCGAACCTACCTTTTTCCAAGCCTTAGCAGCACGCATGCGCTTTATCTCTCTATGTGCATATATAATCTTGCATGATTATGTTCTTGTCTATCCATCATTGTGTCTCCCATGCCACCTTACCGCCACAACTTTGTAATGGATGTGGTCCCTTGCTTTCCACTTTAGTTGTTAGCCACTCCTCTCGTTAAATTTCCACAAAAATTCCTTCCCAAAAGGAGGAGATGTTCCTTTTATATTGAGCATATGATAAACACTAGGGTGAATCCCAAAAGCAATTAGGATGGAGGGGCCAATGTGTATGTGGGGTTCTAGGTCCCCCCCTCCCCCCTTGCCCCCCCCCCAAAAAAAAAAAAAAACAACCACAACAAATCTTAAATCCCACGGGATCTTTAATGGAGACCCCATCATGGGATCCACGGAGGAGAACTCCAGACACACGATGCAAGGTAGGTTTGGTCGTTCGATTTTATTTGGGTGTATTCGAGTTTACCTTTTTTTTGTCTTGATTTACTTCTGTCTTACAAAGTTTACTTTAAAATACTAAAAATGGGCATAGAGACCACGAAAAAGCATGCGCCTGCATGGTTAGAACGTCGTGCTGCCAAAGCCTAGGTGGTGGATTCGAATCCCCTATGCTCCACCCACGTGCACATTTTTTCCACCTTCCATTCCCCCCCCCCCCCCCCCCCCCCCCCCCCCCCCCCCCCCCCCCCCCCCCACCCCCCCCCCCCCCCCCCCCCCCCCCCCCCCCCCCCCCCCCCCCCCCCCCACAAAAAGAGTTGTCCTTGCGAGAGAGAAAGAGTTATTTGAAAAATTCAACCCATTGGTGGCCCCCACACAGAGACGGATAACCTATAACTCATAGAATTTTTACCTCCACTCTTCACACTCACACACTACACGTGAGGTGAGAGGTGATTCGTTATCTGAATGAAAGGTAGAGCAACTACAACCCAAAGAGGTGTAGCTACCTTCAAGCTCCTCAATGACAAGCAATGATATATACTTTGGGATTCCTGAATACATTGTTACCACCAAGCGATCACCACCACCAAGCGACCACCTTTTATGTAGCCATGGGCCGCGCTTGTCGGACCCGCTAGTAGTGTATTATGTTATTGGTCGGGCTTGTTGGTCAGGTAGGAATGGTTAAGAGTGATCGCCGATG
Organism: Adiantum capillus-veneris; assembly: GCF_014529385.1. Lineage (NCBI taxonomy): Eukaryota > Viridiplantae > Streptophyta > Polypodiopsida > Polypodiales > Pteridaceae > Adiantum > Adiantum capillus-veneris. Next base: position 61,666,852 of record NC_140949.1, on the reverse strand, counting down.
AGAGGCGCGCTCTAAAACTGGAACCTATAATGTTTGGGTAAGATTGGCTAAGTGTAGGCGCCCAAATGTGAACGGGCAAGCCCATATAAAGGTCAATCTAAGCCTAAAATACCTCATTCTCTCATTTTTGCAATGCAAGAAGAGTGCTCTTGCTCCATCTCCTTCTCCGTCTCCTTCGTGTACTAGTGTGTGTGTGTGTGTGTGTGTGCTTGAGAGAGAGCGAGAGAGAGAGAGAGTGCGTGATTGAGCATTGCGGCGGCACGACGGAGGCGAGGCGGTTCAGCGCGGTGCAATGGCAGCTCCTTCTTTGCGGTGATGAATCCTCCACGATAGCAAGCGTAGAGCGGTGAGTGACACACCATCGTCATCTTTGAGCTTACTAGTTTAGGCTAGTTGCGTGCTTGGAGCCATCTGTGGCTCGCACACAGTGTAGGCAAGGCCCTTGCTTTGATACGTGCGACAGAAGCCCACATTTTTGGCACCGCTGCGCCGAGGAATCGCCTTGCACTAAGCTCAAGAGGCACTCTGTGCTTCTTTTGTGAGTGTTTGTGTTAGGAAAGAAGAAGAAGTTATTTTCTGCAAGTTTTAGTTTCTTGCATAATCTCTATTTTCTACCAATGTCTGCTTTTACACAATTTTTTTTAAAATTTGCACAGTTAGTAGTTAGTGTGTTAGTAGTGAATGAGTGTTTTCTGCCAATGTCTGCTTGCACACAGTCTTTACATAGTTAGTGAATAGTTTGTTTTTCTGTCAATGTTTGCTTTCACACGGTTTTTTATTTGCACAGTTTGTAGTTAGTGTGTTAGGTAGTGAATGAGTAAGCAGTTAGCAGAGTAGAAAGTTGTACTGAGTTAGCAGTTAGTAGAGTAGTTAAGTTTAGTTAGCAGGCTAGTTAGATATAGAGATAAGGTTAGGTTACTTAGGAGAGTAGGTAAAGTTGTAGTGTGTATGTGGTCCAAAAAGGCCACTGAAACCGCACGCGGCGATCGTCTCAAAATTTTTTATAAAAAAACCAAAAATATTAAGCGTGAGGCTTGAGTGTGTTCTATGAAAATTTTGGATCGGCATCGGAACCATTTCCTTAAGCCCAAGCCCAAGCCCAAGCCCAAGCCCAAGCCCACAAGCCCAAGCCCAAGCCCAGGCCCAGGCCCAGGCCTCAGTCCTATGATATATACTAGACTCACTCTTATGTATATACCCTACCCCCACAAGAGGGAATGAGGGCATGTGGGACAAGTTCCTACCATACCCTTCACACTCACCCTTTGGACTTACTAATTCTAGCCCTCTCCCCACCTAGGAAAAGACTAGTTTTAGGATTCTGAGTGTTGTATGTAACCAAATCGGGGGCTATAAAGCACGACACGTCCCTCTAGCCAAGACGCTCGTTTTGAGATATCGCACGCCATATCTGTGGCTTGGTTAAAAAAAGAGACCAAAAATACCACAAAAAAAAATTGGGTTGTAAATACCTAAAAAACTAGGTGAACGGCCTCCACGGGCACTCACGAACACCTCTAGAGTGTCGAGGTCACATGCACCTACGCTCCGGTCGTGTGCTAGAGGAAGAGCACATTGAGAGTGTCTCTGTTTATGCGGGCACTCGTTATTCCTCTACCTTAGGCTCTAGACCCTCAGCGGGAACCCTAGGTAGTACCTCAAGTGTGTACCAATCGTATGCACCTATGGGTCCTCGTACTCATGTAATTCCTACCTCTTCCCTTGTTTCAACAACTTATGCTCCACAACCACAACACCCAAGCTCTTATTTCCATGGGACCATACCAGCTAGCATTAGCATGTCACATCCGACGTCTGCTATACCTAGGGTCACACATATGAACTTTGGGCCACCACATGGCACAACACTGTACCAAACGTTGAACCCAAGGGCTTCCTATGCGCCAAGCCCAATGCCAATGCCTACTCCACATGTAGTCTCTAGAGCGCCTTCACCCACGGTGCCTGCTCACTTAGGTGACTTGGCAACATTTGCTCAAGCTATCGGTCGATCTATTGCTGAGAATATGCGTAACATTCCTGATAGAGAACCTAGAAGTAAGGCGGTACAAATAGCCAAGCTCACATAAAAATTTAGTGGAGACGAGGACGTGAGAAAGCATATTGAAGTGTTTGAACAAATATGCTATTCTCTAGGAGAACACAATGACTTGCATAAGAGTAATCCCTTAAGCCTAACCTTAAGTGGGAAAGCTGGGGATTGGTATAGAACCATAAGGGTGTAAGAAAAAACGATTTACCCTACTCTTAAGGACTGTTCTTGAAAGAATACATACGAGAGGAAGTGCTTTGGGGTGTAGCCTCTCAGCTCCAGAAAGCCCAACGAGAGGAATGAGAGTCGGTGAGAGACTTTATTAGTCACTTAAAGCATTTGAATTCTTGTTGTAATCCAATTGAGAACTTCAATAATAATCAATTTCTTGATAGATCCATTAGGGGATTATGACATGAGGATATCTACAATGGCCTAGTCATTAGAGGAATCACCACTTGGGAAGCGGTCACCACCAATGCGATCCAATTGGAGGATAATTTAATGATTCAAGGAGAAAGAGTGTCTGTTGAGCCTAGCTCGCAAGCATTGAGGCATCAGCCAATGCCCCTAAAGCCTATTGCTAAGGAGCCAAAGATATCTGAGATGAATTTAGCAGATCTCACCAAGGCCATTCAAGAGAGTCTTAGAAACAATCATGCTCCACAAAACAATCATATGTATGCAAGAAGGGAGCAACAATGGTGCTCAGTATACTATGATCCGCATAGTACCAATGAATGCCCTACTTTTAGAGTGAAATTCAATGGGAATTTCAATGCCTATGGGAGGTATGGTCATCAAGCTAAGGATTGCATAGTATTTAAGCACGTGATGGCCAATAGACCAACCTTAGCATGAACAACCACACCTCGAGTGCCTGCATTGATGCCGGCTCCACCTTTTGAACAAACATCACAACACATGGTCCCTAGGGCCCAAAATGTTGTTCAAACAACACCCTTACCACCTCCAGTGCTAGGAACGCAACCACCACATCTCAGAATCACTTCTGTGAATCAAGTGGGTTGTGAGTCATCTATTGCTTGTTTGGAAGGCTCAGAGGAAGATGTAGACCCTAATATTACCTATGGGATTTATGCGCTTGAAGAAAGTCCACAATACTACATGGAGGACTATTGGGGGCAAGTCAAACATGTCTATCAAGTAGCTGCTCTTGCTGCAAGAGGCCAAAATATCAATTACACTGCTAAGAGACCACATCTTCAATGCTATGAGTGTGGAGGTCCACATCGTGTGGCCGAGTGTCCTATTAGGCTACAAAAGAATGCCACACTAATGCAAACCAATCAAGCGAGCACGTCTACAATGCCGATACTCATGTGTAATCGATGTGGCATAGATCATTTGATTGCCCAATGTCCGAATAATCCAAATGCACCAAAGATCACGCCATTAAACTTGATTGAGGTTACCAAGGAGCCATCACAAAGTATGCATGTGGTACCAGTAACGTACTCACACGATCAATGCTCCAAAAACAAAATTATATTCTTGAAGAAAGAGACATGGCATCAATTGCCCAATCTCAAAAGAAGAAGAAAACACGAAGGAAGAGATCACAAAAAGAAGCGAAGTTAGACCCCAGTTCAAAGACCAACATAGGGACTAGTGATGACCCCGTATATATGAACGATGCTGAAGAGGATTCTGATTCAGGTGAAACCATGGAGACCAAAATGACCGCTAGGAAAGAAACCAACAAGGAAGATCGTCATGAGCCACAATGGCCAGGATCCAAGAAGAAGATAGGAACTTATTTGGAAGGTTGTGAGGAAGATATAGATCCTAATATTGCCTATGGGATGGATGTGCTCGAAGAAATTCCACAATACTACATGGAGGACTATTGGGGACAAGTCAAACCTGTTATCAAGTAGCTGCTCTTGCAGAAAGAGGCCAAAATATCAATTACACTGCTAAGAGACCACATCTTCAATGCTATGAGTGTGGAGGTCCACATCGTGTAGCCGAGTGTCCTATTAGGCTACAAAAGAACGCCACACTAATACAAACCAATCAAGCGAGCACGTCTACAATGCCAATACTCATGTGTAATCGATGTGGCATAGATCATTTGATTGCCCAATGTCCAAATAATCCAAATGCACCGAAGATCACACCATTAAACTTGATTGAAGTTATCGAGGAGCCATCACCAAGTACACCTGTGGTACCAGTAAACGTACTCACATGATCGATGCTCCAAAAACAAAACTATATCCTTGAGGAAAGAGACACGGCATCAATTGCCCAATCTCAAAAAAAGAAGAAAACACGAAGGAAGAGATCGCGAAAAACAGCGAAGTCAGACCCCAATTCAAAGATCAACAAGGGACTGGTGACGACCCTGTATATATGAACGACGCTGAAGAGGATTCGGATTCATGTGAAACCATGGAGACCAAAACGACAACTAAGATAAAAACCAACAAGGAAGATCTTCATGAGCCACAATGGCCACGATCCAAGAAGAAGATAGGAACTTACCCAAACCCTACAGAGGAGATCGAGCGAGTGAAGCAATTAAGGAGTTTGGTAGAAGATACCCAAAGGGATCTAGAGCCACCACCTAGACAGATCCAGATTACAAACACATTGTTCCCTACACAACACCAACCTCACAAAGTCCATAGACCTCTAGCCATACCTAGTGTCATCCAAGAAGAAAGTGACTTAAAGTCATGGAAAAGTGAGTGGACTCACTTCTTGTTGGAAAGAATGTTTATAGAGGGACTATCTGACCCTATCAAATAAATAGATATCCCATCTTCCCCACATCAAGGGGACTGAAGCGCAAAAGGTGCCGTTAAATATTGCCAAACTGATGGATTTCATGGCTTCAGAAGTTAGAACCACCATCATGTCCAAACTATATGGAGACCCTGCCTAATATATTCTTAGCTCTTCGAGCCTTTCTCAATGGAGAAATGAAGGTCAGGCTACCACAATTTTCACAGATAGATGGAGCTAGGGAGATGCCAATAGAGGAGGAACCCTATTGTAGACATATCTGTTAACAAATTGGGACAATAATTTGAGGGAGATGAATCCAATGCAACCATAACAATCACTACCAAGGGATTAACTGTGAAGGGAATCCTTGATGGTGGTGCTGGGGTTAGCATTGATACTAAAAATTGTTGGGAAACTATGGGAAGACCTCACCTTGGAACCACAACCATAGTAGTAAAGATGGCCAATGGGTCTATTGTTAAACCTATTGGGATGCTAGAAGATCTCAAGATCAAGGTCTTTGGACATAAAATAAGAATTCCCTTCATTGTTATGAATTTCTCCAAGCACACTATGGCATGTGAGATGATCTTAGGACGTCCTTTCCCCTAGATTCTGTCATTTGAGTGGATCTTGTAGTTGGTTGAGCACATCCTCTAGGAAACATGTTTATAATTGATCATAGATCTGACACCACAATTCACTCGGCCCCATTATAGTATTGTTACACGTGTAAAGAGGACATTGATGTTGGGGAAGATTCTCCTTATATGGATGTACTACCTGGGATGACTAAGTCGGATAATGTGGATTGGGTCCACCTAGCAGCAACCATAGACACTTGGGGGAAAAGGGAGATGACCTGGGTAACACCTGAGGGGGATGAAATGCCACCATTTGTACCCTTAAATATTCTAGAAGCAATGCATATAGCTTTTGATGACCTACAAAATGAAGGTTTGACTGGCATTGGAACCAATAGCGTCTCACAAGACTATAGCCCACACGATTTGGGGTCAGAATCATCAATTGAAATTGACTTTGAGGACGAAGAATCTGAGTTAAATCTTAGTGCAAATGTGGGGACAAACCATTCAGGGTCCAGTGGTACCCTAGATGAAAATCTATCCAAGGGAGTAGAAGACACATGTAGCGATTCATCTAGTGACTCTTTACTAGAGATCAGCCGTAATCAAAAATTAGACAAGAAGAATAAGAGATATAAGAGGAGATGATATCGAGCAAATGTGACTGCTAGAATAAATGAAAAGAAATCTACCACAGAATGGCTTAATTATATAGGGGCATGTGATGCTCGTCAAAAGTTGGTAGATAACTGGGGTGAATACCTTCAAAGCATTATGTGTAGTCCACAACCCATTGACATTGCACAACTAGAGGCTACAGAGAAGCCCAAGTTGAGCCGTACCATAAGGAGACGACAAAATCAAGAGTTAGCTCAACAACAAAAGGAATCGAAAGTGAAATCACAATCCACAGAACAACAGTACCCCACAGAATTACACCCTGCACCTGAACATTTCAAATCCTACACCACAGAGGAACGTAAGGTTGTGTATACAAAGGCTCAAAGAAAACCTAGCGATGGAAGAAATGGAGTCTATGATGGTCCAGTGATAGTTAAGGAAATAGAGTTAGCAGACCCAGGAGAAGAGTCAAAACCTGTTTTCATTGCCCAAGATGGATCTGACAGAGACTGAGGAGTGTGTACTTAAAGAACTTCTCCAAGGAATTCAGGGATATATTTTCTTGGACATATCATGATATGAAAGGTGTTCCGCCTTCCATGGTGCAACATAAAATCCCCATGAATAGCATGGCTAAACAAGTTCAGCAACGACCCTACCCAATGAATCCTAAATATGCTAAGATCGTTCAAGAAGAGATTGAAAAGCTTGTGAAATGCGGATTCATATACCTTATTGAGCACTTAGAATGGGTGTCTCCAATAGTGATTGTACCAAAAAATAATGGGAAATTCGGAGTGTGCATGGATCTCAAGAAGGTCAATGCCGCCACTAGGAGGGACCATTACCCCTTGCCATATTCAAAAATATGTGCTTGAAAGAGTTGCAGGGAAGGAAGCTTATAGCATTTTAGATGGGTACTCTGGCTACAATCAAATCACAATTGTGCTAGAGGGCCAAGCTAAAACAACCTTTATAACTGACTTTGGAGTGTTTACATTTCGTGTTATGGCTGTTGGCTTAACCAATGCCCCTGCTACCTTTCAAAGGTTAATAAACACTGCTTTTAGAGAATATTTGAGGGAGTTTTGTGAAGCTTTCTTTGATGACCTTTGTGTTTATTCCTCTTGGAAAGAACATCTATCATGCTTACAAAAAGTGTTTGAGAAGTGTAGATTGTATTGCATCTCCTTAAACCCTTTCAAATACCAATTTTGGGTTAAACATGGAGTCATTTTAGGGCATATAGTGTCCAAAAATGGGATTTCCATAGATGAGAGAAAAATCAAAGCCATTGTTGAATTGCCACCACCTACAAACTATAAAGGAGTACAAAGGTTGATGGGCCATGTTGGTTATTACCGACTGTTTATTTCAAACTTTGCATCGAGATAGCTCGTCCTTTGTACAAGCTTCTTATTGAGTTCCACTAGACCGCAGAGTGACCATGCTTATGAGTCATTGAGAAAGACCTTGACTAGTGCTCCTATTCTACGAGTTCCCGATTGTAATGTAATTTTCCATGTGCATATTGATGCATCAAACTTTTCTATTGGGTGTGTTCTAGCTCAACAAGGAGAACATAAATTGGACTACCCCATTAGCTTTGCAAGTCGTCAATTGAATTATGCCGAGAAAAACTACACCACTACAGAGCGAGAAGGTTTAGCTATGATTTATGCAGTGAAGAAATTCCGCTAGTACCTTCTTGCCAACAAGTTTTTTTTCTATGTGGATCATCAAGCCGTGTTGTATCTAGTAAATAAACCTTGTTCCACGGGAAGAATTACACGATGGTTGTTGATTCTCCTTGAGTTTGATTTTATCGTTGTAGTGAGACTTGGTAAAAAGCATGTCATGGCGGATCATTTGTCTCGCATACCCAATGGTGAAGCCCCTACTGGAGTCGATGATGAATTTCTTGATACTTCTCTATTCCTAGTCGAGACTATACCTGAATGGAGTGAGAAGATTGTGAACTTTCTAGTTAATGGTTTTCCACCCAAAGAGCTTCGTAAGGACATAGCTTGAAAATTGTTAAATAATGTGAACCTTATCCTCTCATTGCAAGAACTCTCTATAGGGTAGGGAAGGACGATATTCTTAGACGTTGTGTCCATGAGGATGAGTGTTTATACATACTGCAAGAAGCCCACATGAGTATAGGCAGAGGACATTTCTCAGGGGAACTAATAGCTAGAAAGGCCCGGTGCAATCAGGCTATTGGTGGCCTACCTTATTCAAGGATGCATCAATTTTTGCAAAAGAATGTGATGAATGCCAACGTTACAAGATCACACAATGAAAAGATAAGATGCCCTTACATCCTGTTAAAGTGACTCAACCATTTGAAAAATGGGGTTTGGAATTTGTAGGCCCAATTAGTCCGACAGCTCATAGCACTCAATCTTGATATATTATCGTTGCCACTGACTATGTGACAAAGTGGGTGGAAGACAGGGTGACACATAAGGTTGATGCGAGGTCAACTGCCAAGTTTCTCTTTAAGAACATTATTACAAGATTTGGTTGTCCCTTTGAGATTGTGAGTGACAATGGTACTCATTTTATAAATGGAGTGATAAAAGAACTTACTACCAACTTCATGATATCTCACCAGAAGTCGACATCTTATTATCCACAAGAAAATGGCCAAGCTGAGAGCACCAACAAGACCTTATTCTCTATCTTGACCAAAACGGTGGAGGCTCATCTCACAAATTGGGATTTAAAGCTGACTTCAACTTTATGGGCTTATCGTATTGCGTACAAATTTGCCATTAATTGCACACCGTTTAAGATGGTGTATGGCCAAGAAGCGGTTATACCATGGGAGTTTGTCATTCCCAGTCTTTGAGTAGCTTCTCACGAAGGTTGGGATGGTAACCCCTTAGTTGAGCGATTATATATCCTTGAAAGGCTAGATGAAGAGAGGAAATTAGTTGTGCAAAATGCCCTTGTGGAGAAAGATAGAAGGAAGAAATGGTTTGATCATCATCTAAAGAACAAAGATATCAATGTTGTTGATAAAGTCCTTATGTATGGAGTGCGTAACAAAAAGAAAAAGTTGAAATATGCGAGAAAAGGACCATATAGAGTATGTGAAATCACCCAGAAGGAACCATTTGTGTGGAGACTCTAGATGGAGTTGAAACCATTGGATTCCTCAATGGGAGTAAATTCAAAAGGTACTATGATCCTCTAAGCCAAGAAGAGATACATGCCATCCATTAAAAAAAAGGCAGCCAAAGCACAAACAGAATTGAAAAGATACAAGCTCAAGCTGGGGCTAAAGAGCAACAACAACGCATACAATGCCAACGAGAGGCCAACCTTGGAGTTACACATGCATTCCACATTGAACCAAAGGATGATTGGTTGGACTCTAACACACCTCTACGATACCCTATTGAGCTAAATAGCACCTATGGAAAAGTGCTATATAACGCCTTATTGGACATGGGTGCTAAATATAATCCGTTGTCATATGGAGTTTGGTGTCAGTTAGGGAAGCCACCTCTATCTGAGAGTATTATCCAAGTCAAAGGTTTCAACAAGAAAAAAATAGTAATTTTTGGTATCTGGCACACCTCTGTCAGTTGTGACAATGGGGTTGTATCTCAAGGCTTTTTGGTCATGCCTACTAGAACTATGGAGGGCAACATAAACCTTGGACGCAAATGGATATTGGCAACCAAATGCACTATTGATTGGGGTACTATTAGTGTCACGATGTGACAATTGACTCTTATCCCTATCCTTGAAGCAAAGTCACCTACGTTACAGACTCTAGCGAAGTTGCAGGATGGCAAAGATTCAAAAGTGGTTAACTCGTCCTTGTTGGTTGCCCATGAACCTATCACTTCAACTCTTGTAGTTGCAACAAGCAGTAATATTGCAAGTACTCAACTTGCACGACCTAAGAGTAAATATCAATGGGTCCACAAGGCCTTACTTCTAGATACCTCAACCCTTCTATCCATTTCAAGAAAAACTTCTCATAGAAAACCAACAACGTGCTCTAGGAGAGTCAAGACCAAATCAAGATGGATTCCAAAACAACTATTAGAAGCCCAAGGCTACTATGATGGAAATGATCAAATTTGGGTCCCTAAATGTAAAATGTGTCTTTCCCTATCACCTACAAAACCATGTGAGTCAATCAGTGTAACTCCAAAGCCAATGGCAGACCGTGGCAAGGGAAAGATCACATAATGATACACACATATTCTAGATCTAGTTTGGGTTTCAAGGAAAAACCAAATTATTCCACCTAGCTCAAGAAGGAGGGAGTCCCATGAAGCTTCTAGCTCCTCATGTAATGCATCCATAGAGGTAAAAGCTTCTCCACAACCTCCACCTACAATAGTGGACCTCCATGAAGCTACAAAGGAATCCACACCTCCCAGTATTCAAGAATCACCTGTTGAACCACTTCAAGTTTGATCCTCGGAGAGTACCTTACCACCCTTGCAACTCAATGAGGCACCTAAGGTAATAGAAAACCATTGGCAAAAATCCTCACCTATTACCAACTGGAACAATTGGTTTCAAAGGGTGACGAGCACATTTCAAACAGTATGACCTATCCAAGGAAGGGGGGAGTCCTCACTCATGTCAATATTTTGAATCCCCATCCTCTTAAATTTTCTTCCCTGACATCTGAACTCTACAATTGAGGGACTGTATATACATAGCCTTATACTAGTTCTAGCAAACAGAAAAAAAAAGAAAACAAATAGTAAAAGAGCAAGAGCAACTAGCAATGAGAGAGCACCCTATCAGATCCTACACATAAGTCCAAATTCACCATGTCACATCAAAAAGCACACAAAAACAACTCTTATGTTTTAAAGACCTAACCAAATCTATTTGTATTCTCAGAGAGGGCTAGTTCACCAGAGGCATACGCTTTTATTTTTTATGAAAGGTACCATTTTTATTTTTCTCAAGTGTTTCACATCTGCTACCCTGTACATTCTTGCAAATGGGATTTGGTAAAGAGACTTGCACGTGAGAGAAATTTTGAGGAATGGTTGATACGTTTATGAATAACTAGTGATCCCTACCCAGTAGCAAATGTTTCTCCAGTGGCACATGCTTATTCTCTTTTCACAAGATGAGTATCCATGCATAGCGAGGTTCTTGATTAACACGCTTGCGCAAGAGGATGATGAAGAAGAAATAATAGAGACCGAGGAAGACTATGGCCTCATGGAAAATGATTTCGTTTATCTAGATGATGAGGATAGAGGCCTAGCCTTAGGGATGCCACCCGGTTTATGTAATATCCTCTTTCCTTGATTCTAAAAGGGACGACAAATAGGTAGGTTAGGGGTCTGGATTGTGTTTTGAGTTTGTTTTCTAGGAGTTTTAATTTTTTCACACTGACATGCCTCTTCGAGGTATAGTTCCTTGTTGTTTGATATTGTTATGTAGGACTTATATGGATTTCGATCCACATGGCTGAGGACATCTACTTCGACGAAATGAGCAACTCCATACCTCCAGGTGTACTACTTTCCATGATTCATGCTGGTGGATATGTATAATTGCTAAATGTGGTTTTTCATAGTTTGTTTGAGTGCAATAGTTACGTTTGTTATCTTCCATTATAGATGTATAAATTTGTCTTTGCTTAAGTTGATTGAACTAGAGTTTAATCTTATAGATGACCTTTGAGATTAGGAGACCGTGACTTTAGGTTAACTCATTTACTTGACCACTAGTCCTAGTTGATAAAATTATCTGCATGTTTGAGACCTTAGGAATGTTTTAGGCATAGAGAAGCTTGCTCACTTAAACAACAAAAGACACTAGCGAGAATACCAAGGAAATGGAAGCAAAAAACATAAGTGCCACAAATGAAAAATCTTACACTGGAAGAGAAATCCTGGCTTGATTTGGTACTTCACTCACATGTATTGCCTATGGTACTAGAGCCCTAAAGGTTCCCAGTGTGGGCGTTTTTCCTTGAGAAGCAAAAAGCCCCGGACATACAAAATAAGCACACACGTCAAATGATTGTGAACCAAAGTAAAAGAAAAATAAATGATATTTAAAAGACTTCCATCGAGCTTACAGTTAAAATTTCAAGCTTTTGTTTGGAGTTGTGAGAGCTAGTTGGCTAATCAAAGCTGAAAAGCACAATTAGGAAATCTTGCATTTAGATAATCTTATTAGCTTAGCTAGTAATAGAGTAGTTGTTTTAACCTTAGTCATAACTAACTAATTGATAAACTCACCCATAAGCCCAAAACTCTTGATTAATTAATTTCATCAAAGTGAAATTTATTTGTCCTTAATGGCAGTTTAGCATTTCATAAATATTGCATTTACTCATTTCCACATGTACTTTACATTCCTCTCATGATTTATTGCCATATAATTCCGCTTGCATAAAACAGTGACTTTGCCTTGCAGATTCAAATCCAGATGCTCTACAACATGGACAAAACGGGCTTTCTCTCACTAGCTTCCAAGGGCAGAATCTACATCAGAAAGGGGGGCATGTTACCACCAAGCGACCATCTTTTATGTAGCCATGGGCCGGGCTTGTCGGACCTGCTAGTAGTGTATTATGTTATTGGCCGGGCTTGTCGGTCAGGTAGGAATGGTTAAGAGTGATCACCGATGAGAGGCGCACTCTAAAACTGGAACCTATAATGTTTGGGTAAGATTGGCTAAGTGTGGATGCCCAAATGTGAACGGGCAAGCCGATATAAAAGTCAATCTAAACCTAAAATACCTCATTCGCTCATTTGTGCAATGCAAGAAGAGTGCTCTTGCTCCATCTCCTTCTCTGTCTCCTTCGTGTACTAGTGTATGTGTGTGTGCTTGACAGAGAGCGAGTGAGAGAGAGAGGGAGTGTGTGATCGAGCATTGTGGCGGCGCGACGACGGCTAGGCGGTTGAGCGCGGCGCAGTGGCAGCTCCTTCTTCTTCATGGCAACGAATCCTCCACGACAGCAAGCGTAGAGCGGTGGGTGACACACCATAGTCATCTTTGAGCTTACTAGTTTAGGCTAGTTGCATGCTTGGAGCCATCTGTGGCTCGCACACAGTGTAGGCAAGGCCCTTGATTTGATACGTGTAGCAGAAGCCCACATACATCTCTTCCGAGTTCCCAACTTGAGAGAATAAAGAAAGAATCGTTATTTCTATGCTTGAAAATCTTTATAGACCTTTTTTGGTATGCTCAGGAAGAACATAGAGAACAAGGTGGCGAGGCACGAAGTCCCGCTAAGTTAAGGGGCGATGAGGGAGAGTAAGTTTAAATACATGCCTACAATCACATGGAATTTTTATTGTATTTAATATAAAATTGTATTATCTATTATATATATGTATTAAAAAATGGTTTGTATTTTTTTTGACACACATGAGGACTTACAGGGGGAGGTGCTTATCCCTTCCAAATATTGGTCATGTTACATGGTCGGGCAAGGGCCGCTTACCATCAGGCAAGAGTCATGCATAGGCATCACCATGGCCACCTAATTGATGCACCACATGCTGGGAACAACAGAGATAACTCGTAGCAACCATCTAGGAACCTCCTCCTCGAGTGGTCCACCCTAGGAGGAGGATGCACTCAAGTGTCCAAGGGCAAGAGCCCTAGCAACGTGAACACCAGGTGAGCACAAGTTGTCTCTGTAGAGTGTGACCCAACAAGTGGATTTGAACCTGTAGGTTGAGAGGCCAAAGCCTTACCATTAGACCAACTCTTTGGGGACAAATGGTTTGTATTTTACAAAGGCCCCACTTAAATAATGTAAAAGGTGCACACTACACATCAATGAAACAAAATAAAATGAGAAGGAAGTAAAATATAAATAATAAAACAAAAAAATCAAACAAATATTTTAGTCTTTTTTATTTTATAAAAGATAAATTTAATAAACATAAAAAAATAAAAAACAAATTAGTGAAATAAATTTTTATGAAGTTCTTAAATCAAAGAATCCTTTGTCAATACTTTACATCATGGGATCAAACTCCTAAAAATACACTTCTCAATCCAAAAAGGTGAATGCAACTTTAGGATATAGCATTCAAAAGACCACGATTTCTTTTCATTTACAAGACTTTTAAACCTCCTTCGGATACTTGTCAAGCAATGAAAATTGAACAACCTTCACCCATAGTGCACTAGAGGCCAACAAGGGATTAAGGAGAGCATTCATAGTAGTTTGATTCAAATGACGTGAAATATTAACTCATTGAAATTTCCCTTAGTATTTTAGTTTTTAAAATAGTCTTTTAATTTAAAGACCCCATTAATAATCAAGGCCAAATCAAGATTATGGACCCCATGGTGCATGCAGAAGCCTCATATGCCAAAGTTGTTGTCTCTTTGACCTACAAAAACAGGAATGGGCTATTATGGCATGGGATATGATAAACGATGCAAAGCTTGTCTCAAAAGGGGGAATATGGAAGAAGGCCACTGTGCTAGACAAGATTTTGGAACCTTTCTAGACATCCTTGAAGCTTGGCGACTGCACAAGGGAACTAGCATGAAAGTGTAACAAAGCAGCTTCAACCCTAGAATGGGGGGAGAACTTCAGATATTTCAAGCATTCCTCTTGCAATTGGTCCTCTTGGCTCTCCAAACTTGGAAGGGACTCCTTGAACCCCTTTTGGAGGTAAGTTGCATGGCTGGTTAACAACAAAGGAATTTCTAAACTCTCTCATCTTTGGGATGACAAAAGCTTTTGTTGGAAGGATGTGGAGATCATGGTGTTGCAGCATAAGTTGGGGTTATACAAAAGGCTTCTGATTAGTCAACTCTTGGAAGTGATGCCATCCTCATTTCCACCTTTTGATGGAGCTGAATTGGATTGGGGACATCTTGGCATTGGCTAAAATACAAGGTGTTCTTGCTTCCCAAGTCCTGGACTGTAAATAATCATCACAATTATTTACTTTGGCTGCAAATTTTACCTAGATTGCATGGTTTTGATCTTTACGTGTTTTTATGCATCTATGCATTCTCCAAAATTGATTTGAAGCAAAATGGACATCATTTGCCAGCAATTCAGACATATGACACTTCAAAGCGGAATTTGTGAATTTTCTAACTACGAACTGTATTCTCCTAATTTTCTAACTGCGAACTGTATTGATTTGAAGCAAAATGGACATCATTTGCTAGCAATTCAGACACTTCAAAGCGAAATTTGTGAAATTTTCTAACTACGAACTGTATTCTTCTAATAGGTGCAATGCAAGCTGCTGAGAAAGCAAAGAAGAGAATGACTCAAAAAGAAAAGCTACAAGAATTTCCACCATGCCAGTTGGAGCCGAGTTCAGTGAAAACGGCAAAGGTAACATACCTATCAAAGGAGCAGATTGATTGAACACAACACTACAGTCTTCACCGATATATTCAAGAGTGAAAATGAAAATCAAGTAGGTTTGTAGATGCTACCAAAAGAAATGTATGATGTCATCGCAAAGCCAACCACTAAAGAAGCCAACAAAAGGTTAGGGCTTCAAGAATTCTACAACCAAGAGCCATGTGGAGTAGATTTCCAGCGAGCTTATGAATTGTTGTCCACAATCAAAGAGGATGGATCTGCTCAAATCACGGATTAGCAAGGCCAAAAAGTCGAGGTGCTAATTAACAAGGAAATAGTGGCCGAGGCATTAAAGCTACCAATTGAAGGAATGACAATGAGGGCCAAAGATAGGAAAACAGTTGGTATATTCACCAAAGATACAACTGATGCCACCTTCTTTGACCTAATTATAAAGCAAGTGGAGGATCTCGCCTGTCTTTATCACCAACACTTCCATTTCCTCTCAAAGAGACTGCAAAGATACACTACTTCGAATCATGCGGCTGCAACTACTTTCACGCAGGTGTTGAAGTCAACTTTCACGCTCAATACGTTCTTACAATACTCAAGAGCACAAAGAAGGAAGGAAAGGTAAAATATCTGGGCACTCCAAAAGTTCTAACATGAATCGTATACCATACTATTGGAATGGACGACAACTTGCTACCAACCCAAGATCAGAATACCTGGATAGTCTCAGCTCAACCCTCTCCACAAACCACTAGATCAAAGAAGAAAAGGGTATATAACAGATGAAGAATCAGCCGAAAGTTCTCTTAAAGCCCACAAGATTGAAAGCTCTGACAATGAATAAAACAGGGCAAGGAGAGAAGAAATAAAGAAGAAAGCAGTAGCAACCCATCAAGAAGAACCTCAATAGAAAAAAAGCAAGGTTCAAAAGTAAAAAAGAAACGTATGAAAGAAGTCGCAAGCTGCAAGGGAGAACCTAGAGTCATTGAGCCCGAGAGAGAACAAGGGTCCTAGGACCAAGAACCACGAGAATAAGATTGAAGAAGATCCAAGGATTTTCTTGAGCAAATGTATGCAAAAGCCAAAGCCTTGAAGATACAAGAATCTCTAGAAGCCCAAAGGAAAGCAAGAGAAGAATCGGATGTGCAACAAAGGCAAGAATAAGCTGCACAACAAAGTGAACTACAACATGAACAAGGAGAGATGTCTCCAAGACCCACTTCACCCAACATTTAACAAGAATATCATCCCATGCCTAGTCCAAACCCTTCACCAATTTCCAAATCCAATGAAGGCGAGGAAACAAAAGGGAAAGAGAAACAAGAGGTGGAAGCCAGTTATGAACAACCTAAGGAAACAGACAAAGATGAAGCTGGACCTTCTAAAACAACACAAAAAGAATTAGCTTAAGCAGTTACAAAGCCTCAAGAAGATTCAGTTGAACCATCTACAAAGCCACAAGCAGAATCCATTGCATCGTCAAAAGAGTCTCAAACTGAATCTGCTAGAACTTCTATAAGCAGCCTCCTGGTGGAATCTGAAGAATAAGAAACTACTGATGAAGTGATCATCCAGGTAAATGAATATGCAAAGCAGATGCAGTTGATGACAGAAAAGATGCAAACATCAGCTCTTTGTCGTAATGCTAAAGCTAAAGAGTTAGAACAAGTAATTGATACTCTCCATGGTGAGCTTGAAGACAGGATGAACATCATTGAGAATCTTCAAGAACAAATCAAAGAGCTCAAAAATGAAGCAGAGCAACACCAAAGTGTCAAGGAGAAGCAGCAAAAAGAAATAGAAGATTAGGAGAGCTTCTCACAAAGCTGTCATATCCATGCAAAAGCAAGGACCAATAGCTAACTGAAGTAACCAACAAACTTTTAATCACTACTCAGTCAATACAAAATCTCCAAATGCAATTAAACGTAGCAAATTCTTTTTGCCTGTCCCTGGGAAAGAACGCCACATCAGATATCAAAAAGCTCTACAAGCACTTAAAGAACACCTCGCGAGCTGTCAACCCAAAGACTATTTCAGTCCATGAAACTGTGTCAAGGGACGACACACTCAAGGAGGGGGGGAAATGTTAGCATCAAGCTAACCCATGTAACATTTTTCGGGAGCTTTTATTGTAAAAACACTTATTCTTTTGATAAATTGGAAATATTGTAACTCTTATTTTCCAAATAGATATTGTAATTGATGAGCCAGAGCTATAAGCTTCTAAATTGTATCAATCTATCCTTAGTTAGAGCTCCCAAATTATTAGTTTTTGACTAAAGATACCTTGGCTAAGGTATAAAAGCCAATTTTTGTAAGTTATTATTAAGCTTTGGATGAGAAATACATAGCGTGAGCTAACAACGCTCACTTCTCTCCTTCTCATGCTTCCTACTCCCTTGTGTGTTGTCACATTGCAGTGTCGTCTGTTGTGTTGCAATCACAAGTAAGAGCTCTACGCATTAAACACATCATGGTAAACTGTAGCTTTTGGTGTTGCCAATCCACGGCCTAATTTCATCATAAGTAGGAATTTAAGCTAATAAATCACAAAGTAAGCATAGGTGGGTATTGGGGCATCATTGCTAAGCATTTAGATGCATTCGGGGTCCAAAAGGACTAGGTCAAAAACTCATAATTGCATTTTTTGCACTTCATCAAAAGTGAGATTTGAGACAATAAGCATGTGTGCCTAGGTCTTATATACTTATCCTAGAAGTTTCATAACATTCGGATGTCGTTTGATGCTGTAACGCTCATGTTTTGGTTGCTGATTAGTGACTAGCTTTTGATGACTTTAGGTCATTTGAGTGTATCTTGTGTTTGATGCGATTTGAAGTAAAATCTGATGGGATCTCAAATCATTGCTCACTCCATAAGAATTATTTGTGAGTTGTTTATGTGAAGTTGTAGAATTTCAGGTCTACGACTTGAAACAGCACCAAAAGACTGTCAACCACTAAATCCGGCTGGAGATTTTGCTCATAAAAGTTGTATGAACTAGTGGGTAAGCTTAAAGAAGCATTTGAGGTAAATTTTAAGAGTTTGTGTGGATCTTAATTAAGAGTATACCATTCTTATTGATGACCATGACATGGAGTTTGAAGAGGAAATCAAGGTAAACAAACAAGGAAAAATGTATATGGATAAAAACGAGACTCAGTATGTGAAAGTTAAAAATCTTGATGTGATAGCAAATGGGGGTTAGAAGTGAATACCAATTCCAGATATGGCATCAAAAGAAGATCCACCGACTTTAGAATTTGAGGGATACGAGCAGGTTGATTTGAAACCTTTGAAGTGGCTTAGCACGGATAATCCTAGGATCGGAGTCTATTGTTGGGAGGATAGGAATGTCAATGATCTTTTATGGATCTCTCATGCCAAATCAGGGCAGTTAACACCCATGAAGATCATCTATATCTTCAAAATCAAAGACAAGGGTTCAATAGATCTACCAACTTACCTATTTAGGGATTGTTATAACAATAACTTTGTTATGATGAGTCCTAAGGAGGTAGAATAGACCAGATACCAAGGGTACTCTATAAGAGATCGGATATTGGGACAGAGACTAGAAACTATTCCAAGAGAAGAACTCTGCGAGAGATGTTTTGGGAGCAATGTTAAAAAACCCAAACCTACCTTATCACAAAGAAAATCAAGTGACATTAAAGCCCGTCCAGGGCTACATGAGTCACTATTTCCAACAGATTGGTTTGAAGGACTTGAGACAGGAGCAACTGCCACAAGAGTTGGAACTGAGCCAAACAGACGAGTCAAATCAGCTGATTTTCAAAAATGGGTAAAAAAATACAGTGGATCTGGGGATCACTATGACCATTGAGCTAGCTTCAAGAGAGTGCTAAGAGCAGAACGCATATTTGATTTCCACACTCAATTTGAGGGATTTGGAATTGCTTAGAAGGAAAATCTTTGACATGGTTTCAAAACATTCCACCAAGGTCAATCATGGATTTAAATACATTAGCTTAGGGATTTGTAGTTGCATGTTCCAAAACTGGGATCAAACATAATACGATAGCTCAAATCTATAGCTTCAAACAAAAACTAGGTGAGTCTGTTAGGGATTGTGCAACTAGGATGAAGCAATACATTGCAAGATGCCCTGAATTAGAAATACCAACAGAAAAAAGATTAGTGTCACTATTTCTAGAAGGATTGCTAAACAAGGAACTTGATGCTATACTGTATAGCAAGAAGCATATGACCCTAGAAAAGTGTGTATTAGATGCGATTGACTTGGAAGACAATTGTGATATTTTCAATGAAGAAGATGTCCCTAAGGATACTCAGAGTGAGAAAACAACATCCACAAAACCAACACAAGTGGGAACAGGTGTTGCAGCACCACTTACAGCCATAGAAGACATGCTCAAAAGCATGAACAAAATGATGAATAATATGCAAAAAGCACCTATGAGAGGACCAGGGCAAGGGATATCTCAACAAGGACAAGCGATTAGGCTGCAAAAATGGTGTGCTATCGAGGGTAAATGGACCAACCATGAGACGAATGAGTGCTATTACCAACCAAAGTATGATGAAAATGTTCAATATGTGCCTATGACGCCACAAGGACAACCCATGTACAGATATTAGTCTAATATGGTCCCAGAGCACAAAGACCATTGATGGGTATGGAAAGACCACAACCAGTGTTGGGTCAACAACCTCTATATCTTGGACATAATGCAGTGCCTGTAAATTACATACATTAAGAAAGAGTCATAGATGAATAAGCACTAGTGCATGTTACACCCTGTGACTTATGCTACACCAGAGTTTACACCGATGTACTATGTAGCTAACCAAAGTGTTAGACCCTTAATGGTAAGACCCATGATTAAACCAAGGACTAGAAACTTCCATAATTGTGGTGCAGATGATCATTGGAAAAATGAATGCCCAGAACCTGACAAAACATTAATCCAATTGAAGCCTTTTGTACACAATGTTGCAAAAAGGGTGGACACTTTTCTGAAGAATGTCCAAAAAATTCGTTAAACAAGGGAAGACCAGTGATGAATGTAGTCCAAGTGATACCTAGTATCTCTTCAAGAGAGTGAACCTATTGTTCCAATCAAGGCGATCACTAGAGCCCATGCTAAGAAAAGGAAACATAACTCCTTTGATGAATCAAAGAATACTAAAAATTCCTCTCAAAAGACCAAGAAAAGAAGAAGTCAAAGTTATGAGATGAGAAAACAAAAACAAAAGGAAGAAATTGAGGAAAAAGCCAAGAAATTATTCTAGGAAAAATGAAAGAAACTGGGAGTGGAATCAAGGAAATCACAAAAAAATCTGCAAGATCAATTTTGGTAGACAAATTTTTGACCCAATCAATGCAGCCTTGGAAGCTTTCCAAGCGGGACTTAAAGCATGCCAAAACATGGAAAACAAATGAAAAAATTATCCTTCTCCAGATATGGAAGGAGCTCAGCTTGAAGCTTATCAAAATTTGGTAAGAGCTACTCAAGAGATGTTGGAAAAACAAAAATCCAAGCTTTAGAGTATAACGAAACCTAAGGAGCTTGTGAGAGAAACCAATTAAGAGAAATTTGAAGAGGTGGTAGAACCCCACCTTCAAACTAAAGAGCCAGAACTCATAGTGCCTGACAGTGAAGATTCTTTAGATGGAATTTCATTCGTCGAGGAAGAGTGGCAAGGACAGTTATGGAAAAAAGTAAGAGAGATTAATGATGGAGCATAACTTTGAAGTCAGCTCCTCTAGAGGAAATTTGGTTAGACAATTTACCTCCTGATATGGACAATGATATCCAGTCCTTGTATGGGATTGCAGATCTGAAGCATCGAGAATGTCTAAACCACCATTGACTCTTAAAACACTACCCTCTTACTTAGGAGACAACAAAGATGAATCCATAGTGTGTAAAACCACTCAGGTAAAAGGAGCGAAACAGACACTAGAGGGAGAAAACATCCATTCAATCATATCAACACCCATTCAATGTACTCTTACCTTGGGAGAGCTGTTAAAGATCATACCATATTTATGGAATGGTTTATAGAAAACTCTAGAGAAAGTGGGGAAAACATGGCTAATTGCCAAAAATTTGAGAAAATTGAAATAGGAATTGGATAATAAGGAGATTTGATTTATCCCTATGAACAAAGTCGGAGAATACTACGAAGGGGAAGAAGGAAACACAACCCTTCCTATAAGTTATAATGATGTAGAAACCATGGCAATACTGGATAGTGGGGCTAACATGGCCATAGCCACAAAAGTAGTATCGGAATCATGAAAAAGGCCATCCACCATTAGACAAACTCGAATGA
Source organism: Adiantum capillus-veneris (assembly GCF_014529385.1). Lineage (NCBI taxonomy): Eukaryota > Viridiplantae > Streptophyta > Polypodiopsida > Polypodiales > Pteridaceae > Adiantum > Adiantum capillus-veneris. The sequence continues at coordinate 61,645,194 of NC_140949.1, read as the reverse complement.
AATTACAATTGGATGATGGACACATAGAAAAACCCCTAGGACTACTGGAAAAAGTGATAGTTAGTTCCTGTGGAATTGAGTATCAACATACAAGTTTGCAATAGTGGACTTTGGAAAGAAACTTAACTATGAAATCATCTTGGGAAGGCCATTCATGCGGCAAGTACAGCTCATTCAGGATTGGAGAAACAATTACCTGTACTTGAAGCAAGTGGGATCAATCACAAGGGTCAATCTAAAAGATCACACTTATAGAGATGTAATGAAAACACCCATGCAAGAATTTGACTCAGTCTCTTAACCTAAATCAAAGCTTCTGTCTTGGTTAAACAAAGACACACCTATTTAGATGAGTGGAGCCGCTGAAAACGGGAGTTTAACACTAGACTGGTAACATGACACTTTTATGTCCTTGGACACTTTTGTGTCCTGTTAAGTAACCATTTTGCTTGAATTATTTGAAGAATATGAAAATTAATTTTTAGGTTCTATATATCCACAAATTTGCCTTATGAGTTGAAAAAAACTTGACTTTTTTTTTGGAATGTCAATCTCACCATTAACCTTACTCTTGCACAACATTTTTGAACTTAAATTGTGTGAAAAAATTGGTCTTGTTTTTGGCTTTTTTCAAATTTTTACAACTATACCACTCTAAACTTCATGTTTGTGAGGTTTAGATTGCTAAAGGATAAGCCTTTGTAGTTCTCAACATGTTTTGACACTTCTAGGGAGAACTAAGTGTTAAAATTGAAAGTTATGACCAAATTACAAGAATTGCCTAATCATGTTAATATTTATTGAGTTTTGGGGCACCTAATATGCTATATATAACATAGTATATGATGATGTTTGAGTTTTTTCATTGCTGAAGAACACGAGACATTTTAGTGTAGCAAGTGTAGCTTTCTCAATATTGCTAGTTTCTTAAGCCAATTGTGTGTATTTTGTAGGTAGTAACTAGACCTAATCATGAACTATAAATTTGGCTAGATATTGAGTAGTTTCTATGGGATTCTAGAGATCATAATGCTAAACCTAGTTTTTTTATGTTTGCTGTATTTAGCACTTCATCATTGTCCCCAAGGTTCCACTTAGTAAGAGATCCCTTATTCTTTTGACACGCTCCATGGCCCCTTTTGGATCCAAAGGCCCAAAGGAAACTAAGAAAACATATATATAGTATTTGTATTGAATGTGACTATAGAAACTTTGATGATAGGTCTACAGAATAGCAAAAATGCAACTTTTTTGTAGCTCATGTCCTACAAAAATCCCCACTCTCATTTATATGCAACCAACCATAAGAAGTGGCTGTTTTGGGCAAAATGCACCGGTCCATCAACTTTGGAGGCTTGTTGTGACCAAGACATGAGAAATTTTACAAATTTCTCTTTTTTTTATATGTAGTAGTCTTTAAATTATAAGCTCATGCAAGGATTTCTCAAAATGAGTGGATCTACTATGGTTTTGGAATTTGTTTCCAAAATCTAGAAAGGACACTTTTATGTCCCATTAGCTTACCAGACTAGTGTTAAAACAAGAAGAATGTATCTTAGAAAGGGATTGCACAGATGAAGCATATGTACCTGAACCCTTTTTAGAGCATTTGTTTGAGCCATTTGAATGGACTCAATTTTTGGCAACAATGGATGTGTGTATAAATACATCTATGCCTACTCAATTTTGCAATGAGGATGGTTATGACATAATTCCCATACAAATGATCTCGATTGTTCACATTGAAGATGAAGTTCAGGAACCCAAGGACTTACTGAAAGCTCAACAAGTCTTTTCTGACCTCTATTATGATGCTACTGATGAGCTTGAAGAACATTCAGCTACATCTGATGATTCTGGATCAGAAAAAGAACATTTAAGAGCCCAACTACTCATAAAAGGAGGAGAGGAAAAGTTTTTTGACTTTCCAAACCAAAAAACAAGAAGATAAAAATGGTATAAAAGAAAAAGTAAGAAAAAAACTTGAAATCTAGACTTATGCCATCAAATTCTAGCAGAACACGGTTTCTCATGCAGAAAGATGCACATGGTTGTGTCAAAGATAAAATCACAGGTAGATATCCTTTACAAGGAGCATCAAAAACACCAAGGAAAATGAGAAAAGAAACTCAATCAAAACCTAAACACTAGGATAATGCATCAGCCATGACACGAGTTGAACGAAAGAAAAAATATCAAGAATTGAAGAAAACTGTAAAGGAGATGTATACCACTGAAATGGAAACAACCAAGGAAGAGAGTAAAGATGTAATAAGTGTTCCATCCTATTACAAGAAATATACTCTCCAAGACCGCAAAATCATAGTCGAACAACTTGTACGGGAATTAAGAAAACAGGGTGACTCGTATGAAGGACCTGAAAATGCAAAGAAAATAGATCTAGTTGAACAAGGAGAAGAGCCTAGACCTGCCTACATTGAAAATGACTTGACGAAAGAAGAAGAAGATCTTTTGATAAGCTTACTGAAAGAATACCGAGATATCTTTGCTTGGCCTTATAAAGATCTCAAGGGTGCTAATCCAAAAAATTGTCAACGTACCACACCTATGAGAGATGATGCAAATCCAAGTAGACAAAGGCCATATACTTATAATGAAACATTTACCAAAAACATCAAAGGAGAGATATAGAAGCTCAAGGAAGCCGAATTCATCTATGAAATTGAACACATGGGTTGGGTTTCTCTGAATCTGGTGGTACCCAAGAAAAATGAAAAATTAAGAGTGTGTGTCAATCTTAAAAAAGTGAATTTCAGTCACCATTAGAGATAACTACCCTCTTCCAATCACCGAGCATGTTTTAGAACGAGCTGCAAGAAAAGATGCTTACAGCTTTTTAGATGGATTTCCAGGGTATAATCAACTTTTGGTTGATCCCAAAGATCAGCATAAAACTGCCTTTGCAACTGAATGGGGTATGTTTGCTTATAGGGTTATGCCGTTTGGGTTAACTAATGCTCTGGCCACCTTTCAAAGATTGATGGGCCATGCCTTCGAAGAATATCTTAGGAATTTCTTGGAAGTATATATGGATGATTTATGTGTACATACATCAATCCGGGCTAATCATTTTGAACATCTCAAAAAGGTATTCAAAAATATAAACTTTATAGGATTTGCTTAAATCCTAAAAAGTGCACATTTATGGACAGACAAGGAAGAATTCTTGGACATATTGTGTCTAAAAATGGCATAGCGATTGATATGGATAAAATTCATGTTATTGTTGAATTGCCTAAACCAACAACACTCAAAGGGATTCAGGCTTTCATGGGACATTGTGGATATTATAGATGATTCATTTACATGTATGCTATAATCACAAAACCCATGTATGGACTGATTACACTCTTTGTATGGACTGATGAGTGTGAGGAATCCTTCATGAAGCTTAAGAAAGCTCTCACTTCAGCCCCAATATTAAAAGCACCAGATTGGAATAAGATATTACATATACATGTTAATGCTTCCAATTTTGTCATTGGGTGTATATTAGCTCAACCACGAGAAAAGAAATTTGATTTTCTCATTTCTTATGCTAGTAGGCAGTTGGATGTGGTAGAGAAGAATTATACAACCACTGAAAGAGAAGGATTAGGGATGATCTATGCCGTAAAAAATTATAGACATTACCTATTAGCCAACAAATTTGTGTTCTTTGAGGACCACCAAGCTTTATTGTACTTGATCAACAAGCCATGTAACACAGGGAGAATAGTGAGATGGTTCATCATTCTTTTGGAAATTGATTTCACTATAGTTGTCAAAAACGGCACCACACACCAAAGAGCAGATCATTTATCAAGGATTATTTTAGGAGAACCACCAAAAGGGGTAAATGATGATCTACCTCGCTGGTCAGAAAATATGGTTTCATTGATGACCATAGCTCAATTGGATTCTCAAATACCACTTCCTATTACACAAGGATTAATTAGGCAATCGACCATGTATCAATTACTAGCTAGAAGGCTATACAAAATAAATCGAGATGGAATATTGATTTTGTGTACTAATTGTGAGGAGAAAAATCAATACCTAAGTCAAGAACACATTACAATAGTAGGGCTTCACTTTACGGAAGACCAAACTATACAACGGATCTTGAGACTTGGAGTATTTTGGCCAACCATAAGGAGTGATGTTCACTCATTTGTAAAAGATTGTCTTCAATGCCAGAAACAAACACCCATACCTCATGTGACATTATTTCAAATATCACTCGTTCCTAAGTGGAGTACCTATCTAGTTACTTACTTTATCAAGCAGAACATTTTCGGAGGATATGAGTAAACGTCGCCAAAGAGCTATTGAAACTGAAGCAAGAGACTATGCTTTTATTGGAAACCAATTGTATCGGAAAGGAAAAGATCAACATTTGTGTCTCTATGCAAATGAAGATGAATATATACCCACTCTAGAACAAGCACATGATGTTGGATTAGCTGGAGGTCACTTTTCTAGTGAAACCATCGCTAGAGTAATGTTAATGGCAAGCATATGGTGGCCAACAATTTTTGCAGATGCCAAAGAATATGTTCAAAGGTGTGATGCATGCCAAAACAAGAAAATGCCAACAAGGGTAGATAGCATGCCTTTAAGACCAATGATGGGGGCTAGAGCTTTTGCAAAATGGGACATAGATTTTGTCGAACCAATACAACCACCTTCTTATAGAACTCAAGCTCAATATATCATTGTAGCTAAGGACTATTTGACCAAGTGGGCAGAGGTTAAGGAAACCAGGAAGAATGATGCTAGAACCACAGTTGCATTCTTATATGAGAATATATTCACAAGATATGGACTTTTGATAGAAATTGCCAGTGATAGGGGAACTCATTTCCTCAATGAGGTAATTGAGTATCTGTTGAATGAATTTACGGTCATCCATAACAATTCCTCTCCATATCATCCACAAGAGAATGGACAAGCTGAGCACACAAATAAAATTATTAGCTCGGTATTCACTAAAGTGGTTAGTTCAAGACGAACTGGTAGGGAAATGAATCTACATGCCGCTCTTTGGGCTTATAGAGTTTCATTCAAGATTGCTTTAAATGCTACACTTTTTAATCTTGTTTATGGTCTTGATGACATACTACCGATAGAATTTCTATTGCCCACACTAAGGGTAGCTAAAGATCTTGAGTGGACCAGACATAAATTGTCAGAGACGCTTGAAGATTTAGAAAATCTTGATGAGCAAAAGCTAACAGCTGTAGCTCACATCTATGCACAAAAACGGAATCAAAAACAATTTTTTGATTCACATTTAGTCACAAAAGTCTTCAAAAAAGAGGACCTAGTTTTAGTTTATTCCCTTAAGAAAAAGGAAAATGGACCGTTTATCATTGAAGACGTATCTCCAAGTGGAGCATTAAGTTTTCCACTCTAGATGGTGAACCAATGGCTAACTGGATTAGTGGATGCCGCTTAAAGAAGTACCATTTTCCACTAACCAATGATTTGCTAGAGAAAATGCATGCAACAAAGCAAAGAAATATTAAATGATAGCAAGTTATTGATGAAGCTCAAGAGAAAGCTTGACTTTGAGTACTAAAAGCTGCTTTCAAAAATCAACAACCACCTATTCCCATCAACACTTTGGAACTAGATGACATATTATGGGAATTATAGAGTGATGCAGTGATGATTCTTGGAATCTCATGGATGCGGATATACAAGGCAGTCTTAGATTGGGACACCAATCAACTCAAACTATCACTTGAAGGAGGACAACTCTTAGTTCCAATTGCACCGAGCAAAGAGGAATGGAAAAGAGGTTGCCCACAAAAGAAAACACGGAACAATCAATCTACATTGACCTCTAGATAAGAAAATGCTACAAGTAGCATGCAAGGAGTCATGAAAATTTGGGTACAAAAAGCACAAATAAAGGATAACTGGTGTCAAATTTGGGTGCCCAAAAAATTATCTACCATAATGAAGGAAGTTTCACATCTGACAACTCAGAGAAAACATATTTCATAAGAGAAACTAGCACTAGATGGGTTTGGAAACCAAAGGAGCATTTATCTTCTCCACAAATTGTAAAGCCGATGAATCAATGGAAAGATAAATCTCAAAACACTCAACCACAACAGTTTATCAACGGAAAACCAAAATACCAATGGAGAGTTAAATCTCAGCAACCGTCATCATTGACACCTACAGCTCAGGAAATCAGTGTGCCAAAGCATCCAGATGGTACAATCAAGCAAAGAGCACACAAATTACAAAATTTTCTATTTAGAAAACAGCAACAGGAAACCTCAACCACGGAAACCCTTGAGTTAACTACTCAAGACCCAACTCTTGCACTGCATACTAGTTTGAATTTCATTGACCTTCAAAGCATGATAGAGTCAACCACGGCTATGCATAGACACAATTGTTAAACCCATGCACACAGTCGTTCCGGAGTACTCCATCTAGGAGGGGTGGAAGGAACTTTAGTAAGTAAGGACTATGTTTGAAGAGGGAGGAAAAAAGTTGGATGTTGACGTGTGGTTTTTTACAAAATTACCTAATAATTTATTTAAAAATCATCAACAGGGGAATTTTAGATGATAACATCTACTTGATGAGTGTACATTAAAAAATAGCCTCTTTGCCTATTTTCATCAATTTTGCTTGATATTGGAGCTTAAAAATGGAGAATTACACCAAAAGGCAATAAAATAGTGTTCTTCAATGGATTTTCTTAATTGCTAATTTTTCAATTTTCTTTTTTAGTGCATTTTATTATTTTCTTTGATTTTTTTCAATAAACATGTCAAAATTAATAATAAATAGCAAATGAGCTCGGATAGAGAAATTGAATATATGATGAGGATCAGAAGAACAAGACATACAGGCACAAACAATTTCAATCAAAATGACAAATGGAAGCGGGAAGCCTAGACGGCCTGTTTGTGCAAATTCTTACAGAATGAGCTAATGGAGTCTGATTGAGGAAATTTTTGAGTCCTAGTAGGACTAACAAGGGAATCTGGGGAAATTATTTTGGGAAGTCCGAGTATAGATATCCAATGTAGCCCAAAATCACCTCATTTCCACTAGTCACCCTTAGAGAAGAGAGCTCCCTACCTTCTTTGCACGCGATTTTTGGAGTCCACAGTCGCCCATTACGCTCTGGGCAGGTGCTAGAACACGAGCATATTGAGGGTGCCTCTGTTCATACGGGCACCCATTACCCATCCACGATAGGCTCTAGACCCTCAGCGGGGACACAAGGTAGCACCACCCAAGACCCTAAAATAGCCGCTAGTGATTCCTCCTCCGACTCAGAAATCATGGAAGCATACCCTACCCAAAACACTGAGAGAGAAGGCAATGCACCTCCCGAAGCTCCACAGCCTAGTACTAGTATGTTTAGCCGTTTCATGGAAACATTAGGTAGAGCTACTCGCTCAGAACCTGATGCAAATGAAGCACACGAAGGGGGTGGGGAAGTGGACTCTCCTTTCACATCGCACGTGGACCCCACACCCCCAAAGAGTGTCCATGTGGATATCCTTCCAACTTCTTACCAAGAAGGCCCTGTTGAGCTGCCTCCTTCAGAAGTTCCCTCTAGAGTACCGTTGGTGACAAGTAAAACCACGGGGAGCAACATTGCTTCTACCTCACAAGAAACCGTTAACACGTCGACTCTAGAAGGATTGTTCATTAATGATCATTGGACATACGACCTCCACACTGAGGTGTTGACGGATCTACACTCTGGCCGTGCCTACCATGTAGGATGGATAGAGATTGTACAATCCACCTCTAGTGCCACGAGCATCGAAGATCAACAGAAAATGATCTGTAATGTTATCCATGGCATTATTCAATCAGAAAGGCAAAATCGAGGGGTAAATATACTCTCAACTGGCCCCATGAGATTTCTGGATACGAGCAAGGCTCAATAGTCTACTCTATCACAAATGGAGACTCCTCTAATGAGCCCCATGGACCCATCTTACGTCATTTCACCTGGGGTCTCTATGCAATCTGAGCCTCCGAGCGACAACTTTAGCTTCCCTAACTTGGCTCAACCCTCTATTAAGGAAAACACAGTGCTCACTCCAGGGATAAGCCTGACAGAGAATGTACCGATGACATCTACGGTTAGCGCAGTGCCACTACCTAGTGTCGTAGTACCTAATATGGGGCCTCGACCGTATGTGCCTCTAGCCCCTTATGCACACATGGCCCCCACACCTCCAATTGTACCACTTGTTTATTCTCCTCGAGTGCCGCTCCCTAGCCCTTATCCGAGTGGACCTATGCCCGGTTATGTTCCATATCCTGCATCATCCACACATATGCCAAGACCGGTACCCATCCCTCTCCCACATATGATTCCAAGAGTACCTCCACCGGCCTTGCCTCCTCACATAGGTGACTTGGCAGCGTTTGCTCAAACCATAGGTCGATCTATCGCGGAAAATATGCGTCATGCATCTGATAGAGAGCCTAGAAGTAAGGCAGTACAAATTGCCAAACTCGCGCAAAAATTCAATGGGAACGAAGATGCTAGAAAACACATTGAAGTGTTTGAACAAGTATGTGATTCCTTAGGGGAACGCAACGAACTACATAAGTGCAATGCCTTAAGCTTGACATTAAGTGGGAAGGCTGGAGATTGGTATAGAACCCTAAGGGTGGACGAGAAAACAATCTACCCTACCCTTCGAAGGTTGTTTCTAAAGGAGTACATACGAGAAGGTGTGCTTTGGGGTGTAGCATCTCAGCTACAGAAGGCCGAACATAAGGAAGGAGAGTCAGTAAGGGACTTCATTAGTCGTCTAAAGCACTTAAACTCTCGCTGCCCTGTAAATGAGCGCTTCAACAATAACCAACTGCTTGATCGATTCATTCGAGGGTTGAGGAATGAAGGAATCTATAATGGACTAGTGATTAGAGGTATCACAACCTGGGAAGATGTCACTGCCAATGCAATCCAGTTAGAGGACAACTTGATGATAGCAGGCATGAGGGTGTCTACTGACACGAGATCCACTAGCTCACAAGCCATTGAGTATGAACCCATGACTGCAAAGCCCATTGCCAATGAGCCAAAGGTATTTGAGATATTCTTGACAGACCTCACCAAGGCAATCCAAGAGTCTCTTAAGGATAATCGACCCCCTCAAAATAGTCACATGTATCCAAGAAGGGAGCAACAATGGTGTTCCATTTGCTTTGGTCCACATAGCACTAGTGAGTGCCCTACGTTTAGAGTAAAATTTAATGGAACTTGCAACGCATGTGGTAGGTATGGTCACCAAGCTAAGGATTGTTTAATGATCAAACGTATGATGGAAAATAGACCACATGTAGCCTGGACGGATGCACCTCGAGCTCCTGTATTGATGCCTGCTCCACCTATTGAGCAACTACCGCAACACATGGTCCCTAGATCTCAAAATGTTGTACAAGCTACACCGCTACCACCTCCTGTGCTAGGACCGCAGCCCCCGCATCCAAGAGTCGCCCCTATGAACCAAGTGGGTTGCGAGCCATCTAATGCTTATGCAGATGGCTGTGAGGGGGAAATAGACACTAGTATTGCCTACGGACTTGATACATTGGAAGAGTGTCCTATATACTACATGGAAGATTGTTGGGGGCAAGTCAAGCCGGTTTATCAAGCTACTGCTCTCGCATCTAGAGGTCAAAATATCAACACCCAGGCTAGGAGGCCACCTCTTCAATGCTACGAGTGTGGTGGACCACATCGGGCAGCGGAGTGCCCTATTAGGCTGCAAAAGAATGCTGCACAGATGTAAATGAATCAAGGGAGCACGTCTGCAATGCCAATACTCACATGTAATCGTTGTGGCATAGATCACTTGATTGCCCAATGCCCCTATAACCCAAATGCGCCTAAAATCACACCCCTAAATTTGGTCGAAATTGCTAGTGTGACATCGCCAATACCACCCGTCGCACCCGCTTATGCGATTACACGGTCCATGCTTCAAGGGCCAGGCCATATCCTCGAAGAGAGAGATACCGCGTCAGTTATCCAAGCAAAGAAAAAGAAGACACGAAGGAAGAGGTCGCAGAATACGGGAAATTCAAAGCCAAGTTCCAAAACAAACATAGGAACAGGAGATGACCCCGTGTATATGAATGACCTCGAGGATGATTCAGATTCAATCGAGACGATGGAGACTAGAACCAATACCACAAAGGGAAAGACCGACAAAAAAAACCGTAACATGGAACCAAATGAAAACCGAATAAGAGAAAAGCATAAAGAGCCTCTGAAAACACCACAAGTGTTTCCAAATCCAATCCAAGACCCCCAAGATAAACCGCAGGGGCAAAAAGGGAAGAATTGTAAAAAGAAGATTGGGACGTACCCAAACCCAGTAGACGAGATTGAGTAGGTGAAACATCTAAGAGGTTTAGTGGAGGAGACTCAAGGGGAACTAGAACCAGAACCCATGCATGTCAAAATTCATGACACAGTGTTTCCCACGCAAGTTCATCCACCCCACATGAACCATAGACCGTTAGCCATATCTAGTATCATCCAAGAAGGGATTGAGGACGGGACATCAGAAAGTGAGCATACACCTTTCTTGTTGGAAAGGATGTTTAACGAAGGAATACCCGATCCCATTGAGGAATATGAGATTCCATCCTCACCAGTTCCTAGTCAAGGACCTACACCCTGCAAAATGCCAATGAATGTTGCCAAACTAGTGGACTTCATGTCTTCTGAGGTCCGAACCACGATCATAGCAAAGCTGTATGGAGATCCTGAGTTATTCCTTGCACTTCGAGCATTCCTTAACGGAGAGCTACGAACGGGATTACCGCAGTTTGCGCAACCAAATAGGCCTGACTCGATTATGATTGATGAGGAAAATCATGTGCAATAACTTGACTTAGATGGACACGAGTCTGTGATCGAGGTACCCATTAACGAATTAGGGCAGTATTTTGAAGGCGACGAGTCTAATGCGACCCTACCCATCACTACCAAGGGATTAACTATAAAGGGAATTCTTGATGGTGGTGCGGGAGTTAGCATCGTTACAAAAGATTTTTGGGAATCCATGGGAAAACCCCGCCTCAATGTTACTAACATTGTGGTAAAGATGGTAAATGGTACCATAGCCAAACCTATGGGGATGCTCAAGGATCTTAAGATCAAAGTTCTAGGACACAAGGTACAACATACGTTCATTGTAATGGATTTCTCTAAACACCTTATGTCATATGAAATGATTTTAGGACGACCATTCATGAGGGAAGCACAAATGGTTCACGATTGGTCTAAAAATCATGTCTATTTGCAATTCCAAGACTCTGTCCTTAGAGTGGATTTGGTGACTGGTAAGGTACACCCCTTAGGGAGTAAAACCATTATTGATCATCACTCTGACACCACCGTTCACTCGGCCCCACTACAATATTGTTACACTTGTAAGAAGGATACAGACATTGGCCAAGATTCTCCTTACATGGATGTGTTACCGGGTATGACGGAATCAGACAACGTAGACTGGGTACACCTAGCTGCAACCATACATACCTGTGGAAATAGAGGAACCACTTGGGTCACACCAGAGGGGGAATAGGTACCACAAATTGCACCTCTGAACATGATAAGTGTCATACATGCATCTTCTAAGGGCAAGGCAATTGTGGACCAATCTGACAGTGACACCGATAGCTCAATAGAAGACTTTAACCAACACGACTCAGACACTGACTTCCAGAGTGAAACGGATTCGGAATCTCATGAATTAAAGAGTGGAGCAAATTTAGAGTCAAAACATTCGGAAGGACCGAGCACATCAACCCATGATAGCTCCTCCGAGAGTGAAGAGGACACCAACGAGGACTCCTTTAGTGATCCAGATCTAAATGCAAATCAAAAGCAGGTCTCAAATAAGAAAAAGAAAAACCTTAAGAGGCGTCGATATCGAGCCAATGTACGTGCTAGGATAAAAAAGAAGAGATCCTTAGCAGAATGGATCAGTTATATAGGAGCATGTGATGCTCATCGAAAATTGGTAGACAATTGGGGTGAATATCTCCAAAATGTTATGTGGTGTAGAACACGACCCCATGACATAGCCCAATTAGAGATCATAGACAAGCCAAAGTTGAGCCGCACTGCAAGGAGGCGTCAAAACCAAGAGTTAGCTCGACAACACAAGAAAGCAGAAATGGAAGCACAAACCAAAGCACAACCAGAATCCACAGACTTGCATCTTGCACCAGAACATTTCAAATCTTACACCACAGGGGAAGCAAAGGTTGTGTACACAAAAGCCCAAAGAATACCTATCGATGGGAATAATGGAATCTATGATGGTCCGGCAATAGTTAAAGAAATAGAATTAGCCGACCCCGGTGAAGAATCAAAACCTGTTTTTATTGCCCAAGACCTCACAGAAGTTGAAGAGGCGGTCCTCAAAGAGCTTCTCAAGGAATTCAAGGACATATTCGCTTGGACATACCATGATATGAAAGGTGTTCCACCTTCTGTGGTCCAACATACAATCCCTATGATTAGCACTGCGAAGCCCGTACAACAAAGACCCTACCCGATGAATCCTAAGTACGCAAAGATCATTCAAGAAGAACTAGAAAATCTTATCAAATGTGGGTTCATATATCCTATTGAACACTCTGAATGGGTGTCTCCAATAGTTATCGTGCCAAAAAAGAATGGGAAACTCAGGGTGTGCGTGGACCTCAAAAAAGTTAATGGAGCTACTAGAAGAGACCATTACCCCCTACCATATTCCGAACATGTACTCGAAAGAGTTGCAGGCAAGGAAGCTTATAGCTTTCTAGATGGGTACTCAGGCTACAACCAAATCACGATAGCGCTAGAGGACCAAGCTAAAACTGCCTTCATCACGGAATTTGGCGTGTTTGCATTTTGTGTGATGGCTTTTGGCTTAACAAATGCCCCTGCTACATTCCAACGATTAATAAACACTGCTTTTAAAGAATATTTGAGAGAGTTTTGTGAAGCTTTCTTAGACGACCTTTGTGTTTACTCTTCTTGGAAAGAACATCTATCATGTTTGCGGAAGGTGTTTGAAAAGTGTAGGTTATATCGTATCTCATAGAACCCGTTCAAATGCCAATTTTGGGTCAAGCATGGAGTTATTTTAGGGCATATAGTATCCAAGAATGGTATCTCAACCGATGAGAGCAAAATTAAAGTGATTCTAGAGTTACCACCACCAACCAATTACAAGGGAGTTCAAAGGTTCATGGGACACGTGGGTTATTATCGACGGTTTATTTTATTTTTCGCTGAGATAGCACGTCCTTTGTACAAGCTTTTCATTGAATTTAAATGGACTGAAGAGTGTGACCAGGCCTATGAACAATTGAAGAAAACACTAGCAAGTGCTCCGATTTTAAGGACACCTAACTGGGATGTCATTTTCCATGTGCATATTGATCCATCAAACTTTGCTATTGGGTGTGTTCTCACTCAACCAGGAGAACATGAATTGGACTATCCCATTAGCTTTGCAAGCCGTCAATTGAACGATGCTGAAAGGAACTACACCACTACAGAGCGAGAAGGTTTGGCAATGGTTTATGCAGTAAAGAAATTCCGCTACTACCTTCTGGCAAACAAGTTTGTATTTTATGTGGATCATCAAGCGTTGCTATATCTGGTAAACAAGCATGCTCCACAGGAAGAATCACACGATGGTTGTTAATTCTTCTGGAGTTTGATTTCACGATTGTAGTGAGACCCGGTAAAAGGCACGTCATGGCTGATCATTTGTCTCGCATACCCAATGGTGAAGCCCCTACATGAGTTGATGATGAATTACCCGATACTTCCCTATTCATAGTTGAGACTATGCCTGAATGGAGTGAGAACATTGTTAACTTTTTAGTTAATGGTTTTCCACCCAAGGAACTTCGTAAGGATATCGCTCGAAGGCTAGTAAAAGAATGTGAACCCTATTGTTTGATTGCCGGAACTCTGTATAGATTAGGCAAGGACGATATTCTTAGGCGTTGTGCCCGCGAGGATGAATATTTGTATATCTTGCAAGAAGCACATATGGGCATAGCAGGAGGACATTTTTCAAGAGACCTGACTGCTAGAAAGGTGCTGCAATCAGGCTATTGGTGGCCAACTTTATTTAAGGATGCATCACTTTTTACAAAAGGGTGTGATGAGTGCCAACGTTACAAGACCACACAGCACAAAGACAGAATGCCCTTACATCCTATTAAAGTAACCCAACCATTTGAAAAATGGGGCTTAGACTTTGTAGGTCCAATTAGTCCCGCAGCTCGCAACACTCAATCTCGATATATTCTAGTTGCTATGGACTATGTAACAAAGTGGGCTGAAGCTAAGGCTTCACAAAAAGCTGACGCGAGGACAACAGCTAAGTTTCTTTTTGAGAACATTATCACAAGATTTGGTTGCCCTTTTGAAATTGTTAGTGATAATGGTACCCATTTTATAAATGAGGTAATAAGAGAGCTTACCACGACCTTTATGATATCCCACCATAAGTCTACACCTTATACCCGCAAGCTAATGGACAAGCCGAGAGCACCAACAAGACTCTAATCTCTATTTTAACCAAGACGGTAGAAGCTCATCGCACTGATTGGGATTTGAAGTTGACATCTGCTCTATGGGCTTATCGTACTGCTTATAAAGTGGCTATTAATTGTACGCCATTCAAAATGGTATACGGCCAAGAAGCGGTTATGCCTTGGGAGTTTGTCATTCCTAGTCTTAGGGTAGCTTCGCAAGAAGGATGGAATGGTAACCCCTTAACCGAGCGTTTGTATATCTTAGAAAAACTAGACGAAGAGAGACAGTTGGCTGTGCAAAATGCTCTTGTGGAAAAGGATAGGAGAAAGAAGTGGTTTGATCGCCATGTGAAGGACAAGGACATCAAAGTTGGTGATAAAGTCCTTATGTATGGAGTACGTAAAGAGAAGAAAAAGTTGAAATATGCTGGTAAAGGACCATATAGAGTATGTGAAATTACCCCACAAGGTACCCTTCGTGTGGAAACTCTTGATGGAGTTGAAACCATTGGATTCCTCAATGGGAGTAAATTCAAAAGATATTATGATCCTTTAAGCCAAGAAGAACTACGGGCCATTCATCAAAAGAAGGCCGCCAAAGCACAAACCGAGTTAAACAAGATACAAGCAAAAGGCTGAGGCTAAGGAGCGACAACAACGTATAAGACAAAAACGAGAGGCTAACCTTGGAGTCACAAATTCATTCCACGTGGAAATCGAAGAGGATGGCTTGGACTCTGACACACCTCTACGATACCCTATTGAGTTAAATAGTGCCCATGGAAAAGTGCTATATAACACCTTATTGGACACGGGTGCTAAATATAATCTGCTATCCTATGGGGTGTGGTGTCAGTTAGGGAAGCCACCTCTATCTGAGAGTATTATCCAAGTCAAGGGTGTCAACAAGAAAAAAACTACGGTTTTTGGAATCTGGCACGCTTCTGTCAGTTATGACAATGGAATTGTAGCTCAAGACTTTTTGGTCATGCCTACTGGAACTATGGAGGGTAATATAAACCTAGGCCGCACGTGGATGATAGCCACCAAATGCACTATTGATTGGGGGACTGGGGGTGTTACAACGCAAAAACCAACTCTTAGCCCTACCACTCAAGCCATAGTCCCTGAGATATTGCCTAAGGAAATAAAACCCAAGACATTGCATGTCCAGGAGGTTGAACCATACGTCCCCATAGCCCAACTCTCTAGAGCTTCAACTGATGTAGTTGAAAGAAAGCTTGAGACACACAAGAACCATCCTAATATAACAGAGAAAACATACAAGTGGGTCCCTAAAGCCTCTGTAGTGAGCATGGTTGATGCAAAAAAATGGAAACCTCGTAAGAATCGTCCCACTCACTCCAAGAAATGTAAAGAAACGTTGCGTTGGATTCCTAAACGACTATTGGAAGCCCAAGGATACTATGAAGGAAATAATCAAATCTGGGTGTCCAAACGTAAATTGTACTCTTACCTGTCACCTGGCCCATGTAACCCAATCCTGTGGCTCCAAGACAAACTGAAAATCGCGGAAAGGAAAAAATCATGGAATGTTACACACCCGCTCTAGAGCTAGTTTGGGTACCAAAGAAAGAACAATTTGTTCCACCTAGCTCAGGAACAGGGAAATCAAATGAAGCTTCTTGCTCTTCATGTAGTTCCTATATGCAAATAGAAGCTTCGACACAACCTCCACCTACCATTGTACATATCCATACAAGCACAAAAGAGTTTGCACCTCCCGGGGTAAGTTCACCACCTACAACAACGTTGCAAATAAAATCATGGGAGAGTACCTTACCACCCTTGCAACTAGATGAAACGCATAGGGCGGTCGAAAACTATTGGTTAAAACCTTCACCCATAACAACTTGGAACAATTGGTTTCAAAAGGTGACGACCTCATTCCAAAAGGTATGATCTACCCAAGGAAGGGGGGAGTGTTTGCTAACATCAATCATTCACTCGCTCCCCTCTCAACCTTCCTCCCTGACCTCTCAATTCCAATCTTAGGTAATGTATATATATAGCCTTATACTCACAAAAAACAAAAATAGTAAAGAGCAAGAGCGACTAGCAACGAGAGAGCACCCTATCAGATCTTACATATAAGTCCAAATTCACCGTGTCAATTCAAGCAACACACAAAAACAACTCTTATGTTTTAAAGGCCTAACCAAATCTATCTGTCTTGTCAGAAATGGCTACTTCACCAGAGGCATGCACTTCTATTTTTGATGAAAGGTACCCTTTGTCTTTTCCTCAAGTGTTCTACGTATGCTACCCTATACTTTCTTGCGAATGGGATTTGATAGAGAGCCTTGCATGTGAGAGAAATTTTAAGGAGTTAGAATGGCTGATACGTCTATGGCTAACTAGTGATCCCTACCCAGTAGCGAATGTGTCTCCAATGGCACATGCTTATTCTTTTGCACAAGATGAGTATCCACGCATCGCGAGGTTCTTGATTAGCATGCTTGCACAAGAGGATGATGAAGAGGAACTAATAGAGACCGAGGAAGACTATGGCCTCACGGACAACGATTTTATTTATCTAGATGATGAGGATAGAGGCCTAGCCTTAGGGTGGCCACCCGGTTTATATAATATCCTCTTTCCTTGATTCTAAAAGGGGTGACAGATAGGTAGGTTAGGGGTCTAGATTGTGTTTTGAGTTTGTTTTTTAGGAGTTTTAATTTTTCACACTGACATGCCTCCTAGAGGTATAGTGCCTGTTTTTGGATGTGTTAGGTAGGACTTATATGGATCTCCATCCACATGGCTGAGGACATCTGCTTCAACGAAATGAGCCACTCCATACCTCCAGGTGTACTACTTTCCATGATTCATGTTGGTGGATATGTGTAATTGCTAATAATGATTTTTCATTCTTTGTTTGAGTGCAATAGTTATGATTGTTATCTGCCATTATAGATGTATAAATTTGTCTTTGCTTAAGTTGATTGAACTCCAGTTTAATCTTATGGATGAGCCTGGAGATTAGGAGACCGTGACTTTAGGTTAACTCATTTACTTGACCACTAGACCTAGCTAATAAAATTATCCGAGTATTCGAAACCTTAGGAATTTTTTAGGCAGAGAAAGGCTTGCTCACTTAAACAACAAAAAACACTAGTGCGAATACCAAGGAAATGGAAGCAAAAAAAAAAAAACATAAGTGCCACAAATGAAAAATCTTACGCTGGAAGAGAAATCCTGGCTGGAATTCGTACTTCACTCACATGTATTGTCTATGGTACTAGAGCCCTAGAGGTTCCCAGTGTGGGCGCTTTTCCTTGAGAAGCAAAAAACCCCGGACATACAAAATAAGCAAACACGTCACATGATTGTAACCCAAAGTAAAAAAGTAGTTTTTAAATAATAAAAAAAAGACTTTAGCTTACAGTTAACATTTCAAGCTTTTGTTTGCAGTTGTGAGAGTGAGTTGGCTAATCAAAGCTGAAAAGCATAATTAGGGAATCTTGCATTTAGATAATCTTCTTAGCTTAGCTAGTACTAGAGTAGTTGTTTTAACCTTAGTCATAGCTAACTAATTGATAGACTCACCCTATCGCCTACGACAGACACCGTAACCGTATTATTTATTTAAGTAGAGTCAGGCACCGGGCTTGTCGGTCCAATAGGGAAAGGTAGAGTGATCGCCGATGAGAGGCGCACTCTAACACGAACATGCTAGGGTTAGTTGGCTAAGCATGGGCGCCCAAGTGTGAATGGGGTGAGCTCACATAAAAGCCAATTAAACCTAAAATTGAGTCATTCTCTCATTGTGCAATAGAAGCTGCTCTTGCTCCATCTCCACCTTCTCCTTCACCATCTCCTTGTGTGTGTGCGTGTGAGAGAGAGAGAGAGTGTGTGAGAGTGTGTGTGCGATCGAGCGTTGCGGTAGCACGACGGTGGCGAGGTGGTTGAGCGTGGCGTAGCGGCGTCTCCCTCTTCTTCGCGGCGTGGGAATCCTTCATTCGCAACTACGCAGGAAGGTGAGTGACACACCGTTCTTCCTTGTGAGCTTGTCTGTTGTATGACTGTGTGCTAGGAGCCTTTGTGGCTCGCACACGGCGCGTAGCAAGTCCCTAGCCTTGACAGCATCTCCTCTATGGACCCAGTATTAAATTTTCCTATGCCTGCTACTTTCTCTCTCTGTTGGCTTCATAACATATCTTTGTGCCTCTTCTTGCATGCCACCTTCTTCTTGCACTGAGGGCGCACACACTTCACCTAGCTTGAAGTCACTACTTCTTGTGTTGTACGAGCAATTTGTTGCCTGCAGATAGATCACCGTTACCCCCTGCACTCCTTATCACTATAAACTCTAGCAGCCTGCACTTTCTCACAGTCGCAAATGAGAGAAAGAGAGAGAGAGATTATGCGCTCCTTGCAAACCAACACATACAAAAGCTAATGTTCTCCATTGTAACCACCGTCAAGCAGACACAGTGCACCACAGGCCTGTCAAATACCATCGGGATGAAGGAGCAAAAAACTTGAAGCGCCCACCCTCGCACTGACGTACATCGACTTTGTGTGTCTCTCCGTCCTCCATGTACCAATCTGCTAACTCGAGTGGAAATCCCAAACTACCCCCAATATTTTGTCATAGATTCCCAAAATGCCAAATTTCTCCAAGAATAATTTTTTGTCGCTTTTCATAAGAAGATTGATTGTTCATCAATACAAGATGCTAAAACTACAATTTGAGTCTGTTGTGGCACGCTTTAAAGATGAGTTGCCATTTTAGACATAATTGCCTTTTTTTGCCAAGTGATTTGCGACAAATTACATATGGTAAGCATCTGAATTGTAAAAAAGGAATAGAAATTAGAAAATCTTGAACAATCCAACCAAAATAGACACAATGGCATTTTGCAATTTGAGGAGAATTTCCTCGAGTTAGAGGGGTATTTTTGTAATTTTCCCATTAAAAAATATATCTCCCTCTTTTTCTCTCTCTGTCTTTGCCCTCTCACATATCACATCTCTCTCTCTCTCTCTCTCTCTCTCTCTCTCTCTCTCTCTCTCTCTCTCTCTCTCTCTCTCTCTCTCTCTCTCTCTCTCTCTCTCTCTCTCTCTCTCTCCACCTCCATGGACTGAGATACTTGCCTTAATCAACTTTTCTTTTGATGTCAACGAGGATATCTTCAAAGATACCCTCTAATTCAACCCAAAAGTAAAATTGGCAAGACCTAGGTAGCTCCATCTTGATTTCTTAAGGTGGAATGTGGCAAGATTTCCCTACCCCTTCTCCTAGAGCAGACACACAAACCAAACAAAGGCACCACCATCGCAAGAGAGGTCTTCTTTCTTCAATGTTTATTTTTTAAAAAACTCCTTCAGAGGGTCTTCACCGATGCAACCGACGCAACCCTTTGAGGGAGATTTTTTTAATTATATAATATGAGAGAGAGAGAGAGAGAGAGAGAGAGAGAGAGAGAGAGGATGCTAGACGGAATGATACTAGCAAGGCATCACCGTGTCTTGCATAAAATAACAATCTCACCCTGTCTCTATAGTAAGGCCACACATTGTTAAGAGTTGGGTGGAAACACTTCCCATCACCTACTCATCACATGTTTTCTAGAAGCAAGCTTAGAGAGAGAGAGAGAGATGCCTCCCAAAAAAATTGTTATAGCCCCTGTCCCCCAACAATCTTTGCACCTCAAGAGTTATCCAATGTCAGGCTTTCTAGCACCTACCTCTTGCCTAGCATATCTATTCTTAAATTTAACCGCTGTGAGCGGGATGGAAACACACATAACGCCTCTATAACGACCAGACGCACACTCTTGGGAAGATACACACACACACAAACTATGGGGCACCACTCGGCTTACACAACACACCTGGCCGAGACAGGGAACACACCTATGGAGTGAGAGGAGAGAGACTATCCGTTTGCCCACTCCACACAGAGAGACACACACACTCACACACAACCAAAAACTCAGCTCAAAAGAGGAGAACTTCTGATGTTTAGATACAAATGAGCTTGGGCCAACACCAAGGGGGCAAATAGCTCACACACTATGGGTAAAATAAGCCAGATACAATCACAAACTTAAGCAGAAGCTTAGCTCATAGAAGAAACTTACACAGCCAAAACAGCAGAAAAAGAGTAAGGAATTTGGCAAAATGGACATCGCCATCGCGTCCGGAATGGCCCAAAATCCCAGTCTACAATGTCAAAGTGCTCAAATCCGACCTCGGATGAACAATTTACGGCCAAAACAGGCTCCAAAAACCCCAAAAACACAGAATAGCTTCCTCGAGAATTTTTACGCGCTACCAACTCCTCCTTATTGTAGAAAAAATACACTGGTACTAGTGATAGTGAAAATCGATGCACTATGTACATGATGTCCTACCTGTACACATGTGGGCCCCACGTAACCATCTGGCTCTGGAAAATGGGCAATTCCTTATTTGATGCACCATGCATGTGTATGTACATATGCGCAATCCCTTGCTCCAAAAAACTCCTGACATAATTTGCCCATCCCCTAGCCTGCTAGATCATTCATGATCAGCAGCAGCAAAAAGCGATATGAGACTCGCAGCGTCACAAGTCTCCTCATCCTTCACCAACACTGCTTGGTCCACAGACAGCTCATCTTGCTCCACCATCATTAACCTGGCATGATATAATTTAAGAAGCAATCCATTTACCCTTGACTTATGTAGAACCCCATCCAGGTTAGCCAGTTGATATGTACCATTTGCGAAACACTCCACTACCTTGAAAGGGCCTTCCCACTTAATTTGAAACTTCTTTTGGAAGGTGTTGTCCAGCTTACTGTTGTAGCGCAAAACCAAGTCATGCTTCTTGATACCCTTACTTTTTACCTTTTCATTTATTTTTGCCAAAGCCCTATCCTGCATCTGCCCATAATGTTCCAATGCACTCATCCTATCCAGTTGAACCTCTTGTAACTGTAAGAGCCTCTCTTTGAATGCATCACTAGGCGGCCCAAGCAACTTTTCTAACATCTTGACTGCAGACAACTCCACTTCCACAGGCAATAATGCTTCCTTTCCATATACCAAATGAAATGGAGTAAACCCTGTACCCGTCTTCACTGAAGTACGGTAAGCCCATAATGCACTAGGCAATTCCAAATCCCAATTCTTTCCTTGGTGCTCTGTCACTTTCGAAAGAATTTGTACCAACTCACCATTGAATCTTTCATTTAAGCCATTACACTGTGGATAATAAGGAGTGGTATGTTGGTGCCTAATCTTCATCTTCGCGCATACAAATTCTACAGTGTATCTAGGGAATGTGTTTGAGCTTTTAAGAATATAAATAATGCAAGTGGGAGGTGTGGGCACCCTCATTCCACCCGAGAATTTTGGCACATGCGGTATTTGTGGTGCCTAATCTGTGGTGATGCATGCACCACCCTAGAAGTGGTCAAAAATCATATGTGAGCATCTGGCAATGATTTTTGTGTATCAGAAACCAAGCCTACAAAATTTGGTGGATTTTGGAGTCCGTTTGGTATTTTTCCCGCAAAATATGCCCGTCCATGGCCAAAATTGGGACTAAAAATGTTCAAAAATGGTGTGAAAAGGCTTTAATTTTCCACATTATTCATGGTTCCGTGAGTGTTTAAGCTGAAGGATAAATTTTGCAGCCAATACTCAGCACTTTCACCTCTTTGTGTGTGGGAGGAAGCAGGGTTCCTACAGGTGGTCTAATGCAATCCCGTCGCGTTTTCATCTTGTTTTCGAGTGTGTGGAGGAGTGAATGAGAGATTTTTCTCTTCAATTTTTCACTTGGGGGAATCTATGGAAGTTCTAAGGTTTCCATGGGTGTGTGTGTGTGAGGAATTGAGGGAAGAAGGTGTGGCTTTCTGCAAGACTATGTGACCCTGTATCGGTGCCATTAGGGTTCGGCTACTCCAAAGAGTCCAATAGGGTGGAGTTTGGCGAAGGTTTTGCAATGATTTGAGAGAGGCCTTTTTTAGCTGGATATTTTTTTTTTAAATGGTTTTTCTTGTATATTTTGGTCACCAATAAAGTGTGATTTTAAGTGTTGACCAACTCAAATCACCTTGTAGCGTTTGCGGGCAGGCAAGGGCTTGTAGGTCGAGGCATTTGGGGTTTGAATTGAGCTTGTGGGTAGGATTTTTGTTGATATTTTGAGTGGTGGTGTGTGAGGTGAGGAGTTTAAGTGAATTCCTTGTGTTGTTTTGAAGTGTCAGGGTGTGTGAGTGTACGCATGGTCTCTTTTGCTCCATCATCCTTTGGCAATCCCGCTGGGGAGCAGAAATTTTCTGGCTGTGCACCTAGGTGAAGCGGTTTGCTATAAATTTTGAGCATCATTGAACAAAAGTGGTGGTTTGTTTGAGGTGCAAGACTTCAAAATTTGTGAAGTTACTCACAAGGGAGAAGCAACTTCAAAGGGATGGCATATAGTCGGCCAATGTTCACAAGGAAGGAGGATGTGAAAGACTAGATTGCTGACTTTGAGTGGCATACGCTTGGTATGCACATTGTGAATGATGAAGCAAAGCTTCATGTATTTCCTCGTCCACTCAAAGGAGAAGCTCGCAAGTGGTTTGAAGGTTTAGAGTAAGACAAAAAGCAAACATGGGAGCAGGTGAAGCAAGCCATTTTTGACAGGTTTGGGAAGAGACTAACATCAAAAGAAGCAACAACAAAATTGAGAGGTTTGCAGCAAGATGTTCATGCTAGCTTTTAAGATTTTTTGCAACACTTCAAAGGAATTTGGGTGGAATTAGAGGCAGCATCCCAAGTACCTCCATGGGATTTCTTTAAAGTGCGTCAGTTTATGGATTGTCTCCATCCAAGTGTAAGGGAGAAGGTCAATCAAATAGATCCTTCTATATTTGAAAGAGCTATGGAAATTGCCAAGACCAAGAGAAAAAAGATTAAACGGTGGGAGCAAGGTGTGACACATGTTGAGCCAGCGATGGTGCAACCAATGGTTCCTATGGCAACGGATGATAGAGTGGAATGAGTTGTTCAAGGTCTTGATCCTGCTATAGCCAGGGCTTTGTATGATCTTGCTAGTCAATTTTTCAAGAATTAAGGATTAACATAATGGATAGAAACCAAAGAGAAGAGCAGCCAGTTGGAAGAGGCAGGGGATGAAGGCTACAAGGTAGAAGCTACAATTGTGGTGAAGAGGGTCACTACACCCCTGATTGTCTTGAACCACCAAGAGAGAGAGGAGGGATGTACCCCTTATATGGGAGTGATCGAGGGAGAATAGAAGAAAATCATCAAGAGCGGGCACTAGAAGCACCACCACCGCAGCAACAACTAGAATGATTTCATGCAAATGGACAAGGTAGGGCTATCAACATAATTACCCTTGAGAATCAAGATGTGGATGTTTTGACCAATAAGAGAGCTAGGCATGATAGGGAGAAAGAGATAGAAGAAGAGAGGGAACAAGAGCAAGGAAGGAGAAAGCCAAAGTAGAAGACCAACAAGAGATTAGCAAGAGGCGACGACAAAGAAAAATAGGTCCAAAGGATTACCTTCTTAGCCAAGGTGTTAGAGACTATGATATTGTTGACAACATACAAAATCAAAAGGTTGATATATCTTTTGGTTAGTTGGTGGCTTTGAATGCTAAATTGAGGAGGCAGTGGACCAAATGTGTGAGTATGCAGCTTCCTTCCAAAAAAAAAAAGCATCAAAGCATGGTGTCATCCTTGAGGGTTGGTCACCCAGTGGATATGGTGCCCATAGTTGAAGGTATATCGGGAAATAAGATGGAAGTGCAATCATATGTGGATGGTGGTGCCCAAGTGTGTGTCATAACCAAGGCGATCATGAAGGAATCAGGTGTCAAGATGTTAGTGAATGCTTCAATCCGTATGAGGATGGCCAACCACAAAAAGCCAAGGTTTCTTGGGATCGCTAAAGATGTTAAGATAAAAGTCTTGGGGATTGAGTGCTTGGTTGATTGCTACATGATGCAAGGAGGTGAGAATTCTTATCCGATCATTTTAGGGAGGCCATGGCTTATAGCCCTTGGTGCTAAATAAGCAGGATGCGGTCATAGGCTTGATCACCATCCCCGACCAAGAGAAAGGAAGGACCATTGTCTACAACATGAAGACACATGAGATCCATACACATACCCTATTGGAGATGCAAGATGCAGATTTGACAGAACTACGTCATATGATAGTGATGCTTCCTCTACGTCATCAGAAAAAAGTGTAGAGGAAGGCTTGATGCAATTATGTCTTGATCTATTTGGGATAAGTGTCAAAAAGGAAGCATCAATGCATGATGTGGAGGTCAAGGAGGAGAAGGAGAATCCAAAAGCAATTGTAGATCCTGCCAAAGTGAACACGCAAGGAGCATGTTAGGAGAGGACTTGATAGACAAAGAAAAGAAGGAGTATGAAGACATGTTTACAAAGTTTCCAAAGCTATTTTCCACTGAGTATATAGAGTTCCAAGGAGAAAAAGGGGTCAAGCATAAAATCAATCTAAAAGAAGGTGCCAAGCCAAAGGTTCAAAAGCTTAGGAGGTTGGGGTTCATTCATGAGACTCAAGCACTTTGTGAAGATGAAGCTTTTTGAAGAAGATTTCATCTTTCAAGTGGAGGAGTCTGAATGGGTCTCTCCAGTAGCTATTGTGCCCAAGAAGAACAGAAGATTTAGGATATGTGTTGATTTCAAACCTTTGAATGTTGCAACCAAAAGGAATCATTATCCACTACCCTTCCTGGATGAAATCCTCAATCAAGTTGCAGGTTATGAAAGCTACTCAATAATGGATGGAATTTTTGGCTACTTT
This sequence comes from Adiantum capillus-veneris, assembly GCF_014529385.1. Taxonomy (NCBI): domain Eukaryota; kingdom Viridiplantae; phylum Streptophyta; class Polypodiopsida; order Polypodiales; family Pteridaceae; genus Adiantum; species Adiantum capillus-veneris. Next base: position 61,619,824 of record NC_140949.1, on the reverse strand, counting down.
TAGATCTTGATAGCGATTGAAGATCGATTGAAGATGACCTTCATTGCTCCTAGGGACTGTTTTGCCTACAAAATAATGCCTTTTGGGCTGGTTAATGCATATGCTACCTTCCAAGGGTCATGGACGAATTAATTGTTTGGTCCCTACTTGGGTAAGTTCATTCAAGTTTTCATGGATGACATTGGATGTTATAGCTCCAGGGTCACACATTTGGAGAAGCTGAGGTTGAGTTTTGAAAGGCTTCAACAAGAGGGTGGACAACTCAACCCATAGAAGTGTAAGTTTGCTCATGCCAGAGTCCATTTGCTAGGACATGTGGTTTTCCAAAAGGGAATAGAAGCAGACCCAGAGAAAGTTAAGGCTTTATTGCTTTTGGATTCACCCAGCAACGTGACAAAGTATTTGGCATCATTTGTGCATAAGCTCAGCAAGTAGTTGTCACGTTTTTTTTGGATGTTGTGTCAGTATGTGTATCCTCTCCAAAAATTGAGTCAAAGAATTCAAGGGTTTGAGTGGAATGAAGACATGCAATAGGTTTTTTATGGTATCAAGGAGGTAATGTGTGCTCTACCAACAGTGAGTCCTCCTGACTTGCAATTGATTTTCCATGGTCAGTAGCTTTTGAGTCGGTGCTCTTACAAAAGCAAGGAAGGAATTTCAAGCCATTCTATTTTCAGAGCAAGATGAAGAAGGATATTTGCTTTGGTTCTTGCTTGTCTTGGGTTTAAGACATATCTGTTGCCCCCAAAGCTCTATGTGCTCACCACATCAAACCTTTGGCCGGATGTAGTACAACATCTGAATTCTAGCAAGCGCATCTTAAACCCGGGGCGGTCACTTATCAAAATCTTCCTATATCACGTGCGTTCAAGATGTAGTACAACATTTGAAGTCTAGCAAGCACATCTTAAAGTGGACTATGGATATTGAAGAGTATGAGTTTGAGTTTAAAGTGGATCATTCCGTTAAAGCTTACTTGGAAGACATAGTGGAAGAATTGACAAGAATGATCATGAAGAGTAAGTGGATATTACACATGAATATATGATGATGTTTGATGGTGCATACAAGAAAGTTCTTCAAAAGGCAAGTGGAGGGTAATCATTAAGACCCAAAAGGCAATGTAATCTTTTTTAGAGCTTACGATCTTGATGAAGTTGAAAGTAACCATGAGGCTAAGTATCTCATGCTTTTCCTTGGATTGAAGCAGTGTGTTGAGTTTGGATTGAAGAGTGTCATTGCAAAAGGGGATGTATTGCTAGTCATGAATTAGTTGCTTGGTTTGTTTAAGCATGTTCCTCATGAGTGGAATAAAGAAGCTAATGAGTTGTCTACTAGGGACAAGTTGGATGCCTCGGTAGCTCCTCTAAAGGTTAAGGAACCTTATGTGCAGAAAGGGAATCATTACAAGATGTAGAAGTATTCCTTGGTAAAGGGAAATGTCCAGGGGGTATGTCAAAGGCTCAACGTAAGAGAATAGTTGCAAAAAGAAGAACTACACATTGGTAGGTGAGGATCTCATGTTTTGTGGCAAAGATAGCATTCTGAGAAAAGTGCCGTACAAAGAAGAAATAGGCTTGATTTTGAAGCACTACCATGAAGAAACGGGCCATCAAGGTAAGGATCAGGTTGTCTTTTGTATTTTGAGATTGGGTTATTGTTGGCCCTCTATGATGAGAGACAAGTCATGCCATGAATGCCAAGTGTTTACAAATCGAAAGCTTTTGGATGAGCCTCAAAAAGCTATAATGTCTTTTGATGCATTTGCGAAATGGGGAGTGGATGTTGTAGGTCCAATGCCAAGGACCAACAATGGCAAAATGTATATCCTTGTGGCTGTGGACTATTTGACAAAGTGGGTGGAAGCAAAAGCTATGAAAGATGTAACAGCAAGAAGAGTGGCCTCTTTTTTGTATGAACGGGTGTGTTGCAGGTTTAGAGACCCTACGGTTATCATTTATGATCGTGGACCAGGCTTCAGAGGAAAATCTATTGGTGGTCTCATGGAGAAATTGAAAATTCAACATAGACATTCTTCTCCTTACTACCCACAATGCAATGGGCTGGTTGAAAACTACAATGGTCAAATTGTGAAAGATGTTATCAAAGTATGCTAGAGAGCATCCTAAAGAGTGATACTTGGACTTGGAAAAGTGTTTGTGGGCTTATAGAACTGTCTATAGAGTGTCAAAACAATTTACGCCATATGAGATTGTTTATGGAAAGGAAGCTCTTATGCCCATACAGGTGCAGTTGGATGCCTTGAAGTTGTTGTGCAGAATGCAAGGTGCACATAATGACAAGCTACAGGAAAGTATTCTTGCTCTAGAGTTGTTGCAAATGAATAGAGAGAAAGCCAGCAATTATTATCTTCAACAAGCAAAGACAAGGATGGAGAAAATGAAGAGGCTTCCAGAGAAAGAGATTAAAGAGGGAGATTTGGTGATGAAGTATGATTCTCGCTTGGATTTCATTTTTCGAAAGAAGTTGAGGGACAAATGGTTGGGACCATACATAGTAAAGCATGTATTTTTGAATGGCACATATGAGTTGGAAAGGCTCTCTGGTGAACGTTTGTGCTATAGAATAAACGGTTATAGCTTGAAGAAATATTTTTCAAGGGATGTGGTTCCAGATGCAAATAGTCTCTTGGTTGAGCATAAATGTTCTACCTAGAGGGTGGGCAATGATGATAGACCACTTTTGGCATGTACAAAGTAGCGTGTATATGCATGGGCATATGTATAAAAATATGTAAATACATGCATTTGGGAGCTTTGCAAAGTGGTTTCAAGTTTTAAAAATGATGCAACATGTACACATTGTGAATAGTCAGGTTCGCGTGTGCTGGCAGTCGGGCACATGTACATGCTTGGATAGGGTATCGGGGCCTTGGATATTGTTCCTAGTGGCTTCTTTTGGATCTCGGGAATGTGTTTGAGCTTTTTATAATGTAAAAATGTAAATAATTCAAGTGGGAGGTGTGGGCACCCTCATCCCGCCCGAGAAGTTTGGCACATGCGGTAATTGTCTATTTGCGGTGTCTGATCTGCAATGATGCATGCACCACCCTAGAAGTGGTCAAAAATGATATGTGAGCATGTTGAAATTATTTTTGGGTATCAAGAACCAATCCTACAAAATTTGGTAGATTTTGGAGTTCGTTTGGTATTTTTCCCGCAAGAAAATGCTTGTCCGAGGTCAAAATTGGCCAAAACTAGGGCTAAAAAGGCCAAAAATGTCCAAAAATGGTGTGAAAAGGCTTTAAATTTCCACGTCATTCATGGTTCTATGAGTGTTCAAGCTGAAGGATAAATGTTTGTGCCAACACTCTGTAAAGTGTGAGCTTTGTCCTAAGGTGTGAGTCAAGGAGAGGAGAGTGGATTTATCCCACATACTGTGGAGCAAGGCTGTAGAGCTACTTAAAGCTCATCTCTTGAATCAATAAAGAACAACTTCATTTTGCACTACATGCTTGTCTATGGTCAGCTTGTGCTAAGCTAAGTCAATACTCAAGATTGTGTTATGAGTCCAAGCTAATCCTATCTTGGAACCTAATTCACTTGAGTGATAAGCTTGCTTACACACACTTGCACCATGTTTCTCTTTCATCCACCATAGCTAGCACGATCCAAATCCTAACATTTGGTATCAGAGCTTTGGTGTGCTAGCTAGGATTGTCATTATGCATTAGTGTGTGTTAATCATTAGCATCTCCATTACATCGATTAGAATTGCATAATTGTTGTCACGGCCCATTAACAATTTCATAGTTAAGTTGCATATCTCACTAATTAAGCACTAATCTAGTTGTGTGTGGGCATGTCCTTGGCACACCCAAGAGGCCACTACCCTCCATGGCTAAATAGGCTTGATTAGGGAGAAGATTAGCATTCAATTTTTGCATTTGTAAGCCATTCTTGTGTCAATTTTCTAGTGATTTGCACCTCCAATTAATCTCTCCACCTTTGCAATCGCCTGACAACATTGACCTCATCTCGAAGTGCTCGACGCAAGCTCTCCGTAGAGCCTTCAAGCCCTGCAATCCGAGCTCAAAAGGCTTCTCAATTAATCTCACCAAAATAGAGCTTTGTAGCCTTTAACCCACTGTTTTGCAAGCTTGATTTCCAGCCTTCAATCAGATTTCTAAGTGTGTGTGTGTGTGTGTGTGTGTGTGTGTGGGGGGGGGGGGGGGGGGGGGGGGGGGGGGGGGGGGGGGGGGAGGAAGGAGCACTTAATGCATTCCATCTATTGTTGGGTTTTTTAAAAGAGAGTCCGTGGGACCATTGCCTAAATAAGGCAGTCGGCGAACCCTTTTTTTGGCGAGAGCATGCGCGTGACGGTCTGCTGGCGGACCTAAGCCCGGCGGTCAACTGCACTGTAATTTTTTTTTCGGGTCCGCGAACGGACGGGGCCGGCCGACTGTCCGTCCAACGGCGCTGGCAAGCGATGCACGCGTGACTGTCCTCCGCCGATCGATGCCCTACCCGCCTAGTCTGCCCGCGCTTCTGCCCTCTACTCGGAGATCCTGCCCGCCTGCCCCCACTTGCTCGTAAAGGTGCCCTCCTGCCCGCCCCTTGCCCGACGAGCTGCCCGAACTGCCAGACCTTGTAAGAGCTCCATCCCGTGGCATTGCACCTGGCCATCACCCCTTGTTGGGCCCCCCTTCCCACGCTGCCTCAAAGGACTTCAAACCCGCCGTGCCCACTGGCACTAGCAAGGGATCCCGCGCCCGAGAAGCCAAGGTCGCCAAGCTACCACAAGGGGGTGCTCCCACCCTATGCACCGGCTCCAAGGGAAACCTCCAAGAGCTTTCAAAGCCTCAAAGGCATCAACGAGCCCGACCAAAGGCTGCCAAGCATCTCAAAGATATCCAAGCAATCCAAGAAGACATTCCTTGTGAAGAGTGACTTCACTTTATGAAGAGGAGCTTCACAAAGATTTCGAGTCCATTCATTAAGATTGAAAATAAAAGTCATTAAGTCTTTCGAACCCACATCCCTTGTATCTACCACTTGCAAACGGGGTTTAGACACTGCCAGTGTAATTATGCACTTGGTAAGACCGCCCTTTATATTTTGTATGTCAAATTTAGCCTCAAAAAGGCTCTCGTATGCACGGAATCTCATGGACCTAGACAAATAAGTAATGACTGCAAAGCACGTGACGGAGTCAAAAATTGCAAATCCAGCAAACTAAGTGACTCCAATGGAAAAAGAAAAGGCATTGATCAACCAAGGGAGAATGACCAGAGAAAAATTGGCAGCATTAACATACGCATCAGTAGGTCTTTTACATCAGTATTTTTGCATTGTGTTCGTTTTTTCAATAAAGCCTGATTGTACCACAAAAAAGGGGACAGAAGTACTCATTCGAGGGGAGGATAAGAAGTCAGACCATGAAGCAGTTAAAAGCAACAGAAGGAACAAAGGCAAGAGACCTGATAGAGGATCAGCTCACATAGTAGAAGACAAAAAGGACGAAGACGAAGGTAGCATTTGGGAAGACCCATTTTGAAGATGCAGACTCTCTACTTGTAGGGGAGGACTTTTTCCTGTGTGGATACCAACTTATCATCCTGTGTGGACATCACCATCCTTTGTGGATCTTTCTTGTGTGGATTTTACCATCATGTGTGGATATCACCATCCTTTGTGGACTTTACTTTCCTGTGTGGATATCACCATCCTATGTGAATTTTGTTAGCCTGTGTGGATTGTGCATCTTCAATATCTTGTCTTAGTCCAAACCTCAAGGGGAGGATTGTAAAGTGTGAGCTTTGTCCTAAGGTGTGAGTCAAGGAGAGGAGAGTGGATTTATCCCACATACTGTGGAGCAAGGCTGTAGAGCTACTTAAAGCTCATCTCTTGAATCAATAAAGAACAACTTCATTTTGCACTACATGCTTGTCTATGGTCAGCTTGTGCTAAGCTAAGTCAATACTCAAGATTGTGTTTATGAGTCCAAGCTAATCCTATCTTGGAACCTAATTTACTTGAGTGATAATCTTGCTTACACACACTCACACACTTGCACCATGTTTCTCTTTCATCCACCATAGCTAGCACGATCCAAATCCTAACACACTCAGCACTTTCACCTCTGTGTGTTTGGGAGGAAGCAGGGTTCCTACAGGTGGTCTAATGCAGTCCTGTCGTGTTCGCATCCTATTTTGGAGTGTGTGGAGGAGTGAATGAGAGATTTTTCTCTTCAATTTTTCACTCAGGGGAGTCTATGGAAGTCTTGAGGATTCCATGGATGTGTGTGTGCGAGGAATTGAGGGAAGAAGGTGCGGCTTTCTGCAAAACTATGTGACCATGTATTAGTCCCATTAGGGTTGGGGCTACTCCAAAGAGTCCAACAGGGTGGAGTTTGGTGAAGTTTTTGCAATGGTTTGTTAACCCTCACGGCTCACGGACACCCCATCACCTACGACGGACGTGTATTATGTATTTGGTAGAGTCAGGTACCGCTCACGGACACCCCATCACCTACGACGGACGTGTATTATGTATTTGGTAGAGTCAGGTACCGGGCTTGTCGGACCAATAGGAAAAGGGTAAGAGTGATCGCCGATGAGAGGCGCACTCTAACTGGGACATTCAAGGGATTAGTTGGCTAAGCATGGGCACCCAAGTGTGAATGGGGTGAGCTCATATAAAAGCCAACTAAACCTAAAATTCACTCATTCTCTCATTTGTGCAATAGAAGAGTGCTCTTGCTCCATCTCCATCTCCATCTTCTTCTTCTTCACCTCCTCGTGTGTGTGTGCATGTGTGTGAGAGAGAGAGAGAGGGAGAGTGTGTGTGCGATCGAGCATTACAAAGGCACGACGGCGGCAAAGCGGTTGAGCGCGGCACGACTGCATCTTCTTCTTCATCGCGGTGAGGAATCCTCCACGGCAGAAGCATAGAGCGGTGAGTGACACACCATTGCCCTCTTTTGAGCTTGCTAGATTAGTCTTGTTGTGTGCTTGGAGCCATTTGTGGCTCGCACACGGTGTATCGGCAAGTCCCTTGCTTTGACAGTGCGGCAAGGAGCGCACATTTTTGGCGCCGTTGCCGGGGAATCGCCCTGCACTAAGCCCAAGAGGCACTTTGTGCTTCTCCTATGAGTTGTTTGTAGTAGGAAAGAAGAGGAAGAGGAAGAGGGATGAGTTGTTTTTCTGTAAGTTGTTAATTTCTGTGTTGTCTGCAAGTTCTGTGATTTTTGCATAATGTTGTGTTTTCTGTTTGCACACAGTCTTTGCACAATTAGTAGTCATTAGCTTGTTTGCAGTGAATGAATTAGTAGGAAGGCAGTTAGCAATTTCTGTTGCACACAGTCTGCACACATTTTTCTGTCAAGGTTTGCCTGCACACAGTCTTTGCACAGTAAGGTAGTGAGAGAGGAAGTAGGTGGACAGTTAGCTCACTGTCAGTAAGCAGTTAACAGATTAGTTAGTAGATTAGTTAGTGGTTAGCAGCATTGTTAGTAAGTAGATAAGGTAGTGAGCTATCTGTGAGCTGTTGATTGGGAGGTTAGGTAGGTGAGAGTGTGTGTGGCCAAGAAAGGGTCACCTAAATCGCGCGGGGTCGTCGCCCAAAAAATAATAATAATAATTAAATAATTAAATAAAATTAAAAATTAAAAATTAAATTAAAAAGAAAAAAACCAGAAATATTTAAGCGTGAGTGACTGGGGGGCTACACTAAAATTTTGATCGGGATCGGGATCATTTTCCCAAGCCCAAGCCCAGGCCTATGATATATACTAGACTCACTCTTATATATATACCCTACCCCCTCAAGAGGGAATGAGAGCATGTGGGGCAAGTCCTCCACTCTCCTCCCTTCTCTTCCCACTTGCACCCTTAGACTTTCTAATTTGGGCCTAGTTCCCTACTAGAAATTGACGGTTTTAGGGATTCCAAGGGCATAAAGTGACCAAACGGAGGGCTGTAAAGCACGGCACGTCCCTCTGACCGAGACGATCGTTTTGAGCTATCATACGTTCTATTCTATAGCTGGGTCAGAAAAAAAGGACCAAAAAATCAAAAAATAAATAAATAAGAAAAGACTTGGGTTGCAAAACACCCAAAATTACTAAGTGAGCAGCCTTCACGGGCCCTCACTGACACTTCTAGGGGATCCAAGTCATATGAACCTACGCTCTAGACGAGTGTTAGAGCACGAGCATATTGGTAGTGCCTCCATTTACACGGGCACCCATTATTCCTCCACCCTAGGTTCTGGACCTTCGGCCGAGACTCAAGGTAGCGCGACCCAAGATCCTCATATCGCGTCTAGTGATTCTTCCTCTGACTACGAAGTCATGGAGGGGTATCCTACACCAAACCCTGATTTTTCAAGTCAAGACTCCTATGACAACAATCATGCCAGCTGAGCAACCGAGTGCTCCCAAGGTAGCAGTCACGGAGGGGCAAGCTATGGGGAGAAATAATGCTTCCACTTCAAGGGAAACCTCCAGCACGCCAGGCCTAGATGGGATATTCCTAAACGAAAATTGGGAGTATGACCTACAAGAAGAAGCTTTAACTGATCGGTACACAGGACACACCTATCATGTGGGTTGGTTAGATGTTCTACAATCCACATCGGGTGCTACTAGCATAGATGAGCAACAACAGAAAGTTTGTGATGTCCTCCATAGGATTGTCGAGTTAGAAAGACAGAACACAGGGATCAACATGCCTTCAACAGGCCTAATGAGATTCTTGGATACAGGAAAGGCCAACCAACCAACCCTGCCACAAATGGAGACTCCCTCAGCAAGCCCCATTGCTCCTCCATATGTTGTTTCTCCAAGAGCCTCAGTACAATCTGAGCCCACAAGTGGCAGCTTTACCTTCCCAGATCTAGCTCATCTTTCTCTTAATGACACTACGGCTACCATGCATATCCCAATGGTGAGCATGAAAAGAAGTACACCATGGAGTTCATTTGTTAACACTGCACCGATGCCTAGTAGCACAGTGCCCCCAACTATACCTACATGTATGTATCAATCATGTGCACCTGTCGTACCTCAGCCTCATGTAGCTCCTACACCTCCGATTATTCCAAGAGCTTACAATCCAAAATGGAATTATCCAAGCTCTTATACAAGTGGATCCATGCCATTTAATAATAACATGCCATATCAGGCACCCCCTATGCCTAGGGCCACGCCTGTAAACTTTGGACCACCGTCTAGTACACCACCATACAAAATTTGGGACCCAAGAGCCGCGCGTATGCCAAGGCCAAGGCCAACTCCCATCTCACATGTGGTTCCAGGAGCACATACACCCATTATACCTGCTCAAATAGGATATTTGGCAGCATTTGCTCAAACTATCGGTCGCTCTATTGCGGAAAACATGCGTAGTGCACCTGATAGAGAGCCTAGGAGCAAGGCAGTTCAAGTAGCTAAGCTCACACAGAAATTCAGTGGAGACGGAGATGCTAGAAAGCATATGGAAGTCTTTGAACATGTGTGCGATTCCTTGGAAGAGCACAATGAGCTACATAAGTGTAAGGCTTTGAGTTTGACCCTAAGCGGAAAGGCTGGAGATTGGTATAGAACCTTAAGAGTAGAAGAGAAAACGATCTACTCTACTCTTAGGAGACTGTTCTTAAAAGAATACATACGAGAGGGAGTACTTTGGGGTGTAGCCTCTCAGCTCCAGAAAGCCCAACGAGAAGAAGGTGAATCCGTGAGAGACTTCATTAGTCGCCTAAAGAATTTGAATTCTCGATGCAATCCAAACGAGCGATTCAACAACAACCAATTGCTCGATAGATTCATTAGGGGACTACGACATGAAAGTATCTATAATGGCCTAGTCATTAGAGGTATCACTACTTGGGAAGCAGTCACCATGAATGCAATCCAATTGGAGGATAATTTAATGATTGCAGGAGAAAGAGTGTCTGTCGAGCCAAAGTCTAGTAGCTCGCAAGCATCAGGGCATGAGCCAATGAAGATAAAGCCAATCGTGGAAGAGCAAACGATATCTGAGATGAATTTGGTAGATCTCACAAAGGCCATCCAAGAAAGCCTTAGGGGTAATCGTGCTCCACAAAACACTCATATGTATCCAAGAAGGGAGCAACAATGGTGCTCAATTTGCTTGGGCCCACATACTACGAGTGAATGCCCTACTTTCAGAGTAAAGTTTAACGGGACGTGTAACGCGTGTGGTAGGTATGGCCATCAAGCGAAGGATTTCCTAATTCTTAAACGCATCATGGAAAATAGACCGCCTATAGCTTGGGCAGACTCACCTCGAGTTCCTGCATTGATGCCTACCCCACCCATGGAGCAACAGTTGCCATTACAACACATGGTCCCTAGAACCCAAAATGTGGTCCAAACCACACCGTTGCCACCTCCAGTGCTAGCACCGCAACCCCCTCATCCAAGAGTTACACCTATGAACCAAATAGGTTGCGAGTCATCTAATACTTATGTAGATTGCGAAGAGGACATAGACTCTAGTATCACCTATGGAGTCAACATGCTTGAGGAGTGTCCCATGTACTATATGGAAGACCATTGGGGACAAATCAAACCGGTATATCAAGCTACTGCGCTAGAAGCAAGAGGCCAAAACATTAATAGTTTTGCCAGGAGACCACCTCTTCAGTGCTACGAATGTGGTGGACCACATCGAGTAGCTGAGTGCCCCATTAGAATGCAAAAGAATGCCGCACTAATGCAAACAAGTCAAGGGAGTGCATTGGCAATGCCAATACTCATTTGTAATCGTTGTGGCATAGATCATTTGATCGCACAGTGTCCTAACAATCCAAACGCACCGAAAATCACACCATTGAACATAATAGAGATCGTTGATGGGACACCACCAACTATAAACATAGCACCAGTGAATGCACTCACACGGTCGATGCTCCAAAAGCAAAATTACATCCTCGAAGAGAGAGATGCTGCATCCATTGGCCGAGCGAGAAAGAAGAAAACACGAAGAAATAAATCCCTTAATGCTTCTAGCTCAAAACCTAGTTCAAAGACTAACATAGGGACAGGAGAGGATCCCGTGTATATGAATGACCCTGAGGATGACTCAGATTCGATAGAGACCACGGAGACCAAAACTATTACTACAAAGGAAAAAGCCAGTGAGGAGGATCACGAGAGGGAATTACGACGAACACCAAAAGAGTATTCAAAGTTAAACTACCCAGTTGCGAACCCCCAAGATAAGCCACGAGAGACGAAAAATGAGGATTGCAAGAGAAAGATTGGAACCTATCCAAACCCAACAGTGGAAATTGAACGAGTCCAACAACTGAGGGGTTTGGTGGAAGAAACTCAACGAACATTAGAACCTGAACCCAAACATATCCAGATGTCGGACACAGTGTTTCCCACACAAGTTCAACCTCACAAGAACTATAGGCCATTAGCTATACCCAGTATCATTCGGGAAGAGAGTGAGGGTAGGACATCTGAAAGTGGGCACACACCTTTCCTACTAGAGAGAATGTTTGGTGAGGGAATACCCGACCCCCTTGAGGAAGTGGAGATTCCATCTTCACCATTCTCTTGTCAGGGTCCTACGTCCCACAAGATGCCATTAAATGTTGCCAAATTGATGGATTTCATGTGTTTAGAAGTTAGAACCACCATCATGTCCAAACTATATATAGACCCCGAGCTAGTCTCAGCTCTTCGAGCCTTCCTCAATGAAGAATTACAAGCCGGATTACCACAGTTTGCATATATGAACAAACCTGACTCGGTAATGAATGATGAGGAACATTTAGCACCACCATCTGACCTAGCGGGACATGAATCTGTAATTGAAGTACCCGTTAACAAGTTGGGGCAATACTTTGAAGGTGATGAATCTAATGCTACTCTACCAATCACTACTAAAGGATTAACTGTAAACGGAGTCCTTGACGGTGGTGTGGGAGTCAGCATGGTGACAAAGAGTTGTTGGGAGTCTATGGGGCGACCTCACCTTGAAGCCACAAGCGTAGTGGTAAAAATGGCTAATGGATCTATTGTTACGCCTATTGGAATGCTAAAGGATCTCAGAATCAAGGTCTTGGGACACAAGGTAAGGCAAACTTTCATTGTTATGGATTTTTCCAAGCATCCTATGTCATTTGAGATGATCTTAGGGCGTCCATTCATGAGGGAAGCAAAAATGGTGCATGACTGGTACAAAAACCACGTCTACTCACAGTTCCAAGACTCTGTCATTCGAGTTGATCTTTTAAGTGGTCGAACGCATCCTCTAGGAAATAAATTCATCATTGATAATCGATCAGACACAACAATTCACTCAGCTCCATTACAGTATTGTTACACGTGTAACGAAGACACGGATATTGGGAAGAACTCTCCTTATATGGATATCCTACCCGGAATGGCTAAGTCAGACAATGTCGATTGGGTACACCTAGCGGCAACTATAGATACATGGGGAGCTAGAGGAACAACCTGGGTAACACCAGATGGGGAAGAGATACCACACATTGCACCAGTAAACATGTTAGGTGTAGCGCATGTAACATCCGATGATAAGAAAGAGGCACACCTACCTGAGAGTGAAACCGATGATTCCTCAAAGGCTTCAGGCCAATACACATCAAAAACGGAATCTCAGGGAGAAATGGATTCAGAACCTGAGGAAACGTCGAGTGAGCCAAGTATAGAAATTGAACACTCAAGGTCTAGTACGACCATCTATGGTAATTTATATGAGAGTGAAGAAGATACAAGCAAAGACCTATCAAGCGAGTCGAGTTCAAACATTTACCAAAATCAAAACCTTAACAAGAAACAAAGGTCATATAAGAGATGACGATATCGAGAAAATGTGAGAGCTAGGATAAACAAGGAAAGATCTACTGCAGAATAGCTTAGCTATCTAGGGGCATGTGATGCTCATCAAAAGCTAGTAGACAATTGGGGTGAACATCTCCAGAGTGTCATGTGGTGCAGCCCGTGACCCATTGACCTCGCCCAATTGGAGGTTACAGAGCCGAAATTGAGTCGAACTATAAGAAGACGTCAAAACCGAGAGTTAGCACAACAACAAAAGGAGGCAGAACTAAAAGAAAGGTCTCCGTCAGGACAAGAGCCTGCTGACTTACATACGGCTCCTGAACATTTTAAATCTTATACCACGGGGGAGCGAAATGTTGTGTATGCCAAAGCCCAACGAATACCTACCAATGGAAGCAGTGGAGTCTATGATGGTCCAGCGGTAGTTAAAGAGATAGAATTAGCAGAACCAGGTGAGGAGTCTAAACCAGTGTTTATTGCTCAAGACCTTACCGAAACTGAAGAGGCTGTACTTAAGGAGCTCCTCAAGGAATACATGGATATCTTTGCTTGGACATATCATGACATGAAGGGCGTTCCACCTTCTGTGGTGCAACATACAATTCCCATGATCAACACTGCTAAACCCATCCAGCAACGACCCTATCCAATGAATCCTAAGTACGCCAAAATTGTACAAGAGGAGATTGAAAAACTTATCCAATGTGGATTCATATACCCTATTGAGCACTCAGAATGGGTTTCTCCAATAGTCATTGTGCCAAAAAAGAATGGGAAACTAAGAGTGTGCGGGGACCTCAAGAAAGTTAATGCAGCCACTAGGAGAGATCATTATCTCTTGCCATATTCAGAACATGTGCTTGAAAGAGTTGCGGGCAAGGAAGCTTATAGCTTTTTAGATGGGTACTCTGGTAACAATCAAATCACAATTGCAGTAGAGGACCAAGCTAAAACTGCTTTTATCACAGAGTTTGGAGTGTTTGCATTTTGTGTTATGGCTTTTGGCTTAACAAATGCCCCTGCTACATTCCAACGATTAATAAACACTGCGTTTAAAGAATTTATAAGGGAGTTTTGTGAAGCTTTCCTAGACGACCTTTGTGTTTATTCTTCTTGGGAGAAGCATTTGTTATATCTACGAAAAATATTTGAAAGGTGCAGATTTTATCGCATCTCATTGAACCCTTTCAAATGCCAATTTTGGGTTAAGCATGGAGTCATTCTAGGGCATATAGTGTCCAAGAACGGGATATCCACAGATGAGAGTAAGATTAAAGCCATTGCCGATTTGCCACCACCTACGAACTATAAAGGAGTTCAAAGATTTATGGGCCATGTTGGTTATTATCGAAGATTTATTTTAAACTTTGCCGAGATAGCACGTCCATTGTACAAGCTTCTTATCGAGTTTCACTGGACGGAAGAATGTCATCAATCTTATGAGTTATTAAAGAAGGCCCTAACAAGTGCTCCAATCCTGCGAGCACCTGATTGGAATGTACCTTTTCATGTGCATATTGATGCATCAAATTTTGCTATTGGGTGTGTTCTAACTCAACCAGGAGAACATAAATTGGACTACCCTATTTGCTTTGCAAGTCGCCAATTAAATGATGCCGAGATGAACTACACTACTACAGAGCGCGAAGATCTAGCTATGATTTACGCAGTAAAGAAATTTTGCTATTACCTTCTTGCTACCAAGTTTGTGTTTTATGTTGATCATCCAGCATTGCTATATTTGGTAAACAAGCCGTGTTCCACAGGTCGAATTACACGATGGTTGTTAATTCTTCTTGAGTTTGACTTCACCGTTGTTGTGAGGCCTGGGAGGAAACATGTCATGGCGGATCATTTATCTCGTATCCCTAATGGCGAAGCTCCTACGGGGGTTGATGATGAATTGCCTCATACTCCTTTGTTCATTGTTGAGACAATGCCTGAATGGAGTGAAAAGATTGTTAACTTCTTAGTTAATGGTTTTCCACCCAAAGAACTGCGAAAAGATATAGCTCAAAAATTAATCAAGGAATGCGAACCCTATTGCTTACTGGCTGGGACTCTCTATAAGAGAGGAAAAGATGATGTTCTTAGACGCAGTGCCCGCGTGGATGAGTATTTATATATTCTACAAGAGGCACACATGGGCGTAGCTGGTGGTCACTTTTCAGGAAAGTTGACTGCCCGAAAGATCTTACAGTCAGGCTATTGGTGGCCCACTCTGTTTAAGGATGCATCACTTTTTGCAAAGGGATGTGATGAATGCCAACGCTTCAACAAGCCACAAAGAAGGGATAGGATGCCTCTACATCCCATCAAGGTAACCCAACCATTTGAAAAGTGGGGCTTAGACTTTGTAGGACCGATTAGTCCGGCTGCACGTAACACGCAATCACGATATATCATTGTCGCTACTGACTATGTAACCAAATGGGCTGAAGCAAAAGCAACACGAAAGGCGGACGCAAAAACAACAGCTAAGTTCCTCTTTGAGAACATTATCACACGTTTTGGATGCCCCTTTGAACTTGTGAGTGACAATGGAACTCATTTTATAAATGAAGTAATAAAAGAACTCACATCAAACTTCATGATATCTCACCACAAGTCTACACCCTATTATCCCCAAGCAAATGGCCAAGCTGAGAGTACCAACAAAACTCTCATCTCCATTTTGACAAAGACAGTCGAGGCTCATCGCATTGATTGGGACCTAAAGCTTACATCAGCTTTATGGGCTTATCGTACTGCGTATAAAGTTGCTATTAATTGCACACCGTTTAAGATGGTGTATGGCCAAGAAGCAGTTATGCCATGGGAGTTTTTCATTCCTAGTCTTCGAGTAGCTTCTCAAGAAGGTTGGGATGGTAACCCCTTAGTGGAGCGATTATATATCCTGGAAAGGCTAGATGAAGAGAGGCAATTAGCTGTGCGAAATGCTCTAGTGGAGAAGGATAGGAGAAAGAAGTGGTTTGATAGCCATTTAAAGGATAAAGACATCAAGGTTGGTGATAAAGTTCATATGTACGGGGTACGTAATGAAAAGAAGAAATTGAAATACGCTGGTAAGGGACCATATCGAGTGTGTGAAATTACCCCGCAAGGTACCATTCGTGTGGAGACTCTAGATGGAGTTGAAACCATTGGATTCCTTAATGGGAGTAAATTCAAAAGATATTATGATCCTCTAAGCCAGGAAGAGTTGCAAGCCATCCATCAAAAGAAGGCTGCCAAGGAACAAGCGGAGCTTAAAAAAATCCAAGCAAGAGTTAAGGCTCGAGAACGACAACAACGTCTTAGACGCCAACGAGACGCTAATCTGGGAATCACGCAAGCATTTTTCGAGGACACAGATGATGACTCATTAGAATCTGAGCCACCCCTACGATACCCAATTGAACTAAATAGCCCCTATGGGAAAGTACTATACAATGCCTTATTAGATACGGGAGCTAAACACAATTTGTTATCCTATGGAGTTTGGTGTCAATTAGGGAAACCGACCCTATCCCCGAGTACGATGCAAGTCAAGGGCATTAATAAAAAGAAAACTGCTATTCTTGGAGTCCTTCAGACCCCTGTTGTCTATGAAAATGGAAGCATAGTGCAGAGGTTTCTAGTCATGCCCGCGGGAGCTATGGAAGGCAACGTAAACCTGGGACGCACGTGGATGTTGGCAACCAAATGCACTATTGATTGGGATACTGGTAGTGTCACGACGCGACCACCGACTCTTACCCCTATCATTCAAGCAAAGTCACCTACGTTGCAAACTCTAGAAAAGTTGAAGGATAGCCAACATTCACAAGCCAAGGTGGTTAACGCGTCTTTGCCGGCTACCCATGAATCTAGCACTTCAGCACTTATAGTTGCAGCAAGCAGTAATATTGCAAGTACTCAACCTGCACGACCTAAGAGTACATATCAATGGGTCCCCAAGGCCTTACTTCCAACTACCTCAACCCTCCCATCCATTCCAAGAAAAAATTTCCCGGGAAAACCAAGAGCGCGCCCTAGGAGAGTCAAGACCAAATCACGATGGATTCCAAAACAACTATTAGAAGCCCAAGGCTACTATGATGGAAATGAGCAAATTTGGGTACCTAAACGTAAAATGTGTCCTTCCCTATCGACAACAAACCCATATGTGTCAAACAGTGTAACGCTAAAGCCAATGGCAGACTGTGGGAAGGGAAAGATCACAGAATGCTACACACCTAGTCCAGAGCTAGTTTGGGCTCCAAGGCAAAACCAATTTATTCCACCTAGCTCAGGAAGGGGGGAGTTCCATGAAGATTCTAGCTCCTCATGTAATACATCCATAGAGGTAAAAGCTTTTACACAGCCTCAATCTATAGTAGTAAACCTCCATGAAGCTACAAAAGAATCCACACCTCCCAGTGTTCAAGAATCACCTGATGAACCACTTCAAGTTCGATCCTGGGAGAGTACCTTACCACCCTTGCAACTTGACGAGGCACCAAGGGTAATAGAAAACTACTGGAAAAAATCCTCACCTATTACCAACTGGAACAATTGGTTTCAAAGGGTGACGACATCATTTCAAACGGTATGATCTACCCAAGGAAGGGGGGAGTGTTTGTGGACATCCATCATTCACTTGCTTCCCTCTCAACCTTTCTCCCTGACCTCTTAATCTCCGATCTTAGGGAATGTATATATAAAGCCTTATACTCACAAAAACAAGATAAAAAAGTAAAAGAGCAAGAGCCATAACATAAATCATAAAAACAAATTATGCACAAGAACACGACCCTTGTAATATTTGCACTCTAACCATCATCTATTTGCGTGTATAGATATGGCTAGTACGCTAGAGTCATCCACTCCTGCCTTGGGTGAGAGGTACCCTCATTACTTTTCACAAATATTTCACATGGTCTTTCCAGTGCTTGCATGTGAATGGGATTTGATAGGTACGCTAGCATGTGAGAGGAATTTTGAGGAGTTAGAATGGTTGATACGTCTCTTGACCACGTCTGATCCATACTTAGTAGAGAGTGTTTCTCCCATTGCACAAGCCTACCCTTTTGACCAAGATGACTATAGGCGTCTAGTGACCTTCTTAGTAAACATGGGCACCTATGATGAAGAAGAAAATTTACACGACTACACGGATGGCACATATGGTCTCATGGATGATGACTTTGTTTATCTCGACGACGAGGATAGGGGTTTAGCCTTAGGGTTTCCCCCCAACCTCTACAATATCCTATTCCCTTGACTCTCTAGGGGGAGTGAAAATAATTAGGTTAGGGTTCCTTATGTTTTTTGTTGTGTTCAATAAGTGTTGGTACCTTTTTCCACTAGTGTGCCTCCTGGAGGTATTCCTTTTGTTTCCTAGTGTGTACAGGAGCGTGTTGCTATTGGTAGGATTTGGACCTTCATGGAATCTTTATCTCAACTCACTCTTCAAATCAAGCGCGACCATCGACACAAACAGGTGTTTCTTGTCCATTAGCATTGCCCCTTATCTTTTTTGCATCTATGATTGTCAGCTTTAATTGTGATTGGTAGCCTAATATTCACCGCATTTGCTTAGTATCAAACATCTAATTCAATGTAATTTCTTGTCATAATCACTTGTCTAGGTTTAAAAATCAAGCAGTCCGACAAACTAGTTTGACCAAGTTAGGTGTTAGAAATCTTCTCTTAATACCATGGGGAATGCCTTCCTAATAATTAATGGTTACTTAGGTTCTTAATCCGATTTAGGCAGCATTGTGTGAAATGTACTAGGGCTTTCTAGTGGGCTTGACCCTATTGACCTTTAGCTTAAGTATTATAAAGGGATTTTACTTGTGTGATGAGCCTGGGGAGGTGTATCATTGTTATATGACCCCCCAAAGTTACAAAATTAAAATGCTGAAAATGAACAAACAAAAAATCAAAGTGCCACACTGTAAAATCTTAAGCTGGAAGAGAAATCTCAGCTTGATTTGGTACTTCACTCACATGTATTGCCTATGGTACTAGAGCCCTAGAGGTTCCCAGTATGGGCGCTTTTACTTGAAAATCAAAAAACCCAAGGCATACAAAATAAGCACACACATCAAAATTGAATCATTGTGAAAAGACTTTGGGGGGTCAAAGAAAAAGTAATCAGTCAGGCGATGATTTCATGAGAAATTCCTTTTATGGTAGCTTAACTACAAGGTCTTCTAGATATAGCCTCTAGTCAGCCCTCAAACATGAATACTTGGCTCTCGCGATTAAACAATTTAATTGACCACAGAAAATTAAGAAGCTTACCCATGGTATTAATATTCGATCTCTAGTGCCTTTCGACCGTCAAATTAGCGACCCCAGACTTGTTTAATTTTTTACCTTTACATCTGTTTATGCATTTGATTACATTGCAATTTAATGTTCATTGCTAACAAATTGTTTGAAATTCTTTTACCAATCAATTTGTCTAACTAAAACTGCATATGCTTTTTACTGTGCCAATGTTGTTTGATTTTGCAGTGACTGAAGAAGGCTAAGGACATTCATCTCAAATGCTCTTCAAACCCTTTATGCTATATGTTGTCACTCTATGGCCTTTGGGCCATAGGGTGACCTCTGTGCTAGTAACAAATCCTCTATGCTCTATGTTTGCACCCTATGGACCTAGGGCCATAAGATACCGTCTATGATAGTAAGAAATCCTCTATTCTCTATGTTTGCACCCTATGGACCTAGGGCCACAAGGTACCCTCTATGCTAGTAAGAAATCGTCTATGCTCAATATTGAAACCCTATGGCCCCAAGGCCATAGGATGTCCTCTATGGTAGTAAGAAAAACCCTTTACGCTCTATGTTGGCACCCTATGGAGACTTGGGGGCCATAAGGTACCCTTTATATGGAACCTATCTTGGAGAAATGGTGGATCATCCTTCTCTCCATGTTTCAATGGAGCCTATCTTGGACAAGTGGTGGACCTTTGCTTCTCTCTATGTTTCAATGGAGTTAGCTTGGACAAGTGGTGGGTCTTGGAACAAAACCCCTTTGTAAAACATAGCATGGACATTACAAGTGATGAGGAAAAATATCATTCAAGATATAACCTTATAGGTTGGAAAAGTGGTGATGAACCTTGACAAGTGGTGAAGGATACCATTTAAGATATACCCTTATAGGTTGGACAAGTGGTGGACCTTAACACCCAGTTATTCTTAATATAATGACATAGAGTGGATAAGTGGTGAATCATAAGAAAAAATCACTCATGCTACTAGGTATAATACGGTAGAGAAGTGGTAGACCTGGAATGTAAACACCCCATGTACAAAATATCATGGTTTTAGGGTGTTTCAATGGAGCCTAGAATCTCGGAGACATGGTAAAAAGGCAATGTATCCTCAGCTAAGTTGTTTAGTGCTGCAAGGATTTGATACACATTATTCCTAGTAGCTGTCGACCAAATTGCAACATTAAACCTTTGTAAAATAGTCTTCAAGAATTGGATGCAACCTGGCCTGAGTATAATATATCTTTTTGAATCCATTTGCACTGAGTTGTGGTGTGAGGATGGTTGAGGGGAACGTTTCAACAATAGACCATTTAAATCCAATATAATTGTAAGCATGGATTTCTCAACATCTACGCTACATGACGTAGTACCAATTGGCAATAGCTCGTGAGTGCTTCAACTCAACAGCTTCCGAGGACGGAATCTACATCAAGAAGGGGGGCATGTTAACCCTCACGGCTCACGGACACCCCATCACCTATGACGGACGTGTATTATGTATTTGGTAGAGTCAGGTACCGGGCTTGTCGGACCAATAGGAAAAGGGTAAGAGTGATCGCTGATGAGAGGCGCACTCTAACTGGGACATTCAAGGGATTAGTTGGCTAAGCATGGGCACCCAAGTGTGAATGGGGTGAGCTCATATAAAAGCCAACTAAACCTAAAATTCACTCATTCTCTCATTTGTGCAATAGAAGAGTGCTCTTACTCCATCTCCATCTCCATCTTCTTCTTCTTCACCTCCTCGTGTGTGTGTGCACGTGAGAGAGAGAGAGAGAGAGGGAGAGTGTGTGTGCGATCGAGCATTACGAAGGCACGACGGCGGCGAAGCGGTTGAGCGCGGCACGACTGCAGCTTCTTCTTCATCGCGGCGAGGAATCCTCCACGGCAGGAGCATAGAGCGGTGAGTGACACACCATTGCCCTCTTTTGAGCTTGCTAGATTAGTCTTGTTGTGTGCTTGGAGCCATTTGTGGCTCGCACACGGTGTATCGGCAAGTCCCTTGCTTCGACAGTGCAGCAAGGAGCGCACATGGTTTGAGAGAGGCATTTTGTAGCTAGAGTTTTTGAGTTTTTGATGGGTTTTCTTGTATGTTTTGGTCGCCATCAACAAGTGTGATTTCAAGTGTTGATCAACTCCGACTCACCTAACGGTGCGGGCAGGCAAGGGCTTGTACGTCAAGGAGTTTGGGGTGTGAATTGAGCTTGTGAGTAGGATTTTTGTTGAGATTTTGAGTAGTGGTGTGTGAGGAGAGGAATTGAAGTGAATTCCTTGTGTTGTTTTGAAGTGTCAGGGTGTGTGAGTGAGCCCACGGTGTCTTGTGCACCATCATCGGGAAGGGAAGTAACACATACTCCCACCATTCTCATTTTTCTTTGGATCTTCTCTAGGACCCACTGGAATCTTTTCTTGTGTGTAGCATCAATCCCCAAGCGGGATCCCAAATGCCGAAAAGTATTTCATTTAGATACATTTTCCCCGACCAAACAAATGGGTCAAATGAGTCCGTGTCAGGGAGATTTTCTTGACTTGTCAATACTACACTTTGACCTCGAAGCCACAAAAAATGTTTGCACAAATCTCTAGTGCCTTCTTGAGTATCCGAGGGTAGGTTTTCAAAAAGAGGAGAGAGTCATCTGCGAACATCTTGGCCAGGAGCTGATCGTTGCCAGGAAAATTTAGACCTTGGATTTTACCCCGCCCAACAGCAGCTTCGAGCATTGTTATAAGAGGATGTGACCCTATGGAAAAGAGTAGTAGGGTCAAGGGGCATCCTTGCTTGATAGATCTTTTGAATTTAAAGAGTCCCACAATTCTATCATTAAAAGATTGACTACCAGCACCCATAGTGTTTATTAGTCGACAAAGGCGAGGGCCAAAGCCTAGTGATTTCATGATATCTTCAATGAAGGACCACGTAATCCTATCATACGCCTTGTCTGGGTCTAGTTGAATCAAAATGCACTCTTTCTTGGTGAAAGTTGCATACTCAATGTCAATCATTGCTACCAAGATGTTTTCATATAGTGACCTTCCTTTGATAAACCCGTGTTGATGAGGGGATATGACTTTGTCCAAGAGGGGGGGAATTCTAAGGGCGACTGCCTTGGTAATGATTTTGTATGCCACAGACAGCATAGTTATGGGACACCAATGCTTGATGTGAGTAGCAAACATGTTTTAAGATAAGCTTAATTAACCCTCTTTTCACACTAGGATCCAACGACCCTTTGATGAAAGCTTGGTTAGTATTATGCATGACTGGGATTTGAGGTCATCCCAGAATTCCTTGAAGAATTTAGTGGTCAAACCATCCTAGTCTGGAGACTTCTCCTTACCAAGATCTTGCAATGGAAGTGAGCACTCATCTTCAAAAAAAGGCCATCTCAAGCTAGTTCGCTTCAGGTTGGGGAATTTTCTTACCGACATTCTCTAGCAAGGTCTTTCTAGCTTCATCCACTTCCTGAGAGCAGGTCTTGGGTTGGCCAATGATCTGGTTTAAATGATCAAGCATTAATGTAGCCATTTTGTCTTGGTCTTGCGTAGCGTTTCCATTCTCATTTGTGAGAAATTGGATGAAGCTTCTGCTTTTCTTGATTTTAAAGGCCCTAACTTGAAGTGTGCTTGATTAGCAGTCTCCAACTGAAGGACTAATAGTCCAATCCTAATGTGCTTGAAAAGTGGTGTTCAAAAGACAAGCACCTTAGGTTTTTTCTAATAGTCAAATCCTAATTTGCTTGTCTTTTGAACACCACTTTTCCTTCACCCTCTCTCGCTTAACGTTTGTTTCTTTCACCCTCTCTCGCTTGTCTTTTGAACACCACTTTTCTTTCACCCTCTCTCGCTTAACGTTTGTTTCTTTGTTTTAAGGTGTGATTGTGAAAGACAAATGGGTTGGGGGTAGTTTCCTTTTCTTTTCTTTTTCTTGAAAAAATCACAATTGTGAGTTGAATAATATAACCAAAAAATTACAAATTCAAGTCATGCTCGAGCCGAACCATAATGTCTCCCACCAACCGTAGGTACACTGGTTGACAAGGGAGTCACCCCAAAACACCTTGAAGAAGGACCTCTACTAAAGCAAGGATCCAAAAATCTATCCAAACATTGTGGCATCAATAGCCCAATTCCACTCATCTGAGTTCAATTGCTTAGAATTCAATTCATCTGAGTTCAATTTTCCTATTGGCAACAATTGCTTCCCTACTTTCTTGTATAATCTCAATGAATTGAGCTATTTCCAAGGTGTTCCCAAAAACTCAAGAGTTCTTGGTCTTACACACGTTGGAGAGGGGGAAGGGGGGAACACACCCGGCACAAAAAAGACTACCTCTCTATAGCCCAAGGTGTACACAACACACCAATCCACTAGAGTTCACCTTCAAAACTCACAAAACGCGCTAGCAAGCCACCGCCCGCACACACACCGACGCCTAAACGCGCACACCACAGCCACCCAAGCATTTCACCGCTCATTTTGAGAAATACACCGCTACCACACACGAAACCTGCACACAAAGAAGAGGCTCAGGGGGCACACACATCCGAACCGGCACCGCACACACAAACAGAAGAAGTATAGAAGGGGGCAGGGAAAACGACGAAAGAGAAACACAATGGAGGCTTCACCATTGCTCAAACACTCTTTACAACTCTTACATCAAACGACGCACCCACATGGTCGTCAGGCAAGAAAATGCATACTTGGGGCTTTGCAAGCACACACCTTTGCACAAAAAAGCCAACCCAAAACTCACACACACACACTATCTTGGCTCTCTGAAGGCTCACCGGCTCAAGCTCCTGGCAAGAAGCCTACTGTGGGCTAAAGCATGAAAAAAGGCTAAAACATGTCTTATATAGGGTTGCCCCTTTCAATTTGTGCATCTGGGCTCTGATTGGTCCATCTTACATCCACATTTGGTAACTTTGGGAGGAGGTAGATACCTTTGGCTTCATTCTCTCTAACTCTCTTGTTTTTTGCTTGAGGGGGGTGCACTAGCGATGTCGCTAGTGTCCCTTGGCATTATTTTTTTAATTTCTAAATTTTTTTTATTTCTCACCCTTTAAGAGGCTTAACTTGCAGTGCTCCTTTGAATTACCTCTCAACTTGACTCATGCTCTGATTATTGCTCCTTTAGTGGGCCTTTGACCACGTTCTTTGGACGCACATTGGTTTTCCTCCCTTTCCCTTTCCCTTTCCCTTTCCCTTTCCCTTACTCTTTCTCTTACTCTTTCTCTCTTTGCTCTGCCCGGCCTTGGAATGGCCTCGTCTGCCCTTTGCACATGGCCCTCTTCTCACTTCTCTCGTGCCTTTGGCCCACTCTCTCTCACACATTCTCTCCCTCTTGGTACTCACCTCCCATCCCTTACTCATGATTGCCCCTTGGGGCTCTCTCTCTTCCTCTCATTTCATGAGACATGTCCCCTCCTCCTGAGCACTAACGAGGTCGCTAGTTGGGGGGGGGGGGGGGGGGGGGGGGGGGGGATGGCTCTTGACTTAATAACTCAAAAGAGGGGCCCCTTGAGGGCACAGAATCTGGCCCATCCGGGTGCTTGCCATGTCATCAATCCCAAGTCGCACCGGCCCACTGACCAGCACCGCCGCCATGTGCCACCAAAATAAGGCCGACTCCGCCCCATGCGCCATCACACAAAGCTAGAATAGTGCCACCACCAGGCCCCCCATCGCTTCACACCAAAGGAGAGATCTCACTCCCTACTACACTCCTAAAAGGCCTCACGAGGACGGACTTATACCCCTAGTGCTCAACATCGCCTTGCGCATATGGGATGATGTTGCCTGCCATGTGGCAACCGTTCATAAATTTGCCATTAAACCCTTTGAAAATTTCCCCCTTCACTTTTAAACTTAAACCTTATTCTCTTGCCACCTTAAAGCTTCTGCAACTCCTCGCTCGGGCACCCGATGCTTCTGTCGCAAAACTCAACCGATGGATCCGGTTCTCGACTTTGAACCTCCCCGTGCTTGCCGCACTCTGACTTTCTACTACTGCATGAAGCTCCACCAAGGAAGAGAGAAACTCGTTCTCTATCGCATCATTCTTGTTTTCTTCCATAGGCACGATTGCTCTATCCCTCCTAGCAAGATTCTGCACATGTACCACCATTATGGCACATTCCATAGCTACCTTCATCATCATGGCCATTAGCATGGCACCACACATCATCTTTACCTGCTCTTCACCAGTAGGTCTTGACCGCTCCACTCTGTCTCCATCATGCCTTTCGGCTTGCACTCTATGATGCTCCTTACACACATTCATTGCTTCTCTACTCACATGCAAGAGGTCAGACTCTCATCATACCTGGATTGAGACGACTCGATCTCCCAACTCGTGTCTGCATCCATAGAGCTATTGTCACTCGGCTCAATCTCCTCCTCTGTCTCAAGCTCGTGAATCTTCTCTAGCTTCACAACTTTGACCTCGTCTGCAAACCACACTTTTGACCTTTACCACACTTCAATAGAGCTTCAACAACCGCACTTGAACTTGGCAGCACATCCTTTGTCCACTCTGGAATCACTTGCACATCCTCCACAATGGGAGCCACTCTAGCCAGCATCCTTGGCATAGGAACCACCCTGTCTCTTTGCAGCCAAAGAACCCTTGGTTCTTCTTGCACTTGCACTTCTCTTTGCACCACCTCTGGCTTGACTGCCATTGCATCACACTGCCTGGACATCACCTCATTTGGCAAACCCCGTCTAGCTTCATGCTTCTTCAGAATCTTCTTGGTCCATGCTTTCGCTAGAGCTACCGCTTCTTCATATGACACCAGGCCATCTACCTCAACCTTATCGTGCACTTCCTCATGCAAACAATCCCATGAATTTACTCAACTTTAAAAAATTGTCATTTTTTGCAGCAGTTACCTTGATTAGTTGTCCCCAAAGGGCCTCAAACTCCCATTTGAATGCTTGAAAATCACCTTCCAAGCTTTATTTCAAACCTTCTAGGTTCCTCTTTACCTCGTCCAGCTGCGCATTCACAACATACCTGCTTTGAAAAGCCCCCTCTAGGGCTTCACAATTTGCCTTTTCTTCATCACGTAGACCATCAAACCATAGCCTCGCTTTACCATGGACCACGAGCGAGAACACCTCTACCACACCTTCTTCTCTTGATAGACCGCTTTCCAGCACAAACAATCCATAGTCTTGAAGCCAGGTCTCCGCATTGTCGACCCCATGAAAATGGGACAACTAGACCACACCATCTCTATCAGCATCTACTCTTCAAAGGTTTCACCTTTGGCATCACCAAAATCATCACTTTGACATCAACTAGGAGCATCACCCCGCTCCTTAGTGGGGGCACCAGAAGATGAAGAGGGGGAATGGGGGAACACACCTGGCACAAAAAAAATTGCCTCTCTATAGCCCAAGGCGTACACAGCACCCCAGTCCACTAGAGTTCACCTTCAAAACTCATACCACATGCTAGCACGCCACAGCCTGCACACACATCAATGTGTAAACATGCACACCATAGCTATTCAAGCATTTCACCGCTCATTTCAAGCAACACACCGCTGCCGCACACAAAACCATACTCTCACTTCCATTCTGCACACAAAGAAGAGGCCCGGGGGACACACACATCCGCACCGGCACCGCACACACAAACAGAAGAAGTATAGAAGGGGGGGCAGGGAAAACAACACAAGAAAAACACAATGAAGGCTTCACGACTACCCAAACACTCTTTACAACTCATTTACATCAAACAGTGCACCCACATGGTCGTCAAGCAAGAAAATGTATACTTGGGGCTTTGCAAGCACACACCTTTGCACAAACAAGACAACCCAAAACTCACACACACACACACTCTATCTTGGCTATCTACGAGCTCACCGGCTCAAGCTCCTGGCAAGAAGCCTACTGTGGCAAAAAGCATGAAAAAAGGGTAAAAATGGCTTATATAGGGGTGCCCCTTTCAATTTGGGCATCTGGGCTCTGATTGGTCCACCTTGCATCCATATTTGGTAACTTTGGGAGGAGGTAGCAGCCTTTAGCTTCATTCTCTCTCTAAATCTCTTCTTTTGCACTTGAGGGGGTGCAACTAGCAATGTTGTTAGTGCCCCTTGGCAATATTTTTTATTTTTTATTTTCCTTTATTTTTAACCCTTTGGGAGGCTTAACTTGCACTGCTCCTTTGACTTACCTATCAACTTGACTCATGCTCGGACTGCACCTTTAGTGCGCCTGTGACTTCGATTGAGGCACGGTCAGTCCTTGCTGACTCCACTCGATGCAGCCTATCGAGGCCCAAAAAATGCCAAATGGCACGATTCCCCATGCGGTCAAGTGGGCACAAACCCAGCCCCTGGTAAAACATTAAATGGCTGTAACCTGCAATCCATAGCTCAGATCTGCAATCCGAAAAGGCGAACATGCTCCATAATTCAAGAATTATGTGTGTGAGCACCGACATCCACTTGGGCCACCTATCCCCAACTGCCTTATCCGTCCCAGATCTGCTAAACCTTCTAACTTCAAATTGCAACATCTCGCACACCGTGGCTCCGTTTGATGAGCCATCTAGACTAGCTTCTAGAGCACCTCAAACACTACACTCCATAGCACAAACATGGCATTTTGGGCACCTTTATCTGCTATCCCATATGGACTCTTCTTGAAGCCTTTTTGGCCAAAAAAACCACATCTAGCATACATCCCCGCTACCACCAGTCTGCCCAGGGACTCCATACCTACTCTAGCTTTTTGCATTGCACCTACCTGCTACCTTTGCCTAGCATATACCACTTTCCAGCTTGGACCA
Source organism: Adiantum capillus-veneris (assembly GCF_014529385.1). NCBI lineage: Eukaryota > Viridiplantae > Streptophyta > Polypodiopsida > Polypodiales > Pteridaceae > Adiantum > Adiantum capillus-veneris. The sequence goes on along the minus strand of NC_140949.1, from coordinate 61,591,953 downwards.
ACTTTGGTTGGACCATCATTGCCCACCCCCTAGTTGAGCATTTATGCTCAACCACACATAGGCTTATTGCACAAAAAAACTACCACACCAAACACACATAGCCAACCACATATCCAAACCACCAACAGCATACTTCTACCACTCCATGCATATGCACTCCTCGGTAAACTGCCCACTCACAGAAAAGCACTTCCAAAAACATCAACAATCTCACCAGTCAAGGACATACCTGACATACCTGACCCACTCCCCCCACCATGTAAAGTGGGATCCTCCTCCATCAGATCCTGAACTTGCTCAACGGCCCATTGCATAGCCGCTTTTAGTAGCATACCCTTCAACCACCACTCACAGACCTCCTTGAAAGCTTAGACACCACCTTGAGATCCGCATCACCCGTCATAGATTGCACTTGCTACAAGGAAGCACCTCTATCTTTGACTCCACACTACCCTTCTCACCTACCATGCACTCAATTCCAGCCTCGTCAAGCTCTTCCTCATCAACCAGCCCTTCAAGGTTGATAAGCACCACCTATTTGTCTCCTGCAATTACCTGCTCTTCAAGTACCTCTTCTACTGCAGCATCAAGCTCCATTAAGGAAGAGAGAAACCAATTCTCTATTGCATCATTCTTATCTTCTTCCATAGGCACGACTGCTCTATCCCTCCTAGCAAGATTCTGCACCTATAGCACCATTATGACACATTCGACAGCTACCTTCATCATCATGGCCATTAGCATGGCACCACGCATCATCTTTACCTGCTCTTCACTAGTAGGTCTAGACCGCTCCACTCTGTCTCCATCATGCCTTTCGGCTTGCACTCTATGCTGCTCCTCACACACATTCACTACTTCTCTACTCACATGCAAGAGGTCAAACTCATCATACCTGGATTGAGACGACCCAGTCTCCCGACTCATGCCTGCATCCATAAAGCTACTGTCACTAGGCTCAATCTCCTCCTCTGTCTCAAGCTCGGGAATCTCCTCTAGCTTTAGTGCTTCTACCTTGTCTGCAAATTTCACTCTTTGACCTTTACCACACTTCAATGGAGCTTCAACAACCGCACTTGAACTTGGCAGCACATCCTTTGTCCACTCTGGAATCACTTGCACATCCTCCACAATTGGAGCCACTCTAGACGGCATCCTTGGCATAGGAACCACCCTATCTCTCTATAGCCAAAGAACCCTTGGTTCTTCTTGCACTTGCACTTCTCTTTACACCACCTGTGGCTCAACTACCAGTATTGCTTGGACATCAGCTCATTTGGCAAACCCCGTCTAGCTTTGTGCTTCTTCAAAATCTTCTTGGTTCGTGTTTTGTCTAGAGCTACCGCTTCTTCACATGACACCGGGCCATCTACCTCAACCTTATCGCACACTTCCTCATGCAGGCAATCCATGAATTTACTCAACTTTAAAAAACTAGTATTTTTTGTAGTGGTTACCTTGATTAGCTATCCCCAAAGGGCCTCCAACTCCCATTCGAACGCTTGAAAATCACCTTCCAAGATTTGCTTCAAATCGTCTAGCTTCCACTTTACCTTGTCCAGCTGCATTTCTGCAACATACCTGCTTCAAAAGCCACCTCTAGGGCTTCACAATCTGCCTTTTCTTCATCACGTAGACCATCAAACCATAACCTTGCTTTACCACGGACCAGAAGCGGGAACACCTGTATCGCTCTTTCTTCTCTTGATAGACCGTTTTCTTCTCTTGATAGACCGCTTTCTAGCACGAACCATCCATAGTCTTCAAGCCAGGTTTTCGCATCTTTGACCCCAGTGAAAATGGGAAAACCAAACCACGCCATCTCTAGCAACATCTTCTCTTCAAAGGTTTCACCTTTGGCATCACCAAAATCATCACTTCGACATCAACTAGGAGCATGAGACCGCTCCTCAGTGGGGGCACCAGAAGAGGGGGAATGGGGAAATACGCCCGGCACAAAAAGATTGCCTCTCTATAGGCCTGGGCGTTCACAACACCCCAATCCACTAGAGTTCGCCTTTGAAACTCACAACACATGCTGGCCGGCCATCGCCTGCACACACACCAATGCGTGAACACACCGCTCGTTTCAAGCAACACACCGCTGCTACACACGAAACCACACTATCACTTCCATTCTTCACATCAAAAAGAGGCCCGGGGGGACACACACATTTGCACCGACACTGCATACAGAAGCAAAAGAAGTATAGAAGGGGGGTAGGAGAAACGATGCAAGAGAAACACAATGGAGGCTTCACCGCTTCTCAAACACTCTTTACAACTCATTTACATCAAATGGCACACCCACATGGTCGTCAGGCAAGAAAATGCATACTTAGGGCTTTGCAGGCACACACCTCTACACAAAAAAACCAACCCAAAACTCACACACACACTTTATCTTGGCTCTCTGTAGGCTCACCGGCTCAAGCTCCTTGCAAGAATCCTATTGTGGAAAAAAGCATGAAAAAAGGCTAAAAACATGGCTTATATAGGGGTGTCCCTTTCAATTTGGGCATCTGGGCTCTGATTGGTCCACCTTGCATCCACATTTGGTAACTTTGGCCGGAGGAGGTAGCCACCTTTGGCTTCATTCTCTCTCTAACTCTCTTCTTCTCACTTGAGGGGGGGTGCACTAGCGACATGGCATTATTTTTTTATTTTTTATTTTCCTTTATTTCTCACCCTTTGGGAGGCTTAACTTGCATTGCTTATTTGACTTACCTCTCACCTTGATTCATTCTTGAACTACTCCTTTAGTGGGCCTTTGGCAGCCTTCTTTGGATGCCCTTTGAATTTCCTCCCTTTTCCTTACTCTTTCTCTCTTTTCTCTGCCGGCCTTGGAATGGCCCCGCCTGCCCTTTGCACAAGGCCCTCTTCTGATCACTTGGCTCGTGCCTTTTGACCCACCCTCTCTCACACATTCTCTCCCTCTTGGAACTCACCTTCCATCCCTTACTCATGACTGCCCCTTGGGCTCTCTTTCTACCTCTCATTTCATGGGACATGTCCCCTCCTCCCGAGCACTAGGGAGGTCGCTAGTTGGGGGGGGGGGGGGGGGGGGGGGGGGGCTTGACTTAATTACTCAAAAGAGGGGGCCCTTGAGGGCAAGGGAATCGGCCCATTTGGACACTTCCCATGTCATCAATCCCAAGTCGCCGCCAGCGCCGCTGCCATGCACCACCAAAACAGCACCGACTTTGCCCCATGTGCCACCATGCAGAGCCAGAACAACGCCACCACCAAGCCTGCCATCGCTTCACGTCAAAGGAGATCTCTCACCCCCTATTACACTCCTAAAAGGCCTCACAAGGCTAGAATTATACCCCTATTGCTCAACACCGCCTTGCACATATGGGATTATGCTTCTTGCCATGTGGCAACCGTTAATAAATTGCCCATTAAACCCTTTGAAAATTCTCCACTTAACTTTTAAAAAACCTTATTCTTTTGCCACCTTCAACCTCCTGCAACTCCTCGCTCGGGCACCCTATGCTTCTATTGCAAAACTCGATCGATGGAGCCGGTTCTTGACTTTGACCCTCCCCATGCTTGCCGTACTCCGACTTTCCCAATCCCTCTTCTCGAGGCCGTTCAAATTGCCAAAACCAAGCTGGCAACATGACGTTGGGATGGGGGAAATGGGAACACACACAGTACACAAACTAGATGCCTCTCTATAGCCCAGCAGATATCCAGCACCCCAAGCCACTCGGATAGACTCACACACACTGTATTTTCTGTATGGCTTTACTAGTAAGCTCGTAATTTGCACAATTTACGACTACACCCCCCTAGCTATATGCACCTTACCAACACAAACTCGTCAATAGCTCAACACATAGCACACACCTCGAGCAATATAACATAGCGGCAATCATTCTCTCCCATCTCTTTCTCTCTCTTGCACTCACACATGCTCTCTCTCTCTCTCTCTCTCTCTCTCTCTCTCTCTTTTGCTATACACAAACTCCAAGGGTCCACACACAAGCCCCGAGCTTTGAGCACAAAGGAAGACGCCAAGACACAATAGATGGAGTGGGCAGAATAATGAGCTTTTGATTAGAGTTAGGATAGTCTTTAATGCGACATATACAGATACGATCGAGGTCGACCCCTTTAAGCTTACAAAGTAATCTCAAAAGACATGAAACCATAGATGTCCGCCATTGATGTGGAGCTTGGATTCGAGTAACTCATGGTCGAGGTTGCCTTCTCCTTTGGAACACCGATTGCCTCCCACTTCAAGCCTTTATTTCCAATTCCAATTCCGAGCAAGAAACCCCTCCTATGGCGAGGTGGAAGGCTTCTTCCAAGATCCGATCCCTGTTGATATGAGATTACCCATCCGATCCCCTTTCGATCTTTTCTTGCAACGGGTTTTGCTCCTCTATCACACTCTCCTTCTCTTGCTTTACTCACCCCTCTGATCGACCCCCAAACTGTAGCACTACTTTTTAATCCCCCCCAAGCTGCCCCCTTCAACCAGTTCTCTCCCCCAAAAAAAAAAACCCTCATTCTCTTACTGTCCAGCTTTTGAATCCCCTTCAGCTGACCCGCCACTTGTTGGCCATGGACAAATTCAGCCCTTGCATGGATTCCAACGGGTTCACTTCTCCCTTATCTCCTCATTGCCACTCTCGTCATCTGGTTGCGCCACCTGCTGGCCTTGGATTGCATAGCTGCCACTTGTTGACTTCAAACTGCATCCTCTATCGCATGGACACCACCTGCAGGACCTTCTATATTGGCAACCTTCACATACTGACCCATGGCGGCACATTGGATGCTTTCATCACCTCCTTCCCTTTCATGTGTCATTGATGGCGCAATCTTATCCAGCGAGCCCATTCCCGGCTCCCACCACCTCGGTACTCCCTCCATTTGGCGTGCATGCTGCCCCTAGCGTAGCTTCTCATCCGTGTAATGCACACAACTAGTCGTCGACAATCTGGCAACAATTTGGTCTTCGTCCTGCAGCTCGTCGTCCAGACTTTTTTAGCATGGTGTTTATTTTAGAAACCCACTTTTTTACCTTGTGACTTAGTGGTCACTCCCACCTGATGCCGATCACCTCCAAAAGCTTTGAAGAAATTACCTTTGTTTGAAGACGTCTCGACTTTTATGGCCGCTAGAAGATAGCGATTGGCCTTCGAGAACCAAACCATCTCCTTGATACTCGGAGATATTGCTGCTACAAGCATTGGATGCTTCAACCCTCAATGTAACCACGGTAGATGGCCTCGTCCTAGCTTCAACATGAAATGGATCTCCAAAAAACCTTGTGATCAAATGATTGAATCATAGAGCAACCGGATAGCATGCTTTATGCATCTGCGAGCATACCAATCATTATAGAATAAAAACCAATCTTTGACCTGCTAATTGCCACGTTTGGCATACACATCATGATCAAGCTTGCCGCTACCGGCATCTAGTATTGACTTCACCGCCTCGACCTGTATCTGCATGACTCCATACCAATGCAAGAACCATTCTAATAGACCGACATAACTTTGTTGCACCATCATTGCCCAACCCACTGGTTGAACATTTATGTTCGACCAATGAAAGCTCTTTTTATTCAAAACTGTAAACCTGCTAACACTATGCAAAGATGAAATAAAGTCATCTGTACAAAGTTTTATTCATGTCTTTTTGCTATCTTGGAATGCACCCTTAAGTGGGATGCCCAACCCCTTCAACAAGAACCTGATGAACATCTGGCATGAGAGCTCTGTCGAAATAGAGCTTGAGACGAACTCCATTTACTCTGTGTCAAAGGAGCTTACCATTGGACCGCTCTAACTGATAAGTACCATTAGGGAAAGCTTTGGAAATTTTGTAGAGCCCAATCCACTTCTTCTTGAATTTTTTCTGGAACGTGAAATCAAGGTAGCTCTCGTACTTCATGACCAAATCCCCTTCTTGTAGCTCCTTTTTTGGCAATCTTTGATTGAACTTCGCCACACGTTTCTCTCTTTGTTGCACATAGAAATCTGATGCAACCTCTCGATTCATCTTCAAAGTCTCCAATTGTGTGATCCTATCCTACAAAACATCTCTTTGATTCACATTAGCTCGCCATAGACCTTTTAATGCCCCTAGTTGGCTGTGTATAGGTAAGACTTCTTCTTTGCCAAACACCAATTCATAGGGAGTGAAATTGGTGGCCACTTTATAAGAAGTTTGGTAGGCCCATAAGCATTTATCAAGATTCCCCTCCCAATCTTCCACCTGTTTATAAATATACTTGGTGAGCATTTTAGTGATTTGACCATTTGCACTTTCAACCAAACCATTACAGTGTGGGTGATAGGGAAATGAGAATCTGTGTTGAATTCCCATCTTCTCTACCAAAGCACATACTAGCTTGTTGTGGAATCCCTGTCCTCTATCTGATATCAAAACCCATGGCACTCGAAACCGACAGCAAACAGAATCAAATACAAACTGAGCAACTGAAAGAGCATTTACCTCCTTGACCGCTTTGGCTTCTACCCATCTAGTGAGGTAGTCGATGGCTACCAAAATGTATTTTTTTCCACTTGTCGACTTGGGAAGCGGGCCAATAGCGTCCAATCCCCACTTTTTGAATGCATTTTGGGCCAAGATAGCCCCTTGTTACTCCGCTACTAAACACCGCTCACCCATAAATGACATTCGTGACACGTCTTACACCAGTAATGAACATCCCGTACAAGAGATGGCCACCAAAAACCTGCTCTGAGAATGCAAAAGAGTACCTGATCCTTACCTTGATGCCCGCTTCCTTCATGGCATTCTGTCAAGACCATGCCGATTTCTTCCTTGTAGAGAACCCTCCTTAATATTCCATCATGGCCGTATGTCATACGGTCTTCGCCTACCAACGTGAACCTGCTAGCCTTTTGAGCAACCCTTTTCCTTTGTAGCTTGGACATGCCTGCAGGACCTTGACCTGTGCTCAAAAAATCATCAACATCTTTTAGCGTTTCCCTACCTGCATAGCTAGCCGGCGTCACATATAAACCTGCTACATGTATCTGTACTCGGCTACTGGCTAACTGGTTCAACTTCTTGATTTTTCTCTCTCCTAACATGCTTGAATTGCACCACTTCAAAAAACTTCAACAACTTTTTAATAGAAAAAAACCAATGCTTGAGAGAATCCCTCTTCACCTGCCATTGCCCCAATAGTTGTTTAATAACCAAAAGGGCATCTCCCTTCACTGTGAGCCTGGACATCCCAAACTTGATACACTGTTTGAGGCCCAAGTGGAGAGCCAAGTACTCTGCCTCATTGTTTTTATGCACATCCTCCAAATCATAAGCTTTTGAAAAAATAGTGTTACCTTGTGGATCCTGTATAATGACCGCACCTCCGGCTTTTTTGACAACCCTCCTGTAAGCACCATCGAGCCACATGACAAAAGCTTCTTTTAGATCCGGTTCATCATTTGCCTCTTCTCGAACCACCCTGGGATACACTGGCAGATCTACACCCTTATTTACCAACACGTCTGCGAGATGTGACCTGAAACAAGTGTGATCAATTTTAAACTCAAAATCGAACTCCTGTAACTCTAGCACCCACTTCATAATGCGCCTCCTTGGTCATAGGTGAAGCACCACTTCAGGTAATAAATTGTTAGAGGTAAGCACATAAAACCTGCAAACAATTAAATGCACTTTGAACTTCTTGCAAGCAAACACTAGTGTCATCACCCATTGCTAGTCTCTGTGTAAGACATCTCTCCTGGACTGATGACCCGACTCTCAAAGTAGACGGGTTTGTAGCACCGCCCTACCTTTTGTAGTAGGACTGCACCAATTGCAAATGTACCCACTGTCATAGCAACATAAAAAGCATCCTCACGGTTGGGAGGACAAACAGTAGGCAATTGACATACGATTTCTTTAACCCTGTCAAAAGCTACTTGTGTGTCCTCATTCCATTGAAAACCATGAACCTTTTGACTCATTTTTTGAAGAGGGTATACATACTATGAAAGCATCCAAAAGAATCAAGAGAGGTACTTCAATTTATGAACAAATGATGCCAAACCTGTAGCACTTTTGGGAGGCTCCATCAACACAAGAGCCTTTACCTTGTCCGGATCCGCTTCAATACCATTTTGTGAGACCACATGCCCTAGCAAGTGAGCTCGAGGTTGAGCTAACTTACACTTGTTAGGATTCAATTGACCACCTGCTTCATCCAATCATTGAAAGCATAGCTTTAACTTTGACAAATGATCAGCCCTGGAACTGTAACACCCTATGTCATCCATGAAAACTCTGATGAACTTACCAAGGTAGGGACCAAACACTTTATTCATCCAATCTTGAAAAGTTGCGTAAGCATTCACCAAGCCGAAGGGCATTTTGCAGTAGGCAGAACAACCCCATGGTGAAATGAAGGTGGTTTTCAGCTAGTCTTCAAGTGCAATGCCTATCTGGAAGTATCCAGAGAAGTCGTCCATAATAGAGTACCTTTCATGACCTGCAACTTGATTTAAAATTTCATCCTGAAAGGGTAAAGGATAATAGTTCCGCGTGGTAGCAGCATTCAAAGGCTTATAATCAACACACACTCGCCATTTGCTGTTCTTCTTAGGTGTTATGACAACCGGGGAGACCCATTTAGATTCTTGCACGGGATTGATAATACTTGCCTCCAATAGCTTGTTGATTTCCTGCCATAGAGCCCCCTGCTGAATTCCACCTAATCTCCTTATCTTCTGTGCCTTTGGTTTATACCCCTCCTTGAGTATGATCCTGTGTTTGACTTCCTTGGCACCTCGTAGATCTTTATACTCAATAGCAAACAGATTAGGATAGGATGCACAAAGCTGCACATAACTCTCCTTCTCTTGCTTTGTTAAGTCCTCTCCTAGCAAACCTCTTACCTCTTGAGCATCAACAGGAGAAACTTGAGCTTGCATACCTTTTCTGGAATAGAGTTATTGATAGTAACCCCAAAGAGATCAACATCAAAGTGGAGAAGGTTGTCATCACTCTCTTCCTCTTCTGTACCTGTGTAGCCTTCATCATAGGATGACTCTGTCTCATACTTGTAGCTTGTCGTTGAATCATCTCCCCCATCCTTTGCCATGGGATGGAAGAATCTCTCCCTTGTCCGTAGATCAAGCGTTACCTGTCTATCATTCTCTTTATCAAACAAAGTAAATACCCCTTTTCCCCAATCCTGTTTGACCCCGATTGCAAGCAGCCATGGTCTACACAATATGATAGGATAGGCGTTGTCGCCATCTTTCATAACAAGGCATTCAACACCCATAACTTTTACCTTCACATCTTGTGCTATGCCCAAACACCTTGCCTTGGTATGGTTGGCCATCCTCATTCACACATTAGAACTTACCACTGCTTAAACTCCTACATCTTTCACAGCAGATTCGTTCATGACACACACTTGTGCCCCTCCATCGATGTATGCTTGTACCTGCATCTTCTTTTCAATAAGAACATCAACAAGCGGAAGCACATCTGCTGGACTCCCAACCCTCAATGCTAGATTCCCCACTGTATGCACTCTTGCTTTTGTTTGTGGAAGCCTGGTGCTAGCACTAGTAGACCACTGATTTCGTAATTTAGCATTTAAAGCAAGAAATTGATCGAAAGTAATATTAGCCTTTTGATTTTTGACATCACTCACCAAGTCATATTCTGGATGATCCCTTCCAAGTTGGTAGTCGAAAGTAATATTAGCCTTTTGATTTTTGACATCACTCACCAAGTCATATTCTGGATGATCCCTTCCAAGTTGGTAGTCGGATTGCTTGATTTTGCGTCTCCTTCTTCTTTTGCTTGTCTCTGCCGGCTCTCTACCTTTGTTGACCTTCCCTTTGCCTTTGCAAGCTCTAGTCTCCCGTTCTGTCTCCATCTCTCTTCCTTCACGTGCTCTCTTGTTGGCCAAAACATCCACTACCTTCTCATCTACTCCAATTATGTTAACACGATAAACTTCTTCATTACCTTGAGGAGCGGGAGGCATAGGATTGTTAGACTACTGATCTCTTTGCCCGTTGAATTGCCCTTGTCCTCTCCCTCTTCCAAATAGTGGGCACAAACCTCCTCTTTCTCGTGGTGGATGCGGGCAATCCGGTGCATAGTGTCCTTCCGCAATTATAGCAACGGCCAGGCAACTGCCTAGCTCTTTCCCTTCCCGTTATTTGATGCCCTCTGTCCATTATACTTAAATGAAACTCTTGCATTTGTTCTAACAAATCTTGAACAGTACGTACCCATTGCTAAGGAATAGCTGCTACTCCACGATTTGATTGATCGTCTCCTCAAACCTTGCCTTGAGGGCTTGGTGGCTGCTCGTGTCCCACCATACCTTGCTCGATCTTCTTCTTGATCTTCCTGCTCTTTGCTCGAGCAATTGCTACAGCACCGTTGTAATTCTCGAGGCTTTCAAAATCCACCTTTTCTTGTACCTTGGGATGTAGGCACGCCATAAATTTGTCCATCTTGAAGTAGTCGCCGTTGGCCAATTGCATTGATGTGGCTAATTCTGCCCAACATTCTTCAAACCGATTAAGAAAAACATTAAATTCCTCTTACATCTTGCCTGAGAGCCTTCAGTTTTGCGTCCAAGTCCATAGGTGATACGTCCTTCCAAAAATTTTGTAAGAGGTTGGCCCGTAGAGCCGGCCATGCGTGTCGTGGCTCGCCCTGCAATGTATCAAACCATGCTTTCGCCTTGCCACGTAGCACAAATGGAATAGTGTCCATCTTGCTATCTTTATTAGGCATCCGCAATGATAGCATGTATAATTCAAAGTCTGCAATCCATTCGACTGGATCCTCCTCACCTGTGAAAATAGGGCCATAGCTTCGAGCTGCCATGGTATCCTTTGGTTGATCTTTGCACTGTCTTCTTCAAAGCGATCAGCAAGTCCTCCGTGGGAGCACCACTCATGGGATGGAGGAAATGAGAACACACACAATACACAAACTAGATGCCTCTCTATAGCCCAGCAGATATCCAGCACGCCAAGCCACTCGGATAGACTGACACACACTGTAATTTTTGTATGGCTTTAATAGTAAGCTCGTAATTTGCACAATTCATGACTAGACCCGCCTAGCTATATGCACCTTACCTACACAAACTCGTCAATAGCTCAACACATAGCACACACCTCGAGCAATATAACATAGCGGCAATCATTCCCTCCCATCTCTTGCTCTCTCTTGCACTCACATGTTCTCTCTCTCTCTCTCTCTCTCTCTCTCTCTCTCTCTCTCTCTCTCTCTCTCTCTCTCTCTCTCTCTCTCTCTTGCTATACACAAACTCCAAGGGTCCACACACAAGCCCCGAGCTCTGAGCACAAAGGAAGACGCCAAGACACAATAGATGGAGTGGGCAGAATAATGAGCTTTTGATTAGAGTTAGGATAGTCTTTAATGCGACATCTTCAGATACGATCGAGGTCGGCCCCTTTAAGCTTACAAAGTAATCTCAAAAAACATGAAACCATAGATATCCGCCATTGATGTGGAGCTTGGATTCGAGTAACGCATGGTCAAGGTAGCCTTCTTCTTTGGAACACCGATTGCCTCCCACTTGAAGCCTTTATTTCCGAATCCGAGCAAGAAACCCCTCCTATGGCGAGGTGAAAGGCTTCTTCCAATATCCGATCCCTGTTGATATGAGATTACCCCTTCGATCCCCTTTCGATCTTTTCTTGCAACGGGTTTTGCTCCTCTATCACACTTTCCTTCTCTTGCTTTACTCACCCCTTTGATCGACCCCCAAACTGTAGTGCTACTTTGTAATCCCCCCAAGCTGCCCCCAATCGGCTAGTTCTCTCCCCAAAAAAAAAATCCCCTCATTCTCTTACTGTCCAGCTTTTGAATCCCCTTCAATTGACTCGCCACTTGTTGGCCATGGAAAAATTCAGCCCTTGCATGGATGCCAGTGGGTTCACTTCTCCCTTATCTCCTCATTGCCACTCCCGTCATCTGGTTGCGCCACCTGCTGGCCTTGGATTGCATAGCCACCACTTGTTGACTTCAAACTGCATCCTCTATTGCATGGACGCCGCCTGTAGGACCTTCTATATTGGCAACCTTCACATATCGACCCATGGCGGCACACTGGATGCTTTCATCACCTCCTTTCCTTGCATGTGTCAGTGATGGCGTATCTTATCCAGCGAGCCCATGCCCATTTCCAACCACCTCGGTACTCCCTCCATCTGGCGCGCATGCTGCCCCTGGCGTAGCTTCTCATCCGTGTGGTGCACACAACTGGTCATCGACCATCTGGCAACAATTCGGTCTTCGTCTGCAGCTCGTCCAGACTTTTTTAGCGTGGTGTTTATTTTAGAAACCCACTTTTTTACCCTACGACTTAGTGGTGACTCCCAACGGACGCCGATCACCTCCAAAATCTTTGAAGAAATTACCTTTGTTTGAAGACGTCCCGACTTTTACGGCCGCTAGAAGATAACAATTGGCCTTGGAGAACCAAACCATCTCTTTGATACTCGGAGATATCGCCGCTACAAGCATTGGATGCTTCAACCCTCAATGTAACCACGGTAGATGGCCTCGTCCTAGCTTCAACGTGAAATGGATCTCCAAAAAACATCGTAATCAAATGATCGAATCATAGAGCAACCGAATAGCATGCTTTATGCATCTACAAGCATATCGATCATTAGAGATTAAAAACCAATCTTTGACCTGCTAATTGCCACATTTGGCATACACATCATGATCAAGCTTGCCGCTACCGGCATCTGGTATTGACTTCACCGCCTCGACTTGTATCTACATGACTCCATACCAATGCAAGAACTATTCTAATAGACCAACATAACTTTGTTGCACCAACATCGGGAACGAACATCAGCTTCAAATCGCAACATCTCTCTGGTCTAGACTCTGATTGAGGTGCAATCAGTCCCCGTTGACTCCACTCAATTTAGGCTACCCTCTAGAACCCTGTTGAGGCCCAAAAAATTCCATATGGCACAATTCCCCTGTTAGATGGTCCCTGGCAAAACTTTAAATGGTCGTAACCTGCAGTCTAGAGCTCCAATCTGCAATCCAAAAAGGTGGGCAGGCACCATAATTCAAGCACTACGTGTATGAACACTCATGTCCACTTGGGCCACCTATCCCCAATTGCCTTGTCCGTCCCAGATTTGCTAAACCTTTAATTTCAAATTGCAACACCTCGCACATCGTGGCTTCGTTTGATGAGTTGTCTGGACCGGCTTCTAGAGCACCTCAAACAATAGACTCTAGAGCACAAACATGGCATTTTGGGCACCTTAACTTGTATCCCATCTGGACCCTTCTTGAAACCTTTTTGGCCTAAAAAACCACATCTAGCATACATCCTCACTACCACCAGTCTGCCTAGGGACTCCATACCTGCTCTAGCCTTCTGCATTGAACCTGCTTATCACCTTTGCCTAGCATATACCACTTTCCAGCTTGGACCAACTTTGGTTGCACCATCATTGCCTGCCCCTTAGTTGAGCATCTATGCCTAACCACACAAAGGCTTATTGCACCAATAAACTACAACACCAAACACACATAGCCAACCACATATCCAAACCACTTGCAACATACTTCTATCACTCCAATGTGCACTCCTCGGCAAAATTCCCACTTGCAAGAAAGCACTTCCAAACACATCAACACTCTCATCAGTCAAGGACATACCTCACATACTTGACCCACTCCCCCATCCATGTAAAGTGAGATCCTCCTCCAGCAGATCCTTCACTTGCTCAACAGCCCATTGCACAGCCGCTTTTAGCAGCATACCCTTCAACCACCACTCACAGATCTCCTTGGAAAGCTTAGACACCGCCTTGAGATCAACATCACCCGTAATAGAGTGCACTTGCCACACAGGAAGTACCTCTATCTTTGACTCCGCATTGCCCTTCTCACTTGCCATGCACTCAATTCTAGAATCGTCAAGCTCTACCTCGTCAACTGCCCCTTCAAGGTCGATAAGCACCACATGTTTGTGTCCTGAAATTACCTGCTCTTCAAGTACCTCTTCTACCGTTGCATCAAGCTCCACCAAGGAATGGAGAAACTCGTTCTCTATTGCATCATTCTCGTCTTCTTCCATAGGGACAATTTCTCTATCTCTCCTGGCAAGATTCTGCAGTTGTAGCCCCATTATGGCACATTCCACAGCTACCTTCATCATCATGGCCATTAGCATGGCATCACACATCATGTTTACCTACTCTTCAATAGTAGGTCTAGACCACTCCACTTTGTCTCCATCATGCCTTTTGCCTTGCACTCTATGTTGCTCCATGCTCACATTCACTCCTTCTCTACTCACATGCAGGATATCAAACTCATCATACCTAGATTGAGACGACTCGGTCTCCCAAATCGTGTCTAAATCCATAGAGCTATTGTCACTCGACTCAATCTCCTCCTCTATCTCAAGCTTGAGAATATCCTCTAGCTTTAGCGATTTGACCTTGTCTGCAAACTGCACTCTTTGACGTTTACCACACTTCAATGGAGCTTCAATTTCCGCACTCAAACTTGGCAGCACATCCTTTTGTCCACTCTGAAATCACTTGCACATCGTCCACAATTGGAACCACTCTAGCCGGCATCCTTGGCATAGGAACCACCGTGTCTCTATGTAGCCAAATAACCCTTGGTTCTTCTTGCACTTGCAATTTTCTTTGCACCGCATGTGGCTCGACTACCACTACATCACACTACCTGGACATCACCTCATTTGGCAAACCCCGTCTAGCTTTGCACTTCTTCAAAATCTTCTTGGTCTATCCTTTCACTAGAGCTGCTACTACTTCATATGACACCAAGCCATCTACCTCAACCTTATCACGCACTTCCTCATTCAAGCAATCCATGAGTTTACTCAACTTTTAAAAACTGGCATTTTTTGCAGCAGCCTCGAACTCCCATTTGAATGCTTAAAAATCACCTTTCAAGCTTTGCTTCAAATCGTCTAGCTTCCTCTTTACCTCATCTAGTTGCGCATTGACAATATACCTACTTCAAAAAGCCTCCTCTAGGGCTTCACAATCTACCTTTTCTTCATCACGTAGACAATCGAACCATAGCCTCGCTTTACCACGAACCAAGAGCGGGAACACCTGTACCACACCTTCTTCTCTTGATAGACCACTTTCCAACACGAACAATCATAGTCTTGAAGCCAGGTTTTTGCATCTTTGACCCCAGTGAAAATGGGAAAATTGGACCATGCCATCTCTAGCAGCATCTACTCTTAAAGGTTGCACCTTTGGCATCACCAAAATCATCACTTCGACATCAACTAGGAGCATCAAACCGCTCCTTAGTGGGGGCACCAAAAGATGGAGAGGGGGAATTGAGGAACACACCCAGCACAAAAAAGAATATCCCAAGGCGTACACAGCACCCCAATCCACTAGAGTTCACCTTCGAAACTCACAACACGTGTTGGCAGGCCATTGCCCTCACACACACCAACGTGTAAATAACTCAAAAGAGGGTCCCCTCGAGGGCGCGAGAACCGGACCATTCAATTGCTTGCCCCATCATCAATCCCGAGTCGAGTCGCCATCAGCCGCCGCTGACTAGCGCCGCCGCCATGCACCACCAAAACAGGGCCAACTTCACCCCATGCGCCACCGCGCAGAGCCAGAATAGTGTCACCACTAGGACCACCATCGCTTCACGCCAAAGGAGAGCTCTCACTCCCTACTACAGTCCTAAAAGGCCTCATGAGGCTGGACTTATACCCCTAGTGCTCAAGACCGCCTTGCACATATGGGATTATGCTACCTGCCACATGGCAGTCGTTCATAAATTGCCCATTAAACCCTTTGAAAATTCCCCACTTAACTTTTAAAAAACCTTATTCTTTTGCCTCCTTTAACCTCTTGCAACTCCTTGCTTGGGCACCCGATGCTTCTGTTGCAAAATTCAATCGATGGAGCCAGTTCTTGACTTTGAATCTCATGTGCTTGCCGCACTCCGACTTTCCCAGGCCCACTTCTTGAGGCCGTTCAAATTGTCAAGCTGGCAGCATGACGTCGGGAATGAACGTCAGCTTCAAATTGCAAGATCTCTCTAGTCTGGACTATGATCGAGACGCAGTCAGTCCCCATTGACTCCATTCAATGCATGCTACCCTCTAGAACCCTGTCAAGGCCAAAAAAATGCCAAATGGAATGATTCCCCATGCAGTCAAGTGGGCACAAACTCGACCCCTCAAAAAACTTTAAATGGCCATAACCTGCAATCCATAGCTCCCATCTGCAATCCAAAAAGGTGTTCGGGCTCATAATTCAAGCATTACGTGTATGAACAATGACATCCACTTGGGCCACCTATCCCTAGCTACCTTAACCATCCCAGATCTATTAAACCTTCTAACTTCAAACTGCAACATCTCGCACACCTTGGTCTGTTTGACGAGCCGTCTAGACTAGTTTCTAGAGCACCTCAAACACTACACTCCAAAGCACAAACATGGAATTTTGGGCAGCTTTACCTGCTATCCCATCTGGACCCTTCTTGAAGTCTTTTTGGCCTTTAAAAATGCATCTAGTATACATTCACACTTCTATTAGTCTACCTAGGGACTCCATACCTGCTCTAGCCTTTTGCATTACACCTTCCTGCCACATTGCCTAGCATATACCACTTTCCAACTTGAACCAACTTTGGGTGCACCAACGTGTTGGAATTAGAAGAATATGACAATCTATGTGCTGATAAGCAGAAGTTGGCTCTTACAAACCATCCAACCCAAGAAGAGGCTGTTCTTGAAGAATCCAACCTGCTAGGTCGTTTGCACCCATTTGCATATCTTTTCTGCCAATCCACTTATTGCCAAGCACCCTTAAATAGGTGCAAGAGGTCCTCCCTAGCCGGTTTGCATTGAGAGCATCCATCAAGACCAGTACCTCTGTCTTGTACATTCACACCCATAAGTAAGGGTCCCCATAGCATCTTCCAAAGAAAATCCATCATCCTAAGTGGAAAATGTAAGCACCATATGTTCTTAGTGATTGACACCCATCTTGATTCATGACATTGCTTGCCCCATTGCTTATTCAAAGGGGAAAAACAATCCTTCAAGATCATAAGGGTGTTTTAGGGTAGCTTATTCTTGGGCCACTACCAACGCCTTCCACTCGAACCTAGATTCACAAGAGGGCAGCCCACCTTTGTCTAGCCATTCCAAAACTCACTAGACAATAGACTTTTAGTCCCGATAAGGTGGAACTTGGAGGCCAATTGATCTTTTCCTTTCCAACTATTGTTGATGCTATCTCAAAAGTGGCCCAGATGTGAAAGTCCTTTGTTATTGATCTTTCTGGTAATTTCCCTCGAAAATGGATTCAACATCATGCTGCATGCCTTTGATATCCAAGGGGACCAATGAGTAATTGAGTTGTGGAAGTACCTTGTTAATTCACCCCATTCCAAGGACTTTGTTGCATTTGCAAAGTAGTTCGCCCGTTGTGCCACCAAGTTTTAGGGTAGCCCAAAAGGGGCAAGCAACTTGTCATACACCTCCAGCCCTTTTCAATGTCCCCCTTTCAAACATAGTTTGGCATTTTCCATCATGGCCTTAATCATGATAGCCCATGTCTGGTCTTGCTTCACAATTGAGATTATAAACTTGGAACGGTAGGCCTCCGCAAGAATAAAAGGGTTAAGGATCCTGATTTTTCTTTGGTCAATAGGTCTTGCAATGGAATCCCATCTTATCCACTACCAAGGAATCAAGTCTTTAAAATTATTATTCCACAAGAATCTTTTCACTAGTTTCAAGAACTCTTTCCATATGCATTTGGCCAGCTTAAGCAAAGGATTGTTGAAGGCTATGTAAGGGAGCAGGAATGAATTGATCACCTTCACATGGCTTGGAAATGGAAGGAGCACATACTCCCATCTATGCATCTTTCTCCTAACCGTATCCAAGAGCCAATGAAATCTTTGCTTGTGGGTAATGTCCACACCTAACAAGGATCCCATGTGCGAGAACACCTTCCCTTTAGACACTACCTCCCTAGTCGACATTGTTGGATTGACTAAATCATTCTCCAAAAGCAAGATCCATCTAGATTTTTCAATATTGCACTTTGACCCAGATGCAACGGCGTACATTTGCACAATCTCCAGATCCTTCCTAACCACTTGAGGGCATGCTTTAAGGAATAGAAGGGAATTGTCTGCAAATAGATTTTCCAAGATTTGGCTATTATTAGAAATAGATAATTCTTGAATCTCCCCTCTAATAGCACTATCAAGCAACATTACTAAAGAATGAGACCCAATGGCGAACAATAGTGGGGTTAAAAGGCAGCCTTGCAGGTCATTAATATCATTTCCTTCCCTATCAGTGAGCGAGTAGAAAAGCCCCCAATTTCTCTTAGCTTTAAGGGCCCTAAAGAAGTGAGTTTGATTAGCCTCCTTTTGCAAGGTTTCTCTAGATAGAATTCTGGCCTTCCTCACCTCCTCAAGTTAGTGTTTAGCCAATTGACACTTATCTTCAAGCCACTTTTTATGCTCAGCTTCAAAAGCCAACCCTTTGAGTGTTTAGTTGTTAACTGCTCCACTTTGATAGCGAACTGCTTCAAGTGCTCCTTGTGGTATTTCTTCCTTCTAGGGCTTACAGCTTTGATAGCTTTTTGAATATTCTTGGTGAATAAATCTTAGGCCCTAGGAATTTCTAAATCCACATATTTTAGAATCTTGCTAATAGCTTTCAAGGCCATGCTTTTGAAAAGAGGGTCTTAAAAAGATGAACCCATATCAAGAGAAGCTTCTTAGACCCTGACCTTCTCCTTCTTTTTGTTTTAATTTTCATGCTTAAAGATAGGTGGTCTAAGAAACAATAAGAAGTTACTACCTTCATTTCCAGCCATGAGGATAGCCAGTTGGCTTGATGGGAACAATAGCAGTGATCTAGCCGAGATGCACTTCTAGCATATTGCAGGCTAGTGTATGTGAATCCTGGCATGCTATTCCAAGGGCCCACCTCCCACAAGTCCATTAGCACCCACTTCTCACATAGGCTCAACCATTTGGTCCTTTCGGAACCGGCTATCATGTTTGAGGATGCAATTTTGTCTTTTCTCTTCTCCACCATATTGAAGTCTCCCACCAATACCCGTTCCCAACATGAATATCTTTCAAGTGCACCATAGTCTAGCCCTTTCCTTACCCAAGTAGAGTCCATAGATGTTGAATATAGTAACATTTTGATTCACCCACTTAATTGTAACTTTTAGAGGTCTCCCAGAAGGGTGATTGAAGAACACCTTAGGCTCTAATTCCCTATCCATAATAGAAAGTATGACATTGACTCCATCAGTGCCCTCTCCGTAGAAGACCAGCTTGATTTCTTCTACTTGTAGCGACAAGGTGATGCTCTTGGATCTCCCAACAATTGATATTGTTTCCTTTCTAACTTCTTCCTAGAAGAGTGAGCTCTTCTTTGGAGTTTTAAGCTCATTCACATTCCAAGATTGTAGAACAAACTCTTCCATTACTGAGAGAGGGGTACAAACTACTCCACCTCAAGGAACTCCTCTTCAATGCCCTCTTTCCTATTGTCCTCCTCCATTGGGCCTTTCCCCTTCTCCTCATTTACCTTGAGGTTTTTCAAGTTGACATCCTGTAGAACCTTAAAGATGTTATCATATAGAAAGGGGGTTTTGTGGATATCTAGTAGGAGTTCTTTATTCCACCCAGGCTCTAGGTCCTGGGATTTAAACCACCCTTGCATGAAATAGTTGATGTGTGTTCCCAACCTTCATCTTTCTTACCAAAAGTGGGAGACAAAACAATCTTTTGAAATACTAGGGACGTCATTTTTTTGGGCCGTGGATGTACAGTGGTATTTTGGAGTGGCCATTCTATTGTTGTGATGGACTTTGGTGGGCTTCTCCAACTTTTGTGGGGTTTCCTTGCTTGCATTAGCCAAACCATCTTCTCATACCTTCTCACTGTCATTTGGTTGAGGAGTCGCTAATTTAGACTCATGTTGGAGTGTGGCAGGCGTGACCTTTTCACCAACCCGGTTGGGTAAAGTGAAGTTTTGGGGGGTCTAAAACAAAATATATAACCCCCTCTCATGTTTAAATTTATTTAAAAGATGTCAAAAAGGAGTTCTAGCTAGAGGTCCTTACCATGTTGAAATTTAATCCCTTTAACTCCTTGCCTCCCACTAGTTACACGAGCGGATCTATTACGCAAGCATTTAGTAGAGGTGTAAACCAAATCCTTGTCTAATTGACTTACAAAGATTTATTTGGTTATGGTGGGCCAAACAATGTACGGATATCTATGAAGTTTCATATGAGATCCATAGATTCATTCAAAGATTGAGGAGAAAAAAACATTCCATCTTTTTCTGCAAAACTCACAATAGTGAGTAGATTATATTAGCATAACCAAAAAAATACAAATTCTTGCCATGTTTGTAATGAGCCGTGACTTCTTCAAGGGATCATAGATACATCAGATGACAGGGGAGCCACACTATGCCAATGGATGAGCCCACACCTTTACCCATGCAATTTAGTCATTGTGGTGCCCATGGCCTTGTTCCACTCATCAGAGTTCATTTGTTTCCCAATGTTGATGATCCTTATTTCTTGAATTATCTCCATGAACTTAGTCGTTCCTATATTGAAGAGTCATGAGGGACCTAGAATGTAATCTACTTCACTTGCACATAATCGATACAAAGTAGACTAATAAGAAGAAAAGAGACGTTTCTTAATGAGAATCAAGAGTTACAAAGGCATTGAGAGTCCAAGAACCTTATGACCACCATATCTACAAGAGCATTGCTCACCCAAGAATCCTTATCTCTTGGTTTAGGTATTTTCTATAGGCATGGACTCCAAGCCACTCTATAAGAATGTATTCATTCACCAAGTGAAACATTTTGAGCAATCTTATCTTTGAGCGAGCGATTCATGAAAAAATCATTTAGTGTTTATAGTATCTTATTTAATATCATTTAGTGTTTACACAATCTAATTTAATAATATCTTTGTACTCATACTATTTTTTTGACAGAGCTAAGTGTCTTGGAGGTACTAAAATAGACTTAAAGCAAACGACCATCAACAATCACAATGCTAGATATGTATTATGAAAGATTCCTTTTTCTTTTTTTCTTTTTCATTTGAAAGAAATGTCTTCTTCTTATGTCAATTGTAAATGGATTCATTGGTTAACTAGCTACAAAAACAGGTCTCGAGCATTCATAGAATGGGCTTTGTAGATCTTTCAAAGCTATGTGTGTGTGTGTGTGAGAGAGAGAAATTAAAAAATCTAAGAATACATTGTCAATATATACAAAATTGCATAGGCAACAAGAGCTTGTTCTGCTACTAGTGCTAAGCTCTAAAGTTACAATTCCGTGTAGAATTTGAGAATTTTGACACCACCAATTTGTCTAAAGCATGTGAAATCTCAAAAACAACTTTTGAACTACCCCGATCGGAGATTGTATAATTTAAAAGTTTTTTTTGGACTTTTCATGTGGTCTAGACACATTGGTGGTATCAAAACTCTCAAATTTTAAATAAAATTGTGACTTTAGATTTTAGTGATTTTCTTATTAATAACACAACAAGCTCTTGTTGCCTAAGAATTTTTCAATAAATCCTACGTTATTTTTCATATGTGGGAAATGTTTTAAGGCCTCTCTTTTTTTTAAGTTCTCAATTGATATTGAATTGCATTAATCACAAAAGGTAACAAAAAGCCTTGAAATATCCTTTGCATAGGGTTTTCTAGGAAAAAATACATCAAAGGGGGCGAGCCCCCCTCAACCTCCCCCCCCCGAACTAACCGTACTTGTGTAGATTGCAATTTGGGCTCCTACTATAATGGAGTTTCCACCAACACGTTTTCACGACAGCATTTGTGTCTAGAGGATCACACTTCTTTTGAAAAACTAATGCATTTTTGGAATGCCAAATAGCTCTCAAAACATAGCTCTTACTATGCATAAATCAGTCAAAAGATTCAGATTTTCAATTAGTCTGGAACCCATAGCAAGGTCACATTGTTATCATGCAAACGGCAAGAAAAACAAGTGCCTCTATAGCCTTGCACGAATCACACCGTCAGAAGGAAGAACTATTACACTGCCGAAAACACCTATGATAACCACTTTGAGAGATTTCTGAAAAAAAACCATCAAGCATGGAACACACTCAAAATTAGAAGAAACTCAGGACATCACAAGACAAAGCTCGTCTCGTGGAGATGTCCGTAGAGTATCCATAGGCAAAAAATAGATGAGAGATGAAAGAGTTATGGCCACTCGAACATAGGGGTGTAGTCTTTCTTGCTCAAAAATAAGCTATGTGGAAGTTGTGCAGGTGTTGCAACTATTTAAATGGGGGCTCCCTTATCTTTTATTCCCCAAAAATCTTCTCTCTCTTCTCAGTCGACAAGGCTTCCTTTGTGGGCATCTTTTAATTGGCTCTTTTTTTGCCTTTTTTGGGCAAAAATGAGGTGTCGGTGACCCTTTGACCAAGGGAATGGGGTGGGGGCAAGTGGCCGGGCCCACCAAAAAGTGGAGCCATGCACTTGCCCAGGCTGGTGGGAACCCAAAAATGTGCTACCTTCCTCCCCATGAGCCCACGAGCCCCTCCATTAGCAAGCCTTGAGAGCTCCTCACAAGGTGATACACCCATAATGGGCTCCCCCTTTAGGCTATATACCCCTCACTCTCCACTTTCCTTTCCCATGTGGGATAATCCCCCCACCACATGGCAACCTCCTCTTCATTTCTCCCAAATCTCTTGTGCCCAACAAATTTCCAGATTTCCCCCAAAGCAGAAGAGCTTCTCGGACAAACTTCCCCCAAGCATAACTTGATGCTCCAATCACCGAATGACACACCGTAACACATGGATTTTGGAGACCAAGTCCTTGGCTACTTCTGAAATTCTCAAACCTTAGCATTTCTAATTTCAATCATTAAGTTGACCCAGTTTCCTTTGTCGCATGCACCCGCAATCACCTTCTAAGTTGAGAGCGCCCACTTCGGATGCTCATAACTCATGATGTATAAGTCCGATTCATGAGCTATAAAGCACGGCTGAAAATATTCATTAAAAACCATGTCTTGGGGACTCAAACAACCCAAACATCAACATTCAAGCTTGGCAAAATCACACCTTTGTACATGAATTTTTAAGACTTGCAGGGCTATATACACATATATACGTGAGGTTGGTGGGCAAGATTTTTGGCATGACCTAGTGACTTTATACTCATCCAAGAAATGCCTAACATAGCTTGCCAACCCCCCCTAGCCTGCTTGATCATTCATGACAAGCAGAGGTTTCTAGGGTGAACAACTGCTGCAACTCATTCCCACTCAACTGATACGTGTCATTGTCAAATTTGTTTACAATAGTAAAAGGACATTCCCACTTGATTTGAATTTTTTTCTGAAAGGTATTGTCCAACTTACTATTCTATTGCAACACCAGATCACCCCTTTCAATTCTCTTATCCTGTATGAATTCATTAGCCTTTAGTTGAGCCTTTTTTGTCACTTCTTCATAGTAGTTCAAAGCTAAAACTTTGTCCAATTGCAAACATTGTAGATCCAACAACCTTTTTTGCCAAGTATTTGTTTTCTCTTCATTTTCCAATGACAATAACTTGAGTGTAGGAGTCTCCACTTCAATTGGCAATAAAGCTTCCTTACCATAAACCAAGTAGTAAAAGGAGAAAATCATGTGCTCATTTTGATAGCAGTTATGTAGGCCCATAATGCACAAGGCAACTCTGAATCCCAAGTCTTCCCATGTGTCTGGGTCATCTTTGTTAAGGTCTTCACCAACTCTCCATTGAACCTCTCATTGAGACCATTGCATTGTGGATAATAAGGAGAACTATACCTATGTTGTATAGTGAGCTTCTCACGTAATAAATCAAACAGCTCTCCTCTAAATCATGGTCCTCTATCAGAAAATAGTTCTATGGGCACACCAAATTTGCAGCATATATGCTCATAAACAAAATTCTCCATTTCTTTACTGGTAATTTGTTTGACATCCTTGGCTTCTGCCCATCGTGACAAATAATCCATTGCTATCAAAATGTAAACATTTCTTTTGCTAGTCATAGGTAAGGGTCCAATAGCATCAAGACCCCATTTTTCAAACACATCAAAAGCTAGAATTGTCTTTTGCAATTTGGGCTTTAAAATTCTCTTCTCCATCTTTTCGCAAGGTAAACACGACTTGCACTAATGGTTAACATCCCGTTGAATGCTTGGCCATACATAGCCTTCTTGCAAAATTTTATGCAACATGATCTTCATGGAAAAATAGCCCCCACAAGATCCCTCATGATTTCCTTCCAAGATCTTGTAGATTTTCTCTTTCCAAGGTATGTGACACAAAACCAAATCACTTACTTTCAAGTAAAGCACATCATCAAGCATTTTGTATTTCCTAGATTTTCTTATAAACGCATACTTTTTGGAGGATGGTAAACCTTCAGGTAGGACACTTGTCAACAGAATATCCATCTCCTTTGATAACACTTCCCTCCCATGATATAGAGGGGAATTTTCCTTTAACAGAAACACACAAGTGATCATTTCTTGGGTAGCATCATGAGCTTCTTCATTTTCAGACCACTCAATATGCTGCAAACTCCGTGCTGAAGGAGTACGAGCGGAAGTGCGACGCGAGAGAGAGTGCGATAAGAAGAGCACGACGATATGGTGAACTCGCTCTACTGTAATGTGTAGAGCATAGTGAGTTCTTATTAGGTTTTTACAAAAGAATATGTGTACATACCTGGCGGCCCGCCCACTTACCTAGGCGACCACATTGGGCTTTATACCCCAACAACCTCCCACTTAAAGTCCAATGTGGTACTTTAAGTGTGAGAGAAGCTACTATACAAGCTAATATACAAGAGATGTAGAGAAGTGATGTACTACCCTACACCTAATTGCTTGCGAAAATGCGCAAAGCTGTCTAAGGGAAGTCCTTTTGTAAGTAAATCAGCAGGATTTTTTGTGGTGTGAACTTTGACAAGCTGAAGTTGCTTATCCTCGAGCATTTCCCTGATGAAATGATACTTCACATCCACATGCTTTGTCTTTGAGTGATAAATTGTATTGCGAGCCAATTGTATAGCACTTTGACTATCACAATATAACATAGGCATCTCTTCTTTGATTCCCAAATCTGTTACTAGTCGATTAATCCAAATTGATTCTTTGCATGCCTCTGATGCTGCAACATATTCAGCCTCTGTAGTAGACTGAGTAACACAATCTTGTAATCTAGAACGCCATGATACTGCTCCACCAGCCAATGTAAAGACATACCCTGACGTAGACCTTCGGTTGTCTAAGTCACCTGCATAATCTGAGTCTATAAAACCCTTTACACTTAGCTCCTGACTCCCATAGCATATACGCATACTCTTTGTAGCTTTCAGGTATCTCAATATTCCTTTCACTGCCTCCCAATGTTTCTTGCCTGGGTTTGACATGTATCGACTTACTACTCCCACTGCAAATGCAATGTCTGGGCGAGTAGCAATCATTGCATACATCAAACTACCCACTACATACGCATATGGAATCTTATCCATTTCAGCCTGTTCTTCCTCAGACACAGGACAATCTTGTTTGCTAAGTTTCACATATGGTGGCAATGGAACACTCAATGCCTTTCCCTTCTCCATATTGAAACGTTGCAAAACCTTGTCAATATACTCTGTTTGAGATAACCAAATCAACTTCTTTGATCTGTCTCTCTCAATGCGCATACCAAGTATATGACTTGCCTCACCCATGTCTTTCATGTCAAACGATTTTGCCATCTTTGACTTCAAAGCTAAAATTTCTTCCAAGTGCTTGCCAGCAACCAACATGTCATCCACATACAAAATAAGGATCAGCCAACTACCATCCTTAGCCTTCTTTGTATATAGACAGTGATCGAACTCCCTACGTTTGTAGCCTTGAGAAAGCATAAACTTGTGGAATTTATGGTACCATGCCCTCGGTGATTGTTTTAGGCCATAAAGACTCTTTAACAACTGGCATACCCAATCTTCCTTGCCTTTCTCAACAAACCCTTCTGGCTGCTGCATGTAAATTTCCACATCTAAATCACCATGCAAGAACGTTGTCTTGACATCCATTTGGTGCAACACCAAATCTAATATGGCAACCAATGCAAGAAAGCATCTCAATGTAGTCATCTTGACCACCAGAGAGAAGGCTTCATCAAAGTCAATGCCTTGTACTTGCTTAAAGCCCTTGGCAACAAGCCTTGCTTTGTACTTTGGCTGACTATCATGAGCGGTGATCTTATACCTGTAAACCCATTTACAGGGTAGAGCCTTTTTGCCTTGTGGTAATTTAACTAGCTTCCATGTCTTGTTTTTATGCAGAGCTGTCATCTCTGACTGCATGGCCAATTGCCAATTCCCAGAGTCCTTCATTTGCACTGCTTCCTTGTAACATGAAGGCTCATTGCAATCAATCAACATGACATAGTTCATAGATGGAACAAACCTATCAGGAGGTCGCGTGACACGTCCAGATCTATGCACAATAGGTGGCTCAGGCTCAGCCACAACCTGTGGTTCCACTCTATCCTGTCCTTGCTCCTCTTGAGCCCTGACATTTTGTCTTGCACGTGCAGGTCCATCTTCTTCGAAGAAAACTCTTCTATTCTCCTCAACCCTCTCTGATTTAGAATTATATTTGGATTCATTAAAGTGAACATCATTGTTGCGGACAACCTTTCTGGATTCGGGATCCCAAAGTCTGTACCCCATCTCACCAGAATTACCATAGCCTAGAAAGATGCACTTTCTACTCTTTGGCTCAAGTTTGTTCCTAAATTCCTTTGGAACGTGAGTATATGCCTCACAGCCAAAGACTCTGAGATGCTTGTATGAGGGAATTTTGCCTGACCATACCATCTCTGGCACTGAATCCTTCTGCAAAACCTTGCTAGGAGATCTATTTACAAGATGAACAGCTGTTGATACAGCTTCAGCCCAAAACCCATTTGGTAGTTGTGTATTAGACAACATACTTCTGACCTTCTCTTGTATGGTCCTATTCATCCTCTCAGCAACACCATTTTGAGGAGGATTGTAAGGAGCAGTAAGTTCACGTTTTATACCTTTTGACTCACAAAAGTCCTGAAAGGCCTTTGAAACATACTCTCCACCATTGTCAATGCGTAAGCATTTAAGCTTCTTGCCACTCTGATTCTCCACAAGTGTCACAAACGTTTTGAAAACACTAAACGCTTCATCCTTGTGCTTGAGAAAGTAAACCCATACTTTCCTCGAGTAATCATCTATAAATGTCATAAAGTAAGAAGCTCCCCCTAGAGATAGGTTAGGCATAGGTCCACACAAATCACTATGAACAAGTGCCAACTGTGTATCTCTTACACTGCTTCTATGCTTATGTGACGACTATGTTTGCTTACCATACAGACAATGTTCACAGAATTCAAAATCATTAAATGAAAAGCCAGGCAAATAACCAGAACGAGACAAGATTTCCATTCCCTTCTTGGGCATATGTCCTAACCGGCTATGCCACAAAGAAACGTTCGGCTGTTCGGTTACATTGATTACATTTTTAGAGACATTTGATACATAAATCATGTAAAGTCCTCCAGACTTTACTCCATGTGCTACTGTCATAGAACCCTTGGATATCTTCCACATGTTCTATCCAAAAGTGGTGACGTAGCCAGCATCATCAAGTAAACCTGTGCTGATCAAGCTCTTTGTAATTGCGGGAACATGTCTCACATTCTTCAGCGTGAAAGAAGAGCCATTCTGAAACTTCAATTGAACATCTCCAACACCTAAGATCTCACATGTCTGCCCATTGCCTAGCCGAACATGATCTTTAGTGGTCACATAAGAAGTAAACCACTCCTTGTTTGGAGACACATGAAGTGATGCCCCTGAGTCTATAATCCAGTCACTCAGTGCATTTCCATCAGATGCTGTAAGAAGAGCTGAGTCCGTTGTATTCTTCAAGAAGTAGATGTCTCTTGACACTAGACTGTCATCCTCTGCAACAGTGTTTGTCACATTTATTTCTTGAATCTTCACTGAGGACTTGTTCTTCTCACCATGGTCTTCAGCTTTCTCTTTGCCTTTTTCTGCTTTCCATTCTCTACAGTCTCTTTTTATGTGACCCTTCTTGCCACAATGGTAGCATTCTATGTCACTCTTTCCTTTAGCACTGCGGGACTTGCTACGAGACTGATTCCTCTTTCCACCTATGTACTTTTCTTTGGTCCTTCCCCTGACAACTAAGGCTGTTCCTTTGCCTTTGTCCATTGTCTTTCTACTGGTTTCTTCAGTAAGCAGACTTCCTTCTACACCTGCTATGTTCAAACCATCTGGAGGTGCAGAATTACTCAAAGCTGTGTGAAAAGTGTCCCAACTTTCCGGCAATGTGATCAACAGGAACATAGCTCTAACAGGTTCATCAAACTTGACACCTTGAGCTGACAACTGACTATAGATTGTGTTGAATTCATTCAGATGATTGGACATAGGTGTCCCTTCTTTCATCTTCAAGTCAACAAGCTTCTTAATCCAGTATACCTGTGAAGCTGCACTCTGCTTCTCATAAAGATCACTCAGCTTTAACCATGCTTGATAAGCCGACATCTCGTCTACTACATTGAAGTAAACGCTTTCTGCCAAAGTCAGCATAATGGTAGAAAGTGCCAATTCATCCATTTCGCTCCATTCATCTTCGTCCATATCTTCTGGTTTTATCCCCTTGAGCTTTATAGGTTTTATCTGCTTCTTTTGTACCAAAACGTGCCAAATCTGCTTCTTCCACAATGGGAAATTGGTTCCATCGAGCTTCTTGATATTATAAAGAGCAGTGTCCTGTGATCCAGCCATAGCTACGCTTCACAGTGGATTACTTTCCTGGGAAAAATTCGGCAGAGTTTCCCCTATAAACTGACCTCTGAACCAATATCAACCTGTCAAATGAACCAAGAAAGCTTCAGATTCTACATAAATTTCGGCAGAGTCTCCTTTGTAAAATGGCTCTGGTGTACTAAAAACAGACCAAAAAACAGCTCAAAAAACATTGTCTCTCTGACACTGTAAGCTGCGGGTAAACTTCACCTGCACCTGTACTGTCTCTCATTGTCCTGTCACTGTCCTGTAAGCATAGACTGTGACAATGCCTCAACGGCAGTAAATCAAAGATGCAATCCCAACTGTCTAACTCATAGTCAATACATCCTAGCTGCCTATCTAAGGGTGCTCGAGGGATCGCTCCAAGACCTGTATCACCGAAAGGATCTCAACATTCAAGAATCCCCCAGCTCAATAAAACCTCACTCGACCCTCAACAAAGGCTGCAGAAAATCTGACAATAAATAGACTTTCCACAAAGTCATACATCCACAAATTTCCCACTGTATGTTGTAACCGCTGCGGCGGTTGTTTGCTGCGTGACTCACAGCCAGCAAACCCTCAACAGACATACATCATCTCTGACAATACATCCCATGTGGAAGTAACTGCAATGTCAGGATGAAATCTGGAATATCAAGCAGCAAACACAAGCTACCTGATGAACTAGTGGATGTCGCCTACAGTCTGTGTGTAGATGCGCCTGTGTCGTATGTGACACGCCTCCAAGAACTGTGAGCCGTCCTTCGATGTGTAGACAGCCACAAATCAACACTCTGGGAGTGTCGATATCCTCAGCACCTGAGTCGTAGGCCGAAAACCCCAAATTTGCAGAGTCTGATCTGCACCCGTCTAGACCACGTAGTCGAAAATGGCCTGCGCAGACCTTTGTCGAAGCCGAACGGTGGCCGAGATGACCTCAGAATGAAATTCTGACAACACCAAGCCCTTAGGGCTTGCCCACGAGATTTGGGGCCGTGTCTTCGCCTGTTGAATTTCACTCCAATCTGAGCTGGTGACTCTAGCCTCCTGCAGTGCTGCCCCGAGCCTCGACCTGAGCTCTGATACCAGTTGAAGGAGTACGAGCGGAAGTGTGACGCGAGAGAGAGTGCGAGAAGAAGAGCACGATGATATGGTGAACTTGCTCTACTGTAATGTGTAGAGCATAGTGAGTTCTTATTAGGTTTTTACAAAATAATATGTGTACATACCTGGCGGCCCGCCCACTTACCTGGGCGACCACATTGGGCTTTATACCCCAACACATGCTTCTAACTTTTTGAGCAATGATTTCACCTTGAAGCATAAATTCTTCAGTTTAGGATTCTTATTCTTCCATGCTCCCAATACTTCCTTCACAACCAACAAGGCATCTCCTTTGATCTGCAAGCGTCTAATTCCCAACTGTAAACAAATGTCAAAACCACCTTCATGAGCCATGTCCTATACTTCATTGTTACTTTTTGCATCAAGTTTTAACCCTTGCGTCCTTACAAGTTTTCCTTGTGCATCATAAATGACAATGCCTCCCGAAGCAGCATCATGACTTCTTCGATAAGAGCCATCAAAATGTAACAGTGAAGCATCAAAGATGGCTAGAGTCTCAACTTTCTTCTTTCGCACCACCTCTTCCTTAACCAAAATAGGAGTGTCTTTATAAGTGAGTAAATCTGCCAGGGTAGCTCGAGTACTCTCTTCCACCAAAAAGGTGAACTGAAACTCTTGAAGTTCAATAACCCATTTTGTCACTATTTTTTATATATTTGAATTATTGAATAGCTGAGGAAGCAATGAATAACTGGTGAGAAAGGTGAACAACTTTTGCAGCAAGTAGTGTCTGAATCATCTTCAACCATAAACCATATTGGTCATCACCAATTCGATTTTAGAGAAATCTCTTTCATGAGGAGTTTTCATTCTGCTACCATAATGAACAGGCTTCATATACTAAGATTCCTTCCCCTTTTGCAACAACATGGCCCCAATAGCATCATCTCCCACTAATGGGTTAACATAAAATTCATTTTTCCAGTGAGGAGCTTGCATAATGGATAGTGTACTCAAGACTTCTTTGACTTTGTCAAAAAAATTGTCATAGTCACAAGATCACTCCAAGGGATCATTCATAATTGCTTGCTACAATGGATACAATAGTTGTGATGCCAAAGGTATGAAATGAGACAGATATTTAACCTTCTATATGAAAGTGTCCAACTCCCTAGTATCTTTTGTAGATGACAGCAACAACAAAGCCTCCACTTTCTCTGGATCTGCTTCAATCCCATTTTCTAAAATCACATGTCCAAGGAGCTTCACCCCTTGGCTGCGCCAAATGACATCCTTAGGGTTCAACGAACCCCCGCATTCATCATACCTTGAAAAAGTCATTTCAAGCTTTTGAACATGCTCTTTCCTTGAACTGTATACACAAAAATCATCTATGAATCCTTCGACAAATTTCGTGAGGAACGGGGTAAGGACCCAATGCACTTTTCTCTCAAAAGCTCCAAGCCCATTTGTCAACCCAAAAGGAACATAGCAGAAGCAAAAACACCACCATGGCATGATAAAAGTAGTCTTTTTTCGGTCTTCAAGAGCAAGGATAAGCTGAATAACCATCACAGACACTATATCTTTCAAAGCCATCCCACTGCATCTAAAAGTTGATCAATGAAAGGCAAAGGGTAAGGATCTTTCTTGGTCACTGCATTATTTAATGGCTTGTAATCAACACAAACTCTCCAACGCCCATCTTTCTTTGGAGTGACCACGACAACGCTCACCCATTTAGCATTATTGACTGGCACAATGAACCCTGCATCCAAAAGTTTACCCACTTCTTCCTTTAAAGCATTCATCTGCTCCTTACCCATCCTTCTTAATTTCTGTCATATGGGCTTTGCCCCTTCAACTAGTTCAATCTTCATAGGATCTCCAACAAAACCCCTTATTTCTTGATATGAAGTGATGAAAAGATTCAAAAACATGTCCAACATTGCTAAGTACTCCCTTCTTACTCCTTGTGTCACATCAATACTCAGCATATTTTGAATCAACTCTTTCTTCACTGGCAATTCTTGTTTAGGCTACAATTTCTCAAGTTGCTCTAAGTGGCTTCAAGAATTTATATTCTCTGACACTTGTAACATTTCACCCACTTTCCTCTTCTCCTCGTCCAACAAAAAAAATGACACTTCACCCTCATCACTGGAACTGGAAGCATAGCTACTTTTTGAATCTTCAAAACTGTCTTCACCGTCGATAACTTTGGATTCATCATTTTCACTCACATCTTCTAGTGCCAAAGGTTGCCTGGTAGTCATATCAAACACCCTCTTTTCACCCTTCCTACCATACACACAAATTGTGCCCTTGCCCCAATCTTGCACAGCACCAATAGCTCTCAACCAAGGTCGTCCTGCCATACACACAAATTGTGCCCTTGCCCGAATCTTTCACAGCACCAACAGCTCTCAACCAAGGTCATCCCAAAATAAGAGGACAAGCTCCCAGGCTAGCTGGCATAACATGAAATTTTACTATAACCTTCACGTTAAAGACTTCAACTTCCAAATTCTTAATCAGTCCCAAACACTTCACTTTGGCATGGTTTGCTAGTCGAATCCAAAACACAGAGCTTTTGCATGTAATGAGAGGCAGTCTCTCAACACATGACTATGTGATCACACAAACTTGAGCACCTCCATCAATGTAGGCCTCTCCCATGCCCACAATTTTGTGCCAAGCGTTCACCACAGAACAGCCAACACTCTGACTTGTCCATGCTTCTACTCTTTCTCTAGATTCACTAATGACTTCCACTGTCTCTTGAGTTTGGGCACCATATTCATCAACTATCCAAAAGTACAAATTTCTTTCCTCCCAATGAGGTCTTCCTTTAAACTGTAAGTTGTTTGGCCTTCTCCCAAAGGTAAATCTGCTACTTCAAACCGTCTACGAGGTCTTCTCTTCCTCTTGACTTTTGCATCTTCACCCTCTTTTTCCTTCCCTTTCTTTTTGATGGGACCTGGAGCGGCATAGCCTTCCCTCTCTCTTTCACCTACAAGTAGCATATCTGCTTCTTTATTTTCAACCCGCACAATACCCACATGACCACCAAAGGTTAAGGCCTGATTTTCCATGTTCAATACCTTGATCTCCCCGTATATCCAATGCATAATCATTAGTCCTCTTAGGAATCTACTGGGGAAGTGGAAGTGGAAACATATCACCTCCCATCCTTGTTGGCTTTGAACAATAAGTGCTAATATGTTCACCACAATTATAACAGGTAGGGATTAACCTCCTCTACGGCTCAAAGATACCTTTTCCACGACCTGCATTTGCATTAGGCTGAGCTTTACATGCCTGGGCCATTCCTCTACCACAAACACAACCACGACCACCTCCGAGAACGTTGAGTTGCAATTCCTGCATCATGGTCATCATGTCTTGACTATTTTGTTGTAATTGTTCACTATTAGCAACCCTTTGAGTAGGTTGGTCTCCAGTCTCTACTTGATTTTCCTCCTTTGGCCCACCATTACTTTGCACAGGGACCGCTTTCCCATACTCATTAAGTCTTTGAGCCTTCCATTTTTTCTCCTTAGCGATAGTGACTGCTTCCTCAAAGGTAGCGGGTCTTTTCAGCTTAACTTTGAACTTTAGACTTTCTTTTAAGTTTTCCACAAAATGGTCCTTCTTTAACATGGATGGAGGGATTTCATTTTCCAAAACTCGGGCCCATTTATCCCATAAACGAGTGAACTGCATGACAAAATCATCAACGCTTTGATTAGTGTACCCCAAAATCTCATGCCAAACTTCATCAGGTACTTCAATGGATCTGTACTATGCCAGGAAAGCTTGCTTCACATGATTGTAGTCCAAAACCACCCCTGGAGTTTGTGCCTACACCAACTCTTCATGATTTTGTAACCAAACTTTTGCCTCGTCCTGTAAACTGTATTGTAGCAACCACAACAATATAGCTTGGTCTAGTATATTTTGCAGTAAGCAATTGATTCCAATTTTTCAATAAAAGTCTATGCATTCTCATTAGGCGATCCATGAAACTGTGGGAACTCGCTCGCCATGTTTGATTGCCACAAAAACACTTACATGTGATGTCAAAAGCTCAAGGGATGTCGATGGATCGCTCCCGTACCTAATCCACCTCACAGTGGGTAACCCGGCCCCTAGTGTTTGACTTCACAAAACCTCACGACCCTCCAAAGGCTGCAATCCAATTATATGACCACCTCAAGTGTTTTCCACAATTTGCACATACATAGGCGGTTGTCCATAAGGACCCACACCCCCTTTACAT
The DNA here is from genome assembly GCF_014529385.1 of Adiantum capillus-veneris. Classification (NCBI taxonomy): domain Eukaryota; kingdom Viridiplantae; phylum Streptophyta; class Polypodiopsida; order Polypodiales; family Pteridaceae; genus Adiantum; species Adiantum capillus-veneris. The sequence continues at coordinate 61,557,644 of NC_140949.1, read as the reverse complement.
TCTCTACCTGCAGAATAGACATATTTTAGAAGAGTTGGAGCATGGGAGCACTTGCTCCTCAGTGGGGGCACCAAAACAATGTTAGCGTGCAAACGGCAAGAAAAACAAGTGCCTCTATAGCCTTGCACAAATCACATTGTCGGAAGGAAGAACTATTACACTACCAAAAACACTTGTGATAACCACCTATAGAGATTTATGAAAAACCCATCAAGCATGGAACACACTCAAAATTAGGAGAAACTGAGGACATCATGAGACGAAGCTCGTCTCATGGAGATGTCGTAGAGTATCCATAGGCAAAAAACAGATGAGAGATGAAAGAGTTATGGCCACTCAAACATAGGGGTGTACTTGTGCAGGTGTTGAGCTATTAAAATGGGGGCTCCCTTATCTTTTATTCCCCAAAAATCTTCTCTCTCTTCTTAGCCGACAAGGCTTCCTTTGTGGGCATCTTTTAATTGGCTCTTTTTTTGCCTTTTTTGGGCAAACAATGAGGTGTCGATGACCCTTTGACCAAGGGAATGGGGTGGGGGCAAGTGACCGGGGACCAAAAAGTGGAGCTACGCACCTGTCCAGGCTAGTGGGAACCCAAAAATGTGCTACCTTCCTCCCCGTGAGCCCACAAGCCCCTCCATAGCAAGCCTTGAGAGCTCCTCACAAGGTGATACACCTATAATGGTCTCCCCCTTTAGGCTATATACCCCCCACTCTCCACTTTGACATATCCATATGATCATGAAGAGAATCCTTCAATTGTTGAATTTTTTTGTGGGCTAACCCCTCTATAATATGTCATAAAATCTAATATCTAACCAACCCAAATGATTTTCTCATATTAAATTGATCACTTAATGTGGGAGAATAAATGGGAACAAGTGTTAAGATATAGATATGTGCTTATAGATCTATCTCAACACAGGGCCAATAGTAAAGGGGCCCAAATGGGAGATGGTCTATCAAGAGCAAGGCTAACCAATGGAACATAAGACCTTAGGGTTAGCTTCATTGAAGACCTCCAATAATGTGTGTAAAAGTCCTTTGACCTTAGGTAAGCTAGGGCTGAGCTTGAGGTGGGAACCCGGCCCAAGCTCGAGGTGCTTGACCTGCTTGAGATGCTTGTCGTGCTTGAGGTGTTTGTCCTGCTTGAGGTGCTTGATTAAGGTGCTTGACTTACTCCATGCTTGAGGTACTTGACTTGCCGCTTGATTAAGGTGCTTGAGGTGCCTTGACATGCTTGCCTGAGATGCTTGTGGGAATACCCCCTAGTCCAAGTGCTTTGTCATGCTTGATGACTAAGGTGTTTGAGCTCCTAAAGTCAAAAGCATCCCTACAAGAGGGGGGGCGAGCCCTTTTCCTAGGGATTAGAGAGAGAACACACACTCACACTCACAAGGGAAGCCCCAGCTTGAAGAGGCAGCAAGGACACATGTCAGGTCCCTACCCATGTTACCTTCATGTGTTGCTTGAAGCCTATTGGCTAGGCTTCAAAGGGGTCCAATGATAAATTACTTGAATTATCTAATTGTTTTTTCATTTATCAAGTCCTCTCTCTCAAAGGGGAAAGGGGGACACTTGTCCCAAGGCTACCCATGTTGCTTGTAATGGCTCCTGCTTGTGATTGGCTAGGCCTGGAGGGGTCCAATGAGCTTCAAGCATGAGCTACAAGGGGGGGTCGACCCAAGCAAGCTAGGGGGGTGCTTAGGGGGTATACTCACCCACACACACTCACAAACACTCTCATTGTGTACTATGCAAAGTGCAAGATCTCCCTCTCCTTCTCCAAGCAAGTAGAGGTTGAGAGCCTACACCAACACTCTTGGCTATGGAGTGCAAATCCATCCAAGAGCCATGCTTGAATGCTTAAGCTTGCCATCTCCTTCTTCTTCATTACTATGCTATTATGTATGCTAGCAACAAGAGTATGATAAGTGAGGAACTAATTCTTTCTCCTACGAAATGTTTCTTCTTCCTCTTCCCTACCCTCATTCCCTTCTAGCTCTCTCCACCTTCGAAGGTGTTTGAGGTCTTGGGACTGAGGCTTGGTATAGTTAAAGCTTTCTTCAAGTTTAGGTTATGCTATGATGGTGATGCATGAAGCTTTCCATCTTCATTGCTTCACCTAGGTCACAAGGAAGACAAAGAATGTATTGTAACAAGTCTCTCTTTATGGGAGAAATCATAATACAAATGCCTATTGGAGGGGGGACCGGCTCCACATAAATCCGGTCCTCAACTGTTGTCATGTTCTCTAAATTCTCTCTCTTGCAAAAGTATTGTCTATGCCAAGTTAACTAATTGCTATGATTATGTTGCTATCTTCAATTATGTCAACCCGCTATGCTCACAAAATCATTTCTTGAAAGTACTCTCATTAAATTCCGCTACTCTCAAATTGAATAGGCAAATTCCATTACAAATAGGTGCCTAGGTTCAAATAACATGAATAGAATAAATCATGCTATAACATGCTTTGCAATATTTTTTTAAAAATTGTAGCATAGGTAGAAACTCTTTCGATTTAGTTTGCATCTTGGTTACTTTTACTTGAAGTAGGTCTTTAAGCCCTTGGTTTACCTATGCTAGTTGATCATCGGTATGTGGATGATCAGTGGTGGTAAAGTTAAGCATTCTTCCCAAACCTTTTGAATACGGCTTGTCAAAAAAGACTCTTGAACTTTGGATTGTGATTGCTAACCATGTTACTCAGCATCCCATATAAATTGTAAATCACAAATAGTCGTGCTAACTCTAGGGGTATTATAGTTGGCTTGGTAGGAGTAAACGTGCACATCTTGGTCATTGCCCTTACCACAACCCAAATGGTATTCTCTCCACACTTTGTGGTTGGAAGACCTACAATGAGATACAAGGAGATATTTTTCTACATCTCATTTGGAATCTCTAATGGATGCAATAACCCACTTCCATACAAATGCTTGACCTTGTTTACCTAGCACTTTTAACCATGTGAGCATTAGTCTTGGTCATTATGATCCAATTTTCGCCCATACAATTGTTTTTTTACCAATGCATATCTCTTCCTTATCCTCAATTGGCATGCACTTGGACTATCATGACACTCATAAAGATTTTGGCACCTTGTGTCTAAGTTTGTGGATACACATGCTCTTCCTTTATGCAAAAAATACCATTGTGGATGCAAAAAAAAATTCAACGATTGCATTCAGCTCATCAAAGGAGAGTCATTGCTAGAGTAGGCACTGGGCCTCTAACTATAAGAGATATGTGAGAGGAGATGAAATAGAGAGAATAGAATATAGATTTAGGTGATTATGTACTAATTAGAAAAGAAATTGGATATTTAAGACAAATTAGAGAGAGACAAAGAAGATTTTGAGCCAAAAACCAATATCCAAGTCCAATTAATGAAATATGAACCCAAATAGCACAGTTCATCCATATACTCAAAGATCGGGTATACACCTTAACTATGCAAATCCAAATTAAATTCAAACCCAAATAAGATCCAAACCAAAGTAGAAACAATCCAATCAAACCCTGTCAGCTTGCAAAATAACCAATCTATCAGTATCCACCCTATGATTGATAGTAGAAGAGGTATACATGGTTGAGAGCATCAAAAAATGCAATAGAGAGTTAGAACAAGTTAGTTTTCTTATCTGCTTCTTTAAGAAAACCCCAAAAAAAAAAATTGAGCTTGTTGATCTACGTCTTCACATCTAAGGGAGAGACAATGAGAGAGAGATTTCATCCAAGAGAGCCCCTCCAATTCCTCTTCTTCGTTCCCTTCAAGAGCACCCAAATACACCCCTACTTAACTCTCCATAAGATAGCTCTCAAAAAAACTCCAAAACTTTCCAAGATCCTCTAATAAAGCACAAGAGAGCCTCATTTTCCCTTACCTCCAAGTGCACAAAGTCCCCTTCAAGAGAGAGCAAACTCCTCTTCTTCTCCTCTCCGCGAGAGAGAGAGAGAGAGAGAGAGAGAGAGAGAGAATCCACTAAAACTAGGATGAGAGAAAATCACTCCTTCTCCTCTTGCTTGTACCTCCCCTTTCTTTCCTCTTCCCAAAATCAACCCCAAACGTTTTTCTTTTGCCCTATATTTCAGCTCGCATATGAAGCTTCCTCTTTACTTTGTTGTCATGCCAACACCTATGTCATGAGAAACCCACTCCATGATGTGGCAGCCAAGTTTTGGAGATGCACTAAATGTGGTGGTTCTTGGCTCAAAAGGTAGCACCCCAATAGGCACATTGGCTGAAGCTAGTCATTCTTGCTAACATCCAGTGCAAACCCAAAATTCTGGTGACTTCTTCCACATTGTCTACATGCTACTCACATGATTTTTCTTCCCCCATTCACACTATTATAGTGTATTGGGTGCCCATTGAATTGGTATTCAAAGAATTGGCCTCCAAGGCCTTTGGGTGGCCATTCAATAACGAAAGCCCAAGTTAGACCCCGATTTGGTGGCCGAAATCCAAGTAAATTTTGCCAATTTCCAAAAGCCCAGAGTTAAATTCATGCATTTAAGTCTCCAAAGGGGGGGGGTAAATGGTCAAGTGTCCATGTAATGTTGAAGCCTCTCTACATCATCAATATTCTTATGCAATAACCTTTATCTAGAGCATACACAAATCCCTTTAATCAAAATCTCGAGCAGCAATTACATAAGAAAAAATTTACCTTTCCGATCTCCTCTCAATTGGCTCTCCTATGCTAGGACACATCTTTCCCTAACACCCACAAAAACTTGTTTTCTACTCTTTTCCCCTTATGGACACAGAGCAACATGACATCCCACGCCCTCTAAACCTAACCATAATTTGGCATGTGCCAACGTAATTGAGATCCGCATACAAGGAATCTATAAACGCCCAATCATGACCACATTGTATAGCCTAGAAAATGATGCACTCCGACCAACCAAGGGAGCGAATGAAGATGAAGTTACAAGCATCGATGAATGCATATGATGATAGTGAGAAATAGAAAGAGGATGCAATTAGTGATACTTTTTTATTTACATGCATATGTTATGATCAATGAAGGTGTCCTTACTAATGGGAATGCTATCTAGAGGGGGTGCACGATAACTGCTTGCCAAAGTGATGAAAATTTCCAAGGGACACTGGAATTTTTGAAGAAAACCTAATAAAATTATTGTTCATACATAAGTTTGTTTGTATGACTTATTCTCTCGAATTGACGAATGTAGTGGAAAACATCAGTATTTACACTTATGCTTTATACAGATTTGTATATGAAGTAAGAATTCAAAACTTTTCAATAGATATGCAAGATTCTACCATTCAAAAGTATTTGGTTACACTCGCATGTCTAGATGTTGATGGTGTGGATGGAGTTATACAGGTTACAATGGTTTCCCATGGTGCCTCTCAAATGTCAATTGGAGATCTCTATGTTGTGGATTGGATTGTCAAATGCTTGATTGTTTAAAAGCTAGATGTGTGAAGATGGTTTACCAGCTCATCTACAGGTGTTGCAAGAGAAGCAAAGATTTAAGCAATTATTTTCTAGTCTCCTTGGAGGGTGTGCAACATATGGTTGCCTTATATCTCTATGGGTCACTTTGTCAGTGATGTTATATATACAGCTTCCAACAGCTGGGAATACCTACTCTTATATACATGCTAATATAGGGCTAACATTGTTGATTACTAATGGGATATGGATGTCATTTGATTCAGGGAAAGTTCTCATTCATAGATCTTAGAAAGCAGGTTCTAAATCCCCAAACTTTGACAAATTTAGAGTTCATTTTTAGAGGTTATGGCCTCCCCGCTGAAGCTAAAATGTGGGGAGAGATTCTATTTATAAGACGGAGTTGTCACATCAAAAATTAATCATAATAAGGGATTTAATGTTCACGTGATCACATGAAATTTCTTGTGATCACAATGTTTATTATCACATTCACATAATCACAATTAATGTGCTCACAGAAAAGCCGATAAGTGGTGACATGGAAACCCACCAAAACCCCATCGGGTTACATGTTCTTTTTTACGGGCTTACTAGGAAGCTATTGAACCCTAAACAAGGCCTAGCAAGAAAAGAAAAAATAGGAGCGGGCTTACCGAATTGGATGATAGGTTAAGGGGAAGTCATGTGAATATTTAACGTGATCAAGTATTTTGAAATATGATCACTCAACATAATTGACGTGTTCTTCTATTTGTGATCATGTCAATGAAATCCGTGATTTAATACTAGAATACAAGGAATGTGATGGCATGCTATATATCAATGGATAGATCTCAATGAGTACATTCTACTTCCAAAAGGTCCGATAAGTTTTGATTTCATTTGTAAAAATTTTACTGTGTACCCATTTTGGACAAGAGAGAGAAAATCAAAGTCCTTATAGGGCCCCTTTGAGAGTCCAATTTTTCCTAATGTAGAAAGGCTTTTTTGATATTCTAATGAAGGAGATTTAAGTTAGCTCCCCATAAAATAAGTAAAAATAGTAGGTAGTTTTGGTGCATAGGAGAGGGATCTCCCATGTAAAAAACTGTTTATAAAGAAAAAAGTAGAAAGCATTTTTTTAAAAATAGCAATCAAAGAGGAAGGAAAATAGCATCCCGCACATTTCTGTGTCTCACGTGCAAAGTCAAAGTCTGCATAGTTTGAGAGAGATTTTATTTTTTTCCCTTATTCCTTTGGATCATTACAAAGGAAGACGAGGATTTAAGGTGTTTGGGGTTGTTTTGGTGTGATCTTGTTGCAAAGTTGGAATGTGGCAGGGGCCAGTGGGTGTGGAGCCTGGGTTGCTGACTTTCAATGGCACTTTGCAGCTCGTGCATCTGATCTTGCAACTACAGGATTTTCACTTGTGTGCACCTTTTCTAGCTTTAACTGTCCCTCTTCCAAAAGAGTACATATGAAGTGATATCTCACCTCAATGTGCTTTGTCCTTGAGCAAAAGGCTGAATTCTTTACAAGAAGAATGGTGCTTTCACTATCACTATACAAGACGTAATTGTCTTACTTGTATCCAAGCTCCTCTAAGAATCTTTAAAGCCACAAATTTTTTGCTTGCCTCCATCATTGCTACATATTTTGCTTCCGTGGTACAAAGTGAGACCACTTTCTGTAGCTTTGAAGCCCAACTTATTGCTCTGCCTCCAACCGGGAAGACGTAGCCAGTGCTCCTTCAAGTATCTTTGTCACCTGCCATATTTGCATCAACATACCCTTGCAAAAAAATATCAATTCCTCCAAAATATAAAGCATCTGTTGTTGTCCCTTTTAGATACCTAAGTATCCACTTCACATCTTGCCAGTGCTCTTTACCTGGGTTATCCATGAACCTACTTACAACTCCCACTGCATGTACAATGCTTGGACTTGTTTAGACCATAGCATACATAAGAGAACCTACCGCTGTAGCATATGAAACTTTAGACATATAGGATATCTCCTCTTGTGTCTTTGCACACATATCCTTGGCTAGTTTAAAGTGACTAGCCAAAGGTGTAGAAACCAATTTTTCATCTTGCATTGCAAACCTTTCTAGTACCTCTTGATGTAATACTCTTGAGATAGCTTTACTGTATTTTTTTCCTGTACCTTGATATCTTCAAACCAAGTATCTGTTTTGCAGCACCTAAATCTTTTATTGAAAAATATTTAGACAGCTCTTCTTTTAGGTCTTTGATGTCCTACATGTTAGCACTTGCAATCAACATGTCATCAGCATACAACATTAGGATGATGAACTTCCCATCTCCCAAATTCTTTGTGTAGATGCAAGGATATGAGTTGCATCTTCTGAATACTTCATCCAATATCCATCGATCGAACTTCAAGTACCATTGTCTTGATACTTGCTTTAAACCATACAAGCTCTTCTTTAATCTGAAAACCATTTTCTCCTTTCCTTTTACTTCATATCCCTTTGGTTGAAGCATGTAAATTTCATCCTCTAAGTCACCGTGAGGGAATGCCGTATTTACATCCATTTTCTCAAGATTTAAATCATGAGTAGCCACATGGATTAAGACAAACCTAACTGAGTTTATTTTTACAACAGGAGAAAATAATCATTGAAGTCAATACCTTTCCTTTGAGAAAACCCTTTTACCACAAGCTTGGACTTGTACCTTTTCTTCCCATCTTCTTCTTTCTTCAGCTTACACACCCATTTGTTTTGCAGTGCCCACTTACCTTTAGCAACTCGACCAACTCCCATGTTTGGTTGTGATGTAATGAGTCCATCTCCACTTGCATGCTCTTCATCCATTCTTCTCTTCATCCATTCTTCTTTGGATTCGTGTTGCATAGCTTCTTCATATGATTCCGACTCTCCAGAATTTGAGACCAAGAGATGGTTGAAGGAAGGAACAAACCTTTTTGGAGGTCTACTTGCTCTTGTAGATCTTTGGGGCATAGGTTGAGGCTCCTCATTTGGTTGACATTGTTGCACATTATCACTATTTCCATTCCTTGAGTCTCCACCATCCTCAAGCTCCATGTACTCATCACCTGTATCTTTTGTTTGTTTTCTTTCCAAGTAATCTTTGTACATATTTTGCTCATTGAAAATTACATCCCTACTTCTAAATATTTTACCATCTTCAGGATTCCATAGGTTATACCCAAAGTCATCTTCTCCATAGCCAATGAAGAAGCATTTTTTGGGCTTTGCATCTAGCTTTGACCTTAGGCTTCTGTCTATGTGCATAAAAGCCTCGCACACGAAAACTTTGAGAAATTCATAATTCACCGTTTTACCTGTGCATGCCTCTTCTAGAACTTCCCCATCCAATGCCTTTGAGGGTGACCGGTTGATCAAGTACACATACATACTTGTGGCTTCTGCCCAAAACTGAAGCAGTAGGCTTGCATGTAGCCACATGCTTCGTGCTCGCTCCATGATTGTTTTGTTCATCCATTCGGAAATTCCATTTTGTTGAGATATCCTTGGGGTTACAATTGCATGTGGGACATTTGTGGGTGCCACATGGTAACTTGGGACGAGCCCTACCCTCCAAGGGTTGAGAGGACAATAAAAAAGATTGAGACTTTAAATGTTTTTTTCCACCTCTTCCATGCTTGGCCATTTTCTGCTAGACACGTTTACAAAGGTAGTCAACAAGGAGACGTTGGGCTGTTTCTCATCTTCAGTCCGCATTCAAGGATAAGAAGCAAGGATGAAAAGCAGTCTCACAGGTTTGGTATGGAGATTAGTCTCCAAGTGGGAAATTGTTAAGTATGGAGCCTGATTTACCCCTTGTAATTTTTTGTATAAAAAATGCACATTTGTAAGGCCCCCATTATGACGAGAAGCCATCATATGCGCGAAGAAAAATCACTCGTTGGAAAATCGAAAATTCACGATGGCCAGTCTTGAGCTATACTCGAGATCGGCTTTGCCAGAATATTATGGCCGAACGGCGGCCGAAAACTGGTCAACAATGATCGATCGGTTGGCCGGTTAGCCAGTGGCCAAAAGTCAATGGTCGGTGGTTGATTTCAAATCGGACTTGTTTTCTCAAGGACGGCCACAAATGGGCGTATAGGAGAAATCAACTCAAACTTGTCTACACAAGAGCGGCTACAAAGAACTGACTCTCATGAGAGAGGGCAACCCTTTTGGCCTATAAAAGGAGGCCTTTTCTACACACAAAGACGGATTGAAGAGGTGAAGTATTGTGATGTATTCTGAAGTTGATGTGTAACATTTAATGCACTAGAAACTTGTGTGTAGCGGAAAATGATAACATAATGAGCATTCCATTAAGAATAAGTTCCAAATGAGCATAGAGAGAGTACTTCATTGGAGAAAGTAACATAGCAATTTACACCTATCTAGTTTGGCATAGACAATAATTGAAAAGAGAGAGAAATAGAACAATTGATAACAATTGAGGACAAGATTTACATGGAGCCGGTTCCCCCTCCAAAAAGGCTTTGTATTATAGCCTCTCCCATCAAAGGAGACTTTTGTACAATACAATCTTTGTGCTCCTTGACAAAAATTGTTGGTGCAATGAAGATGGAAGCTTCATGCACCAAATTATGCTTGAAAAACACACCTAGTGGGACTAGCCTCAGTCCCAAGACCTCACACACCTTCAAAAATGGTGAGAGCTAGCAGGGAATGAGGAAAGATTGAGAGGAAGAAGATGTATCTTACGAGGAAGAAGTATTCTCCTCACATAATCATTCTAATAGCATAGCTTAGCTTAGGAATTAGCATGGTGGAGGAGATGAGCATTCCATTGAAGCTTGGCTCTTGGTTGGATATGCATTCCATAGCCAAGAGTTGTTGGTGTAGGCCTCTACTTCTCAATGCTTGGAGAAGGAGATGGAGTTCTTGCTCAACACATGAGTTGTGTGTGTGTGTGTGTGTAGAGAAAATTTTGTTAAAGTAAAATCCCAACCTCTCTCTCTCTTCTTGATCGACCCCTCTTCCCAAAAGCTCTTGCTCGCTTCCCATTGGTTCCTGCAAAGCTTAGCCAATAGCAATTACAAAGCATAGTTGATAGCCTTGTGACAAGTGTCCCCCTTTCCCCTTTTGTGAGAGCTTTAGGTAATTAAAATAATTTATTTAATCTCTCATTGGACCTTTTAGTCTTCTGGCCAATAGGAATCAAGCAAGTCATTGGGCTGTTGAATGCTCATTGGACCCCTTGGTAGACTGTCCAATAAGCTTCTAGGGAGCTTAAATTCTATTGGTTCTTTTATCAAGCATTTTTAAATTGATTATACTAATTTTACTTAGCCTAATTCTCATTGGTCCACCTCTATGGCCATCCAATAGGATTTGAGGGGAGATTGGGGGCATCTGGGCTAGGAGCCTTCCATGTGTCCATTATTCCCTTTGTGTGAAGGGGGAGCTTGGGAGTGTGTGTGTGTGTGTCTGTGTGTGTTTCTCTCTCTTCCCCTACCATTAGGGCTTGCCCCCTCCTTCCTAGGGATGTGGGAAGACGTTTTAGTCTTCCTATAACCATCCAATTTTCCCCGCTTTTGGACATTGGACAATTTAATTAAATTTAGGAACTTTAGCCTGTGGAAGTTTTAATGGAGTTGAACCTTAGGTCTTTTAAGCTCCATGGATGCGCATTGATCTTTTGTAGATTGTCCCCCTTTGGATCCCTTTTTTCCCTCCTTTGGATCCCTGCTAAGACCGGTCTGGCAGCCTTACCAATATTCTAGCTTTTACTCCCCTGGTACCTCCCCATATTAAATGATTAGTTTAACATGAGAAAATCTTTTGGGAGAATTAGATATTAGTTTTTATGACATAACCTCCCTCTTGAAATCATAGTCGTCCTTAAGTATGAGGTAGAAAATAAAAAGCTTAGTTATTAGTCCGTTTGCTAGCAAGTAGAGGATCCCTATTTTACCCTATGACACTATTCCAGAATGGATGACTAGTCCATTTGGTGCTTGAGAGCCTTAGCTTCCGCAAGCATGTCTGCACATTAGTCCGTATAAATCTTCCATAGTAGAGTGACAAGCTCTACTTGGTGTCCGGGAGACGTCGTCTCCACAAACATGATCCTAAGCATACATACTTATTAACACTTGTGCACAATAAAGAAAAAGAGAGTCTTATAAGACAAAAAACTTTGTTCATGTATGCATATTTACATTTGCTTACTCTAGGAAATCATTGTAAGCATTGACAAGGTTTGGGTTATCCTTTAATTGTATGCCTTGCATCCATCTAGCATCTTCAAAAGGATAATTTCTAAACTTGATAAGATATCGTTGGGTAGTCTTACCGCCTCTCAATACCTTGTCTTCATGTTGGAGAATGGACTCGGGTTTCAGCACCTCTTCTTGGTCCTCGATCTCTGGTGGGTCTTCAATGGTTGCTTCTTGGGGTGGCTCTCCTTTGTAAGGCTTTAGTAGGCTCACATGGAAAGCCTTGTGTATGAGCCAATGGTTGGGAAACTTGAGTTGATAGGCCATCTCGTTGATTGGCCTAAGAATCTAAAAGGAACCATAGTACCTTTTTGCTAACTTAGCATAGTACTTTTGGTGTCCCATAGGATTCTTTCCCGTCGTATGCCTTTGTTGAGCCTTGGAAAATTTAAGCCAGACCCAATCATTTTGTTTAAAGCCTAGGGCTCTTTTGTGCTCATCTCAGCAGCAGCCTTTTGACTTTGCTGAGAGATGGATATAGCATCCTTAATATTTTGGAAAGATTCTTGCAGGTCTCGACTATATTCATCTGCAAGCGAAGATCTTCCCATGTACCTTGAGTAGCAGGGGACTTTTTGATCTTCCCTCTATCACCTCAAAAGGTGCTTTTCCTGTGGAAGTATGTACAGTGTTATTGTAAGCATACTCCACTGAAGGTAAGTACTTCTCCCATTGGGACTTTTGATCTACTTCTGTGACATAAGCTTTTAGTAGATCAATAATTGTTGGGGTAGCTATTTCACTGTGGCCATCCATTTAGGGGTGATAGGCCAAAGAGAAGTTTAGCCTTGTACCAAAGAGACCCTTTAATAAATTACTGGTCATTCTAGGATCTCTATCAGACACTATGGACATTGGCAAGCCGTGGTACTTGAAGATTTGTGATGTAAAGAGGGTTGCCATTTGATGGGCCTTGATAGTTTTTTGACATGTATGAAATATGCTTGTTTGCTAAACCTGACCACTATCATCCAAATTCCTGTATTCCCATGGATAGACTTAGGCAATCCAAAGATAAAATCCATGAATATGCTCTCCCATGGTGAATTAGGGAATTGCAAAGGTTGAAGAAATGCAGGTTGCTTCCCTCTATCAAAATTTGTCTTTTGGCATACCACACATTTTGAAACATAGTCTTGTATGCTTGCTTTCATGGAAGGCCAATAGAAGTATGTTTCTATCCGTTTGAGGGTAGATTGAATCCCTCTATGACCCGCATAAGGAGGAGCATGAGATTCATACATTACTTTCTCATGTAGTGAGAAAGTAATGCATATCCTGTTGCCATAGACAAGATAACCATCTTGTAAGGTAAATGGTTCTTTCTCTATGACCCGCAAAAGGAGGAGCATGAGATTCATACATTACTTTCTCATGTAGTGAGTTAGTAACGCATATCCTGTTGCCATAGACAAGATAACCATCTTGTAAGGTAAATGGTTCTTCCTTCTTCCCTAGTAAAAAGGCTAAAATCACATCTTTAAAATCAAGATTGATAGCGTACTCATCTATCATAGACGATAGATCATTGTGAGTTGCTATGGATACCGCATTCACTCTTGGTCATCTTGAGAGTGCATCGTCTACTTGATTATGCTTACCAGCAATGTCAGCAATATGAAAATTGAATTGCAAAAGGAAATTTTCCCACCTCATTTGTTTGTTGGAGAGCTTGGTCTGCGTCATGAAGTACACTTCTACCCTTTGTAATTAATGCTAGGCATTGTCACCTTACTTATCATTTACAAAATAACTAAGTCTCAGTTAACCATCACCTAAACAACCACCACCATAAATGACTACCATTAACCCAAAGCAAAATGAGGGTTGTGTGCACAAGTTTTGTAGGGGTGATCTAGAACAATGCTCCACTATGATGCATCATGATGTGCCATCTATGGCCTTTGGAATTGCCCCTTGAGAGTCATCTAATTCTCTCTTTACAAAGTTTCACTTTTAGTGCTATCAAGCTCGCTTCCTTAGCTTCTTTGTAAAAAGTGCTAGTACATCCCATTCCTTTGCAACTTTTTCAAGAAAATAGCTTTCCTGTTAGGAAATAGGACATAGCTAAGTAAATAATAGAGTAGCTTACTTAATGGAGAGAGACAAATTTTCACACACAAGATATTATAGAGTAGAGAGAGAGAGAGAGAGAGAGAGAGAGCATTATATACGTGGTTCACCCAATGTGGGCTACATCCACGAGAAAGCAGCCACTCAATGGCTTTAGTACTTCAAATAAGGAGTAGGTTACAAATGGATTATACCCTTAATAGATCTCCCACCTTGCTTCACTCTCACCGCATCATGTCATAAAAACTAATATCTAATTCTCTCAAATGAATTTCTCATGTTAAACTGATCATTTAATATGGGGAGATACCAGGGGAGTAAAAGCTAGAATATTGGTACGGCTGCCAAACTGTTCTCGATAAGGATCCAAAGCAGGGAAAATAGGGATCCAAAGGGGGACAGTTTGTAAAAGAGCAATGTGCATCAATGGAGCTTAAAAGACCTAAGGTTCAGCTCCATTTAGACTTCCATAGGCTAAAGTTCCTAGATTAAATTAAATTGTCCAATGGCCAAAAGTAGGGAAAATTGGATGGTTATGGGAAGACTAAAAAGTCTTCCCACATCCCTAGGAAGGAGGGGGCAATCCCTAATCTTAGGGGAAGAGAGAGAAACACACACACACACACACACTCCCAAGCTCCCCCTTTACACAAAGGGAATAATGGACACATGGCAGGCTCCTAGCCGCCCAGATGCCCCCAATCTCCCCTCAAATCCTATTGGATGGCCATAGAAGTGGACAAATGATAAATAAGCTAGAGTAAAATTAGTCTAATAAATTTAAAAATTCTTGATAAAAGAACCAATAGAATTTAAGCTCCCGAGAAGACTATTGGATAGTCTACCAAGGGGTCCAATGAGAATCAGCAACCCAATGGCTTGCTTGATTCCTATTGGCCAGAAGACTAAAAGGTCCAACGAGAGTTTAAATATATTATTTTAATTACCTAAAGCTCTCACAAAAGGGGAAAGGGGGACACTTGTCACAAGGCTATCAACTATGCTTCTAAATTGCTATTGGCTAAGCTTTGCAGGAACCAATGGGAAGCCTGCGAGAGATTTTGGGAAGAGGGGTTGACCAAGAAGAGAGAGAGGTTGGCATTTTATCTAACAAACTTTGCTACACACACACACACAACTCATGTGTTGAGCAAGAAATTCATCTCCTTCTCCAAGCATTGAGAAGTAGAGGCCTACACCAACAACTCTTGGCTATGGAATGCAAATCCAACCAAGAGCCAAGCTTTAGTGGCATGCTCATCTCCTCCACCATGATAATTAATAAGCTAAGCTATGCTATTAGAGTGATTATGTGAGGATAATACTTCCTTCTCATAAGATACATCTTCTTCCTCTCAATCTTTCCTCATTCCCTGCTGGCTCTCATCATTTTTGAAGGTGTGTGAGGTCTTGGGATTGAGGCTAGGCCCACTAGGTGTGTTTTTCAAGCATAATTTGGTGCATGAAGCTTCCATCTTCATTGCATTAATGAGTTTTGTCAAGGAACACAAAGATTGTATTGTACAAAAGTCTCTTTTGGTGGGAGAAACTATAATACAAAGCCTTTTTGGAGGGGGGACCGGCTCCATGTAAATCCGGTCCTCAATTGTTGTCAATTGTTCTATTTCTCTCTCTTTTCAATTATTGTCTATGCCAAACTAGGTAGGTGTAAATTGCTATGTTACTTTCTCCAATGAAGTACTCTCTCTATGCTCATTTGGAACTTATTCTTAATGGAATGCTCACTATGTTATCATTTTCCACTACACACAAGTTTCTAGTGTGTTAAATGTTACATTGGTATTAGAGCTATTGGTTTCTCTTTTCTTGCTCAAGAAGAGAGGTCCTCAAGCTTGCTACAAATGGTTGGTGTTATTAATTGCAAAAGAGTGAGTGGAGTAGGGATTTTGTATCCTTGAAGCACGCCTGCTTTATGCAGTTAACGGGGATACCGTTGAGAGCTATGGTCTTAATAATGGAGTCCTACAGGGGCTTGCCTATGGATTAACCATTATTGAGCTACTAAAAGCTTAATAGGAACCGATGTTGTCTTGGCTCTGAGGAACCCCCTCTTCTATTCCTTGCAATTAATAATATTTGAGCCACGGGTATAGATGCTTGAGTGCTTATCTTTGAAGGTAAAGAGGAGTAGCAACTAGGGCTTGAAGTGCCAAAGTACAAGTAGAAAAAAATTTACACCTAAAATTTGCTAGTATGGCTGACAAGGGTAAAGAGATTGAAATGAATGTTGATAGCTTTGATTTTGCTGATGATAGAGCAACTAATGATGCCCCTATGCGTGTAACCTATCTTGTTTCTAGGCTTCAACAAGCCCTAGGCAATCCATCCTCCAAGGGGAAGTGCTACAGCAATTGCGCACCCATGGTATTCTCCGAACTCCCCACCAAGAAGAGAGAGTACCTAGAAAAGATCCCGGTGAGACTTCCAAAAGAGGACTCTCTCCGATAAGAAGAAGAGGATCCGTACGAAGGGCTCAAAATCTTACTACTCGATGAGGCATCTCCCTCTCAAAGGAGAACCCAAGTTTCAATGGTAGAGCCCCCATCGAAAGAACAAGAAAGAAGCGAGTCTCCTACCACCTCGGCGGAGATGGCTCCAAAAAGATGATGGACAAAACGATCTCCAACAACCCCAAAACAAAGAAGACCATCGCATACTCCTCTTCACCAAATTCAAAGAGGGAAGAGAGGAAACAAGAGAATAAAAAGATGAGAAAGAGGTCACCCTTTTCTCCATCTTCTTCATCCTCTTCCTCTTTTGAAGAAAGTGATGGTTTAAAAATGGAGGAACAAGGGAAGAAAAAGGTGAGAAAGAGGTCACCCTCTTCTCCATCCTCCTCATCCTCGTCCCCTTTTGAAGAAAGTGATGGTGCAGCTCTTGAACTGCCCAAGAGAAGAGGCCATAGGAAATCCTATGCCACCTAGAAAAGGTTTTCCAAGCTCAAAAAGTTCAAAGAGGGAGGAAAGAACATCTCTTTCCTTACCTACAATGGCACCTTTGGTGCTACGGACAAAGTCTTGGCCTTTATCCAACAATCCAATGCGACGTTTGGAGATGAGGGCTTTAAGCTACATCATGTAGCTATGCATTTTCAAAAGTCTGCTAGGCAATGGTGGTGTAGCGTACGAGAAAATGGTAAAGCTCCGCAAACATGTAAAACTTTAAGAGCTTCCATCATGAAGCAGTTTTTGGCTCGCGATGCCAAAGACAAAGTACTCACCGAATGGCAAAGCTTGAAGCTCTCTCCCTATGAACCTATTCACAAAGACAAAGTATGAACCTATTCCCTATGAACTTTGTCTTTGGCTCGCGATGCCAAAGACAAAGTACTCACCGAATGGCAAAGCTTGAAGCTCTCTCCCTATGAACCTATTCACAAATATGTAGACAAGTTTTGGGATTTACATCTCAAAGCCACTGTCTACAAAAAGATGGATTTTGGAGAGCAAATACAACAATTTTGTGCGGGTTTATCTGAGGATATGGCAGAGTATGTTAACTCCCAAAGGCCACGCACCATCTCTGTGGTCATACACCATACCATGGTGGCTTCAAGGATCAACTTCCAACAAGGGGCTAAGAGAAATCCTAAGACTATGGAAAACAAGGACCGTAGTGAGCCTAAGGGGAAGGACAGCGTCCAAAAGTCTCCCAAAGGCAACTCCAACAACAACAAAGCCAAGGAGAAGGGAGTTTATTAAGGCAAAAATAAACTCTCTCCTAAAGATCTAGAGTGTTATTGAAAAGATAACCATTGTTTCAAGTGCGAGGAGCAAGGGCATGCCTGTCGTGCTTGCCCCCACAAGAATACATGTAATGAGCCTCCTAGAGCTTCCATAGTCGAAATTCAAGAAGAGGATGCTCATCACAAAGGATCTCCTCTATGTCATGCTTGGGGAAAGGTAAGAGAACATGATGCTTTCATTCTCTTTGACGCTGGTTCTACTCATAATCTCATATGCATAGAGTTGGCCACCAAGCTAGGCATCCAAGCCTAAGAGATGGGAGATGTCCTACCTGCTGATGGTGCTTTCAAGGGACAAGAAGCCTCAACCACTCCCTTAATTGGGAAATTGAGGCTCCATGTCCAAAGCTATGTGGACAAGGAGGATTTTTTTCTCTCTCCTCTCAAGCATGAGGATGTAATCCTAGGGGCACCATGGTTTGATTGCATGGCTGCCAATGTTAAATTCCCTAAAAGACAAATCTACGTTAGGTACAGGGAAAAAGATATGTACATAGATGCTAAGGAGTTGGGTAGCACCATAACCATTGTACAAAAGCAAGCTTTCAATAAGTCAATAAAGAGCTCTATTTTCGTGTACATGATTTTTGTTAAATATTCTCAAAATGAACCTAATGTTTTAGAAAAAGAAGATATAAGCAATCAAAAGGAATTAGAGTTATCCAATTTCCTCAAGGGATTCCAAGATGTTTTTATTGATGACATCCCTTGTGAGCGGTCCCAAACGAGGGGATGATGACCATGCAAATGAACTTCTTCCAGGAAGCTCAGCGCCTAATAGACCTCCTTATCAAGTTTCTCAAGCTCAACAAGAGGAGATTATGCGGCAAGTGCATGAGTTGGTTGAGAAAGGCATGGTTAGGCCTAGCTCATCTCCATTTTGTTCACCAGTGTTATTATTGCAAAAGAAAGATGGCACATATCGTATGTGTGTTGACTATAGAGCACTAAATAGGATCATATCAAGAATTGGTTTCCCGTTCCACGGGTAGAAGACCTATTCGATAAGCTACAAGGGTCTACCTACTTCAGTAGGATTGACCTAAAACGTGGCTAGCATCAAATAAGGATAGTTGATCAAGACATTTTAAAGATCGCATTTCACACTATATTTGGTATTTACGAGTACATTGTCATGCCTTTTGGCTTAACCAATGCATCAGCCACATTCAACCGTCTGATGGAGAAGCTATTCAGGCCTCACCAAATCTTTATCGGAGTGTTCTTTGATGATATAATCATCTACTCTAATTCATTAATCGAACACAAGCAACACCTCTAGGTAATATTTCAAGTTTTACGAGAGAATAAACTTTATATTAATCAAAAGAAAAGTGAATTTTTCTTACAAGAGATTCAGTATTTAGGTCACATTATCACTCAAGATGGCATCCAAATGGATCCGTCAAAGTTAGAGATAATAAAAGGATGGCCTAATCCAAGGAATCTGCATTAACTAAGAAGATTTATAGGTATGTGTGCATACCATAGACGCTTCATAGAAAAGTTCTCACAATTGCAGGACCATTACATGACCTAACAAAGAAAAATGTTAGGTATATATGGTCCACCAAGGAGAACAATGCTTTTGAAAAGCTTAAAGAGAAGCTTATCTCTCAACATGTGCTTACACAACTGGATCTCTCAAAGCCATTTGAGGTCCAATGTGATGCCTATGGTGATTGCCTTGGAGATTTTTTTCTCCAAGAAGGGCACGCCGTGGCCTAAGAAAGTCAAAGGCTCGACCCTGTTGAGCAAGCTCTAGGTATATATGAGAAGGAACTCTTAGCAGTTCTACATGCTCTAGACTCGTGGAAGCACTATATATTGGGGACTCCTTTCATTCTCTGAACGGATCACCAAAGCCTTAAGTGTGGCTAAGTGCTCTGACTAGCATCACATTTTCCTGCATCAATATCCACATGGAGCCCAGTTGTGTGCATAATATAGGTGATAGCATCTAGTTGCCGCTACCTTCTCATCTTTGATTGGTCCATATATGCTAAAAGTTGTTTGGATCCATCCTTATCAAAGTTAGGAAGGGGTTACTAGTGCAAGTATGTTGATTTTAGCAAGTTGTTGAAGCCCTTAACATAGTTCTACTATGCTCACAACTACAAATCCCATGATCATATTTGGTGCATAGTTATTCGAAAAGTAACTGAAAATTGTGCATCATGTGACCATGTTCTTATGACAGTCTACTAATAACATACCCTCATGATCAAGAAGGCGTGCTTCAATTAATTAAACAATTTTTTTCTTCCCAAATTGAAGCTACTCTAAAGCTAGACCTTAAAAATATATGAAAATTTTAAAGACTAATGAAGGGTTGATACAAGAGCAACATCAAGTCATCTCCAGACTAAAACGGTATAAGCTCCCTTCCACCACTGGAAAAAGCTAAACTCTAACATGTCCTCTCTCTCTCTCTCTCTCTCTCTCTCTCTCTCTCTCTCTCTCTCTCTCTCTCTCTCTCTCATGCTCTCATGTAGTGAAAGATTCAAATGCCATTTGCATTGACGACAAAAACATGAGAGTATGAACGTAGAAGCCCTACAAAATTTGCTTCCTAAAAAATTTTGCTTAGTTCTGGATATCTTTGTGGTCTTGCTGAACACAACTATAACTAGAGCAGCTTCAACACAAAATCCATGCACCAATAGCTCTTTCCTTCGTGCACCCTTCCTATAACAGATAGCCTTTCCTTGGAATTTTGAGCTTTAAATTGACCTAAAAATGTCTTCTAGTGTGCATTTATAGCCTTTGACATGTGGATACTAAAGAAGTCAATGTATAGCACGCATCAATCTAAGCCACAAGACCTTGGATGGGAGCACACTTTATCCTTGGCCTAGAGTGAATATTTGTTGTCTTTTAAACTACAAAACCATCTCTGACAAGCTTTGTGATGTTTTGCCTTATTGACAGTGATCAATTGGCCATGTAAATCTCATTGGCCTCATTGGGATTGAGCCAAACTTTATGTTTTGCACATTTGAGAATGTTGGCTGCCAAGAACTTCTGCAACTTGAGAGATACCATGGTCTTTACTCGGGGAGACACTCACCAACAATAAGATCCTCTCTCTCTCTCTCTCTCTCTCTCTCTCTCTCTCTCTCTCTCTCTCTCTCTCTCTCTCTCTCTCTCTCTCACACACACACACACACACACACACACACACACACACACACACACACACACACACACACATTTGCAAAGGAAGCTAGAATCCCTCTACACGCATGGGACTTGTCCACCTTCCTGGTTGTTTGCCATGTGTCACTCCCTTTTTGCTAGTGTTTGAGCCAATGCTTAAAGTGAGTTGGATGATGGGTCCCCAAAATCAAGATCATTTTTATTTTTCATTTTTAATATCATCCAAAAACACCCAAAAAAAATCATCAAGCTATGGATGAAATATATTATTCATTAAACACATGAATTCCACAGGTACGTTAGTCAAACCAAAAGCCAAAACTGTAAACTCAAAGTGCCAATATCATGTACGAAAAGCAGTTTTGAAAATATCTCCTTCCTTGATTCTAGTCTGGTGGTGTTTACATCAAAGGTAAGCTTTGAAAACATTTACGCACTGCTAATTTGACTTAACAACTCATCAATGTGTGAAAGAAAATATTTATTTTTTATGGTTTGTTTATTAATACCCCTATAGTCAATGTACGGCCTATAATTCCCATCATTATTTCTCTAGAAAAGAGTAGGGCTACCCCAAGGAGATAAAACACATCTGATGAACCCTTTCTTCAACAAGTCGTTGAGTTGTAGTTTTAGTTCCTTAAGTTCATCTATGTTAAATCTATAAGGAGATCAAGAGTACAATTTAGATTCTGGATATAGATCTATCCCATGGTCTAGTGATCTAGAAGAAGGCATACATGGCAAGTCATCAGAAAAAACAACCCTGAATTTATCTAAAAGCTTTTCTACATTTTTTTCATTAGATTCATCTTTTAACTCATTTGTAAAAGTTATAAAAGTCTCACACTCTTGTCTAAGTCACCTTATCATTTTTATGGCCAAAACGAGATATAGAATTTCTTTCTTTCCTACAAAGATTGTGACTATTGTCATCAAATGATGTAAGAGAGATTTTTCTTTCTTCACAATCAATCAAAATATGATTTTCAGTCATCTAATTGATACTTATAATTACATCATACATTCCCATATGTATGACATAAAAATTGTCCCTATGATTATTATTATTAAAAGAAAAAGATACGTTTTCAATCAGTTCTTTCATGAAACTTTTATTACCAATAGTTACGTCAACAAGTCTTTTAATTTCTCAATTTAGTTTCATGTTTAATTTCTCAATCAATTCAAAGGACAAGAAGCAATGCATAGTACCCAAATCAATTGAGAAATTCAATTTCAAATCTCAAATTTTACACATAAACTCGATCACACAAGCATTCAAAGGTATCATCAAGGACGTAAAGTATTAAAAAAGATAGTCTAATGGCATACCTTTATTATGTGTATCACCACTAGTCTCTACTTTAGTCATCTTGCTCTGTACTACCTTATCAATCACTTTGTTTGGACATTCAAAAGTCTGGCGGTCTTGTTCTCCATATTGAAGCATAATCCAAATCTTCGAGTTCTCCAATCCGCGTTTCTAAATCTTTATCTGTCTTTCTTATGCCGTCAAGCTCATTAAGCTTAGCCTTCTTGAAGAATTATTTGACTATCACTTCTCTCGCATCGCCATCCTTATCATCGTCATTGTTGCTTTTTTGTTTCTTCTTCTTTGATCATTTATCTCCATTTTCATCTTCTCCTTTCTTCTATTGTTTCTCGTATTCTTTCATCGTTGTCACAGAATCAAAACTGCTCTGATACCACTTGTGACGCGACATAGGAGAGCGAAATAGATTGATGAACAAGAAAAATACAGAGTACACAGAGAAAAGATAAAATAAAGAATCTGTATGGATGTAAGGTAATCATTACAAGAAGAGCATAGCTCGTTTCATAACCTCCTGACCACCCCCGAGCTATCTCAATCTCAATCATATTCTCACTCTCACTCTCACTCTCACTCTCACTCTCAATCACAATCGCAATCTCAATCTCAATCTTAATCTCAATCACACTCTCACTCTCAATCTCAATAGATATCACATTAATTTTTGCAACGTCTACAAAATAGCCAAAAGAACGAACTCGTGCAATCAATTCAACATGATAATAAAATTAGAAAACATGATTTTATACCATCATAAAAAAGTACAATCACTTCTTGATTGGATCAAACAAAACAGATATCACATGTGTATATATGTTTGTAAGCTCACATGTTACTGCTTGTAGGCTATCCTGTTATTGTTGGCAATTTGTTTTGTCATAACTTTGTCATAAAAACTCAGAATTTAGGCTTCCACAAACTCAAAACGACGGGAACGGGTCTGGTCTAACTGGAAACATAGGCAGAATTGCGAAAAAACTCTTCGTTTGGCTAAAAACACAACTTTTAGGTCATGACTCATAAAAACCCTATTTTTTAGATCTCCATGACTTTTTCAACTTATTTTAAGCTTGTCCATGTATTTTAAGCTAAATAACATAAAAATACAACATTGATATTGATGAAAACATGTTTAATAATCTTTGTTAATTATGTATCTAGTGTGTTATTTAAAAAGAAGAGAATAAATTTTCTCTTTTAACATCTTAAAATTCTCTACCTAATGAATTACTCCACAATCTTTTCAATCGTTCAACAAAAAAATATGGTCTATTACATTCTTTCTTACTTTGAGAATTTTGATAACTAAGTCCTATTACATTGAAAGATGATACCAAGACATGGTACAATGAATATGAAGCTCAATAAAAATTACGTAAATCTCCACAAGTGATGAGCTATAATGCAATTGATAAAGATTTTCTTGGGATATTTAAGGAGGTGGAGAGCCAAGAGGATGTATGGCACTCCATCAAAGGACTTATACAGGGTGATGATCAGAGTGTAGATGCCTTTGTGAAGTATTTTAATGATTTTGTGTTGGCGTGTTTCTTTGAGCACAGATGTTCCTCCTCTTCTTCTTTATAAGTGTATGTTCATCTAAATTTTGAGGTTTGAGTTGAGGTTGAAGGTTGAAATCAAAAGGCCAAAGACTTTTGAGGATGTAGTGAGGTTGCAAAGCATAAGGAATAAAAGGTAGAGAAGCATAAGGAAAGGAAGCTAGAGAGAGTGAGGTAGCTTGGATTGGAAGAAGATGTGAATGCAAATGTATCACATGCTTTAAATATAGATATGGACAATTTAGGCAATGAAGACTTCCATGTTGCTGATTTTGTTGAGCATGTGAAAGAAGAAAACCATATGCATAATAAGATGTATGCCATCTTTGTTGTTTAATCAATATAACATCAGCCTTCATGTCAAAGATGATGATACTAGTAAGGTGGATGTAGGAAAGAAGGCTACCATGGTCATGAATCACTCTCAAATACAAGGGAATAAGAAGGTTCAATTGTTAGGAAATAAGACGTAGCTAAATAGATATTTGAGTAGATTACTTAATGGAGAGAGATAATTTTCACAAACAAGAGATTATAGAGTAGAGAGAGAGAGAGTACACACGATAAAAGTGGTTCACCCAATGTGGGCTACTTCCACGGGAAAGCAGCCACTCAATGGCATTAGTACTTCAAAACAAGAAGTAGTTTACAAAGGGATTATACCCTTAATAGAGCTCCCGCCTTGCTTCACTCTCACCACCTCACACTCACCTTGTTGCATCAGCTTCACACTATGAAATGTGTGTAGAAATGGCCTCCTTCTATAGGCCAAAAGGGCTGCCCTCTCTCATGAGAGGCAACCATGTGTAGCTGCCCTTGTGTAGATAAGTCCAAATCGGACCCTCCAATCCACCCATATGTGGCCTCCCTTGAGAAGACAAGTCCGCTTTTGAATTCGGCCACCGGCCATTGACTTCGGCCATCGACCACCGGCCATTGACTTTCGACCACCAGCCAACCGACCGATCGTTTTCCGACCACTTTTCGACCGCCGTTCGACCATAATATTCCGACGAAAAGGAATATTTCAACATGAAACTTTTGGTTTCCGGCAGTGATTTTATTTTCCAGCGAGTGATTTTTCTTCACGCACGATGGCTTCTCCTCATAATGGGGGCCTTACAGCAATCAGTACAGATTCAGTTTTTATCAATTTTTTGGTCTGTTTTGTGATCCAAACTCTATGAGCTTTCACAAAAGATGTTTGTAATCATGCATAGAGTCTCTGGTATCAACCTTGATCAATTTTGAGCCAAATGTAGATAATCGTGATTATTTACTTTTGGCTTAAAATGAACAATTTTTTACAATTTTTTCAATGGTCAGTCTTTTTGTGACATATTTTAAGCCTTTGAGTCAAGTCAAAACTTAATTTGGCCTAAATTCTCAAGAAAATGTAAATAATCTGAGTTTTTGCCAACTCTTGAAAATTTAACTCAAATGCAACCATATCAGATTTCTGCAAACGCAGCAAACTGGCAAAATTCAGATGACCAAAACGTGCATGCCAAAGTTTTGCATCTGAAATAGCCCTTGAATCTGCAACAGCATTTGCAAAATTTTGTCCACACTTGTCATACAAAGTGAGCTTATAGAGCCCACGGCACAAAAGGCCAGATGCAACAATTTCATCACCAAAACTGAGATCATGAACTGTACATCTGTCATCCATAAATTTGACTACAAGTCCAAGTCTAGCAAGTGCGGATATAGACAAGAGATCCTTCTTGATTCCAGGTATATAAAGTGCATCAACAAGTGTGAAGGAACTGCCATTAGCAGCAGTGAGCACAATCTTTCCAACTCCCTGAACTGGATAAGAGGCGTTGTTGGCACAAGTGACTGAATTCCCATGAGGGACAGACTCGAGAGAGGTAAACAATTCACGATGTGAGGTAATGTGCTTTGTAGCACCACTGTCGAAATACCACATATGTGAATCTACAGCAACTGACAAGCATGCATCATGGACAGTAGGATTGTAAGTGCACTCTGCGCTAAACGCCCATTCTGCATCAAGATCAGCAACACAGTCTCCTTTCACAGAAGACTCAACAATGGCTGCATTTGTAGTGGAACCAACATTTGTAGTGGAACCACCCTCTTTCTTCTTAGCCTCTTTGGCCTTCAACTTAGGACACGACTTGATCAAGTGATCATTGGCTTTACAATAATAGCAACGCATCTTCTTTTTTCCCTTATCACCAGAATTTCCAGACGAAGTGCTGCAAGCAGAAGCATTAGGAACATAAGTTTTGCCACTCGCAGTAGAACCATAAGAAGTGGCTGCATTGCTGTTACCACCCTTTCTTTGAGAAGCAATAAAAGCCTGTTCAAATGCACGCTGCCTAGTCCTGTTTTTTCTGGAAAGTGACTCTTGCAACAGCAATGTGCATAACGCATCAAACTTGACAACTTCAGGATTTCCTTGGGTCATCAGTCTCCAAGTACTAGCAAAAGTCTGGTAGGAATCTGGTAAGGCATCAAGAACAGTCTGCACAAGGGAGCTGTCTGAAATGACTTCACCTGCAGAAATAAGATGCTCATTGATATCCTTGACACTAGCAAGGAAAGT
The DNA here is from genome assembly GCF_014529385.1 of Adiantum capillus-veneris. Lineage (NCBI taxonomy): Eukaryota > Viridiplantae > Streptophyta > Polypodiopsida > Polypodiales > Pteridaceae > Adiantum > Adiantum capillus-veneris. Next base: position 61,531,510 of record NC_140949.1, on the reverse strand, counting down.
GTCCATATCATCTTCCTCATGCATAATCTTCGACTCCAGCTCTTTACGCAGCAAAGCAATTTTAGTCTCATTGCGGCTTGCATAAAGACCTGCTAAAATATCCCAAGCCTGTTTTGCAGATTTTGCTGAACGGATGTGAGGAACAATGGTGCGCTTCACAGACAACGCAATCAATGCATGAGCCTGCGCATCCTTAACATCCCAACGAGCTTGTTCTGCCGTAGGCAGAACAACTCTAACAGCTACAATCCTTGCAGCAAGACCTGCAACATCCTCAACATTGCCTACATCCTCAGAACCAGGACGTACATCAATGCCCTGCACAATGTTCCAGACACCCTTTGACACAAGAACATGTTGCATCATATAAGCCCACATAGGGTAGTTGTCCCCATCCAACCTGTCCTCGGCAGCAAACATCTTGAACACATCTATGTTGTTGTTGTCAGCCATGGTAAATGTTGCACCTGATGTGAAAACTGCCCGAAAATAGGAGAAACGGATCGGGAACAACCTGTGCTATATAGCACAAACCGTAGAAGACTATAAGGCACCTGTTATGCAGAAAACGACACTGACATAAATTCTACACAAAATGACGAAATAGCCTGTGCAGTACTGCTTGTAGTGGAAACGGAGGCCGAAATGAGCCCAAATCAAAATTTTGAGCAGACCGAGCTCGTCGAGCTCGCCCAAAATATTTGTCGACATGCGAACGCTTGCCACAGCTCACTGAAATCGGAGAAAGTGAGCAGGTGTGTGCTGGAGCAGCTAGCGACTAAGCCCGGGAGGACGTGACCTGCTCTAATACCAATTTGTTGGAATTAGGGTTACAGAGAAACACACACAGCTTGGAGAAGACGAAGGAAGCTCAAGACACACAATAGAGAGTGTGTTACTTAGTGTGCAATGGAAAGATAGATAGCCGTAGAGTGATGGGCGTATATACAATGCACGGGGGAAAAAACCTCCTAAAGAGGGAAAAAATGCCCCGGCGTCCTAGTGTGTTCACACACATCACTACCACATGTATATGATAACACTAAAGAAAAGAAAACACTCAAGGAAAATTAAGCAAAGAAAAACACAAATGTAGTAATATGCACTCGATCTACCATCTCTCTTTATATAAACACAAAAAGTCTTTTGACTTTCCACTTCCATGGGTCTTTTCATTACTTAAACTCACCCTTCACTTATTCCCTTTTGATGTTTTGAAAGGCTTTTTAATTTTTTGAGATTGGGGAGACTTAATCAATAAGTACTTCACATATGTTTGTATAACTAGATTCTGAATGGAGTGCAAGGATGCTAAGGTAGTACATACATTTCCTCATTGCTTTGCACATTATATCATCAATGATTGGGCCCTTATATCCATGGGACTTTGCTCATATCTTTATTAATTTTCTAGAGAGACGGTTTAGTTCTTCTTGATCTATCCTATCAAGCTTGCATTGATCTAGCAATCTTAAAACATGACACAATCTCTCCTACTCACAAATCCACAAACCCTATACTCAATAACTAGGAATTGATTCACCATTTGTAACTTGAGTGCTTTGCTCGTTTATGGATTATACGTTAGAGGAGCTTCTCCTCTCTAGCAAGCCTTGGCCTATTCGTCAAGCTTGTGATAATTTAACAATCCACCAAAATGATCCACACATGGATAACTTCTTCACTACTATACAAATCATACTCTAGGACCCAAATCGACACAAACAATTCATGATGATATTGCTATAAAAAGCCTGATTCACGAATTCACGAATTCTACTCCCAATAATTAGAAATTGGTTCACCGTTTGTAGCTTGAAATCTTTGCCCGTTTATGGATTACTATTAGATGATCTTATCCTCTCTAACGTGCCCTACCTAATTCTTCAAGCTAGTGCTAATTAACAGGCTCTCCAAATGACCCACACATAACTCATTCACTACTATACATCACATTCTAGGACCCAAATCCGTACAAGGAAATTCATGATGAGATTGCTAGGTAGCAAAGCCTTGTAGAAAATATGTCACGCTTGATATCTCTTTTGTCAACATGTATGCCACATGGTCCATTTACAAAAGCGGAAAATGCACTTTGATGAGGTTCCTCTCCAAAATACCATCTCTTGGAGTTCAGTCATTACTACCCAATAACTTGCTTTCCTTTTATTCCTCATGCCATTATTTATCCTTGAACTCTTTGACTTCTTCTTCCTCTACCCTTGGCAATCCAATAAGCTTGCATTGATCTAGCCTTTGATGTACATATTAAGATAATTGTTTGAAATTGATCAATAATATCTTATAATAAGTATAGACATCTAATTTCTCTTGATTATTTTTTCCATACAACAATGCTACAAAATCAAAGCATTTGATATCAAATATAAGCAAGTCTTCTGAGTACTTTGCAAGTCTCTTTTCAAAAACTCGCTTCCAACACTGGAAGCATAAACCTAGTTCCTAACACTAGGAATCCCCCCCTTGAACAGAAAGTTTTCGTGAATATTTAAATACGTGAGAAGATCGCCACTTCCCCCTGCACACTTATCTAACAATTGTGTGGGCAATATATTTGTTCACCTATTGTGTAATGTGTGCATAAATGTGACTAGTCTACAAGAAGTATACGGAAATAAGTATTAGAAATTAACCATTAACACATAGTTTATTATTTGTGTGTGCAAGGAGAGTAATAAACATCCAAACACTGGTAGAACAATTTTCTCTTTGAAGTTTTCTAAGTTAGACTGAGTACCTTGGGTATGTAAGGATCTCTTTTTTTCAAAAAAAATGGTAAACTTTGGAGAACAAGATATCGACAAGGTACACTCCATTAAGATTATTTGGGTATGTAAGGCTCTCTTTTTTCAAAAAAAAATGTAAACTTTGGAGAACAAGATATCAGCAAGGTACACTCTCTCTATATTTATTTATTTATTTATTTATTTATTTATTTATTTATTTATTTATATGTATATTTATATTTATATTTATTCATTCATATATAAAGTTTTTAAGATGGAATGAATTAAGCACTAGGATACATACAACTTTAAGTGAGACACACTTAGAAGAACACAAAAAATCCTTGGTGAGCCTCCATGTTGTTCCATCAAATGGACATGCAAAGCTTTTCACAAACTCTATGGAAGTAATTAAATTATTTTTCCACATGATAGTCCTCTACTTCCAACTCCCCTTCTAGGTATTTGACATGCATATCTTTAACACTAGTCATGTAATTGGACACTAGGACAAGACACTTCGATGTCTTGCTTTCCCACCAAGTTATTGCATTGTTTTGTGAAACTAGAAGTAAATTTACATGTCTAGTTCTTAGTCTAGTTAGGTATGTATTTTGTCTATGTCAAAATACATAAAAGATTTGTGATAATTTTTAAGCTGAAAAACTTTATGAAATTTTGACGTATTTGTCAAGAAAATTATTACTTGATTATAACTTCCGGAAGAAATTGAGTTTTTTAAGTTTGTAAAGTACGTGTAATAGATATTTGTCATACAAAACAAAAAATCAAGCCTCAAGTCGTGGTCCCATTCCATATGCAAGTTATAAATAGTAACTTGTAATTTTTAAAAATGTGAGAAAGATGCACATTTTGAGGCTCTAAAGCTCTTTTCAAGAAAATTATTATGTATTAGTCAAAATGTGTAATCTTCAATCAAAAAAGAACAAAATGCATAACCCCCAAAAACATAAACAATATAGTGTAAAGGAGCCAGTTTAGAGACACTCAAGAAAACAAAGTGTAATTTTGGGTGGGATTTTGCAAATTTGGTCAAATTTGAATTTTGAAATTTGCATGAGATTCCTCATGCAAAGGCGGATTGGGTAATACCAAGATTGATATTTTTTTTATTTAATTTGGGCATTCAATTTGAGAAAGTTTAAACTTTGAGGTCTTTTAGGGGTTAGAAACACCCAAGGCCCAGTAATGGTACAGTCTTCAACAAATCACAAGTTGACACATAAACAAGATTCTTAGCATATTCCAAATTTTTGTCTTTAGATTGGGACGTGCATGATTTTTAAAAGGCACATGTGTTACAACTGGCTCCTTTACCCTATGTCCATTTTGGCCACTTTGTTATGCAAACTTCCCCCCAATAACATAAACACTATATGTCCATTTTGACAACTTTGTTATGCAAACCTCCTTGACAACAAACAATTTCCTCAATTGTCAAGAAATTGAAGTCATACCTGATTATAATTTATTGATAATCGTTCAAAAAATTTAGGCCTAAGCCTATATCTATAACTAATATTTCATGATTTGAAAAAAGACATTTTTATCATGTGCAGTTTTAAAAATACAATGCAATTTACTATCTTTAGCATAAACATCAATCATTCTTATCTTATGCACTCGCTATATAGAATGACCACAAATTACATTTGCAATTTGTAAGTGCAAAGACAATTTTACTTCGCCTATATAAAAAAAATTCTTTCATGGCTTATTGGACCTACACAATTTTGCATTATTTGATATACTTGCATAAGAATTTTCCGACTCAAGAAACTTGTACAAATGAGTAGTACAACTGTAAATAGTTTTCTTTGATTTTCCTAGAACTTGTGCCACGAGTTTTTCTTAACCATGGAATGCAATTTTACAAGAGTACTCATTATAAGTGCGAATCCAGATCATCAAAAATTGTCAGAATATACTTATTCATAATACTATTACTAACGTATCCAAAGTTTTCAAGAGAGTTTCTCGAGAAAATATTATTATTCCGTGTCATGTTATTGCAAACCATACTAAAAGACAATCAAGGGTCTTGTTTTGGTACCAAACTTGGACACAAACACCGGACAGAACACGATACTCCGATGGCCTCAAGTCAAAAACTAATCATGCAATAGATTTTCATCCTAGCCTCTTCTGTTTACCTTACATGATTTGGCTTGCCTGCTCTGTCCAGGCTCAAAGCACTTCTTGGGCACATCTGCTTGAGAAATGGGTTCCAGTCTCCACTTTCTTTTCCAAGGGATTTATGTGTACCACTCTAGATTTATGGATTTCCACATGAGAGATGGCTAGGCCTCTTTAGCTTTTATTAAAAGGGCAAAATATATCAATGAACGGAGGAACTAAATACCCTATTTCTTCATTTTTCTTAGCTACCCTTGATACCGATATGCTCGGTGGCATTTTAGTTATGGCTATACAACTCCACCTGAGGCCTCAAGGATTAGCACTGCAACATACATTGTCTACGACAAAGGACCTAAGACATTGTAGAGAAAGAGCAAGCAAGGCCCAGTCATTTCTATACTATTGAACAATGTGTATTGTACCCTATCAACTGTGCGCATCACAGTCACAACCTACAAGTATACAACCTCAAGAATACAAGATTATGATAGATGAAGCAGACAAACACAAGCCAAGTGCATGGATAGGTCTAGTATCAAATGCACTTCTTTAAAGGACTTCAGAGCCAGTCTTACACCCAACAAAACGCCCCTAATTTGACCTCTGCTTCCAGCCATCAAACACATGCTGCCTCACTCACTTACCTAGATGCACCATTTTGGCCCTCTGCCTGACATAATACTTGTCCTCACCTTAATTTTAGGCACTGTTTGGCGCTCGCTGATCTCAAAAATATGTGAAAAGAATATATGCTCTTGACCAGAAGACACAGGCATTGCCTCTTAGTGAACACGAGTATAAGAATGCATTTCATTTCTTGTACCACATTGGTGATATAACTCCCGACACAAAGCTCAGTCCGCCCCAAAAGTGAAGAGTACTCAATCAAGATCACTGCTTGTTAGAACATTTAAGGTTAGAAAAAGAGCCAAGCCACAGTCTTATCTCGCTGTGCTTCGTGCATTACATAATTGATCACCTAGACCCACACATGATTACTCTTCTGCAAAAATTCTGGAGGGAAAAAATCCAAGCCTACTCTGAAGGCATAGACCTAATGATATCCGAATCACCTGAGAAATCATCGTGAAAGTATTAGAAAAGAGTCATGCAACTAAAGAATACCCAACAATGTGCACATTTGTCATTACCAGGGTCAGTAATACTGAGGCAGCAAACTCTATAGTACTTGCCACAAGCTGTTCCTAGATCCACATTGTCTGCAAAGAAGCAAAAAGTTCAGAACGATTGCTTGCAGACGTTTTCACAATACAATGTTTCACTACCAGAAAGCGGCAATAATATACCCTAAAAAAGAACAGCACTAATTGAGTTCGGATCCAATTAATATTGATGAGAATCTGTCAATTCTCGAGTTTCCAACAATCTCATGCACGGAATCTCCTCTGTGTGCGTGTGTGTGAAGTCACTGTGAACTCTATTCCAAAATACAATGCTCATGGGACCTTTTTACAAAAAGCATAGGGCCTTAAGGGCCAACATTGTATAACAAACCTATGTATGGCAGCCACGCAACAAAAAAAGCCCCCCCACTGTTGCGTTTGCACGCCTTTGAGAGAGAGAGAAGAGAGAGAGAGAGAGCCTCTCTCTCTAAACTAGAGAGACACAGCTCCGTTTAGAAATTCACATTAGGAAAGAAATATGTTGCGGATGGCCACCAAAGGGGAGATCTCGGGCTGATTTGCACAGCCGATGTGAAAATATTCAAAGGCTGAATTCAGGCTGCAAAAATGCAGCAATCTGGCCATCTTTGCAAGGCTGTAAATGCTACAGCGGATGGGGCAAATGATGCTCGTCTCCGAGCAAAGATGAGGCGTCAGATGGAGGAGGGCGATGGCTACCAAAAACACCAGGCACAGGGCTGCAGAGAAGAATGGCAATATGGGACAAAAACGTAAGATCTAGGGATGGGCGACAAATGCAGAAAAATGCCAGAGCTCTAGAGGTATCTGCAGGTTGTGCCTGAATCATGTGTGACTGAGGGCAGAAGAGCTGTAAATATAGGGGTAAAGTCTCCTAGAACTTCGTAGGCCAACTGCCACCCAGGAAGTCAACTACCATCTACAAACCATTTATGCAAGAGGGTTCCAAAACTGGAAAACCTAATCTATTATCTAATAGCCTTGTTCGGGAATGCAAGTCCTCAAACACAGTGCACACTCACAAAATTGCCGACACATAATCCCCTAGGCTCTATGAGATTACTAGACATAGGATTGGCTCTAGACATCAATGTAGCATGTCCATGTGGCTCTGTGGACATTGATGTAGCATGTCCATTTGGCACACAGAGCCACATGCATGTGACTATATAGTCCTTGAGAGCCTTTAGTTGATAAATTCCGTCATTCACCATCAAGATAAGGTTGTAGATCTTCAGCGCAGCCCCCAAAAGCATTTCCACTCCTGGTGGTTAGTGGCTTCAAACTTCTAATCACATGGAGACACCAACAACGCAGGAATCTTCCTGTCAAGTAACTCTTGCGACTCCGTATCATTAGTAAACCTCCTCAATTGCTCCAAAAACTCCTCCAATGCATCATCAATAATGTCATCTCTAAGAGAACTCTCTTTGGTGCCATTCTCAAGCCACTCTGAAGTCAGAAAAGAATCCTAGGTACAAAGGGGGGGCAAGGCTGCAAGCGATCTCCCATGGGCCATCAGAAGGGTCTAGCAAAGTCGACGACGCGGAAGCGTAGAGATCAAGGGGAGAAAGCATGAGAGAGAGAGAGAGAGAGAGAGAGAGAGAGAGAGAGAGAGAGAGAGAAATGAAATGAAATGAAATGAATGAAATGTTATATTAACGTCTTCAAAAGGCCAAAGTGACCTATGAGACCAGAAAGTTACAATGTGGTGGATCTGATACAAAGTCAGAGTAACAAAATGACAAAATAAAAATACTATGCTATGGAATCCTAAATTGCTAGGTGTGAACTAAGCACCTAGCTGGGATAGCTAAATCACAAGAGAGATCACAAGAGATCCAACATCGATCACTGGCGGATCTCATCAATCTCCTCCATGGTCAGTAATCTGACCGGGCGTCGTGCATGTCCGGCCAAAATGATCCGGATCCTCTAATGCAACCTCCGTCGATGCTATGTAGTCCTCCGCAGTCGTGGGCGTCTGGATCTCCTCATCTCGGTTGCTTGATCGATCAGTGTGCCTCTGGTGTAAGGCGACAAACTTTGCTATGGTGGTAGCTCCTCCGGGTGTCTAGAGAGAGAGTCTCTTGAACCAACCAACCTTGGCAATGAATAATTGATGTGAATACAATGGGAGCTGAGGGTTGTTTATATAGCAACCTCAGTAAACTGCCCTACCCAAACTTTGACAAATAAGTAGAATAAATACCTAAAAGCCAAACTAAATAATGGGATCACATTGGGCGGTTCACTTGAGATGCCAAAACTCTTAACACCCTCTCTGTAGCTCATAGTGGACATAAATAGTGAGACCGAGTCAATGAAGAAGCTACCATGGACACCCCAATAGTCTGCAACTACTGGATATGCAAACTACTGGATACACCTGGGATTTGCTAATCCTCAACTTTGTACCTTACAAGAATGCCATCTTGCGTATCGGTTGCCTTTTAGAAAATTGAACTATAGACCACACTACCAAGAATCCCCATTCGTGAACTATGAACACATCACGTCCAAAATACTTATCAGACAATGAACTTGAAACACATCCTGTCCATAATCCGACCAACAACAATGGATTGGTGCACTCATCCATAGTGTTTAAGATACGTCTGATTTCTTCCTTGCTAGATGCATGTGCCTTGAACTCCGGCCCACGGGTTCAAACACCGATAATTTGAACCCCGACACAAGGGTCCAATTTAATTACACAGAGCACTGTTTGCCCCTTTCTGCCACTCACAAGCCTCTCTCTGACTGAAGCTAGTGGTGGCAACTGCCCTTTGACTAGAAATACGGTGTTGTGGCCACTGTGGTCACCACCACGTGTGCCATGCCGATCTCCGCTCTCAAATCTTTATTACCATAATCTCTATCCAGCTTGCCTTTGTCTTTGTCTCTTTGTGAGTTCCTACTTTTGTCTTTGGCTTCCAACTCTCGAGCCAAACAAAGCGTCGTGTCACATGTATAACATTGGTTGTCGGATCTCATGGGTACCAAGGCATCCAACTGAATATTGGTATTGCCGTCCTTGTCAAGCTTGCCTTTGCCTCTGTCCTCTAGTGAACTCGTCCATTTGCTTTTGGCTTCACAATCCCAAGCCAAACAATTATCCAGTTTCCTTGAGAACTTTAGTCGAGCATAGGCCGCTAACCGGATGGTTGATCTACTATCCATAGCCGATAGTTGGTTTTGGTTGATGTTGCTGGCACTCAGGCAAGAGTGGGCCATCTCATGGGTACAAGCCCTCTCAGGGCCTTTGCACACCTTCTAGCTTATTCAAGAGCCTCCCCAAGCCCGCGTCGTTCTAAGTCCCCAAGGGGTGTCAACAGTTCAAACCACTTTTCAAGACAGGCTTCCAAGCTTGCTACCTCTCAAACTTTTCTTAGGCTTTTGCTATCCAATGTACAACCTTGCTGCCCTATGTCGCCCAATGACCTTTGCTCATAGCGTTTAAAAACACTGCGTCATCAAGGGGTTGTGGCCGATAGTCTAGGTTATCATAGTCGTCAAGACTAGTTCAAGGATTGGCGTTTCAAAACATTGCGCGCAGAGGGGGGCCGCCACCTTTTTGTCGGTGCGAGGGGGTAGCCTTGCTATCGCATATCAAAACGTTGCCGAAATGTTGTCCATTGTGGCCTCCCAACCGTGCGTCTCAAAATGCGTATCACCTCCACGACACCAATTGCTTTAGCCCTAGCGTTTTAGAACACGCACTAGGAGGATTGCCCTGCTTCCTTGCAGTCGACAGCGTCCCAAAACGCTGCCAACCGCCACGCCTATTGCAAGAAAGCGTTGCCAGTTGTGCGAGCTTTTCAAAACACTGCCAAAACCTCAAACAAGAAATGTTGCCGACATTTTAAAACGCCACAGTTGAGGTTCTTCTCTGAAATTGCCACGGTCTACAATTGCACCTTCTCCACGGGTTCTCTTCAAGACGCCTTGCTCCACCAAGGTCACGGAGCACGAAGCTCCAATACCATGTCAAAGTCTACGACACGGAAGCATAGAGACCAACGAGAGAGAGAGAGAGAGAGAGAGAGAGAGAGAAGAAGAAGAAGAGAAGGGAGTTCTAACGTCGTAGGAAACTATCCCAAGAGACCTTAAATATCTAGCCGACGAGGAGAGTTGAACTCAAGACCTATTATTCAAGAGGGAAATGGCACAACCAATCTACCACACTTGAGAGAGAGAGAGAGAGAGACTCCTGGACCAACCACCCTTGGCAATGAGTAACAGATGTGAATACAATGGGGGTTGAGGGTTGCTTATATAGCAACCTCAGTAAATAGCCCTACCTAGACTTTGACAAATAAGTGAAATAAATACCTAAAAGCCATACTAAATATGGGATCACATTGAGCAATTCAATTGAGATGCCAAAACTCTTACAGGGTCAACTTGCTCAACAAGAGAAGATACACAGAGCTGAAGGAATCCAAAAAAAGCCCCTTTTGCCGTAACAAGACAACAATTCAACAAAGATGCCGGGCCGGAATCGGGCACGAAGCCCCCTCTTGATTTGAAAACGCACCCGTAAACTAGTCCAACTTCTTGCCGAAAAAGAGCAGTACTCCTCCAGTGTCTACTGATTGAAAAACAGGGGTTCTCAAGGGTTCTTTGCGACTCTCTCTCTCTCTCTCTCTCTCTCTCTCTCTCTCTCTCTCTCTCTATGTGTGTGTGTGTGTGTGTGGTATCTATATCTATAAATGTATATGTAAACATATATGTAAATATATCTATATCTATACATGTGTATGTGTGCACGCCGATGCTTTGCTTATAAGTTGTGCATCCATGTGTGATTGCCAAGATCTGAAATATTCATAGCCACATAATTCCAATTAATGTGCTGAACAACTGATAAGAATAGTTTAGTGAATCTCACTTCCAGAATAATGGTGTACTCCAGTTTTTGAGAGCATAGCATAGTACTCAATTTCAGACTTTCTCAAAGGAGGGCAGTTGTTTGAAATTAAAATAAGTTTGCCTGCAAACATCAACCAATAAAACAAGTTAAAAAGTAAGTCTAAAAGCATGGGAGAGACGTGACCTCACTGATTTACTTTAGACAGTACCCTTTCCACCACGCAAAGACTTCAAGGTAGTCTTGTAACCCAAGGTGTACTTGCCACTCTTCATTACAAGTGCAAGCCTGTTGTTGATGCTCTCTTGGGCCTTTTTCTGCAGACGACATAATACTTTAGCACTAGAGCCCAACACTTGGTGTTGTGACCTTCATGCACACCATTCGTAAAAAGTGCACTGAGAAGACCAACTCCACATGACCACCAAAAGGAGAAAAAAATGAGAGAATTTCTCAACAAATGTTGTTGATCCAATAAGAGAACCCCTTCAAACCAAGTTCGGTAAAGCACAAGAAGCGAGTGCAAAAGCAAAAATCTGTACCATATGCAACAGTACATGAGTGCTTTGAGATTTTAACAACCTTGACACTGTAAGCCAATCATTACAATGCACTGCTAGAGCAGTGCACAATGGAGATTGTAAAAAGGACAAAAAACTGTGGTAGAGCTGCATTTAATCCTTGCACACAGATCTAGACATTTCTGGAGTGGTGTCAGAAATGTCGATGTGTGCTGAGTCATCATGGTGCAGGCTACGTCTACATACACACTAGTTTATAGAGCTCCGGCAAGATCCTAGTAGTGATAACCAAGCACATCGATCCCATTCATTCTGCAGACTTCATACATAAATACATCAGTGAATTTAAATGCCTCTGTCATCGATCCCTGCATTAGGCACTTCCATGGCTCAATCCTATCCATCACCCTCAGGCTGTCTAAAACCTTGAACGCACTAGCAATCATCAGTTAGCAAGCCATAATATCAATCACAGCTACTGGTTTTTCCCGCCATTATCCTCAAACCGAGCAGCGTGTCTAGAGTAAAGCTGTGGCTGTTACGAATAATGCGCACGAACCAGAAAATAAAATCAAGAAACCCCTCTCTGTTAAAAGTTCCGTAAAGAAGCAAGCAGCATTGCTATGGCAGAGCCTACCGTCTTCTTGACGGCCACCATGGCGTCCACGCCGTAGAGATCGCGCAAATGGAGTGAAAGGGGAAATTTCGTCTGCAGCGTCCCGCTATTAATCTTAGGGTTTCTACGTCTTGAGTTCGAAACGCAGGGTTGGCCTACCGCTCAAGCATCTAGCACTGAAGCAAATAAGTACAAAGTGCATTAGAGAATTTGTAAAAAAGAATTGCATGTGTATTTATTTAACATATGTGATGATTGATTACCTCAATTACTATCTAATAAATGGTCCAATTTCACGATTTTCTCTACTCCACAAACAACTTTCTTCTACTCCACAATTGTTTGAGCAGTGAGACCGAGGCACTCCTCTTTGCCGTACGTGTTCTAATAAGTTTTGGAGCGCAATTGGTTACTTGGTTAGTTGTGATTGCTGTCGTCTCAGCGCTTTTTGTGATCTTGTTGGCTTTGGCCATGGTGCCGAAGAGGAACAAACTGGCCAAAGGAGAGACTTTGGGGTCGTTTGCAAGTTCTTGACTGTTGAACTTCTTGTTTAGATTCCTGTTCGTTTTTGTTGTGGTGCCAAAAGAGGCACAACCTAGAAGAAAAATGTGTTCAGGGTTCTGTTCGTTTTCAAGTTTCTGCTAATTTTCAGATCCCTGACAGCATGCAGATAGCAGTTTGGAATCTACAATTTGTTGTTTGCAGTCTGCAGTTTTAGCACGGCAATGTGCAATCTACAGTTTGCATTTTGCAGTTTGCAGTTAAACTGTTTACATATTGCAGATTATAGCATTCCAATTTGCAGAATGCAGTTTCTGGTTTTCAGTTTGCAGAATGCACTTTCAGTCTTTCAGTTCACAGAATGTAGTTCAGGTATTTGAGTTTGCAATGCAGTTTAAGCAGTTTCAGGGTTTAAAGAGGTACAAATTCTCTCTATTCTTTTGATGTGTGATTAAGGGCAAAGAAGAAGAAGACAAAGTGTGCAATATGTCAAAAGTATGAGCACCGCACAAAGGATTGCCCTTACATGTACAAGCTCTGTCAAAAGGAAGATGTATGTGTCAAATATTGTATGCATAAACTGTGCAAGAAGTTGTATCGGATTGTCAGATCTTTTCGAGATGTATCAGATCATGAGGAACTATGTGATGCACAAGAGAATTTGGATGACTTTTTTAATCTTTTTGACAAAGCGGAAGATTGGCATGAATGTCGTGAAGGAAAAAGAAGAAAGTCGTGCTCTAGTATACGCAGGATACAGATGTTACAAGAAGCAGTTGAAGGCTTGATGGAGAAGTATGAAAACCAGTTTTAGGAGGAAGACGAAAGTGATTATGAGTGGGGAGTTACAACACCAATGTTCCCCTTGGTTGGGAAAAATCAGATACAATCATGTTTAACTTCTCCAAATGCACTTGATGTAAGTCCCAAACCAATGAAAGCCAACCTGAAGAAGTCAAGAAGATGATGTTGGAAAGGAGAGAAGAAAAGGAGCATCCTAAGAGCCAAAGAAGCCAAAAGGAGCACTTAGTATCCCAAAACCACACTCCGAATAGACTCAAGGGTTTGCAGAATGTTGAAGAATTTGAATCAATAGAGAGCTATTTGCAATCAGGTCAAGAAATTGAAGACAAAAGCGGGGCTAAAATTATGCAGGGTCCTGAAGAAGACATGCAGATTCTAGTAGAAGATATGCAAATTTCTAAGGGCATGGAAGGTTCTGAAGGCATGCTTGTTCCTAAAAATTCGCAAGAAATTGAATTTGTGAAAGGCCAGGTTATTGTTCATGCTGTAAAAACTTTACATTTGCAGGAGACTAAGAGAAAGGTTGAGAATGGGTTAGTCAAACATGGAGATGTTGAAGTTCAATGCAAGCTAGATGGAGTCCAAAAGATGTTGGTGGAAGAAAGAGGAAGCCAGGAGCAGCTCATGAGCCAAAGGAGCCAAGAGGACTGCCAGCTATCCCCAAACCTCACATCAAAGAGACTTGTATCTTTGCAAGAAGAGAACAAGATCTACACAAAAGAAGAGTTGGCGATTGAGAAGAAGGGAATGCAAGTGGGAGTGAGCCAAAGAAGCCACCATTACCACATACCAACCCATATACCAACCTTGGACATCAATCTTGAAGAGGTTGAAATTCAAGCAGAGATCATATTTCAATGTAATGAAGTGGAAGAGGTGAAGATAAATAAAGACATAATGTGTGCTAATGATGAGGATGATATGATGAATCAGCTTTTGAAGTATCTTGATGAGGAGTATCCCACAAGTGACAGTCAGGAGGATGTTTGTGTTGATGGAGAAGTGTTTTTTGGAGCCTTGAAGATTGAAATCCAATTTCCAGGAGTGGATATGAGTTATTCAAGTTGTGAAGACAAAGATCTTGAATTTCACGTCCCTGAATTACAGAGTTCCACAATACAGGTCCCTAATCCTGAGATTACTAAGTTTCAAAGAAGTTATGTACCTAAATTTGTTGAACTACAAAGTCTTGTTATTTCTCAAGCGGAGATGATCCATAAGCTTTCGTTGGAGTTGGAGAATGACAGGTATTCAAATATGGTTGCGGCTAATGAAGCGGTTTCCAAAATCAGTCAACTTCAAGAAGAGAAGGCATCATTGATGGTGGAGATTTCTCAAGTTCGAGCTGAATTTGATTTGCATATTTCTTACTGTTATGCAGTTCATGATGCTATTAAGAAAGTTTTTTTAGACAAGAATAATCAAATTAAGGATTTGAATCTTCAACTTACTCAAATCAACAATATGGGGTCTTCTTCAAACCTTGATGTTACAGAAGATGTCTTGAATGATGATGTTGTAATCGGTGATCTTTATGACGTTGGTGCTTTTGCGAATTCAGTCATGGAGATTGAAAGTGCATCCTTTTCAAGGAAGTTCAGTTACTGATAAAATTCTTGATTATTTATACCAGTTCCTGATTTCAATGGTTTTATTGATGCCAAGGAGATGGTTTTGACTGATGATTATGCAAGCCTTTTGCAAGGTCTTGATGATTATGAAGTGGGTTTTCCTGAAGATGGTTTTGCATTCCTATGTGATGTTGATGGAGGAGATGATGTTGATATTCTTATTGGTTTTATGTCTTCATGCTTGATGACATAAGGGAAGTTTTTTAGGGAGCAGAAGTCAAAAGTTATCAGTTTCAGGGAGATATCACTGATTGGAGAGATTTGTAGCTACAAAGTGGCTTTCTTTATGTTTTTGAGAAGAAATGTGAGCTAGCCATCTTGGTGGTGTTTTTTATGTGTGAAGGAGAGTTCAACCTGTTATTTTTAAGCCTTGAATCAGATCGGTTTGATGAAGAAGCAAATCAGTTTGGGTGTTTTCTGAATCAGACTTTTCAGGATAATCAATTGTTTTGGCGTACAAAGTCTAAATCAGGTCTCTTAGTGTTTCATCTTCATGCATAGATATTGGATATGTTCAAGAGGCAGTGTCTAATGGTTGCAAAGTTTTCATCCTACTTTGAATCTTTCTTCAATATTTTTGAAGAGAAACCTAGACTTGACTCTGAACTTGACCCTGAACCTGAATATGCTAATGTGTTAGTAAGCCATACCAGGCCTTTGCCAAAGAAGAGGCTAAGGAAGAAAATCTATTGTTGCAGAAGTTCATTGAAGTGAAAGATCATTTTATACAGTTGATGTATAAGAGGGAACAACAAGTTCATGACCAACCTGAACCAGAGGGTGTTGAATGTGAAGTGATACTGATAGATAATTTAGATCAAGAAGTTCCAGAGTAGTTAGATACAGATCCAGTCTCACAAAACAGAGAATGAGGCAGAGCATTCGCATGTTAAGGAGGCATTATTGAACACTATCGAGGAAGTGTTGGGTAAGAACATTGAAGAACGTACAATGGATGAGCTGAGATGGAAGTAAGTATTGACGCAGAGAAAGAAGCAAAGGAGGAGAATTTGTTATTGCAAAAGCGTATGATGAACTAAAGCAGCAGTATGAGGAATTGAAGAAGCGGTTGGAGGAACAAAAACATCATCAACCTGAATAACTATGTACTCATAGTGATACTATAATGTTGGAGAAAATTGAAATTGAAGTTCAGATGCAGTCTACTGAAGATGCAGTTACAATTAAAGTTGCAGGTGAAGAGGCAAGTGGTACAGGTGGACAACAGAAATGTAAAGATCTAGTACTGATTATTGTTGAAGATATACTCAGTAAGGAGACTACTGAGATTACAAAGAAAACAACTGAAGCTGAAGTGGATGCAGGGTTTGGTAAAGATGGTAAGGAAACTGCAACAGAAGGGGAAAGTTCAAAGCAACTTGAAGATAAAGATCATCTTGATGTTGAAGTTTTTAATCAAGGGATGGGTTCTCACAATGTTTGAGAAACATTGCCCACCATGTGTGCCAGGTGTTAGGGCCTAATGTGTCAAGGTACTTATCTTTTTGGACTTTTACCTAAGGTCTTAGCTTTCAACCTTAGGAGCATGTTTACACAAGGACTTTGTGCCTAGGTAGTTTGAAATACCCGAACGGTCATATGGCATGTAGTAGTTTTTGGATGTAACTAACAGGCAGTTTGCAGTTTGCAGTTTGCAGTTTGCAGTCGTACCGTTGTTTTTGGGAATGTAATGGACGCTGATGATGAATACAAGGTAGCGCAATACTTTCTCTTGCTCAGCCATGGTCTCTTGTGTTCACACAATTTGCAGTTTTCATCGTGTAATGTGCAGTTTCCTGCTATCGTTTTCCTTTATACTGCATGTTTCTTGCACTTAATACATGTTAGGGTTGTGAACCCCTAACATTTCATTTGTTCAAACTAGATAGCTCAAACTGAAGATACAGGTGTTGAGGAGCAATAACTTCAAGCAAGACTTCATTTGTTTGTGGGTTTTCAAGTTTTTTTGTCAAGGGTTTTGTGGGTTCTTACAATGTTTTGCAAACATTGCCCATCGGATGTGCCAAGTATTACTGCCTTGATACATCAGTGTCAGTCTATTTACTTTTGTTTGTAATAACTAAGGATGGAACCTTTGAACCTTAAGGGTGTTTTTACACTAATGGTTGATGTTTTAAGTGGGTTAGTTTTAGGCGAGCAATTTAGTTCTTGACGTTTTCTTGCAGTTGGGCAGTTAGTCTTTTCTCTTTTTGCAGTCGTACTGTTCTCGGTACTGCTTGTAAGCGCTTGTGTGGATGATGATTATGTAGTAATACAATACCTTCTCTTGTAGATTTATGAACTATGTAGTATTATTTTGTACCTGTATTGAAATATTTTTAAGGTGGTTAACACCTAGCACCTCTGTTATCAACATCATCATTGCTAGCATGTCCATGGTATCTATCCTTCCTAAGGACAATTCAAATTCTTTGCTTCTCACGTAACTTTCTTCTCTCTTTGGCCAAAGAAAATTGTTTAATGAAGCTCTGCGAAATAAACCGTATGGGCGTCTTACGATTTTTACAGGTAATATATCAATGGGGTATGTTGTTTGTCCTCTTGGTAAGACTAGTTTGCCCTGCTCCTTTTTAGCTCCTTTGTCTTAATAGAAGAGCCAAGATCTATCAACATCATATTGTCACACCCAAGACCCCTGATGCTAGTAGCTTCTTAGGTGAACTCATTGTCTTTAGTGGTTGCCTACAAGAGCCATTTATATCTTCATCTGTGGTGTTAATATCAGAAAGCCCTTTGCCACTTGTTGAAGTTTGATTCATAGTGGAGAGATTACATTCCTTATTCGAGATCAGCTTCTTTTCATATGTAGAAGATCTTACTCTGTCTTCTGGTCCATATCCCCCTCATGGAAAGGCTAATTTTATTCCCAATCATGGAAACAATCTTAACGCATACCTCTTGATCTCTCTTCATAACATATTTTGTATTAGCAATCATACATGTGGCACTTTGTGACACATGTACAATCCCTTCCTTTCGTTCACAAAGGGATGTGAGCTACACAAGTAGCCATGATTCTTGACACTTGAAATGCTAACTCAAGTTCTTGTGGTTGATGCCCTTTTAAAGAGCTAGGGTTTTTATCATCTTGATCCCTCCTGCTCTTATTTTTGCATTCATCATCGTCATCACTGCCAATATATCCGTTGTATCTATAATTGCGATCGACATGATTTCTAGTACTCCTTCAATCACTATGTTGTTGTGGCTATCATCCCTTCTATATTTATCCTCTCTGCCATGGTCTCGTCGACCTTCTCTCATGTTGATTATGTCCTCATGTTGACTACTGTGTTCGTGGTTTAGTTTATGTAGTCAAAGGCCCAAGCTCAGCTTAGTGAAGGAAGCAGTGTGCATAGTGAAGGAGGGAGCGTGACCTGCTATTGGAGTCTTTGCACATGACATAGGGCTGAGTGCTGCTTGCATGCATGATCGGGTGTTACATCAAGACCTAAAGCTAGTGCTCCAGTTGTTGCTTATTCACTTTCATTGTAGCATCCCGCCAAGGCTTACAACAATAGAAATCAACTGCTTAGACGCATCAAGTTTGTTGCTCACCAATGAGTTGTTGACAAAGTACTCAAGAAGCTCTGCACCTTTGTAACTTTTGTTATGCAACTAACGGCGACGCTCTATGTGGATGATTTGCTGATCACTGAACCAAATGAGAGACATATTGCTGAGTCAAAGGCTGATTTGAATGCTACTTTCAAGATGAAAGATTTGGGGATGTTGAATCATTACTTGGGTATACAATTTAAGCAGTGCTTTGGTGGTATTGTCGTGTGTCAAACAGGTTACATAGAGACATTGCTATGTAAGTTTGGACTTGAGGATTGCAAACCTATTGCCACTCCCATGTAAACAGGTTTGAACTGAGTCTTCATGATGCTGGTGATCCTGCCGATGTCACTCTTTACCAAACTGCAGTAGGCTGCCTTATTTATGTATGCAACATGAGGGTGGATGTTCAGTTTGCAGTCTCACAAGTCAGCATATTCATGCATAGCCCAAGGTCTAAGCATTGGCAGACTGTCAAGAGGATTTTTTGATACTTGTTTTATCCCAATGGGGATCATTGCCTCCATACTTATATGCTTTTTTGGAATCAGATTAGGCTGGTTGTTTTGACATGCGAGTGTCCACAAGTGGTTTTTGTTTCATGCTTGGTAGTTCATGTATCTCATGGTTGAGTAAGAAGCAACCTACTATGGCTACTTCTAGTTGTGAGGCTGAGTATAGGGCAATCGTCACATAGCTACGATTGAGTGTGTATGGCTCAGACGCCTTATGGTTGATTTTCGTGTTGGACAAGACACTGCCAACACTATCTAGACTGACAGTCAAATCGCATTGGCAATTGTAAGGAACCTAGTTTTTCATGCTCGCACAAAGCACATTGAGGTGCATTACCACTATGTTAGGGAGAGACTCTCATCAGGAGAGATCAACGTGGCTTATGTGCTAACACATGACAACCTTGTAGATCTTTTCAGAAAGGCATTGTCTCATGAGAAGTTCGAAGCTTTTCGCAAATCTTTGGGCTTACTTCCCTTTGTGAACTGATCATGTCCTTGGGGCATGGCACTTCCCTATACTCTATGTGCAATCTCTTGTTCACCGCATCACTCCCAGAGAGGATATGTTACCATATTCATGTGGTAGTGATGTGTGTGAACACACTTAGGACCGTTGAGGCATTTTTTCCCTCACTAGGAGGTTTTTTCCTTCGTGCATTGTATATATGCCCACACTCTAGGGCTATCTATTTTTTTCCATTGCACACTAAGTAATACACTCTTTGTTGTGTGCCTTGAGCTTCCTTCGTCTTCTCCAAGTTGTGTGTGTTTTCCTGCAACCCTAATTCCAACAGTTGTTGCATCATTTGTGAGAGAGGGGGGAGTGGGTATGACATGGACAAAGGGAAAAAAAATAGCTGTTATGACCCACAAAAGTAAGTATCCTCTCTCTCTCTCTCTCTCTCTCTCTCTCTCTCTCTCTCTCTATCATATAGCCATGACTTAGACCTACACACTTTCCTCTCCCAACCACAATGTGGGCTCTCCATTGCGACTGTCATCACCACAATTATGGAGCATCGAGAAGCACTTATCAGCCCCACACTTCCTACATCACATGTATATTTGGTCCCATAGGTCATATTTGACCTTCGAGGACGATAATAAAATCTTTCAATCTCTCTCTCTCTCTCTCTCTCTCTCTCTCTCTCTCTCTCTCTCTCTACCCCCCCCCCCCAAAAAAAAAAAAAGATAGAGAGGCAAAAGAGAGCGAGGGGCATCTTGGCAAGAGGGTGGCTAGATTGCACATGTTTATCTCTATCCGAAGTCCACTTTGTTGCTAGAGGTAGTAATAGAGAAAGTTTGCACATGTTTTGCCACATGTTTATCTCTATCCAGAGTCCACTTTGTTGTTAGAGGTAGTAATAGAGAAAAATCTCTCTCTGATCTTCTATCAATGGCTTCTTTCTCTATATTCCCTCTTTTGTTTAGGTACCTATCTCTGTATTGAATTCTTTGGCATCCAATGTTTATACGTTTGTCTGTGCATTTATGTACCTAGCAATTGGAATCCATTTTTAATGATAAAATTGTATGCTTGAAAATGCATCTCCATCACTTTTTTTAAATATCATTCGATTATGTATCTCCAATTCATTGCCTAATTTCTCTTAGAAATTTTGGCATCTTGTGTGAAGCTTTTAGCATTTAAATTGACTATTGGTCACTTGGAAAAATGTAATACCTTATTGGAATTTTTAGCTTAAGAAAATTCTTATGATTACATTTTCATTCTTAGGCATGACTTGGGTAGCATTTTACATTTTTTACGGATATACCAATGACTAATTCCTCTTGCTAAATTCTCCTACAAATTGTGGCAACATGGGTGACACACATCCTATCAAAAGAGCACACATTGTCCTTTTCGTTAAATACGAACTATTGCTTTGTATCTTTCATGAATTATGCAAGATTACCCATAGGTATATCCCAACAAAGGAGGGTATGAAGCCCCTAACCTCTCTACGTATGCACATGATTCTCTCATCCTTGCCTATCATTCAGTTGAGCCCAAGGTGAAGACAATGGTAATTATCACATGGGATACAAACTTTGTCATCTCTCTTAGATTCTTGCAAGCAATAGGTTGATATCAACATGTAGACTTGGGCATTGGATTAGGTAGGAGAGCTGATGAATTCCATGAGTTGCCAAGCTAAGTAGAGAGGGAACATCATGACCCGCTAACCTATAGAAGTAGTAGATAATGCAAGATATAAAATGTGAGCAAGAGAGACAAATGGTTGGCTCACAGCTTTGTACAAAGAAGTGTGTATACCACAATACTTGCTACCTTGGCCCTTAGTGAGCTCAAACCCATGGCTAGTAACAAACATCACAAACATAAAAATGAGGCCACAAACCACAACTCAAATCGCGCCTCCTAATTTTCCACCATTCATGCTCACTCCTCCTTTCTAATCATGCTCAATGACTATTCATTGCGGCCCCTCTCCAACTATCAAATGAAAAAGATTGAAGAAAACAACCCTTATGTAAGGAATAGGGGAAATTTTTTAGTGAACACACCAAATTTCCTAGTTCTTTTGCTTTAGTTTTTCCTCTCTTGCATACAAAGTAGGCATACATATTTCTCCAAAATTATGTGTAGAGTGTCCCAGCGTCTCCTCTTCATGGGGGCCCATTTGGCTTGCATCTTACTCAGTAGATAGAGAAAGAGAGCTTTGCACCTTGATATGCACTTGGCATGTTACTCTGTGTGTGTGTGTGTGTGTGTGTGTGTGTGTGTGTGTGTGTGTGAGAGAGAGAGAGAGAGAGAGAGAGAGATGAAAGCCATGAATCTCATGGTTCGAGCCCAACATCACTTCAGATCCCCTCCCAATTTAATGTGTAAGTTGCATTTCCATGCACATGCTTAACAATGTACGAACCAAACCAACTTTTCACAAACTTTTGAGTATAGTATGTTCCTTGTCAAGGCAACTATCCTACATAAGCACCCAATATCCTTCCTTTATGTCTTTTGTTTTACTCCTATGCCTTCTATCCATTCTTTCTTTATTCCTTCAACCTTGCATCTTTCAATCTAGCAATTGCAAGTTCAATATCCTTGGGCTTTCTTTCTAATTATTGTATGCACAAAGCAAGAAGGTCTTCCCTAATCATTCCATTATCCTTAGGTAGTACAATTACATGTTAGAATGACATCCCCAATTGGCATTTTGTAGCTTGCATTCAAGCTAGAGATTCACTGTTGACATGAAAATTTCTGTCATGTGGCTGCTTGTTAACCCTCACGGCTCGCGGACACCATATCACCTACAACGGACGTTGTATTATTCACTTGGTAGAGTTAGGTACCGGGCTTGTCGGTCTAATAGGAAAAGGGTAAGAGTGATCGCCGATGAGAGGCGCACTCTAACTGGAACATTCAAGGGATTAGTTGGCTAAGCATGGGCGCCCAAGTGTGAATGGGGTGAGCTCATATAAAAGTCAACTAAACCTAAAATTCACTCATTCTCTCATTTGTGCAATTGAAGAGTGCTCTTGCTCCATCTCCATCTTCTTCTTCTTCACCTCTTTGTGTGTGTGTGTGTGTGTGTGTGTGTGTGTGTGTGTATGCGTGAGAGAGAGAGAGAGAGTGTGTGCGATCGAGCATTGCGACGGTGGCACGGTAGCAGCTAAGCGGTTGAGCACGGCGTAGCGGCGTCTCCCTCTTCTTCGCGGCGAGGAATCATCCACGAAGAAAGCGTAGAGCGGTGAGTGACACACCATCGTCATCTTTGAGCTTACTAGTTTATGCTTCTTGTGTGCTTGGAGCCATTTGTGGCTTGCACATGGTGTATCGGCAAGTTCCTTGCATTGACACGTGCGACATATGTGCACATTTTTGGCGTTGTTGCCGGGGAATGCCATACACTAAGCTTGAATGGCACTCTGTGCTTCTTTCATGGTGCAATTTCAATTCTAGGAAGGGTAGGGAAGGAGTGTGTGTGTGTTGAGAAGAGGGATTTGGTGTTATATTGTGTATTTTTTTTGTTAATGGAGTTTTCAAAGGTACTGTGTTTATTCTCTGTGTATTAAGGTTGTTAGTTTTCTTTGTTAATGGAGTTTTCAAAGGTACTGTGTTTATTCTCTGTGTACTAAGGTTGTTAGTTTTCTGTGTATAGTAAGTAGGAAGTAGATCTGTGAGAGTTAATAGAGTGTGTTAGTGTGTAACAGTAGGTGTATTAGTTAGAAGTAGGTAGATAGAGTGTGTGTGTGTGCTCTTGCGCAGGCCGCGGCGACCTTATTCTTTAAAAAAAATTAAAAAAATTTAAAAAAATTAAAGGTAGGACTGGGAATCGGGAATATCTCCCAGACCCAAGCTCAAGCTCACGCTCAGGCCTAGGCCCCAGTCGCCTTTTAAAAAAACGAATTTTAGCTTCACACGTAGCTAAAAATCGATTTTTTGAGGACCAACGGAACTTCACATGCCCGAAAATTGTGATGTAAAGCACACAGTGACCCTCTAAGTGATACGCTTGTTTTGAGCTATCACAACACTTTAATAAAAAAAATCAAACATTAAAAAATATTTTAAAAAACATTAAAAAGGTAAAAAACACGAGTGAAAACATATGCTTAAAAAAGTAAGCGGTTAACCTTCTAGGTTAATCACTGACGCTTGTAGGGTGCCAAAGGCACATGCATCTGCGCTCTGGTCATGTGCTAGAGACGGAGCAACTAGGAGAATTTTGACTTACGCGAGTTCTCAATATCCACCTACTTTAGGTTTCGGACCCTCGGCAGGGACCCAAGGTAGTACAAACCAAGACCCGAACATAGCGGCTAGTGACTCTTCCTCTGACTACGACGTCATGGAGGGTTTCCCAATGCCTAATCTCGATAGCTCAAGCCAAGACATGCATGACATGGGCCCGCGGTCTGGGCCAAGCGTGCTTAGCCGCCTGAAGGAAACCTTTAGTAGAGCCACTCGCTCCGAACATGGAGCTAATGATGTAAATGATGGGGGTGGGGAAGTAAATTCTCCATTCGTGACCAACGTAGACCCTATACCATTAGAGAATGTGCACGTGAATACTTCATTCACTGCACCTCCCGACTCTTCAGAGTTATTTCCCTCCGAGGTCATATTACCCGATGGTAGAAGCCTTGTTGAAGTGCAAGAGGTTGAGCGATATATCCTTGCAATAAGGGAAAAGGAAATCGAGAGCTTACGCAAGGCGGAGCAATGAAGAGAATTAAAAGCGAAAGCCCCTATGTCAATATTCTTGCTAAGAGAGTAATCGAGTGCTCCTGACTTAGCAACCGCTAAGGGCCAACCCCTAGAAAGCAACATTGCACCTAGCACCTCAATCCTAGATGGAGTGTTCTTAAATGAGAACTGGGAGTACGAACTACAAACGGAAACTCTGTCCGACCTATACACAGGTCACACCTATCACGTGGGTTAGTTAGATGTCCTACAATCCACAATGGGTGCTACTAGTGTGGAGGATCAACAACAAAGAGTTTGTGAGGTCATCCATAGGGTCATTGAGTTAGAGAGACAGAACAAGGGGATCAACATGCCTTCAACGGGTCTCATGAGATTCTTGGATACAGGAAAGGCTAAACAACCGACCTTATTGCAAATGGAGACTCCCTCGGTAAGGCTAATGGATCCTCCATATGTTGTTTCGCCAGGGGTCTCAGTGCAATCTGAGCCCACAAGTGATAGCTTCACCTTTTCAAGTCTAGCTCATCTTTCCCTTGATGACACCACGGCTACCATGCCTACCCCAACGATGGGCATGCCGAGAAACACGCCATGGACCTCATTTGTTAGTAAAGCACCACTACATGGTAGCTCAATGCCTGCAACAACAGTACCTACAAGTGTGTACCAATCCTATGCACCTATGGGTCATCGTACTCATGTAGTCCCTACCCCTCCCATTGTTTCAACTACCTATGCTCCACAACCACAACACCCAAGTTCTTATTTCCATGGGACTATACCGGCTAGCATATTAGCATGTAACATCCGACGTCTACTATGCCTAGGGCCACCAATATGAACTATGGACCACCACATGGCACAACATCGTACCCAACGTGGAACCCAAGGGCTTCCTATGCGCCAAGCCCGATGCCAATACCTACTCCACATGTAGTCTCTGGAGCACCTCCACCCACGGTGCCTGCTCACTTAGGTGACTTGGCAACATTTGCTCAAGCTATCGGTCGATCTATCACTGAGAATATGCATAATGCGCCTGATAGAGAGCCTAGAAGTAAGGCAGTACAAATAGCCAAGCTCACACAAAAATTTAGTGGAGACGGGGATGTGAGAAACCATATCGAAGTGTTTGAATAGATATGCGATTCTCTAGGAGAACACAATGACCTACATAAGAGCAATGCTTTAAGCCTAACCTTATGTGGGAAGGCAGGGGATTGGTATAGAACCCTAAGGGTGGAAGAAAAAACGATTTACCCTACTCTTAGGAGACTGTTCTTAAAAGAATACATACGAGAGGGAGTTCTTTGGGGTGTAGCCTCTCAGCTTCAGAAAGCCTAACGAGTGGAAGGAGAGTCGGTGAGAGACTTTATAAGTCGCTTGAAGCATTTGAATTCTCGTTGTAATCCAAATGAGCGCCTTAACAATAACCAATTGCTTGATAGATTCATTAGGGGATTACGACATGAGGATATCTACAATGGCTTAGTCATTAGAGGTATCATCACTTGGGAAGCAGTCACCACCAATGCGATCCAATTGGAGGATAATTTAATGATTCAAGGAGAAAGAGTGTCTATTGAGACTAAATCTATTAGCTCACAAGCATCAGGGCATCAGCTAATGACCCTAAAGCCTATTGCTAAGGAGCCAAAGATATCTGAGATGACTTTAGCAGATCTCACCAAGGCTATTCAAGAGAGTCTTAGAGACAATCGTGCTCCGCAAAACAATCATATGTATCCAAGAAGGGATCAGCAATGGTGCTCAGTATGCTATGGACCGCATAGTACCAGTGAATGCCCTACTTTTAGAGTAAAATTCAATGGGAACTGCAATGCATGTGGAAGGTATGGTCATCAAGCTAAGGATTGCATAGTATTTAAGCGCAATGGCCAATAGACCAACCTTAGCATGGACAGACACACCTCGAGTGCCTACATTGATGCCGTCCCCACCTCTTGAACAAACATCACAACACATGGTCCCTAGGGGCCAAAATGTTGTTCAAACAACACCCTTACCACCTCCAGTGCTAGGACCGCAACCACCACATCCGAGAATCACTTCTGTGAATCAATTGGGTTGTGAGTCATCTATTTCTTGTTTGGAAGGTTGTGAGGAAGATATAGATCCTAATATTGCCTATGGGATGGATGTGCTCGAAGAAAGTCCACAATACTACATGGAGGACTATTGGGGACAAGTCAAACCTGTTATCAAGTAGCTGCTCTTGCAGAAAGAGGCCAAAATATCAATTACACTGCTAAGAGACCACCTCTTCAATGCTATGAGTGTGGAGGTCCACATCGTGTAGCCGAGTGTCCTATTAGGCTACAAAAGAACGCCACACTAATACAAACCAATCAAGCGAGCACGTCTACAATGCCAATACTCATGTGTAATCGATGTGGCATAGATCATTTGATTGCCCAATGTCCAAATAATCCAAATGCACCGAAGATCACACCATTAAACTTGATTGAAGTTATCGAGGAGTCATCACCAAGTACACCTGTGGTACCAGTAAACGTACTCACATGATCGATGCTCCAAAAACAAAACTATATCCTTGAGGAAAGAGACACGGCATCAATTGCCCAATCTCAAAAAAAGAAGAAAACACGAAGGAAGAGATCGCGAAAAACAGCGAAGTCAGACCCCAATTCAAAGATCAACAAGGGACTGGTGACGACCCTGTATATATGAACGACGCTGAAGAGGATTAGGATTCATGTGAAACCATGGAGACCAAAACGACCACTAAGATAGAAACCAACAAGGAAGATCTTCATGAGCCACAATGGCCAGGATCCAAGAAGAAGATAGGAACTTATCCAAACCCTACAAAGGAGATTGAGCGAGAAAAGCAAGTAAGGAGTTTGGTAGAAGATACCCAAAGGGATCTAGAACCAACACCTAGGTAGATCCAGATTACAGACATCGTGTTTCCTACGCAACAGCAACCTCACCAAGTCCATAGACCCTTAGCCATACCTAGTGTCATCCAAGAAGAAAGTGACTTAAAGTCATGGGAAAGTGGGCGTACTCACTCTTGATGGAAAGAATGTTTACAGAGGGACTACCTGATCCTATCAAAGAAATGGAGATCCCATCTTCCCCACGTCAAGGGACTAAAGTCCAAAAGGTGTCGTTAAGCATTGCCAAATTGATAGATTTCACGTCTTCAAAAGTTAGAACCACCATCATGTCCAAACTATATAAAGACCCTGAGTTAGTCTCAGCTCTTCGAGCCTTCCTCAATGGAGAACTAAATTTTGGGCTACCACAATTTGCACAGATGGATGGAGCTGGGGAGATGCCAAAAGAGGAGGAACACTTAGATCCACAACCCAACCTAGATGAGAACCTTGTTATAGAAATACCTGTTAACAAGTTGGGACAATACTTTGAGGGTGATGAATCCAATGCGACCATACCAATCACTACTAAGGGATAACTATGAAGGGAATCCTTGATGGTGGCGCTGGGGTTAGCATTGTGACTAAAAATTGTTGGGAAACTATGGGAAGACCTCACCTTGTTACCACAACCATAGTAGTGAAGATGGCCAATGGGTCTATTGTTAAACCTATTGGGATGCTAGAAGATCTCAAGATCAAGGTCTTTGGACATAAAATAAGGATTACCTTCATTGTTATGGATTTTTCCAAACACACTATGGCATCGGAGATGATCTTAGGACGTCCTTTCATGAGGGAAGCAAAAATGGTGCATGACTGGTCTAAAAACCATGTCTACCTGCAGTTCCAAGATTCTGTCATTCGAGTGGAACTTGTGACGGGTCGAGCACATCCTCTAGGAAACAGGTTTATAATTGATCATAGATCTGACACAACAGTTCACTCGGCCCCATTGCAGTATTGTTATACGTGTAAAGCAGAAACTGATGTTGGGGAAGATTCTCCTTATATGGATGTACTACCTGGGATGACTGAGTCGGACAATGTGGATTGGGTCCACCTAGCAGCAACCATAGACACTTGGGGAAATAGGGGGACGACCTGGGTAACACCTGAGGGGGATGAAATGGCCGTACCCTTAAATATGCTACAAGCAATGCATATAGCTTCTGACAAGACTCATCCTAATATAACGAAGAAAACATACAAGTGGGTCCCTAAAGCTTCTTTAGAGACCATGGATGATGCTAAAAAACATAAGCCTTGTAAGAAACGTACCACTCACTCCAAGAAAAGGAAGAAAATATTGCGATGGATTCCTAAACGACTATTGGAAGCCCAAGGCTACTATCAAGGAAATGATCAAATCTGGGTGCCAAAACGTAGATTGTGTTCTTACTTGTCACCTGACCCATGTGAGCCCAATCCTATGGCTCCAAAACGAATTGAAGATCGCGGAAAGGAAAAAATCATGGGATGTTACACACCCGCTCTAGAGCTAATTTGGGTACCAAAGAAAGAACGATTTGTCCCACCTAGCTCAGGAACAGGGAAATCAAATGAAGCTTCTTGCTCTTCATGTAGTTCCTATAAGGAAATAGAAGCTTCGACACAACCTCCACCTACCGTTGTACATATCCATACAAGCAAGAAAGAGTTTGCACCTCCCGTTGTAAGTTCACCACCTACAACAATGTTGCAAACAAAATCATGGGAGAGTACCTTACCACCCTTGCAACTAGATGAAACGCATAGGGTGGTCGAAAACTATTGGTTAAAGCCTTCACCTATAACAACTTGGAACAATTGGTTTCAAAGGGTGACAAGCTCATTTCAAACGGTATGATCTACCCAAGGAAGGGGGGAGTGTTTGCTGACAGTCATCATTCACTTGCTTCCCTCTCAACCTTCCTCCCTGACCTCTCAATCTCCCAATCTTAGGGAATGTACATATAAAGCCTTATACTCACAAAAAAAAAAAAAAAAAGAGCAAGAGCAATTAGCAAACAAGTATGCACAAAAAAGTCAAAACATTGACTCTGACCTACACATTCACATCTGGTACATTGAAACAGAAAACTATGTTATAAAACACCTTTTATCCTCATCACTCGAGTGATGGAGGGTAGGTAGGATTAGTACGATAGGAGTGTTTCTGTTAAAGAGTTGAGTGATTAGCAAAGTTCCTTTTTCCCATTGATGTGCCTCCTAGAGGTATTCTTTGTGTTTCCTAGTGTGTACAGGAACATGTTGCTGTTGTTAGGATTTGGATCTTCATGGAATTTTTCTCTCATCCACTTTTCAAATCAAGCGCGATCATCAACACAAACAGGTGTTTCTTGTCCATTAGCATTGTCCCTTATCTTTTTTGCATCCATGTTTGTCTGCTTTGATTGTGATTGGTAGCATAATATTCAGCGCATTTGCTTAGTACCAAACATTAAATTCAATGTAATTTTTTGTCATAATCACTTGTCTAGATTTAAAAATCAAGTAGTCCGACTAAGCTAGTTTGACCAAGTTAGGTGTTACAGATCTTCTCTTAATACCATGGGGAATGCCTTCCTAATAATCAATGGTTACTTAGGGTTCTTAATCCGATTTAGGCAGCATTGTGTGAAATGTACTAGGGCTTTCTAGTGGCTCTAGTCCCTATTGACCTTTAGCTTAAGTATTATAAAGGGAGTTTACTAGTGTGATGAGCCTGGGGAGGTGTAACAGTGTTATATGACCCCCCAAAGTTACAAAATTAAAATTCTGAAAATGAACAAACAAAAAATCAAAGTGCCACAATGTAAAATCTTAAGCTGGAAGAGAAATCTCAGCTTGATTGGGTACTTCACTCACATGTATCGCCTATGGTACTAGAGCCCTAGAGGTTCCCAGTGTGGGCGCTTTTCCTTGAAAAGCAAAAAACCCCAAGGCATACAAAATAAGCACACACATCAAAATTGAATCACTGAGAAAAGACTTTGGGGGGTCAAAGAAAAAGTAATCAGTCAAGGCGATGATTTCATGAGAAATTCCTTTTATCGTAGCTTCACTACAAGGTCTTCTAGGTATAGCCTCTAGTCAGCCCTCGAACATGAAATACTTGGCTCTCGCGATTAAACAACTTAATTGACCAGAGAAAATTGAGAAGCTTACCCATGGTATTAATAGTCGATCTCTAGTACCTTTCGACCGTTAAATTAGCGACCCCATACTTGTTTAATTTTTTACCTTTACATCTGTTTATGCATTTGATTATATTGCAATTTAATGTTTATTGTTGACAAATGGTTTAAAATTCTGTTACCAATCACATTGTCTGCCTACAACTGCATATGCTTTTTAATTCTATATGAGAATGCAATTACTATGCCAATGTTGTTTGATTTTGCAGTGACTGAAGAAGGCTAAGGACATTCATCTCAAATGCTCTTCCACCTCGACGAACGAGCTTCAACTCAATAGCTTCCGAGGACGGAATCTACATCAGGAAGGGGGGCAGGTTAACCCTCACGGCTCACGGACACCATATCACCTACGACGGACGTTGTATTATTCACTTGGTAGAGTCAGGTACTGGGCTTGTCGGTCCAATAGGAAAAGGGTAAGAGTGATCGCCGATGAGAGGCGCACACTAACTGGAACATTCAAGGGATTAGTTGGCTAAGCATGGGCGCCCAAGTGTGAATGGGGTGAGCTCATATAAAAGTCAACTAAACCTAAAATTCACTCATTCTCTCATTTGTGCAATTGAAGAGTGCTCTTTCTCCATCTCCATCTTCTTCTTCTTCACCTCTTTGTGTGTGTGTGTGTATGCGTGAGAGAGAGAGAGAGAGAGAGAGAGAGAGAGAGAGAGAGAGAGAGAGAGAGAGAGAGAGAGAGAGAGAGAGTGTGATCGAGCATTGCAACTGCGTCACGGCGGCGGCGAAGCGGTTGAGCGCGGCGTAGCGGCGTCTCCCTCTTCTTCGCGGCGAGGAATCCTCCACGAAGCAAGCGTAGAGCGGTGAGTGACACACCATCGTCATCTTTGAGCTTACTAGTTTATGCTTGTTGTGTGCTTGGAGCCATTTGTGGCTCGCACACACTGTATTGGCAAGTTCCTTGCATTGACACGTGCGACATACGCGCACACTGCTCTCCTTACTGGTATATCCCTTCCTCTCGCGACAATGGATTGCTCCGCTCCTCTCACCTACTGCAAGTTATGAATGTCCGCGCAGGTTCCAATGTGGCAATGGCAATGGGGCATCTCTCTCTCTCTCTCTCTCTCTTGGGTGTCTACATGCTCCCTTTCTTGGCTCTGGGCTCTTCATGGTTCACCTTCAATGACCCATAGACAGCTTTCGACAGTTCAACTCCCACTCCCCTATTCACCTCAACATGTTGACCCGGCTTGCATGCAGGAGGTGTTGATGCTCAAAAGGCTCGGAGGTTTTTCTTGGGATGCCATATGGCAAGACTTTTTTAGGCTTGCCATTATAGGATCAAACATATGTTTAGTCTCCTCCCAGTGAACTTGTCCATGCTGATAAAGTGATGAGCAATAGACTTATGGTGCGATCAGATTTATTGGCACTAATCAACTCACTTGATGATTCCCCTCATGCACTGCATGGTCCATTTGCCTCCTCTCAATATGCATTATGAGCTCTTGGCTAGTTTATTGCCTCTTTGTTAGTCTTGCATGTGTCGTACATGCACATGGCCATTTATCGCGTGTTGAGCAAAACCCGCCATGCACTCAC
Organism: Adiantum capillus-veneris; assembly: GCF_014529385.1. Taxonomy (NCBI): domain Eukaryota; kingdom Viridiplantae; phylum Streptophyta; class Polypodiopsida; order Polypodiales; family Pteridaceae; genus Adiantum; species Adiantum capillus-veneris. Next base: position 61,499,546 of record NC_140949.1, on the reverse strand, counting down.
CCGGCAATGCACTCACCTGGCCCGAGGCCTTGCCTTGGAGAGGCACACGAACACTCTTTATTGCCCCCCTAGACCTCTAATCTAGATAACACATTAACAGTCGAGATAAATAGTCTTCTCAAGCTTTTGTGTGGTATCACATGAGTGGTACTAGTATAGAACAATTGAAAAACATTTTTGATGCTTAACACACTTCTTTCTAAGTCTTCTTTTTGCCTAATCTTGAGGTTTTCCTAATGCTTCCAACCCCATCCTCTAGAGCATAGTCACCTCCGTAATATATATAAGGTAACCATAAAGATTCATTATTCACATATTGATTAAGCAAATTATTGCATTATACAGTAAGATCACTATTGTTCCTTGCAAAAGATAATTGTGCATGGTATCATAAAGAAGAGAAGCAATCAATTTAGAGCACCATGGTTATAGGGACTCACAAACCACAATGCTTAGGTAAACTAACTAATGGAAGAGAGAGAGAGAGAGAGAGAGAGAGAGAGAGAGAGAGAGAGATATGCAATTCTAGTTTGTTGTAAGTTGGCCCAAATTTCGACAAGTGCCAAATCCTTCCATATTTGACATGCTCAAAGCTCTTGCTTTGTAGGTTTGGTGTTTGCTTTCAGAACTTGAATCCAAATTTCTTGGCTCCGTTTATTAATTTTTGATCATTATTAGGTTAAAAAGGCAAAAAAATTACTTAAATTTATTATTAAATAGCCAATTTTTTTTCCAAAATTATTCCTCACACTCATATGTACATACTCTCACTCTAAGCAACTTGTCTGTCAAAATTTGTCAATATGGCTCAATACTATGCCTGATAAGAGCAAAATTCTGCTAAAAGTCAATAAAAAAAAATAAAATTTAAGCATCAAAACACACTTTATACACTATACACATAATCCCTCATCATCTTGTAGCTTGAGATCTTGCAATTTCTTGCTACTCCAGCTACGGTTACTCCCCCCTTCCCATTTTGAGTCATCTCGGACAAAGGTTTATGCAATGTGCCTTGGCGCGAAAAATGTGTCTATGCAAGGAGGTGGAATGCAGCTTTATCATGCTTATGGAAGAGATGCATTGGGTAACATGATGTTTTGCAAGATGTGGGTACTAAACCAATTGTTTAGTGGTTCTTGTTGGCGAGGTTTCATCTATGTCGCGTTTTCTAAGCAAAAGTAGTTGAAGACGGATTGCCCGCTCTTTGATGGTTGATTTGGCTTGGCTTGGCTTTAGGTACCCATTTGAAGATTGGTTTTGGAGACTTTGAAGGTGTTTATAAATTTGATGGTTTTGGTCTCCATTGCCATGTTGATGCTTTGGCAGTTGTTGAATTTTTCGATTGGAATTTGGGAATCCATTTGTACTTGTTTAAGCCCGATGCAGCATTGAGTTGCTGTTTGGATTTCCTCCACCGTGTTGACTTTGGTTGAGGTGTTCGGGCTAATGAGAGGCTTGGTTTGATTGGAAAGCAGGGCTTTGGGTATCCATATCTGCTACGGTTTGGTTTCCATAATTTACTGTTTTACCCAAACTTGCTTAACCTTTCTCCCACGAATGCTTGTAGACTGTTGCGGTTGAATAACTGACTTTGGCTCTGCTGTCACTAATTCTCCTGACTGAGACTGTACATTCCAAATGTGATCTGTTTGGGCCAAGGATGTAACATAAGCTATGCCCTTGAGATTGTAATTTAGAGTGTCATCCTACCAATCTGGAAGTGCTTTGTAAGTGCTCATCCATGAAACTCCCAAGATGATTCCCTCATTATAATTCGTATCTGCCATGATGTGGACAGTGGTTATCATCGATGTTGATTGAGACATTGGCTTGTCCCAAACTAACCATTGTTCCTCTGTTAGCTTCCTTTAACTCAATCTTGGTATGTTCTATCATGGAGTTTGATATTTTGAGATGTGTCGAACCCGCATAGTATTAACATGCACCCCATTATCTACAAGTACTCTTTTTGTCATTCTATGGATGAGTTGGACATTGATGTGTACATCCATGGTGCTTCATTCAAAATCAGCGCCATACCACCCTTAAGCAAACGGACAAGCCGAGAGCACAAATTTTTTTCTATGAAAGGTGCTCACAAAAATTGTCAACGAATCAAGAGCCGATTGGAATTTGAAACTACATTCAGCTTTATGGGCATATCCGGCAGCATACAAAACACCACAAAAACAAGACACCTTTCAACTTGGTATTTGGGATAAATGGCATACTGCCGTGGAATTCTTCCTACACTATGAATTGCACAAGAATTAGGCTAGACTAGACACGAGTTGTCTGGTAGACTGAAACAACTAACCCAGTTAGATGAGTTGGGACTCAAAGTGGTTGCAACCATCTACGCACAAAAACGACAAATGAAAGTATTTCATGACCAACATGTGATCAACAAGGATCTCAAGAGGGCGACTATATATTAGTCTATACCTTGAAGGAACACTGCAAGAAACTGTAAAAGCAAGGTAATGATCCGTTTGTGATCAATGGCATATCACCAAGTGGTGCTGTATAATTTGCAACATTAGAGGCAGAGGTGATGTCTAAGTGGCTCAATGGATGCAGATTGAAGAAGTATCATCAACCTCTCACCATGAAAATATTGGAAAAGATTTACGAAGCAAAGAAAAGGAAGCAAAAAACTCAAGAAATTCAAGAACAAGCAAAGGAGGAAGCTCGATTGCGGATTTTAAAGTGCAAGGAACGACATAATCCAACTCCACTACGGCACATAGAAGCACCTTCTCCTCCTATTGCAGCAGTCCAAATTGATCAAAGTTAGATTTTTGGTTGAATTCTTATAGTAGGAAGTCAATCATATCATTGATGAAATGAGTCCCTCGATCACTCACTATCTCAATTGAAAGCCCATATTTAGTGAAAATGTTCTCAGACAAGAACTGCAATTTTGTTCTAGCATCGTTATTTGGTGTTGCCTTATCTTCTACACATTTGGTCAAATAATATGTGGTCACTATGATGTATTGACCATGTGTTTGATATATTGGTGGTGAGATAGGTGCAACAAAGTCTATCCCCCATTTGGTAAAAGCCCTTGCACCCATCATTGGTCTTAATGGCATTTCATTGTGGCGCATTGGTACTTTTGTGTGTTGGTAATCATCACATCATCCGACATATTGCTCTACATCCACTTTTGTGTGTTGGTAATCATCACATCATTTGACATATTGCTCTACATCCATGTATAGAGTAGGCCACTAAATACCTGCAAGAAGTATCTCTTTTGTGGTTTTGTCGACCGAAAAGTGACCTCCTGTTTGTCTGACATGTGCTTGCTCAAGAATCGGTAAGTACTCATTTTCTGTAGCACAAATTCTCAAGTTGTTGTCTCTTTGATAAAGGCTATTTTCAGTGATAACGTGGTTTTTCGCTTCTAGTTGGATTGAGTGTAATTTGGATCTGCTCATGTTTTTTGGCAAGACTCCTTTTTCTATGTAATCCACGATGTATTTTCCCCTCTTGGGTTCTTGTGTTATCTTGAAAAGTGTAGCATGTTCGATTGGCTTCTGAATGGCACAAGTTTCACATGAACTAACGTAGTCATGGAAACTTTTTTGCATATGAGGCCAATAGACTCCAAGTCTTACAGTCTCTGGTATGTTTGTGTTTTTGCATTGTGAAACCCCGCCATTTATACGTGAACTTGTATCAAGTATAATTCTTTCTTCGATGGCTCTATACATAGCCTAAGTATTATGTCCTTTCCCCGCTTATATAACTATCCTGCTATAAGCACAAGCGAGCGTGATTGCTCAATGATTGATGGTTACCTTTCAAGCTATAGAGAACCAATGGTGAGCACTGGAATCACATATTCGCTCCACCTCGATACCATCTGTATGTTGAAAAGATACGAGTCAGGCAAGTCACCATCAACTCCACTAGGTGCTTCCCCATGTATCAATTGTGATAAATGGTCCACCCTCTAATGCATAGTCTCTTTCTTGACTACTACAGTGAAATCAAACTCTAACAATATAATGAACCATCGAACTATACGACCAATATTGTATGGTTTATTCACTAAGTACAATAGCGCTTGGTGATCCACAAAAAATACGAACTTGTTTGTGAGAAAGTAATGTCTAAACTTTTTGACTGCATATATCATTCCATAGTTTTTTTCCCTGACACAGTCATTCGCTTCTACAAGCATCAGGTGCTGCATTTTTCTATTTAAAAGAGACATAGGTTTCTCTTTCTGTGGTCATGTAATTTTGCTCCGCATTGTTGAGCTGTCTACTGGAGCAACAGATTGGGAAATCCATATTATTTTCTCCAAATTGCGCTAAGATGCATCCAATAGCATATGTCGGCACATCGACATGGACATGGAAGATCTTGTTTCAATCAGGAGCTTTCAAAATTGGAGCAGTTGTTGAAACGCTTTCTCACACTCTTCATTCCACTCAAATTTTGTGATGAGAGCATAGAGAGGTTTTGTATACATATAAATAAACTTTCAATAATAGTCACGATGGATCATAAAGACTTGTACCTCTCTAACTTTGGTGGGTCTCAAAAGAGCAACAATCACTTGTATTTTCTCATGATATGTAGAAATGCCATTTTTGGACACAATATGCCCCAAAAACTTACCTTGTCTTACCATGAAGACACATTTTTTAGGATTTAAGCAAATGCAATAAGTCCTCTGCTTCTCAAAGATCTTTTTCAAGTGCTCGACATATTTGTCTCTTTGTAGAGAATGCACACACAAGTCATCCATATAAATCTCTAAGAACTGTTTAGATACTCCTTGAATGCGTGACTCATTAGCCTCTGGAATGTGGCAAGTTCATCGATTAAGCCAAATTGCATCACTCGATAAGAAAATATGGCCCATTCTATGGCAAAGATTGTTTTGTGTTGATCCTCTAGCTTTATAGCTAGTTGATTGTAGCACGAAAAGCCATCAAGAAAGTTGCAAGCTTCCTTGCCTGCAACTCTCTCAATCACATGATCTGTGATGGATAAGGGATGGTTGTCTCTAATCGTAGTGGTGTTTACTTGCTTGAGATTTACGCACACTTGTAATTTGCCATTCTTTTTGGGCACTACCACAATTGGCGACACCCACTCTGTGTGTTCGATCTTATAGATAAAGTCCGCCTTTTTAAGCTTATCTATCTCCTCTTTGATTTTCTTTGCAAATGTTTCATTGTATGCATAGGGGCGTTGTCTATGCGGATTAGCATCATTCTTAAGGGGTACTGTATGTTGACGTATGTTCGGACCCACTCCCTTAAGATCTTTGTATGACCAAGAAAACACATCTCTATATTGCTTGAAAGTAGCTATCAAAAGCTGCTCTTCTCTTTAGTGAGATTTGTAGCTATGTAAGCTGGTCTCGTTCTTCCCCTCACCCCCATAGAATCCAAAGATTTTTGTTCGTTGACCCTTGTGTGAACAACCTCGTGTCCAATGGTCACCTCCACATTCATAGCATGGACCTTCCAATTGGGCAACTGGTGGTGCTCCCATCGGCTGTTTTGTCCTAGGAGGATATCCTCTAGGTTTGTAATTTTAATTTGCTATGAATGAGAGTATTTTCATTCATCATGAATTGGTTTCTAGCTGTTTGAGCCACATATGAAGGTTTCATAGATTTATTTGCACTTGTCTAAAATGGACTATCCTCGGTAGTATATGCTACACCTTTGGGTTCTCTCGCATGGGTTTCTACAAGTTTCTCGTAATAAACTATTGGTGCCATCATTGGTTGACTTATGAATGGTTTAGTATGCTGTGTGTATGTAACGGAATTGGACTATGAACATTGAGAATAACGGAATTTAGAGAAGTGTAGTGAGCATTTTTATGAGAATACTTTGAGAAAATAGAGAGAGAACTTGATTAGAGGTAGCAACATAACCATTATACTTAAGTAGCTTAGCATGAACAATACTTTGTAAGAGAGGGAATTAGAGAACTTGACAACAATTGAGGACCGGATTTATGTTGATCCGGTCCCTCCTCCAACAGGCTTTTGTATTAAAGCTTCTCCCATAAAGAGAGACTTGGTACAATACAAGCTTTGTGTTCCTTGAGACCTTGATGGTGCAATGAAGATAGAGAACTTCATGCACCACAACTATGCCCATAACTTAATCTAATAAAAGCATTGAATTTTCCTTGGCCTTAGTCCCAAGACCTCAAACACCTTCAAAGGTGGAGAGAGATAGCAGGGAATGAGGGTTGGGAAGAGGAAGAAGAAGTATTCTTACGAGAAAGAAGTAGTGTCCTCTCATACCATTACTCATAGAGCTTAGCATAACATACTAGGATAGTAATGGAGATGAAGAAGATGGCAAGCATAGCATTGAAGCATGGCTCTTGGTTGGATTTGCATTCCATAGCCAAGAGTGTTGGTGTAGGCTCTCAACTTCTCAAGCTTGGAGAAGGAGATGAAATTCTTACACTTTCTCAGAGTGAGAATGAGAGCATGTGAGTGTGTGTGAGAGGGAGTATACCCCCAAGCACACCCCCAACTTGCCTTGGTCGACCCCTCCTTGTAGCTCATGATTGAATTTGATTGGACCCCTGCAAGCCTAGCCAATCACATGCTTAATGCATATCAAGCAATAAGGATAGCATTTGGACAAGTGTCCTCCTTACCCCTTTGAGAGAGGGGGTCCCCAAAAGATAGTGCTTCCATGTGTCAAGGGCATGTAGGACATCTAGTAGCTCCTTCTCGTAGATGCCTAATACTCGCACATCAAAATTGAGTCTTCAACTCTCATATGCTATGGCACACCCTTCTTAAAGAAAAACTGCTCCAAGGCAATCTCCACAAGCATCACATTGGACCTCAAATGGTATTGAGAGATCCAATAGTGTAAACACGGGTTGAAAGGTAAGCTTTTCTTTAAGCTTTTCAAAAGAACTTTGCTCTTTAGCGGTCCATATGTACTTAACATTTTTCTTGGTTAAGTCATGTAGTGGTCTTGCTATTTGGGAGAATTTAGCTACGAAGCGCCTATAGTATGCACACATACCAATAAAGCTTCGTAGCTCATGTAGATTCCTTGGGTTAGGCCATCCTTTTATTACCTCAAGCTTGGTTGGATCCATATGGATACCATCTTGAGAGATAATATGACCTATTTATTGAATCTCTTGGAAGAAAAATTGTTGGGGTACATGCGCATGTGACTTGCTCAACCGCCCAGGCTATGGGCGCCCGCCCACTGATACCTTATTCTTGTGTACGTATACAAAGAATAAGGGGCAACTCATAGTAGAGTCTTACTCCACCCACACACTGTGTACTCTCTCCTTCTCTCCTTCCCATACGCACACCACACCGTGCACATATGCATCCATGTACATGCACTCTTCAATTGGTATCAAAGCTTTGGTGACGCGTGCGCGACAGTTTCCTAGCAAGACAAAAGCAACAGAGCTTGGCTATGGCGGCGGTGGAGAGATGAAGAAAGCTTGAAAGCTTTGTGAGAATGCAATGGGAGCTTGTGAGCTCAGTTGAGAGTGATGTATACTCTTGTGGAAGCTCAAAAAACGGTACTGTAGATGGACTAGGCTCTTCAAAGGGTGTAACAGGCACTAATGCTTGTTCATCTATGACTCCTTTAGAGTGCATGTACTTTATAGGCACTGCATTATGTCCTGGATACGGAGGTTGTTGTCCCAACACAGGTTGATGTCTTTCCATACCCATTGGTGGTCTTTGAGCTTGGGCCATATTATGCTGATATCTGTACATGGGTTGTCCTTGTGGCCTCATAAGCATGTATTGAACATTCCCATCATACTTTGGTCTGAAGTAGGACTCATGGGTCTAATGGTTGGTCCATTCACCCTTGATTGCACACCATTTTTGTGGCCTAATTGGTTGTCCCTATGGAGTATTCCTTGTCTTGGTCCTCTCATAGGTGCTTTTTGCATATTGTGGCCTCATAAGCATGTATTGAACATTCCCATCATACTTTGGTCTGAAGTAGGACTCATGGGTCTAATGGTTGGTCCATTCACCCTTGATTGCACACCATTTTTGTGGCCTAATTGGTTGTCCCTATGGAGTATTCCTTGTCTTGGTCCTCTCATAGGTGCTTTTTGCATATTGTTCATCATGTCGTTCATCCTTTTTAGCATATCTTCTATGGCTGAGAGTGGTGCCGTAGCAGTCGCTCCCACTTGTGCTGGTTTTGTGGATACTGTTTTCTCACTTTGGTTATCCTTAGGGACATCTTCTTCATTGAAAATTTTGCAATTGTCTCCTAGGTCAATAGCATCACACACACACGCTTCTAGGGTTGTATGATTTTTACTATAGAGTATAGCATGTAGTTCTTTGTTTAGCAGTCCCTCCAGAAACAAAGATACTAGTCATTCTTCTGCAGGTATCTCCATCTCTGGGCATCTGCCAATGTATTGTTTCATTCGAGTTGCACAATCCCTAACAAACACACCATGTTTCTGTTTAAAGCTGTAGATTTGAGCTACTGTATTATGTTTGATCCCCGTCTTGGAACAAGCATCTACAAATCCTTGAGCTAATGTGTTCAAGTCCATGATTGACCTTGGTGGAATGTTTTGGAACCATGTCAAATCTTTCCTTCTAATGTCATTCCAAACCCCTCGAATTGAGTATGGAAATCGAATATACGCTCTGCTCTTAGCACTTGCTTAAAGCTTGCTAAGTGGTCGCATGGATCACTTGATCCACTGTAGTTTTTGACTTATTTCTGAAAATCAGCTGGTTTGATGCGTCTGTTTGGTTCAACTCCAGGTCTTCTGGGAGTTGGTCCTGTTCCGAGTCCTTCAAACTAGTCTGTTGGAAATAGTGACTCATGTAGCCCTGCACTGGCCTTAGTGTCACCCGATTGCCTACGTGATGAGGTGGTTTCTGGTTTCTTCACATTACTCTCAGATGATCTCTCATGGTGTTCATCCCTTGGAATTGTTTCTGGTTCTTGCCCTAATATCCAATCCCTAATGGAATACCCTTGGTATTTGGTTTGTTCTACCTCCTCATGAGTCATCATAACAAAGTTGTTGTTATAACAATCCCTAAACAAGTAGGTTGGTAGGTCTGCTGATCCCTTATCTTTGATCTTGAAGATATAGATGATCTTCATGGCCGCTAATTGTCCTGGTTTGGCATGAGAAGTCCACAGAAGATCTTTTATGTTTCTATCTTCCCAACAATAGACTCCGATCCTAGGATTATCCGTACTATGCCGTTTCAAAGGCTTCAAATCTACTTGATCGTATCCCTCGAATTCTAAAGTTGGTGGTCCTTCTTTTGCTGACATATCTGGGATTATGGTGTTTACTTCTAACCCCCATTTATCTATCACGTCAGGGTTTTCCACTAAATACTGAGTTCCGTTTCGATCCATGTACATTTTTCCTTGTTTGTTTGCCCTAACCTCTTCTTCGAACTCAATACCATGGTCATCAATGCGAATAGCATACTCCTCGTTAGGGTCCAAGTAAACATGGGCTCCATGATAGTTAGTTTTGTAAAAAGATAGTATATGCTTATAGCGCACTGTCATTCTGGTTTCTGAGTGAGTCGAGTAAGAAGACATTTAGGATGTTGAATATGAAAAATTGTCTGAGACTTCTTCACGAATTGTGTGCAAGGAATTGCCTTGATTCACGCTTTCTTTGGTGGATACTCTTCTGGAGGTTTCTTTGAGTATGCCCTGATTTCCTAGTACACGACCAGATCTAAGGTTCATATAGACGTATGAAGCCCTGGATAGAGTACTCACCTTTGGATTGACTTGTCGTCAATTTCCACTTGATTCAATTGCAACTTTCTGTCAAGCCACTGATTCCTCGTCTGCAACCTGATTCTTGTACAAATTTAATCAAGTTAGCTATTCTTCTATAAAGACAGTAGAGTTTTTGCTATTCTCGTGATTGGTCTCTGTGTATCACTTCAAATCGAGCTATGAGAGTCAAAAATTTGACTTTCAAATTCGACTTTAGCAAAAATCAAAGGTTTGATTTGCAACCTGAAAACTATGTATACATGTGTCAATTTTGATCTGATTGAATCCAAAATTGCCTTGTGGCTTTATATTATGTTGGTCTATCACTGTATAGGTTCAAAAGTCAAAAATGATGTCTCTGGATAGCAGAAGTAAATAATCGCGATTATTTATTTACTTTTGTCAAATTTTTGCACTTTTTTGATAGGTTTGGTAAGTATACAACTTGTTAGAGTCCCTCGACAAGTTTCAACAAGTTTGAAAAAAATCCGATCAAGTTTATCAACTGTTTGGTGTCTGCAGACTCTGATTTCGAGAATCTGGCTTAAGTCTCACTTTTGGGATCCAAATTTTACCAAAACTAATTCGTGAGGTCTACTTGATATGCTTGACCTTGTGGTGCACTCAAATTTGCAAAATCATCAAGTTTTGAAGCAGATGTAAATAATCGCGATCATTTACTCTAGCTAGATTTTTACAAATTTTTGCCCCAAGTTTGACACAGATCTATTAAGCGCCTTAAGTTAAGGTCACTAGCCAAGTTTGGACAATTTTTGGTCAAATGGTCATCAATTATCTGTTCGCAGACTAACTTTGCAATTTTAGTCACAAATTTCAATCCAGTGGTCCAAATCTTACCAAATTTGGTTTGTGGGCTTATTACAGCATGGTGAAGCTAGTGGTATGTAGACTTGGTCAAAAAAGTTAAAAAATAGGGCAGATGTAAATAATCGCGATTATTTACTTTTGACAAATTTTTGCAAGTTTTTGGTCAACTGAGCATATACACATGTTTATCACATCAACATAAGCCTGTGAATAAAATTTCAACAAGTTTGGATAAATTTTCCCCCAATTTATACTCAAGATTCAAAAAGTTTGTACAAACTTTAGTTTTTACCCAGTTTTTTGCTAGTTCAGTGATCCAAATCTCTTAGGCCTTTACAAAAGTTGTTTGTATACATGCAATGAGTCAATGGTATGAACCTTGGCCAATTTAGAGCAGAAAGTTAATAATCACGATTATTAACTTTAGGCTTAAAATGAGCACTTTTTTGCAATTTTCTCAAAGGCATTCTTTATATGAGCTATTTTAAGCCTATGAATCAAGTCAAAACTTAATTTGGCCTAAAATATCAAGAAAAAGTAAATAATCTGAGTTTTGGCAAACTCTTGAAATTTTTACCTTGAAGTGTCTTTGAGCTTACCAACTGGTTCAGACAGCTCTTAGGCTTACTCTCCAGTCGGACTCTCCAATCGGATTGAGTGGATTCGAGTCTTTTCGAGTTATTTCTAGCCGTAGAACTGAAATTTTGCAACTTCCAATAACAACTCACACTTGATTCTTTCAGAGAGAGCAATGTTTTGAAATCCACCTCGGATCCTACTTACCCTACTCCTAGATTCTCATGCAATGGGGTTGTGGAAAGTGTCCACAAACACTCGTTTTCTTGTTTTTTATGGTTTCCTGAGCATTGATCTTAAGACTTGTTTCGTCTACCAATCATTCTCAAAATTCTAATCTAAATCTACAATCCTACAGTCCTAAAGGTACTCAGCAAGTACGATTACTTCCAAGCTACCTCTACACAGCAAAAGACGACAATCTTAAGCTATGCGGTTTCTAAAAGAAAGTTTTGAACTCTAGGCAAACCTAGAGGAAGTTAAAGGACAACTACACAAAACGCTCATGTTTTTTCCTAGTTTAGGTCTCTTCGGTCCCCGGCAGCGGCGCCAAATGTGGGACGCGTGTCTAACCTCACCATCCTATCTTATTGCAATATTAGAGAGAACCACGATTAATTTGTTAAACCATGGGACGAAGCTGACTCAACTAGTGCATAGAGGCTACAAGAGGTTATCAATCTCTCGGAAAACAATTAACAACTCGCATCTAACTCAAGCTACACTCAAGTGACTGAAATCACCAAAAGCCAATCGCTCATCGGCAAACATATCACATCCGTTACGGCATCAAATGACATCCAAACGTAACGAAACTTTTAGGACAAGTTTATAAGACCTAAGCACACATGTCTATGGTCTCAAACCCCACTTTAGGTCAAGTTCCAAAATCGCGATTATTAACAGCAGTGGATTTTTGATCTAGTTGTTTTCGACCCAGAATGCATCTAAATGCTTAGCAATGATGCCCCAATACCCCGCCTATGCTTAGTTTTTTATTTGAACATTCAAATTCCTAGTTATGATGAAATTAGGTCGCGGATCGGCGACGCTAAAAGTTACGAAATACTGTGAATGGCTTACGTCAATGCGTAGAGCTCTTACCTGCGGTTGCAATGCAACAAATGCAATCGCAATGTGACAACCGGAGAGGGAGTAGGAAGCGCAAGAAGGAGAGAAGTGAGCGTCGTTAGCTCACGCTGTGTATTTATTATCCAAAAAACTTACAAAAATTAGTTTTTTTACCTTAGCCAAGGTTTTTGGGTGGTCAAAACTAATAATCTGGAGTTCTACCAAAGATGGGTGATGACTGACTCTCCCCGCTCATTGTAGGCCTTGGTTTGACTTCAAGCTTCTCATGCACCTTGTCCCATAAGCATGACAAGCACCTCAGGCACCTTAGACAGCAAGCACGACAAGCACCTCAAGCACCTTAGTTAGCAAGCACGACAACGAGCTCAAGCACCTTAGTTAGCAAGAACGACAAGAACCTCAAGCATCTTAGTTAGCAAGCACAACAAGGACCTCAAGCTTGGGCCGGGTTCCTACCTCAAGCTCAGCCCTAGCTTGCCTAAGATCCTAAGTCTAAGGACTTTTAACCCTAACATTTGGATCCATTGCCTTTGGTCCGGTGCTGAGATAAATCTAAAAGCACATGTCTCTATTCTAACTCTTGTTCTTGTTTATTCTCCCACATTAAATGATCAGTTTAATATGAGAAAATCATTTGGGTTAGTTAGATATTAGATTTCATGACAATGTATTTAACAATAGATCGATTTCATGGGGAAAAGGAGGTTGTTGGCCTAATATAGGTTGTGATTTATCTCCTCCTTGTGTTGTGTTATTGGGTCCAATTTGGTACCTCAAAGATTGTTGCATTGTTGGAGGTCCATACAACCTTCGCATAATTTTGGTTGTAGAAGCACTCATTCGTATCATGATTGGTGTATTTTTGCTCAATGGCACACCACTTCAACACTCTTGGAGCATTTGTTGCTTGTGGTGGCTGCAGTCTCAGATTGGGATTTTGTCTGTAAGTTTTCTTTATTCTACGAATCACTTCTTTGACCACTTGATCCACGTTTTGTGTGATTAAAGCAAGAGTACTATGTTTTGCAATTGCTTTGCTAGATGCAGAAGAGGCACTTCTAGTGTTTGTGTCTACGTCCTCTGTTACCTGTCCATATATCTTGCAATTATCAATACAACGTGGTGCATGCCTTCAAGTGCAAGTCCCAAAGTTTCGTTTCTTAGACTCTCTATGTAGAGAACTGACAGTGGATCGTCTTGTGGCAACTCTTGTATTGGACATCTCTCAATTTACTTTTTGAAGCAAATCAAAGCTTCCTTCACCTTTTTGTTCTACTTTTGCTTAAAGGCATAGATTTTGGGAAACCATGTTGTGTTTGATTCCTCATTTGGAGAATTCCTCGGCAAACTCTCTCAAGAGTTGATCAATGTTTAGGAAATCTTGACTGTTTAGTGGTTGGAACCAAGTCAACGTCGTCCCTTCCAACGTCAAACCAAAACCTTCGTACCGCATATGGAAATCCGCTATTTGTTCCACTCTTAAGACTTGCTTAAATATGGAAACATGAGCGTATGAATCTCTTGATCTGCTATATTTTTTGGGTACACACTTTGCCACTTGAGAAGGTTTCATTCTTTGCATTTTTGCTACCGTTCTCATCTTGGCTCGCCTACCATAACATCTCTTGTCTCATATCTGTTGATAGGGACTCTGGAGGGAGTTTGTTAAGTTACTCTCTCCTCACGTCTCATGTCTCTACCCTCGGTTCTAGTATAAGGTATCCTAGTATTAGGTATCCTAGTGCTGAAAATCGTGTTTGGAATATCACTACCTTGATGCGTGGTCATAGGAACCCTTGAACTCAAATATCCCATTGGTCTAGGTTCAAAAAAATGTGGCCGACTAAAAGAATTTTCCACTCTTGTTCTCGGCAAACTCAGTCTTGTAGTTTCTGGCCTCGTTTCAAAGTTAGTAGGTCTATGAAAGGGCAAGGGGACTGGAACATGCTCATCACCACCCAGCCATGCCCTATATAGGCCCTTGGCCTTCTATATATAGGGACCCCCTTGACTGCATGTCCTTCTTGGCCCTTGGCCCTGGCCCATGGCCGTGACTGGTCCTACCATTGTCCTGACATTACTCCCCCCTTGGAGAAGCGTTTTCGTCTGCGCAAACACAAGTGATGGTATCTTCATAAGAACACTAATGTTTTCTACAGTAACATCCCTCATGGATCCAACTGTTCATTTGAGCGGAACCCGGTTCAGTAGGAGGTTCAATGAAACCAAGAGTAACATCTTGATTTTCTACATTGTTGTCCATTTGTAACCATCTGATGGTACCGGTTCCTATCCAAACATAGTGTGTAGACTCCATTTAGAACGCTCATGACCATGGTAAACGAGTTTATCACAACACAGGTGTACCCAAAAGAGTACCTTTTGTCACTTTCCATGAAAGTAACTTGCTGACATAACTCATCAGCCAAGTTTTGTTCTTGACTTGTTCCCAATTTTCATCATCAGTAAACAACCCCACCCTAATGAGTGTCAAGGTTGAGAACCTGACTTATACATGAAGAGACTACCGAGTCGCAACATGCATTAACTGATAGTAAGTAAACTCTAAGAAGAGAAATAAATGCTTACTAATTGGATCGCTTGGTGCTAACGTACGCACTTTGCCTATCCTTCAGCACAAGATTATTATTGTAATCTGCCTTTCCCCTTGGATAACTGACAGTACTGAGGTGTGTATAACATTGGTGAGGAATCAACAATGTTTGAAATAACCGTCGTGGTTAACTTGAAAAAATCCACAAACACACAAACCGAGCCATGACCTCTATTGGTGATTAGTAGACCCAAAAGTAATCTCCTAGAGATATTGCACTTAGAGTGCAAAATGCTTCATAAGCAACAACTTAAGGAATATGCATGCCGTTCCAAATCAGCCTTTGCTAAACACTAGGGCCCATAACACCTACTGTGCATGCATTTAGCAAAAACAAACCCAAACCTGTATATCCATAATGATCCTTGCCAATACTTATGGCAAATGTGATGTGCGTAGCACGCATTAAAAAGGAATGTAAATAGTTTTGAAAAGAAACTAAATACTTTTAGATGCAATCTTTTGCAAGCCTTGCTGAAACATCTGAATCACAATAGAAGGTGAAACATTGATCACTTCTAGGTACAGACAATGAAACTTTTTCATTAACAACTTATAGCCTTGCTATATGTATAGACAAATATTTTTAATGTTGTTTAGCAATACTTGTAGCTGAACAAGTCATTGTAAGTATCCAACAATTTTTGGCCACTGAAATTTCTCTTGATACGTCGTGTTGAAAATGGTCTAGAAAACAGATTTGACCAGCACTTAGGGACTTTGTCGTGACACATATTTGAAATAGGGGGCGCCAGTGTCAGTCCCAGAGACTCATATTCACCACATGTGGAATATGTCTCAACTAAGGATGTCTGAAAGAAGAACATCCTTCAAGTACAAGATGTACTTGTGTGTGGAGGTAACTCTAAACACTCTACGACAAGAGTGAGAGGGACCCTCATTCATTACTCCACATTGGCTAAACCGAACTCCTTGAGTTCCTAGACCATGTTGTATCCCATGTGACAACATGTGCCAAATCGAATCTTGCAAGTGGATTCATAACAGCATATTGTACTTTGGTCACTACGACCCAAAATACTTGTTTTGACATGCCCTTGGCATGGACCTGGGGATTGAACTGAAAGTTCAGTTACCCGTATTCAAATGCATAGGAGTACATCTTCCCCCTATGAAAAAACCAAGCAACATTGCACTAGAAACCCTGGGTGTTGCCTTCACAATCCAAACCCGTCGGGTAGAATCTACGTAGTCAAACCCCTTGGTAAGACCCTTTGTAGAAACTGCTCAACTAGCAGGTAACGGTAACCAACCTAGTTAACCGTGTATAGAATGATGAGAATCAACTTGAAAAGTTGAATTTTTCTGCTACCGCGTGGTGGATTGCAGAATTCTTTCCTTGAAAGTATAACGGGAATAGATCAAACTGTGATCCTCTATGTGTATGGGGTGATTTAGTAAGCACCCGATATGGGTCGTACCCCAAAACTATGATGTCATAGACACTCGTAGTACTATAGAGAGAGCAAGAAATCCACACAAGTGAGATGCCTAGCTCGTATCAACAGCCATGCTGTCTCAACTATTTGCTGCCTCTAGACTCCATGGTATAGATCAGCTGATGTAAGTGCAAGAGTATCAAAAACTCAACTTGAGCGTTGCACTAGAAACATATAGTGCAAAAACCACACCCTAATCCTCCGAAATGACAAGACTCTTGCTCTCCCATTAACATTGATGTATTCGATGTGTACTCCACTGGGCAGATCTGTTCGATCATAAGAACAATCACCCAAGGAATGCCAATAGTTGGGTCCTACCCAAAATCTGACAATGACTCCTAGCCACGTGTTTGGCTCATAGCCCTGATGGCAATTAGTGGTCAATCAATGAACCGATGAATACTAATTTAAATGGCATCTTGTCCTATGTCTAGCTGAGAGTTAGAGCACCTTGGCCCAGGCTGACTTCCAAATAAACGTGTTCAAAAGCGTCCTAGAAAGTTTTCATTATTCTATGGGAGAAATAAGAAAGAGAGCATGCAGGGCTGAGGAACTTTCCTTAAGTTATTACCTTGTATATACTGTGCTCATGCTCGTGTGCATCTTATGCATAGCGTGCAGCTTATCCTATAAGCATTCAACATTCTGGCTGTATAACGCTCTCTTCGAAAGAGGTAACAAAAAACACAAGTCACACCTTGACCCATCGATCTTATAGCGGCCGTGACAAGAAGAGGATGACTTAAATAGGGCACTTTGCCTGTGAAATAAGTCCTATTTTTAGGTTCCTTTTAGTGTTGTTGTGTGTTTACAACAACCAAAAACCATGCTAAACAATCCATCACTTTCGTGTCTTTGACAGAGTTGCGAGTGTGATAGCGAAAGCGTAATTCATGAGGCGGTAGAATTGAATCCACCTAACTAGCATGCCTTGCATGCAGAATTGTAAGCCCTTGTCGAGAGTGATGGCCGCAAATGTGAGAGCCAAAAAGTGCATTGTTGGCTTACGTAAAACTGTCAAAGCACTTTGCTTTGCACAACATACAATATTGTCCAAAATAATGTGAAAACATGAAAAACAAGTCAAACTGAAAATTGTCTAACCTAGTCATCCCGTTGTAACTAGTTGTCTTGAAATGCTGAAGGAAAAACTCGCTGGAAGATGGTTCATAGCCATAGTTGTTGCATGAGAGAGAGTTGTCATGTATATCATATACACCCTCTTTGCATGTAATGAAAGAACACCCTGATAAACTGACAAATTCCTCGAAGGTTGGATGCTCATAGCATAAGCGAAACGGGAAAATCTCAATGCAAGATGCCGAATTGGAAGCCTTGCTTCCCTGAACAACTTATGGAGTTCCTGAGAACTCATAGTCAAAGGATATGTATGCTCGTACTTGCATGGCTGGATTTGTAGATGGAGCCTTGCTCCCGTGATGTCGGTCACAACGTTGTCATACGCGAGATTGGGAAAGGAAAAGTAACCCCGAGTTGCACATTGCCGCTTGGCATGCAGTCATTGCAAATTACTTTAGAAAACACGTTGGAGCACATTCACAGGCCTTGCCTGTACCAACATGTCACAGGCCTTGCCTAAGCCTTTGGATCGAACATTGCCGCGGAACCATGTCCGAGCAAAAATTCCAACCCAAAAGTGAAATGTTTACCATAACTGCAAACCGTTAATGGCAGAAGTCATTGGGCCAAAGAATTTGGTCATAGCTATTGAACATAGCATATCCCATGCATGAAAAACATTCACGTGCCAAATATGATTGAGCGGATCGATGATTGAAAAGCCCAATGTATGCTTTGAACTTAAAGAGATCTGCAAAATTCAACGAATTGAGAATTGAAAATGTGAAAATAGACTTGCTTACTAATGTTGACAAGCCCTCTTCGAGCGGTGAAACCATGTCGTCTTTTTTTGGATGTCCTTGTTAGCAACATTTGACTCGCTGCATGATTATGCATGTACTTTGTCCTTGACAAACATCTCTTGGAACAAACTCCCCTTCCACCATGAGGCATGGCCTTGAATCTTTCTTGTACTAATGAAAAATTCTATGCAAAAGAAACTCAGAAGCTAGCTAGCTTTAAAGAAATATGCATATTGGGGACCGTGTCGACCCACTAAGGATATTGTTCTATTTAGCGAAAGTCGAGACAGAATTACCTCGTCTATGTGCGATTGTATTGAGTAGGATATCATATTCAAAGCAAAAAAAGGATCGGCAATGATTTCACATACAAGCCATAC
The DNA here is from genome assembly GCF_014529385.1 of Adiantum capillus-veneris. NCBI lineage: Eukaryota > Viridiplantae > Streptophyta > Polypodiopsida > Polypodiales > Pteridaceae > Adiantum > Adiantum capillus-veneris. The sequence continues at coordinate 61,480,925 of NC_140949.1, read as the reverse complement.
CTGTGTTGGCCCATATCCATTGCCGATGATCATTGAATCATGTTGATGCCCCTGTTCATGCCGAATAAACCAAGGCATGCCGACCATTTTTGTTGTCGGTCAAATTGTACAGCCTTGGCATGCATGATGGCATGCTGCAGCTTCCCCGTGCGGCTATCCTACCGCATATTGTCGTTTTGGTATAGGCCATGCATCTTCGCACGGAAAATTATGACCACATGGTAGTGTGATGAGACCCTTGGGTGGCCCATGGGCACCCTAGGGCACCCAGTTTCTGCGAGAAACGGAAAAAAAAAAAAATCGAAGCTCCTGGCTATGGCAGCGTGCCGCTGTCTGCGCAAGGAAACATCTTGCGAGGACACACGGTGTGGTGTCTGTTGGGCTGAGGTGCTGTGACATATTCCACTGCTTGGCCCAGGGCAAATCCAGCATGCTCAACACCACCTGGTTTCGTGCAGATCGAAGCCGCCCACCTTCCTCATGCAAGGGTTGTTGCACACGTCGCCCGACTTCAAACCTTGCCCACGTCTTTGGTCATGAAACTTGAGCCCGCCATGGAAGGGGCTGCTCCTGCAGTCTTGCGGCCCTATTCTCTTCTTCTTTCCAAGGGACCCTGCCCACGCCATGGCAACCTAGCTCGAAACACACAGAGAGAGAGAGAGAGAGAGAGAGAGAGAGAGAGAGAGAGAGAGAGAGAGAGAGAGAGAGAGAGAGAGAGAGAGAGAGAGAGAGAGAGAGAGAGAGAGAGAGAGAGAGAGAGAGAGAGAGAGAGAGAGAGAGAGAGCATGCAACACCATGCAAGGTTCCCCCTTCCTCCATAGCCCCTCCCTCCTGTGGCTCTGATACCAGTGAAAGGGCAAGGGGACTGGAACATGCTCATCACCACCCAGCCATGCCCTATATAGGCCCTTGCCCTTCTATATATAGGGACCCCCTTGACTGCATATCCATCCTGGCCCTTGGCCCTGGCCCGTGGCTGTGGCTGGTCCAACCATTGTTCTGACATTAATGTCAGGACAATGGTAGGACCAGCCACAGCCACGGGCCAGGGCCAAGGGCCAGGACGGACATATATAGACCCCTTTACTGCATGTGTGTCCGGCACATTGCCCGGGCCGTGCCCGTCTAGTCCTACCCTTGGCATGACATTACTCCCCCCTTGGAGAAGCGTTATCATGAAAGGGCAAGGGGACTGGAACATCCTCATCACCACCCAGCCATACCGTATATAGACCCTTGGCATTCTATATATAGGGACCCCCTTGACTGCATGTCCGTCCTGGCCCTTGGCTGTGATTGGTCCTACCATTGTCCTGACAGTCTATGCGTGGGGTGACATAGTATTGGTGCAGTGGTCCTCCAAAGTATGTATATCCCTCAAGTTCTTTGCGGTTTACTGCAGAGTATCTCCGTCGATACTTGTCTAACATGATCACCTCAATATCTCTTTCTACTTTTTTCATGAACACATATAAGCATTTTTGCTCCGTTAACTCTCTCACATTGAGTCCATCACATCTCTAATAGATCATTTGCTCTCCATTATCATACTTGTATAAACCCACATGCATGTTGTCAATGTTGACTCGAGTAGACACATTCACTCGCCTAACCTTTGCACTAAGAATGCCTAGATTTGGCAGCTTTTCCTCGGGCTCGACATCAACCTTTTCCTTCGTGCCTGTCAATCCCCACTTGTCCATAATAAAGGGATTGTGCACAACTATATACATGTTTCCTTCCTCATCAAAGTATTGATCGCCACTATAATCTAAGGGCACTATGAGCTTGAGCTTACTAGGTCTCTCTTCTATTTTCATGCTTAACGATCCATACCATCTTTGTAGATTTTGACACCCTATTCATTTTCAAACTAGTACTGTAGTTGAAAAAGTTCATATTTGGTGTTGTTTGTGATGGTCCCGCTCCCATTTTGGTTTCCTCCTTGAAACTCACACTTTTGGATCCCTCAGCCATATAGGTGTAAGATCTCTCTAGTGAAGTATCTGAAAGACTTTTGTCTAAAATTGGTTCTAAGGTTGGCATCGTTCCTTGGTTGACACTTCTTTCTGTTGAAATATGACTTGACTGGTCTCTAACAATAGGATTTTTATTATGATATAGCTTGCCTGATCGCAAATACATCAAGAAAATTACTCTTGCAAAATTCATATATGTTACCTTTTATAATGCATCCAACCTTCCAATCAATAGCAATTTGAACTGGAAACTCTAATTTCCACAACCTGTACAAAAAGTACTTGGTGGCTATAAGTCTACAGCCGCTCTGTTAGTCAAAATCTACTCGAACCAAAATTTTATCGCACCTTTGACACAAAATATTATTTTCTCGTAATCTACACAGATCAAATCCAAATTGAATTTTGCAAAGAACACTATGATTCTAGGGACTGGTGCTAACGTTGGTATGAATTTGGGCTCAATTTGTGACAGGGGGACATGGATAGCGATCCATGTACCCCAATGTCAGAATGCACTGAAACTTGGCACAGGTCCCTCATAGTTCCTTGATCCCTGTTATGTGGTTTGGATCACTTTAGATCACCCAAAAGTCAATTCCTAGGTCTGTTTGGCGATTTTGGACTTAAATGACTTTTGCCCTATTTTGACCCACTTCTTTAAGTTTTTTGGTACTCTTGCTTTTCTTGGAGAATTTGTTTGTATAGGTCTCTACTACAAGATTGTATGGGCTTTGTCCAAAAAATCACTTGGGAGTTATGGATCGCAATCTATGTCCCATTAGATATGGACCCCAAATTTGGCTTGGTGATAGCTATCAGTCTTTACAGCACTCTCCACAACTTATTTTTGAATTTGAATTTTTTTTTGTTGATCAATAATTTTTTTTTGTATTTGCCTTTTGGTTTTTTTGACTTGCAGCTGGTCTTTTGGTGATCTGGTCAACCTTTTGTTGTTTTGTGCTATGATGTCCTTTACAAAAGCTGTTTCAAATGTTGTCAGCTATTCACTGCTCAAATCTCAACTCCAAATGATCAAGGGGACATGGATCATGATTCATGTTTAACCACTTTTGAATATGAAATTTAGTCAACTGTATGCTTGCACCGTGTAGAGGTTATATTTTCACTTAATTTTGGATTTGGAGATCAAAAAGTTAGAAAGCCCCAAATTGTGGTCAATTTCGAAGGACTTTGAAGGATTTTCCCATTTTTTCAAAGGACTTTGAAGGTTTTTTCCAATTTCTTGATTTGAATGAGTTTCTTGTGTCCATTTTTCACCAAAAGTGTATATCCAATGATCTAGAAACACACTAGACCCAACAGTATCAGTTTGTGGTAAAAATGTCACAGGGGGTCATGGATCGTGATCCATGACCCCCTGTGGGGTCATGGATCGTGATCCATGTTCTTGCACCAATTGGTTTGAAACTTTCTAGATTGACTATTTTGGGTTTGTTTATCCCCTTTTTGCACTTATTTTTGGGTTGAGATCAGCTTTTGTGTTTTGACCATCAAATTTTCAAAATTTTAGAGTTTATGGTCTTTCCTACCAAAGTATGGTTTTTGCAATTTTCCCCTAATATTTTCAGCCAAATTTGATGGTTTCAGATGTTAACTAACCTACTCCTAAGTACTGAAATGAATCCTATGAACAAAAACCAGCAAATGATGCAAAACTGAAAGAAAAATGGATGATGCAACATTACTTTCAAAGCATTAAAAAAATGCAAAATAAAATGCTTTCGTATCTCAGTCACAACTCCCAATACCTCTCAAGAGTAGATCTAGCAAGTCTCCCTAAGGATCACTTTCCCCGGAAACGACGCCAATGTTAGGGAGTTGTCGCGAGACGGACATCTGTAGCATAGCTATTTGCCACTTACATAATGTCAAATACTCAAGGAAGCAACTCAGATGGGCATGGAGACTCTTTGAGGGTGTCAACCTCAAGAAGTGAATCTACAAAACGAAGCTATCTCTTGCACTAGAAAATCTATCACTCGAAAATTGCCTATATTCTATGTCACTGCTCTCGGTCGTCACACCATTTTGTCACTCAGATGGGGCACGAAGACTGTTTGTTGAGGGTGTCAACCTCAAAGAATTGAACCTACACTAGCAAATCTATCACTCTCAAATCTAGAAAATGCCTATGTCCTATGTCACTGCTCTCGGTCGTCACGCCATTTCGACACTCAAACGAGGTCCAAATGCAACGAAATTTTAGGAGGAGCTTTAAGACACCTAGGGGCACTATCCTACCAAGTTTGGTTGCAATCCAACAAGATATCAAAATCACAATCCATCATGATCCTAAAAACTGCAATAGAACATACAAGAAATTAAGGTCGTCCTATGGTTTAGGAACACACTCATATGGTCAAAAAATTTAAAAAAAACCCATTAACGCACTTAAAACAGCCGATTTAGCTCACTAAAGCATAGTCGCAAACCACAACAGATCTCATAATGATTACACTTAAATTAAAGAGCAGTAGATAAGGAACACAATTCACTAATTGAAATCAAATTTGGATTACCAAAGCTCAAGAAAAATGGATTACAAAGCACATGAGAGTAGCTGCTCTTAGTTATACACTCCAAAACTCAAAAAACTTTGATAATGATAATGTATCCTTTCCCACTTACAAAAACTGAGATTTATACCTAGGGCTTTCTTGGCCAGTGGTGGTCGACTTTACAAGGCTCAGACTCTAAATAAGACTTTACACTCTCTTTTAACATAAACTGGCTCAGAGATCATCTGTCTAAAGTTAGAGACTCTCATATAGTTACGAAGCTTTTTCGAAAAATAATGGTGGGACATCAAAATTTTATGGCACATGAAGGGCACTCGTCTGATCCATCCGCCAATTAGATGTATGTTTGTCATTGCCCAGTGGTGCATCATACTCACTTTGTCATGTGCAATATGTTCCTCAACTGAGACACAACTTGATCTTAATGAGATGGTTGCGAGATAGTGGACATCAGTTAGTGGTTAGAGAGCACTCTTTCCATATGCATTGCAGTTTTCTAGTCATTGTGAGAGGAGCCAGGAGTGGATTATTCTATCCTATACATGTATATGAGGTGCAAGACGGCATGGTCTCAATTACATTACAGTCATGTCAACGAGAGACTACATAGAAGTACCAACATCAAGTTGCATCTCTATGTCATTGCTATGATAATTATAAATAGAGTGATGCATTAGGGTTGGTGGTTAATGAAGTGAGCTTACCTCCTTCAGGGCCAACATTGTAGATGTTCATTGTGGGGAGGAGTGGTTCATGCTCAACACCTTCTTCTTTGTCGTTTGTTGCATAATTGATATTGATGGCATGGTTGGCAACAAAAGAATAGTGGACATCATGTTAGTTTCATTTTTGCATATGTGTACAACCTTGTGCACAACAACATTGGCATAGGCTGCATAGAGAGGCCTCTCAAGATCAAGCAAGCTTTTAAAGAATGATCCAAACTCATAAGGAATTTGAGTAGTTATCTATAGTAGAGAAATGAACGATGAAGCCAGAAAGGGTGGAGTTATGTATTCCAGTGGCCAACCAACGACTTCAAAAGAGTCCGGTGCAATTACTTGAAGATCCAACGAGTGAGTTAGGCTTAGCTTGGAAAATGATTTTTGAAACAGTAAACATGACCGGTAATAAGTGACAAATGAGGGTGGACAAGCTAATTGTAGTCGGTCCTACGGATGCAATTGAAGAAGAATCAATGGAGAAGTCAATCCTACAAAGCCTAAGAAGCTAGAAGAGTTGGTTATTCATGAACTAGTAAAAGGTAGGAATTAAATTTGAATTTGAAAGCTATAAAACTTGACGGTTTAAGTACAATGGGTTCTACATTGAATGCGTAGGAATGAGGAATAATGGAAGAGGTGCTATGAAGAAAGTGGTGGAAGATATGCAACTTAATGCCACTCTTGCTGAAGCCAAAACTTTTACATTGCAGGTGTACGGTAAGGAAGATGATGAAGGGGTTGGAGTTAAGGGTATTTTATGGCCATATGCACTCTAAAGACAATCGAATCAAGTAAGGTGACTCACAAAAAGCTATGTCTAGTTGAAAATTGAATTTAGAAAACCATAGGGTGGTTAGATCCAGTGGATCCTCTTTCAATACATGCACCTGTACCTTTTCTGGTGTAACTTATCTCTGAGTATGAAGCGTGATGGCGAGCGCCTCCTACTGCTCACCCAAGTAGGAGGATTAAGACTGGCGGATAAAGTCTTACTGAGGGGGAGTGCATGCCCCCTTTGCAATGGCTTGAAGGGCGGGCAATCAATTGATCATATTCTACTGAATTGCCCGGCCCTGACCTGAGCTCGAGTTGATCGTCTCGACGGGTTGCTGTATACCATTCGGGACCTTCAGAACCCGGCAGGTGTCGCTTTAAGTGACGGTGAATTTACCATTATCCTCCTTGGTGGGGAAGCTCACGGAGTCAGGTTAACCCGTTGGGTTAACCCACATCCGCATTCGAGGGGAGAGGTTGCAGGGCACCACAGGCAATACCACAGTATCAAAGAGCATTAAATGCTAGGTTGTTAACCTAGCGGACCGATTGGATGAATCAGATCCCTCCGACGTCTAGAAAGGGGGAAAGGATGAAATTCTCCTTAATAGCAAAAAATGACTTGATGATACTGATGCATGGATTGCCTCATCAATGGGCAAGAGGAGTGTTGGAGAAGGCTCAATTTTTTTATTTTTCTTTCTTATCTATTGTAGTTAGCATTAATATATAGTCTACTTCTCTATTATTTCTCTCAAATTATTATTAATTCCTTATTATCTTCTACAATTAGCTCTAGATTATCTCTATCTACATCCTATTCTCTATGTTTCTAGCCTTAAACTATTCTCTACTCACAACTAGAGGCTTGATGCCTTCTTAGTCTTCCCTAGAGAACTACACACTTTGACATATTTTTGGTGAGTCTGACACGAAACCGATTGAAGTAAGCGGAGTTAGCCATGTATACAAATGGCCAAGACAATGGCATGCAACATATGTTGCAACATTTTGATGTGCTTATGCATCAACAACCATGCATGAAGCACATGAACGAAATTCAAGAACACTCTAAAAGAGCAATACTTTATCAAAGATAAAAAGTGGATAATGAAGGCAAGCTTCATGAAATGGATACATCAATGGGTTTGTCTGTACAAGAATTGCTAAGGAAATTTGAGAGAAGGTTTGATTAGCTATCCACAACTAAGTAAAGAGCACTTAATCTCAAGAAAGTGGAGATGTTTATACATGTTGCTGATAAATCTGGATGAGCTTGTGAAGGGAATACATGAATTAAACCTCAACCTTGATGATATGAAATGTGTGCAGCAAGATCAAGGCAATGAGGCCCTTAGAAGGGTAGTTTGGAATTTTCATTGCATATGGTGTGATAGCCTTGATCACATATGGAATGGGTTTACACCTTAAACCAATGTTCGTGAAGGTGTATAGTGATTATTCTATGTGGCTTGCTCTTGAGAGGAAAAAACAGCAAGGGAGGTGAAGAAATCCATAGAATCTCACACCTTTGCTCTTTTTATTAAAGCTCTCTACATCAATGAAGGCGATCGCCTTCAAAGCAGTTACATCATAAATTTTTGGGTTTGTGCAAATCGAAATGGCAATGCCATGACAATTGTTTTGCTTCTTATTGGGATTGAGGCTACTAATTGATTAGGCATAGGTTTTTGTTTTGGGATCCACAATCAAGGTGTACACCCACCATTGTGTGTATGAAAAAATTGTGAAGTTTGGTTATAAAAAATGATTAACTGGAAGTAGTTATTAATGCAAGCTCAAATTATGGCTTATTTCACTATTATCTATTATAATTAGCATTAATCTAAGCCTAATTCTCTCTTCTTTATTTCAAATCAAGCTTTAATTTCTTATTATTTTGTGAAATTAGCACTAGATTAGCTATATCCACATCTTATTTTGTCAATTTCTAGCCTAAAGCTATTCTCTACTCACAGCCAGAGGTCTGGCACCTACCTAGTCTCCCCTAGAATAATGCACTTTGATAGTGTCTTTTGAATTGTTTTTCCTGCTTTCCATGCAATCATAGGAATTCAAAATAAGGGTTTGATACATCTTTATCATGTAATCCACAACCCTTTCCATGTACATAACCTCAGTTGGAAGAGATCATGAGTTAAGAACTAGGAGCATATATGGTGTTTGTGTCTTAATGTGGAAAAGTTTTTAAGAAAGCACTTTTGGACATTCTCAAACTCTTTCCATGTAGAATTTGAGATGTTCCCACCTCACCCTTCAACTCCATAAAGAAGAACCCTTGTCACCAGTGTGTCAAAAAGGTACTTCTTCAAAACCCAACATTATCCCCCGCATTACACATATTTTCAAAGGCATAGTATGCTTGTTTTAGCAGCTTCCAACAACACATAGTACATTCATTCAACTTGTGATTGAACAAAACCTCAAGCCCAAGGTACTAAAAGCTCTTAACCACTTCAAGTATCTTGTTGTTGTACACAATGCACGGCCCCTACTTATGGTTGACTTTCAAAAGCATATCTTATGTTTTGGATTCATTCACAATCCATTCATTCACAATCCACCTGCTATTGAAGCAAAAGTTCTAAAGGACAACCATAAGCTTTTGTGCATCCTCTAAATTATATGATAGAAGCATATCTTTTGTTTTAGATCCATTCACAATCAATTCTCTATGCAAGCAAAAGTTCTTTAGGACAACCATAAGCTTTTGTGTATCCTGTGATGTATGTGATAGAAGCACTACATCATCCGCACATAGTAAAAAAATTATTACCACATTGCAAATAGTAACCTCCTTGATGCCTTTTTATTGCAAGAAGAAGTCCTTAAGGACAACCATAAGCTTTTGTGCATCCTCTAATGTATGTGATAGAAGCACTACATCATCCGTACACAACAAAAACATGATTACCACATTGCAAATAGTAACCTCCTTGATGCCTTGTTGCTGCATAAAGTCAAGTACTAGTTGTTCCAATTGATCTATGCATAGAACAAAGAGAGAAAATGAAAATGGACATCCTTAAATCACCCCAATAGTGATCTATTTGTTTTGAAATTTCTCGTCCCATGCACAATTGATTATGACTTTCCCAACAAAAAAATGAGAGACAAAGGAGATACCAAATGAAACAAGTAAGAAAACAACAAAATCGACTTGAGAAACCAATGCCGCGATTGATGAGCAAAAACACAATATCTCATGCTTGTGGGAGCAGATGACTGTGTGAGCGGTAAAATCACGCAGAAGCAATTGAAGTTAACATCTCTACGGACAAACCCAAAGAAAAAAAACCCAAAAATATAGCAGAAATATCAACAAAAATGACCAAAATTGAACAAAAAAGCGAATATTAAAAGTTGAAATGGACTCTAAAAGAAGTTGAACAACCGAGATAGAAAGCGAAGAAGATTCCAACACAGAGAAATTCAATGTACCCTCTCACTATAAAAAATACAGCATCCAAGACATATGATTTGTGATTCAACAATCAACAAGAGGACTCAAGGAACTGGGTACATTGTATGACTGGGCCTAAAAATACCAAGAGAATTGACCTAACTGAACCTAGAGAAGAACCAAAACTGGCCTAGATAGCCACATATCTCACTGAAGAGGAAGAGCAAATTTTAATAGCTACTCTCAAAGAGTATAGAGATGTGTTTGCTTGGTCGCACAAGGATCTCAAGGGAGTGGACCCGAGCATATGTCAATATAGAATACCCCTTAAGAGTGATGCTAAGCCATGCAGACAACGATCCTATACTTACAATGAGACATTTGCAAAGAAAATCAACAAGCTTAAAGAAGTAGAGTTTATCTACGAGATCAAACACACGGATTGGGTGTCACCAATCATGATAGTGCCCAAAAAGAAGGATAAATTATGAGTGTGTGTGAATCCAAGCAGGTAAATGTTGCCACGATTAGGGACAACTATCCCTTACCCATCACAGATCATGTGATCAAGAGAGTTGCGGGCAAGGAAGCTTACAACTTTCTTGATGGCTTTTCAGGCTATAATCAACTCACAATAAATCCAGAGGATCAACACAAAACGGCCTTTGCAATAGAATGGGGCATATTTGCTTATAAGGTGATTCCATTCGGCTTGACCAATGAACCTACCATATTTTAGAGGTTAATGAGTCATGCATTCAAAGAATATCTAGGACAATTCCTATAAATTTATATGGATGACCTGTGTGTGTATTCTCTGATGAGAAATGAATATGTTGAGCACTTGAAGAAGATCTTTGAAAAGTACAAAACTTATGGCATCTGTTTGAATCCTGAAAAATGTGTCTTCATGGTAAGATAAGGGAAGATTTTAGGGCACATTGTGTCAAAAAATGGTATTTCCACACATATTGAGAAGATACACGTCATTCTTTCTCTTCCAAGACCCACCAAAGTTAGAGAGATACAAGCCTTTATAGGCCATTATGGCCATTATCAAAGGTCTATCTATATGTATGCAGTCATTGCAAAACCTCTCTATGCTCTCATCACAATGTTTGAGTGGATTGAAGAATTGACAAAGCTTTTCAATAGTTGAAGCAGAGATTGATTTTGGCTCCAATTTTGAAAGTCCTAGATTGGAATAAGATCTTCCATGTCCACGTAGATGCGCCAGCATATGCAATCAAATGCATCTTAGCACAACATGGAGAGAAAAATATGGCTTTTCCTATTTGTTACTCCAGTAGACAACTCAATAGTGCAGAGCAAAATTATATGACCATAGAAAGAGAGGGATTGGGAATGATCTATGCCATCAAAAAGTTTAAACATTACCTTCTTGCAAATAAATTTGTATGTTTTGTGGATCACTAGACACTATTATATTTGGTGAACAAACCATGCATTACTGGAAGAATTGTTCGATGGTTTTTATGATATTGCTAGAGTTTGATTTCACTGTAGTGGTAAAAAAGGGACTACTCATTAAAGAGAGGACCATTTGTCTCAACTAATTCATGGATAAGCACCTCTTGTAGTTGACGATGACCTGCCTAGACTTGTATCTTTTCAATATACAAATGGTACTAAGGTGGAGCAAACATGTGATACCACTACTCACCATTAGTTCTTTGCAAATTGAAAGGCATCCATTAGTTGTCAAGAAAACACACTCACTTGTGCTAATGGCAGGATGGCTATATAAGCATGGAAAGAATGGGATACTTAGGCTATGCATAGAGCCATTAGAGAAAGATCTCTACTTGAGGCAAACTCACATACAAATGATGGGAATTCATAATGCAACAATGCACACATTATAGAGATTAATGAGACTTGGGGTGTATTGGCCTCTTATGCAGTGAAGTTAGTTTATGTGATACTTGTGCAATTCAGACGCCAATCAAACATGCTACGCTGTTTAGAATAGCAGAAGCATCCAAGTGGGGCAAATACATTATGGATTACCTAGAGACAGGAGTCTTGCCAGCTAACATGAGCTGATCTCGATGACATTCAATCCAAAGGGAACAGAAAGGGAAGCGGAAAATTATGTCATAATTGAAAATCACCTTTATTGGAGAGGGATTGATATAACAACTCGTGAATCTATGCCGCAAAATGAGAGTACATACCAATTCTTGAGCAAGCACATGCTGGACCAATAGGAGGTCACTTTTTTGTAGACATAACTACAAAAGTGATACGTCTTACAGGGATCTAGTGGCTGATTCTATATATGGATACTGAGAAATATGTAAAACAATGCGATGATTGCCAGTACACAAAAGCACCTATGCGATGCGATGAAATGCCGTTAAGACCGATTATGGGTGCACAAGCTTTTGCCAAATGGGGGATAGACTTTGTTGGATCTACCTCACCACCAGCCTATCGGTCAATACATCATAGTAGCCACAAATTATTTGACCAAATGGATCTAGAAGCCAAAGAAATGCAAAAGAATGATGCCAAAACAATAGCACAATCCTTATATGAGAAGATATTCACTCGATATGGGCTTCCACTTGAGATAATGAGCAATCGAGGGACTCACTTCATAAGCAATATGATTGGCTACCTATTGTAAGAATTTATGGTGCTTCATTCAAAGTTAGAGCCATATCACCCTCAAGCAAACAGGCAAGCTGAGAGCACAAACAAAATTTTATGCACCGTATTCACAAAAATTATAAACTCGTCGAGAGCCGATTGGAACCATAAATTAGATTCATCTCTATGTGCATATAGGGTAGCATTTTTTTTTTTTTGGGGTACAACACCTTTCAATTTGGTGTTTGGGATCAATGCCATACCGTCCTTAGAATTCTTGGTTCCCGCACTACAAGTGGCAGAGGACTTAGGATGGAATCGACATGAGTGGTCGAGCAGAGTTGCACATCTCACCAAGTTAGACAAATTGCATCTCAAGGCTGTTATAGCCATGTATGCACAAAAATGACAAATGAAAGAGTTCAATGACCAGCACGTGATAAACAAAGAGTTTCAAAAGGGAGACTATGTATTAGTCTATACCTTGAAGAAACACTCTAAGAAATTGAAAAAGCGAGGTAATGGCCCATTTGTGATCAATGACATATCAACTAGTGGTTCCGTAAAACTTGCAACATTAGACGGAGAGGAGATGCCTAACTGGATCAATGGTTGTAGATTAAGGAAATACCATTTACGTCTAGCAGTTGACATGTTGTATAAGATTCACCAAGCAAAGGAGCGGAATCAAAAAGCTCAAGCCATTCAAGATCATGCAAAGGAGGAAGAAAAGTTATGGATTTTGAAGTGACAAGAACGACAAAATACAACTCAGAAACACCATTGCCTCCTCTAATATGACAATTAGAAACACCGTTGCCTCCTCCAATTTGACAATTAGAAACACCGTTGCCTCCTCCAATTTGACAATTTGACAATTAGAAACACCGTTGCCTCCTCTTAAAGTAATTCATATCGAGCTGGATTGGCTTAGAGGAATGGATGTGTGAATCAATGTCCAACTTACAGATGGATCAATAGAACGCGCACTTGTGGATACTGGCACACGAGTCAATGACATAGAGAACTCAACGTATCTAAAGTTGTCAGATGAGATAGTGACGCTAAACAAAATCAAGCTAAGGGAAGCCAACAAAGGAAAAATGGTTATCTTAGGACAAGCCAACGTATCAATCAACATTGATGGAAACCAATGTCCACATCAATTTCATGTCATGTGGCGAACACAGATCTTGATGAAATCATCTTGGGAGTTTCATGGATGTGGACATATAAAGCATGTCCAAATTGGCAACACAACACTTTGAAGTAGAACCTTAAGGGCACCAAGTATATCACTCCCTTGGCACATACATACCAAATTTGAAATATACAGTCAGACCCACAAGAATCGTAGCTTACAATCCGGCCTTGAAAATCAGCAATACACCACAGAAGCATGTCTAACAAGTTTGGGTAAATAAGTCCATCATGAAAATCCAGCCGATGTAGATATGGATATCCAAAGCAACCCTCTCCAATCAAACTTCACAAACAGCCCAACCAAGCTTACGAGGAGCAAGAACTGCTCAGAGCAATTATTATTGGTCAAAGAAATCCATGCAACGGACTAATTTCTCATCATACCAACTAGCATATAAATGGATTCCAAAGTTCAAATTAGAAAATACAATAACCACCAATGAATGAACCTAGCAATGGAGATCAAAACAATTGAATCGACAACAATCTTTGCAATCTCCAAAATATATCTACAAGTGGTTACCCAAAACAAAGCCAAGACAAGTTAACAACCTGCCAATAGTACTCATCAAACCAAAGATTCAAGAATGGGCGTACCATCTTCAAAGGCTTTTGTTCGGGAAATGCACTTTAGATGGAACCTCGTCAATGAAAACCATTGAACAATCCATTCAGTACCCGCATCTTAAACAACATAATGTTACCCGTTACTTCTCTTCCATAAGCATAATAGGCCACATTCCAAGGACTTGCATAGACACGTTTTTTGTGCCCATGTACAATTGCACAAACCTTTGTCCGGGATGACTCAGACTGGGAAGGGGGGAGTAATAGTAGCTGAAGCAACATATTGCAAAATCTAGGGCTGCAAGATGATGAAAGATCATGTCATAGTGTATAAAGTTTGCTTTATTGCTTTTTTATTTTCCTTTTAGTAGAGTTTGACACTTATCAGACATAATAAGGAGCCATAATGACAAATTTTGACAGACAAGATGCCTAGAGTGAGAATATATACATATGAGTGTAAGGAACAATTTTGGCAAATTTGTTGGCTAGTTAATAATAAATTTTAATAATTTTCTTTCATTTTTAACCTAACAAGGATAAAAAATAATAAACAGAGACACAAAAGCCAGATTCAAGTTTTGAAAGAAAACGCCAAATCTACAAAGCAAGAGCTTTGAGCATGTCAAGTTCAGAGTAATTTGGCACGTGTCAAAATTTGGGCCAACTTGCAACGCACCAAAATTGCAAAATCAAGAGAAATTAACGATCAAACATCCAAACGATGAGCCGCCTAAGTGATAGGTGGTATACCATGGGGAAAGTAAGCAAATAAGGTAAGTATACACTCAGCATTCGGGGTAAGCCGGGCACATATAGGCAAAATGGGCAATTAGGTCTTGTTTACAGTTGGACACAGTCACACACACACACACACACTTAAAGCACTGGTGGATTTCAAATGGTTAAAAGAAAAACAACTGCTTTTACACACAATACCGTACAGGGTTTGACCTTTAAAGCCAGTGACAAGTATAATATAATAAGGTGTAATTGTTTGGATACCATATATCATAAGAGTCTAACTCTAACATAATTAATTAATTGCAGATACAAGCAAAAATTGCTTCAAGAAGTAGGGGGTCCACTGGAAATCCTTTGAGCAATGTATGATCGGACAATTATCAAGATTGGAGATACAATATTTGAATAAGAAAAGTTTTCATATCTGCAAAACTTTAACTACCTTGTAAATAGAGTGGAAGATTGCTTTCCAATAAATTCAGCAGTTTTTTATCATACCTAAAATGGTCTTCCCTACTGGCTTTGTAATTCACTTGAAGATAACCTTGTATATTTAGCTGGATTTTCGATATATAGCTCGATTACCTTTTCCTCAACTTAATATGGCAATTGGTATTGAGTACCTACCATATTCTTTAACTCAGCTTTCCCACGATGGATAGCTATTAAGTAAAGTGGGTGTCCTTGTTAAAATTAGCATGTGAAGTTAGTGCTACCCATTTGGCCGCAAGCTGGGATGCAGGATCTGCTTAATGTATTTATACACATTGTGAAGTCTGTGCATGCACAACCCGGTGGTATAGAGCTTATGCGCATACATTGTCTCAAGCTTCCACATCTAATCTCACACCTACACACACCTGCAAGTGAGTACACACACACACACACACACACACACACACACACACACACACACACACACACACACACACACACACACACACACACACACACACACACACACACACACACACACACACACACATTGTCACGACAACTGACCATGATAACATCTAAAGGGGTTCTCATTGTGATCCGAATCGCTTTATCTGACCAAAAACTATGACATCTAACTGTATGCACTCAATTTAGACTTAAGCTGCTACCATATGGTAGTTTACCATATGCTTTAATATACATCTCCTATATTGACAAGCAACCTACTCATAGCATAATGATCTCCACCTTGGGTAGGAAAACTCTGAAATGTTACTTGATTTCACCGTTGCTAGCCTACTATGCTATCTTGATTAACATGGCTGAATGAGTACCACTAAAAGCCTAACTCAATGGGAGCTTTCCCTTGTGGATTTAACCCTTAGAATAAGGAGTCAGTGGGAACTATCCCTTGAGTGCTAACCTTAAATGGTAAATAGTTTTATTAAAAAAAACTCCCCTTCCTTTTATGGCTCCTCCTGGAATAACACCACCGCAAGGCTTTTCCTGTTGCCATTTTTCCCTTCCCTCCTTTCACTCAACAGGCTCCACTAGTGGTGCTTCCATTTCTGATGATGTTGGCGGCTTGGCCAGGCTTGCAGCTCGTCTTTTTCATAATTTCTCCTCATCTTTAGGGCCCACTCACGATCTGGACGGGATTGCTTGCAATGGTGAGATTGCATGGTGAGGCCATACCTGGCTTACTTTTCGGTGATGATTGTTGACATACCTCTCTGCTGTCACTTACCCATCCACTGCCCCTTTATTAAGGTGAGGGGCGCTTCTTCCTTCACTTAGAATTGGTTTTTTTTTGTCTTCTCCTTTTAGCATACAGGAAAAGCAATTATATATTTTTTTGGCATATTATCCCATGCTACATTAAAAATGGTCGACTTGGTGGTACTGGGTAAAAAAAAGAAGGGGGAAAGTGAGAATAGGAAGACATTGAAGTTGTGCTTGGCTTTCCCTTGCCACTTTGGAGATTGATTTACTTCTGCTCACAGGTTCTATATTTAAACTCAAAATATCTATTTTAGATAATTTCTTACTTTGTATTGGAAGATTGGATGGATTTCTTGAGAAATGATTTCAAGTTTTGAGTTACAATACCATAAGAAAGTGATTTATTGCTATGAGTGGTTAGTGGGTTTGAATGATTGGAAAAATTTCTTACCTCAGGGTTGATTTGCCTCTTCATAGATAAAACTTTGATTTTTTTGCTCCTACTCCTGTTCACTTGGTAATCTAGTTCTAAAGGAGTTGTGGTTTTACTGAAAATACATACATACACCTCACTGATAATACCATGACTATCTATTGTTATTTGGCTCATTCTGTCTATTGAGGTGGCTGAATTACTGGACATTGGTTTGTATTCTGGAGGGTTATGTGGTGGTTCATACTCTTCTAGAGAGTTACATGGGGATTCTTTTGAGAAATGGTTTTGGCTTACATACAAAACCGTTGGAAGTAATTTTTTGTTAAAATTTAAGCTTGGAAATTTTAGGCTCTAATCTGGTTATGATTCATACAGTTTGTAGATAATACCATGACTGTCTATTGTTATTTCTCTACTGAGGTGGGAGGGCCTGTTTTGCTTTGATTTACCTACTGCCCGTTGTGGATTATTGGTTGGCTTTTTAGGGTCTTGGTTATCTGGCTTAGTCCTGATCTTACTACAGCTAAGCTCTTAGGGGTACTGCCATAAATTATGTGTAAATTTTATACATACATACATACATATTTTGGTTTTGAAGCTCTACTGAAAAACTACCATAGAATCGGACCGACATATAGATACAGATCTGGCTATATCTAGGTATAGTTTGAGGTGCCCTTATTTATGGCTAGCTTTGGCTTTGGCTCTGGCTAGTGCTTTTCTAACTCTAGCTGGTACTTCTCTGGGTTGATAGTTCAGCTATTGTTTTAAAACTCGAAAGCAAAACCCTTTTATGGCATTTGATGTAGTGCTGATGAGTCTGCATACCTCTTGCAAAGTACTGTATTACTCAAAAACTTCTGGTTCTTGATGTTTGGCCTATATCTGGTCTCGAGATATTCCTAGTTGATTCTAGCCTTTTGATCATTGTCATCTAACTCAATTGGATCTTTCACTTCTAGGCTTTGTTGATATTGTAATATGGGGGAGACTGCTTTGACTGTAGTACAACTTATGGTTCTTACCTTGGAACTTTGATTTCGAAAAGAGGGATGCTCTATGTCCGTTTTGATTGCTGAAGGCAAAGAGATAAAGTATTTTGCTATTGACATATGCTGGCATTATTAACTACTGCAGTAGGATTTGTGAAATTGCATGCTCAGTGATGACTTGAAGCACAAAATAGGAATTTTGTTGTAACTTATATTTACACATTGATGGTGTGCTTGTTTGCTTTGATTTACCTACAACCAGGGACTGGTTACTGGTTGGAATTGGATATCTGGCTAATATCTGATCTTTTTTGTAAAACCATTTTTATACATAAAATATTCTAATTCATCTGGCTCTTAGGGGTACTACCTTAAAATGTATGCATACTTTATACATACATTCTCTAGTTGGCATGAATTCTGACCGACACTAATCTGATTTTTTTGGTACTTTACTACCTAAATCAAACCTACAGCATGTTGCTTGGATATCTGGCTTAGAGCTAGCTTAAATCTTTTTTACATATTAGCTTTGTTACCAATCTGGTTTTGATATTGATATGTTTTTTTGATACGTAAAACATATAGGTACTGATCTGGGTTTTTTTGTGGTACTTTACTACCTGGTTTTGGCGCACTTAGGAGTTGAAGTTTTACTTGAAATTTCTGGGATAATCTCTTTTATAATCTAGGCACATCTGCCTATTTGATATCTATGGTTTAACACAAATAAAATATTGAAATTTGGCTTTAGCACAAAACAAGTTGGATTTTTTCTTGCCAAATATGGCTTAAGTCTGGATGATTGTTCTTCGGGCCTGCTCACTGAGCTTGGAAAAAGAAAAAAACTTTTGTTGGATCATTATAACACTAATTAAGGGGTGACTTGAGTGTACTTTACCATAAGAGATGAGCTCCATTTTTTTGGCTCTGGCTGATACTTCCTAGGCTCATAAATCCAGCTGCTATTTTGTTACCAAAGAAAAACTCTTTATGGTATTTAATGGATGCTGATAGATAAACATGCCTGTTGCAAAATAAAAGAGTACCCATTTAACTCAGGTTCTTAATGACTGACCTAAATCGGGGTTTTTTCGTACAATGTTTAGCTAAAGAAATATTTAGAATGATATGCAGTAGTCGACTTCTTCTCACTAAAAATGATTACTATAAAGAAGAACTTTTATAGCATATGAAGCAATTCTGGTAGGATTACTTTGTATTGAGAAAAAACCGCGAGATATTATGTACTTTAATGTATAGGACAATAGCTAGTCTAATAATTTTTAAGTTTGACATGGATAACAACTGATAGGTTCTTTGAAGCCTACCATACGTAGCCAAGTCTAATATATCTGTTGTCTTGACTATATGGCTGCCGGTGAGAACTCTATCTTGGCTTAAAATGGTTTACCTTGCTACAGTCCGACTTTGAAAACACTTGATGATTCAACTGGGATAGTTCTGATACCCTTGTATAAACTCATTTGGAATGATATTTCATTCTTATTATGCTGTACATTTATGAATCAAAGACTGAGTTGTTTCTGTACTAATCTTTGCCTAAACATCTTTATCCCGCCATCTTTTGAATGTCTTGTTCCTTAGTGTGTATTTATAAATTAAAACAGCTACACACACACACACACACACACACACACACACACACACACACACACACACACACACACACACACACACACACACACACACACACACACACACACACCTACCTAAACACCAAGCCCTCCCAGGAAACTGGCTGGACCAGGACGCTCGCTTTGGATTCTTCTTGTCTATAGGCTTGGATTGACCCACTGTCTATAATTCCTTGACTTGTTGACAGGTGTTAGGAGGTCTTTCCTTGACTATAGACTGGATTCCTACTCACGACCATTTTAGTCTTTATGGATCAGTCGATTTTAAGTAGCATGTTAATCCAATTCTACTTACCTATGCTTTAGCAAATTTTATTTTGACAATTACATGTACATACAGGAGTAATGTCTTCCTTGAGGACTATATATGATATTGTATTAGTGTAGACATTTCTTCCCTCTTCAAGGACACTCTTACTTAGCTCTTCTATGATAAAGAATTTAAAAACTCATCTTTCTGATGAGGCAGTAGGCCCATACACAATGGGCCTATTGCCAACACCCATTGTGTATGGCGCTTGGGATAGGGCGGGTACACACACACACACACACACACACACACACACACACACACACACACTTTGTCACAACAGCTGATCATGATAGCATCTAAAGGGGTTCTGATTGTGATCTGGATCACTTTATTTGACTAAAAACTATGACATCTAACTGTATGCACTCAATTTAGACTTAAGCTGCTGCCATATGGTAGTTTACCATATGCTTTACTCTACACCTCCTATATTGACAAGCAACCTACTCATAGCATAATGATCTCCACCTTGGGTAGGAAAAATCTGAAATGTTACTTGATTTCACTGTTGATGGCCTACTATGCTATCTTGATTAGCATGGCTGAATGAGTACCACTAAAATCCTAACTCAGTGGGAGCTTTCCCTTGTGGATTTAACCCTAAGAATAAAGAGTCAGTGGGAACTATACCTTGAGGTGCTAACCTTAAAAGGTAAATAGTTTTATTTAAAAAAAACTCCCCTTCCTTTTATGGCTCCTCCTGGCATAACACCGCCGCGAGGCTCTTCCTGTCACCATTTTTCCCTTCCCTCCTTTCACTCGACAGGCTCCACGAGTGGTGCTTCCCTTTTTGATGATGTTGGCGGCTTGGCCAGGCTTGCAATTTGTCTTTTTCATAATTACTCCTCATCTTTAGGGCCCGCTCACGATCTGGATGGGATTGCTCGCAAGGTGAGATTGCATGGTGCGGCCATACCTGGCTTACTTTTCGGTGACGATTGTTGACATACCTCTCTGCTGACACTTACCCATCCACTGCCCCTTTATTAAGGTGAGGGGCTCTTCTCCCTTCACTTCAACTTGGTTTTTTCTGTCTTCTCTTTTTAGCATACAGGAAAAGCAGTTATATTTTTTTTGGCATACTATCCCTTGCTACATTAAAAATGGTCGACTTAAGTGAGAATAGGAAGACATTGAAGTTGTGCTTGGCTTTCCTCTGCCACTTTGGAGATTGATTTGCTTCTTCTCACAGGTTCTATATTTAAACTCAAAATCTTTGTTTTAGATAATCTCTTACTCTGCATTGGAAGATTGGATGGATTTCTTGAGAAACGATTTCAAGTTTTGAGTTACAATACCATAAGAAAGTGATTTACTGCTATGAGTGGTTAGTGGGTTTGAACGATTGAAAAACTTTCTTACCTTGGGGTTGATTTGCCTCTTCATAGATAAAAATATGATTTTTTTGCTCTTGCTCCTGTTCACTTGGTAATCTAGTTCTAAAGGAGTTGTGGTTTTACTGGAAATACATCCATACATCTCACTGATAATACCATGAATTTCTATTATTATCTGGCTCAATCTGTCTATTGAGGTTGGTGAATTACTGGACATTGGTTTGTATTCTGGAGGGTTATGTGGTGGTTCACAGGTTCTATATTTTAACTCAAAATCTTTGTTTTAGATAATCTCTTACTCTATATTGGAAGATTGGATGGATTTCTTGAGAAATGATTTCAAGTTTGGAGTTACAATACCATAAGAAAGTGATTTGCTGCTATGAGTGGTTAGTGGGTTTGAATGATTGGAAAACTTTCTTACCTTGGGGTTGATTTGCCTCTTCATAGATAAAACTTTGATTTTTTTAATCCTGCTCCTGTTCACTTGGTAATCTAGTTCTAAAGAAGTTGTGGTTTTATTGGAAATACATACATACATCTCAGTGATAATACCATGACTATCTATTGTTATCTCGCTCAATCTGTCTATTGAGGGCGTGAATTATCAAACACTGATTTGTATTCTGGAGGGTTATGTGGTGGTTCATACTCTTTTGGAGAGTTACATGGGGATTCTTTTGAGAAATGATTTTGGCTTACATACAAAACCATTAAGAAGTAATTTGCTGTTGAAATCTAAGCTTGGAAATTGTAGGCTCTAATTTGGTTATGATTCATACAGTTTGCAGATAATACCATGACTGTCTATTGTTATCTCTCTCCTGAGGTGGGGAGGCCTGTTTTGCTTTGATTTACCTACTGCCCGTTGTGGATTGTTGGTTGGCTTTTTAGGGTCTTGGTTATCTGGCTTAGTCCTGATCTTACTACAGCTAAGCTCTTGGGGGTACTGCCATAAATTATGTGTAAATTTTATACATATATACATATTCTGGTTTTTATGCTCTACTAAAAAATTGGCATAGAATCCGACCGACATATGGATACAGATCTGGCTATATCTAGGTATAGTTTGAGGTGGCCTGCTTTATGGCTGGCTGTGGCTTTGGCTCTGGCTACTGCTTCTCTAACTCTAGCTGGTACTTCTCTGGGCTGATAGTTCAACTATTATTTTAAAACTCAAAAGGAAACCCTTTTATGGCATTTGATGTAATGCTAATGAGTGTGCATACCTACTGCAGAGTACTAGAATACTTAGAAACTTCTGGTTCTTGATATCTGGCCTATATCTGGTCTTGAGATATTCCTAGTTGATTCTAGCCTTTTGATCACTGTCATCTAACTCAACTGGATCTTTCACTTCTAGGCTTTGTTGATATTGTAATATGGGGGAGACTGCTTTGACTGTAGTACAACTTCTGGTTCTTACCTTGGAACTTTGATTTCGAAAAGAGGGATGCTCTATGTCCCTTTTGGTTGCTGAAGGCAGAGAGATAATGTATTTTGCTACTGACATATGTTGGCATATGAACTCTTGCAGTAGGACTTGTGAAACTGCATGCTCAATGATGACTTGAAGCACAAAATAGAAATTTTTTTGTAACTTATATTTACACATTGATGGTGTGCTTGTTTGCTTTGATTTACCTACAACCATGGACTGGTTGGCATTGGATATCTGGCTAAGATCTGATCTTTTTTGTAAAACCATTTTCATACATAAAATATTCTAATTTATCTAGCTCTTAGGGGTACTGCCTTAAAATGTATACAGACTTTATACATACATACTCTAGTTGACATGCATTCTGATTGTTGACACTGATCTGGTTTTATTGGTACTTTACTACCTAAATCAAACCTACAGCATGTTGCTTGGATATCTGGCTTAGAGCTAGCTTAAATATTTTATACATATTTTGGCTTTGTTACCAATCTGGTTTTGATAGTGATCCGGTTTTTTTATACGTAAAACATATAGGTACTGATCTAGTTTTTTTGGTGGTACTTTACTACCTGGTTTTGGTGCACTAAGGAGTTGAAGTTTTACTTGAAATTTCTGGGATAATCCGTTTTATAATCTAGGCAGGTCTGCTCACTTGATATCTATGGTTTAACATAAATATAATATTGAAATTTGGCTTCAACACAAAACAAGTTGGAATTTTTATGGCCAAATATGGCTTAAATATGGATGATTGTACTTTGGGCTTGCTCACTGAGCTTGGAAAAAGAAAAAACCTTTTGTTGGATCATTATAACATGAATTAAGGGGTGACTTGAGTGTACTTTACCATAAGAGATGAGCTCCATTTTTTTTGGCTCTGGCAAATACTTCCTAGGCTCATAAATCCAGCTGCTATTTTGTTACCAAAGAAAAACTCTTTATGGTATTTAATGGACGCTGATAGGTAAACATGCCTGTTGCAAAATAAAAGAGTACTCATTTAACTCAGGTTCTTAATGGCTGACCTAAATCGGGGTTTTTTCATACAATGTTTAGCTAAAGAAATATATAGAATGGTATGCAGTAGTCGACTTCTTCTCACTAAAAATGATTATTATAAAGAAGAACTTTTATAACATATGAAGCAATTCTGGTAGGATTACTTTGTATGGAGAAAAACCGTGAGATATTATCTACTTTAATGTATAGGATAGTAGCTAATCTAATAATTTTTAAGTTTGACATGGATAGTCTTTGAAGCCTACCATACATAGACAAGTCTAACATATCTGTTGTCTTGACTATATGGATGCATGTGAGAACGCTATCTTGGCTTAAAAAGGTTTAGCTTGCTGCAGTCCGACTTTGAAAACACTTGATGATTCAACTGGGATAGTTCGGATACCCTTGTATAAACTCATTTGGAATGATACTTCATTTTTATTATGCTATACAATTATGAATCAAAGATTGAGTTGTTTCTGTACGAATCTTTGCCTAAACATCTTTAGCCAGTTGTCTTTTGAACATCTTGTTCCTTGGTGTGTATTTATTAAAATGAAAAAAACTACACACACACATGGTGGTTTGCATACCTATCTGATTCTCAACTCATTAAACTAACGGGCAAGAAAAGGTGGATCAATTCCCTTATTTTATATACTACATGCATACATAATTTTTTACTGAATCTTGATGCTTACTGTATTTCACACACATACTCATCATGTTGGTCAGTATGCCTACTGAGACTTGTTTGATTTATGAATAACTCAGTAAGTAATATAACAAAGGTATGTAGCTATTGAAAGTATGAATACACTTTTTTGTGAATCTCAAAATCATAACTACGTTTGTATTGGGAGTAATTGTTGTTTTGGCAACATCTAGGATTCTACAAGTGATTGCCGTGTTGGGAACATCTAGGATTCTACATGAAAAACTACATATTGTTTTTTTTTGGCTCGTATTATATACCTGGTTTCATTAACACATACACACTATGCATAAAAGAGACATTTTTTGATAACTCAGTAAGAAATACAACAGGTAACTTTTTTAGGTTGTGTGGATCTCTAAATTACTGCTGGGATTTCATAAGGAGGATTGCAGTTCTGCCTGCTTCTGGGATTTAAGTACTGGTCTTTTTTTGGCACATCACATAAATGGCATGCTTGTGTATTTATATGGTAATGAAAGCAGGATATAGCATAATCCAGGACACTTTAGCATGGTGAACGAGATGAGGGTATAATAGAATTTGTCAAAAAGAGCTGATGGCTGAATTTCTTACATACATGAGTATAATTGAGATTGCCGATGTGGATTGGACATAACACAGTAATAATTGTCATATGGTTGATATATGGTTTTTTTGCGAATTTATACTAATTACAAACAAAATGCTGTCAAAACTTTTTAAAACCGATGTAGTAATGTTAATAATAGAATTGACCCGTATTTTGGTTCACATAGAGTGACATATTCTCGGCTTGGAGTGTGATACATAGGACTATTCTTTGTCTATAATGGAAGAAATTATCATACTGGAAGTATATCTCATAAATAGAGAGTCCTTTGTTAGTCATAGTAGTCAAATTGCTCATATTTTATTGTAGTTCTGCAATAAACATAGGATATATTTCCAAAATTTTCCTTTATAACACTTTACAATGATTGCCAACATCTCATGAATAGATGTGTATTTTAGGAAAAAGCTAGTACCATGGATTTTACTTACAAACTTACAGCTAAGATGCATACTTGTACAAATCCAGCCAAGATGGTAGCTATCAATAGGAAAATGGTATTCAAACGTGAAAAACAAGAACTGGATTACCTTGTAACTAATCATAACAAAACATTGTCTAGAACTAGACCATATCTTGCTCGACTGGCCAAGAAAGTTGTACTATATCTAGAATAAAATGTTTTGACATTTAGTGTGCAAGGATATTATTGGGGATTGATAGCGATAACAAGCGGCTGAGGTTGCATTGTACCTATCTTCCCACAGTGTCAGAGTATGTTCTAATACATCTGTCTTGTTGGATGGTGGCAGGTATAAACCTCAATCTTGTTCCTTAGAGGATTCGTCGCCACAACCTTGTTACCTTACTGTTGTATTTGGATCATGATTAATAAAGATGGTTTGTCATATATCACAAGTGTTTTGTACTTTGTTGGTATTTAATGTAATTTAATTATACAGTTTGTATATCAAAGGGGAGTTTCATAATAAACACACACACCATACTATTTCCCTGATCACTCTTGGTCGAGTGATCCTGTATAATTAAATTATAAAATTTCAAAAATCAAGAAATGAAAGAAAAAATAAAAACTTGAGCTGGTTCATTCTGATGTTTGGGGTCTTGCAAGTACACCATCACTTGGTGGCTCATTGTACTATGTAACTTTCATAAACGATGCGACTAGGAAAACATGGGTTTATGTAATAATGAAGAATAAATCCAATGTGTTTTCCATATTTCGAAGGTGGAAAGCATTTGTGGAGAATGAAACAGGTACCAAGGTTAAATGCCTCAGATTAGACAACATAGGCGAGTATTGCAGTCAAGATTTTGAAAGCTTTTGTGCTAGCAATGGCATTCGGAGGCAAAGGAAAACCCCAAGGACACCTCAACAAAATGGCATTTTTGAAAGGATGAACATAACAATCATGGAGCGAGAATGAAGCATACGGCTACATGCATTTTTTATTGCTTGAGCTTTGGGCAAAAGCTGTAAGTACGTCTATGTACTTAATCAACCGGTCATCCTCAACGGCATTGGACGGGGGAGTTCCAGAAGAGGCATAGACAAGTAAAAAGATGAATTATGTATTTCTGAAAGTTTTTGAGTGTGAGGCTTTCATGCACATAGGTAGAAGCCCAAGTTCAAAGCGAGATGCAAAGTCCAAAAAGTGTTTCTTCATTGGCTATGGAGAAGGTGACTTTGGGTATCGCCTACATAATCCTGAAGATGGTAAAATCTTAGAAGTAGGGATGTAATTTTCAACGAACAAAATATGTACAAAGATTAGTTGGAAAGAAAACAAACAAAAGAAACACGTGATGAGTACATGGAGCTTGAGGACGGTGAAGACTCAAGGAGTGCAAATAGTGACAATATGCAACAACGTCAACCAAATGAGGAGCCTCAATCTATTCCCCAAAGATCTACAAGAGCAAGTAGACCATCTCTTGATCCAAATTTTGGAGAGCCAGAATCATATGAAGAAGCTATGCATCATGAATCCAAGGAAGAATGGATAAAGAGCATGCAAGTGGAGATGGACTCATTACATCACAACCAAACGTGGGAGTTGGTTAAGTTGCCTAAAGGTAAGCGGGCACTGTAGAACAAATGGGTGTATAAACTAAAGGAAGAAGAAGGTGGGAAGAAAAGGTACAAGTCTAGGCTTGTGTTAAAAGGGTTTTCTCAAAAGAAAGGTATTGACTTCAAAAAATATTTTCTCCTGTTGTAAAAATGAACTCAATTAGGCTCGTCTTAAGCCTTTTGACTTCTCATGATTTAAATCTTGAGCAAATGGATGTAAATACAACATTCCCTCATGGTGACTTAGAGGAGGAAATTTACATGCTTCAACCAAAGGGGTATGAAGTAAAAGGTAAGGAGAAAATGGTTTGCAGAGTAAAGAAGAGCTTGTATGGCTTAAAGCAAAAATCAAGACAATGGTACTTGAATTTCGATCGATGGATGTTGGATCACGGATTCAAAAGATGCAACTTAGATCACTGCGTTTACACAAAGGAATTGAGAGATGGGAAGTTCATCATCCTAATGTTGTATGTAGATGACATGCTGATTGCAAGTGCTAACATGCTGGACATCAAAGACCTAAAAGAGGAGCTGTCTAAATCCTTTTCAATGAAAGATATAGGTGCTGCAAAGAGGATACTTGGTATGAAGATACTGCTCGCAAATCTCCCGCACTACTCGCTGGAAAGGGAGACGTGGAATAGCAGGTTGAACGTGTCGTTCTATCCTGTGCAGCTCTTGCAGTACACCTCTGTGCGCCTCATATCAGCGTCTTCTTGCTTCAGTATTCAAAGATTCACCTGTTGGCCTCCTAGCGCAGGCCTTTACACGAGGCATCTCTACAAATAGCATAACACCAAAAGACAATTCATTTGTTAGCACAAGGGACTTCAGATTTCAGAAAAGGTCAGTACCAAGCGAATAGGTGCATAGGAAAGAGTTGCCTTGCCTTATTCGCTCGGTAGTGACCTCAAAAAATAGTAATAGCAGGCATGACTAATATTTTTTGAGGTCACTACCGAGCGAATAGGTGCATAGGAAAGAGTTTGCCTTGCCTTATTCGCTCGATAGTGACCTTAAAAAATAGTAATAGTAGACATGACTTATATTTTCTGAGGTCACTACTGAGCGAATAGGTGCATAGGAAAGAGTTTGCCTTGCCCTATTCGCTCATTGGTGACCTCAGAAAATAGTAATAGCAAGCATGACTTATATTTTATGAGGTAACTATCGAGCGAATAGGTGCATAGGAAAGAGTTTGCCTTGCCTTATTCGCTCGATAGTGAACTCAAAAAATAGTAATAGCAAACATGACTTATATTTCCTGAGGTCACTACCGAGCAAATAGGTGCATAGGAAAGAGTTTTCCTTGCCTTATTCGCTCGGCAGTGACCTCAGAAAAAAGTAATAGCAGACATGACTTATATTTTCTGAGGTCACTACCGAGCGAATAGGTGCATAGGAAAGAGTTTGCCTTGCCTTATTCGCTCAGTAGTGACCTCAGAAAATAGTAATAGCAGATATCACTTACATTTTCTGAGGTCACTACCAAGCGAACAGGTTTGCATCCCTTGCAACAAAATACCTTATTCGTTGGGTAGTGACCTCAGAAAAGTGTACAAGCAAGCAAACAGGTTTGCATTTGCTGCAACAAAATACCAATGTGAAGGAGATGTTTAAATCCATGTGGTCCTAACTGTCATGTCGTTACCTCGCATCACCTCCCCTAATCTCAAGGGGATGGTACCATTGATTCTCTCTCCCACGTCCACCTCTCATGAAACCGCATGGCGGTACCACCCCTCACAGACCACTCACTCATAAGCCAGAGCCCAGGCTCTGCTTTTTAGGCATGTCTGAAAGTCTATTTAAGCAGCAGTTGTTTCAGAACCTCCCTCAGGGTTTCGCAAAACAACTACAAGAAGCTTAGGATAGTGGTGATGCCTTTCCAAGGTATACTCCCGCAGTGCCAGCAGCACCGCATCTGGGCCCTCCTCATGAGGTCCACCCTTGGCCCTCCCCTGATGTTACCCTTAATGCTCTCGACCGACACAGCTCGGGAGTGGATGTTGTCAACACGGGAGTCAATTCTCGAGGTAAGCTGCTCGTAATTCTTTGCTTTCTGCTCCCAATTTCCAAGCTCCTAGTTTGAAGAGCTTATTTGCTAAATGCTCTGTGCAGGATGCTAGCCTGAAGTTGCAGCAAATGTTGATTGTCAGGCAGAGGGTCTCAATCCATAAAGACTCTCTGGAAGCAAGAAGGCCTAAAGACATGCAGCGATTGCTCGCCGAGAATGGCTCTATGGAGGCTATCATTAATTGGCTTCAGGAAATGAAGGATGAAGTGCTTGAGCTAGCCAGTAAATATGAGGAAGCCATTAACTTTGCCAACAGGCTTTGTGAAGAGATAATCTGGCTGTGAAGGAAAAGGACTACATGGTTATTGCAAACCCTAAACCCCCGGAAATCAGTAGGCCACTCTTTGTAAAGTTTGAAGTGTTTTCTAACTCAAAACCCGGTGTTCAGTTGTAATTTTGTTTCTTTCTTATAAAATCAAAACACGTATTTGGCAAAAAAAAACCCCTAAATCCGCAACAAACAGGGTTTACCTTCCCCTTATCTGCTTAGTATTGACCTCTGTACTAGTAGACATCACTTAACTTTTCTTTTGGTCAGTACCAAGCGAATAGGGCTCTTCGGACTAAGTGACCTTACCTTATTCGCTTGGTACTGACCAAGGACGATGGTCAGTACCAAGCGAACAGGTGCAGCAAACAGGGTTTACCTTCCCTTATTCGCTTGGTAATGACTACACAAAATACAAGTGCACAGAAGGATAGTAAGTAGCATACCTCTTCACTGTGTGTAGAGTTCCGCGTCACTGAAGCACTGCAGAACAAGAGTAAGAGAAGGAGGATGCGCGAGAGTAAGAGGTGATAGAGTTTTCTTACCGCGTAGCGTCGATGGGGGTAGAGTTAATTAGAATGATGCGCAATAGAGGACGCGAAAAGAGGCAGAATAGTTGAAACCTGAGATGTTTGGCGAGGGTAATGCCTCAACTTAGAATGCTTACCTCGGGGAGGGTGACACCTTCACTTATGCGCGAGATTGTGGTTGGTAAATCCTACTGGATGGGAATCTGAGACCATTTATTATTGGTTTTCCTTGAGAGCGCAGCCCATGTGCCTTTTTGAGTGACCGTTTAGGGTCAGACAGACGCCAATCACCCTTGCAGTCGCCATCTCCATCTCCATCTCCATCTCCGAGTGGAACAAACAGATCGCCGCTGCCTTTGCCTTTTTTGCGCTCTTCCCCTTGGCCAACTCTCGTGATCCTGCGTTTAGAGTCAGATGCCGATCACCCTTGCATTCGCCATCTCCATCTCCAAGTAGAACAAACAGATCGCCATCGCCTTTGCATTTTCTGCGCTCTTCCCCTTGGCCACTTCTCGTGATCCTGCGTTGAGAGTCAGACTGAGAGTCAGACGCTGATCGCCCTTGCAGCCGCCATCTCCATGTCCAAGTAGAACAAACAGATCACCGTTACCTTTGCATTTTCTACGCTCTTCCGCTTGGCCACCTCTCATAATCCTTCATTGAGCGACCTGCACTGGGTCGAGTCCTTTGCTGCCGCATCGCCATCGCCATCGCCCCCCTCTGGTTCTTGCTGTTGGTGGCGTGCGACATCACCATCCAACTTGGCGCCATTGGATATTGCAGAGATAGGTTCTTTCTCCCCGCCTCTCCCCTTCCTGTGTGTTGTTAACTGTGTGCGCACCGAAGCCACTGCGTTAGGGTAAAAACGTATACATGGTTGGAATAATTACTCCTTATGTGATCGTACTGCATTCATGGTTGGAATAATTACTCCT
Source organism: Adiantum capillus-veneris (assembly GCF_014529385.1). NCBI lineage: Eukaryota > Viridiplantae > Streptophyta > Polypodiopsida > Polypodiales > Pteridaceae > Adiantum > Adiantum capillus-veneris. Next base: position 61,450,354 of record NC_140949.1, on the reverse strand, counting down.
TATGTGACCGTGTCTGAGTTTGGGCATAGTGAGTGAGTAGGCCTATAAATCTATCACTGATAACATTAAATGCTCTGTTCTTTACCACCTGCTCCGAATGCTTGGGTCATAGGACAGAACCAAGCGAATAGGGCCCTTCGGAGATTCTTGGGGCCCCTACTCGCTTGGTTATGACTCAACTAACGTCACCTCTTATCACATGAGCGCATGGGACAGAACCAAGCAAATAGGGCCCTTCTGTGATTTGTGGGGCCCCTACTTGCTTGGTTTTGACTCCACTAACGTCACCTCTTATGACATTAGCGCACGGGACAGAACCAAGAGAATAGGGGCCCTTCGGTGATTCTTGGGGCCCCTACTCGCTTGGTTCTGACTCAACTAACGTCAACTCTTATGACATTAACGCACGGGATAGAACCAAGTGAATAGGGCCCTTCGGAGATTCTTGGGGGCCCTACTCGCTTGGTTCTGACTCAACTAACTTCACCTCTTATGACATTAACGCACGGGACAGAACCAAGCGAAAAGAGACATTGAGGGGTACTCGAGGCTCAACATTCGCTTGGTTATGACACCAAATAGTTTTGGCTTACTTTTTCTTTCAGTCATAGGGATCATAGTCCTGGAGACAGACGTGAGCAAGGATACATGTGAAGAAAAACTATTCACATTCTTATATAACGCCCGTGCTCATTATCGTGCACCAGAACTATCAGGAATGTTCAATGGAGAGTTTTCTATATAGAGGATTATAGATTGCTCATTTGAGTACCTACAAACCCATTTGCAACAATATGAGGCAGTCACTTGTGACAATTCCATGACAGTTGATGGCATGAGATATGTGCATGCAGCTGACCTTGAACCTGACAAGAGTGCTTCAAGGAGACTGAATCGCTGTCTAGAAAAGTGTCCCTCCAATGCACTGCTTGTACAAGACAGGTGTATGAAGCACTTCAAAAAGTGTCTCTTAGTGGAATTCTACCATGGGTTTTTCTGTTACTTATACTTGCAGACGGATGGTGAGTTAGAGACTTCGCGGTCAACAACTTTCAGTAGTTGTCCATTGGCACCGGAGGAAGAGGTAGAGGATGTGGAGGTGCAGTTCGACCTAGAAGAAGAGCGGGTAGAGGCACTAAAGGAAACATTTGATGCGGGCTTAACTCTTGTTTCTCTATGCAGCAATAGGGTGCAAGCAAGAAAGTCCAAGTAAGGAAGTGACTTTTCCTCTGAATTGTGCTCCCAGCTTTACTATGGCGGGCGACACCCACTATGTTCTGCTCACAGATATCATGCATGAGCTCAATATACAAGAGGACTACTGCCTAGCGGCAATTGTGAATTTTTGTGAGACAGACATGGGGTTTGTGGATGATGATGGAGTGGACCAACATCTTATTGCTGACACAGCTATCTGCGACTCACAGTTCACTTCAGGGTGGAAACTGATCGAAGATACGTTCAATGAAGCGAAGTCCAGAGAGGCCAATTTACCAACAGATGAGAAGTTTGAATTGACAACAAAAAAACTCGGCTTGGAAAACATGGGTAGGCACGTGGCACCCAAAGATCAGGTAATGAATAGTCAGTCTATTCACTTGTGGGGGAGGTCGATGCTGGAAATGGACGAGAATCAGATGGTAACTTTTGTCGTGCATTCAGATGGTATTAGAGATGGCCCAGTGATAAAATATCATGATCATTTTTGTTTTGCTGCTAGGTGCTAGTGTATGACGATATTTTCCTTAGAAGAGCGGGAGGCTCACAGCAAGGGCTTGTCACTTGAGTCCAAGTCAAGGATGTGGTGTTGTCTCACTACATCAGGCGTTTCAACCACAAAAATGTTTGTAGAAACAATTCAAGTACTTGGCAATTGTACTCATCTCACTTACGGCCCATAAATTCATTGCAATTTTTATGTAGATCATAATATACCACAAGGAATACTCCGATGACAATGCAAAGTTCCCAGTGCAATGAAAGTTATTACAAGATTATGTGGTGGACACCCCCTCCCACTAAAAGCAGAAAGACTAATTCTGATTGAGAAACAATTTGCTCTACGCGTATTTGGCATTGGGTATGGGTGCCAAGCACTTAGAGTCCCCTATTTCATGTCCTACACAGCTCAGGCTCTGGCTGTAGGGGTTGAAGACCCGGAAAGCTTAGATCCATACAACAAGCGGCTGTTTCTGAGGGAAAGAAGACGCCTGATGCCTGTGGGGATGTTGCCATCAACAGAGGAACGAGCTCGTCTATACAGAGCTTGCACATTGAAGAGGTACAAAGTGAGGAAGAAGTAGGTGCATCGAAGAGGATAAAAATGACAGGCTCAGGTCCATCTTCTCCCGCTCCTGACTCATGACTGTCGCCACCTCACATGGTGCTCCGCCGCATTTGAAGCTCCCCAAGCCATCTGTTTCTTCTCTTTGTGGATGTGTTGTAAAGACCGTGTAATTTTTGAACTCTTAAGAAGTTCCTTCTGCCTTGCTCTATGAATTAGTCGGCTATAAGTCCATTGGTGTAACTCTAATAGGCTATTGGCCTTTTCTTTTCCACCCCCATGTCGAGTGTGCTTAAAATAACCCGTTCTTGCCATGTAGTGGATTTTTTCCATGCCTTGTGTGGACCATACTGATAGTGAGCCGTATGTCTTGGCAAAATATGGACCATGGTTGAACAATATGTGCTCCATTGAAATAAAACAAAATGGTCAGTAGAGTACAATTTAAAATTTTGTTTTGTCACATACGAAGAATGCCAACCCACCATGTAATGTGTGATATGTTGCCCACCCCACCCTGTAAGGTAAGCCTTTTTCCAATCTAGCAAGGCTTCTTGAAATGATGTGAGCTTACTTTGGTCCCAAGAATGCTGTTCAACGTAATGGAAAATTTTATCTAGTGATTTCCACACGTTCGCCTTGTGATTTTGGATTGCCCCACCACCAGCATTGTCTTTAACAACTTTATGTAATTGTTTCCATTTGTTGAACATGTTTCTCCTTTCTTCTCTATCTGAATCTTTGAGGCTAAACCCAAGAAACCTTCTTGCCTTCACTCCGCCTATCGATGCTTTCCTCGGTACCTTGTACCGACTTTGAGACATCTTAGGGTCCTCTTCGATTTTGACATTGCCTCCATGCAAACCAATGTCTGAGAGCACTCCCTCTACTGCTTTGATCACTCTTTTCGACTCACTCTCTGGCTTTAATGTCCATGCAAAACATATGTACAAATGAACCACCTTTTCAATTATTCGACAGAGTGCATGAAGTGTACAGACGTGAACTCTACTCAGAGGAATATCAAGCACTGGTTTAAAAGTTTTATCTTGAAGATGTCTGTTGGGAGCTCTAATCCATTGCACACTCTCAAGTGATTGTGCATTAGCCATGCAATATAATCATGGATTTGCCATAGCTGCTCCGTGTGTTATGTTGTACATACACTTAAGAGTCTTTAAGTCACCTGCTATGTGCCATTCCACTGTGTAGTCACCAAATCCTTCCACTGAAAGAACGGCTCTGTTTCTTTGTTCTCTGATGATAGAAGGAATTTGGGTTTGACTAAAAACACAATCGAGGATTTCAAAATTTTCCTTATCAACCTACAGTGAAAAATGAAAACAAAAAATCAACAACCAAATAATCAATATTTTTGTTATCATAGAGTGAACGAAGTATACCTGAAATGATCCTAGAGTTAGAATGTTGTTTTTTGATTGCACGCTGAAGTATCGTGGATCCTCTTTCGTTATTAATGGATCCAAATCTTTGTTCATGAGGGTAATGATGACTCTCTCCAACTTCTTGTTCTTTAGGACCTCGCACTCGTCGAGCTTCAAAACAAACTTGAGAACCCCACCGCACTCGTCTCGACTGATGTCAAAGAAATGAACTGCATACCTTTGCAATGCTTCAAGATCAATGAAGAGGTTGTTGTGCTCGTTAAACTGTACCTCTCTACCACCCTTGCCTAAGAAAGTTGCTTCAATATGGAATGGTGACCCAAGTTTCTCAAACACCTCATCGTTTACGTGCCGGCGAGCAGCCTTTACATGTGATGGCTTTGGCAGCAATGATCCTCTCTGTAGTTTATTTTGAGACTTTTTAGCTAATGCTTTGAAGAGTGCCCTGTATCCCATCTGGGAGATGCAACACTCATCAAGTATTGCTTGCACTTCCATTGGTTCCAGCTGATTCTCGTTCATGAAGGAGGTAAGCAGCCTCCCTTTCAACTTACAAATTTTTTTCTGAGTTATCATCTCTTCAACTACTTCTTTTGGAACTAAACGACTGTAATGCACTCCGGCATTGAAGCCTGCACCGTTCGAGTTTGGATGCAGTAAAGACCTGCCAAAAAAGCACAATGCGTTATGATCATGTATAGGAAAGTAAGTGTATCCATTTCTTAATGAAGCACATTGAAGAAACAAACTTCGAGTTACCTTAAAGCTCGTATTCATTTTTTCAGGCCACCACTACCAACCTTCATGTTCTCAATGTTGCACAGATCTTGTTTTGTTTTCCGACTACCAAGCACAGTGTCTTTCTCTCGCAAACTTGTGATCTTCTTCTCAAGGCCTTGGATTGTCTCTTTGTTTGATGAAATCTTTTGAGAGCATGCTTCATTAAGTTTCTTCAGCTGCATGTTCTCCATCGCCAGGAAGTTTCTTTGCCTTTCTGTATTCAATCCTCTCATTTCCAAATGTTCGGTGTATCCCAATAGCTAATCCTTGCCATCGCCTGTGAAATGTAAGAGGTTAGTGATATTAGCAAAGGGAGGTGGCGCTTTTTTCGTAGGATCCTTTGGATAAATAGACCCATCGGTCCACAAATCCAAATGATGTTCCTTGTTTGTCCTTCTAAGTTCTTTCTCCCGTTGAGATAAGAAAGACTCCCTCCTACGTTTCGGCAACGGTGCATACTCTTGCAATACATCAACATGAAGATGATGTGTGTTCTTTCTTTGGGTAAGTGTTAAAGATGAAGGGGCTGAGGATTGTAAGTTCAAATTAGTGTTTTCATCAGGAAAAGATGCGTTCTTCATTCCTAGAGTTGATAGAGAAGAAGACGGAGAAATGTCTCAGGTTTTGGGAGGGAAAGCCATATTCTCAAGTTTAGAGTTGATAGAGTTCGTGTGGCTTATGTTTTTGGAGGGAACGCTTGTAAGTTGGAATTTCAAATCATTAGTCATACGGTTAGTTGGATTCCTGACAAGAGAACGAAGGATAAGAATGATAAAGACGGCGGCTACCTACCAAAGAATGTCATTTTGGCTTTTTGTTGCGCAGAAAAGTATCACATAAAATGCACAATTTAAAATTTTCATTTTCTCTCTCTAAGCCGACGTGGCACTTCTTACAGGGCCCAAAAGTGAGTCCAACTTTCTCCTAATGGTTATCTCTCTGCTTTTTGCTATTCTTAGCTTGTGCTTTTGGCTCTTGAGAGCCTATATAAAGGCCCCTCTTCCTTCACTTTCAGGAACACACACACAGAAGTTCTCAAGAGCTCTCTTGCCATAACGCCGGAGTTACCTTCTCTTCCTCAACTTCTCTCATTCAACCTCTCACCCTCAACCCATCTACCACCATCGTGTTGTCCCTTGGATTGTTGAGTTCTCTTCCTCTCTCTCTTACAATCTTCTCGGCAAGCAAGAAAACCATAACTCTGCTTTTCACGACAAACAAACTCTGAGATGCTATAGACGTCCGTGGTGACTTGGTAACACTTACTTTTTCTTATTTTTGTAAAAAAAAAACATGGAGACGAAACAGAAGAGTAGGGGAGAGGTTTGGAGGATATATTCTTGGCATTTTTTTTGGATGTGTGCCTTGAGGAGGAAGGAGAGAAAGAGGAAGAAGAAGGATTTTTTGGCGAGCCGAGGAGATCCACTATTGTTGCAAGCTTCCCAGAGTCAAGCTCTACCACAACATTGACATCGATGGTTAGAGACAAGAAAAAAGGAGTAGTAAAATTCATTATACAACAGGGTTTTGAACTGGATTGCACCCGAGCAAGCGGCATAAGCTTGCTAATTGTTTGAATGAGCTTATCAAGGAGTATGCCGATCAGATTTTAAGCATATGATTGATTAGTTTTGTTTCACTTATTGGGTTCTTGGATTTGGATAAACTTACTATTCTTGATTGTTAAATTTACTCTAATGAACTCTCTCTCTCTCTCTCTCTCTCTCTCTCTCATTATCTACAATTGATTAAAACTACTCTTATTTACTATCTTAACACTCTTAAATAAGCTATCTTAACTCTTCTCACAACCAAAGGTCTGATGCTACCTGATCTCCTCTTGAGCAATAACTTTCTTGAAAATATTTGATATATATATATATATATATATATATATATATATATATATATATATATATATATATAGAGAGAGAGAGAGAGAGAGAGAGAGGGAGGGAGAGAGAGAATTTTTTTTTTGGGGCATCTGCTCACTAGATTCCAAAATGTGCTTGTCGAATTTTTCTCACCCAAAAAAATCCTCCCCATCTAAGTAGTGCTACAACACTATAATTGGGGGCATAGTGCTTAACACTTTTATCTGTTTGAGAAATATGCCACATGGTTGCTGCACCACAATGTGAGAGGGGAAACAAAAGGTCGTTCCTCCCCTTCCCTTAGATGGGACACGATGTGGTGTCTATGTTTTTTGACATTTTAAATTCAATGGCGGAGTGATTTCCCCATTTGAGCAGCTCTACATGATTTGTGAGCTTCTTAGATGTCTAGATTCAAAGTGTGTCCATACCTTTTTAAAAGGAAAATCATCATATTTGTTCTCTTAAAATGTACTACTTAGATGTAAACATTTTCTAGCTTTAAAAAGGGAAGAAGTTTCAAATTTTATAACCTACTATCTTGTTTCCTTGTATCTCATAGTGTGCCAATGCTTTGTAATGGAAGAAGAAGGTTCAAGGTGGCATGTACTTGTTGTAAAACCTTTTGTTCTATTAATATAGAGTAATTACAAGATGAAATATATCTAGTCTTGTATGTGTAGCACAAATGAGGTGTCCAACCAACTATTCTAAACATGAAAGGATATTCTAAAACATGTCTAATATCATATCTCGATTACTTTATGTTTTTTCTAGTTTGGTGTGCCTATTGTGTTACATGTACTTGTTGTAAAACCTGGGGGATTCACTATGTAGTTCCGTATCGTATCACATGCGTGTCAGGAAGAGGGGGTTTTAATTAGGGGTTCCATAAACGAATACCATACATGTAACCCCCTACTTCTTTTTTGATGTCTACCGTAGGTAGAGAAGGGGGGGGGGGGGTGGGTGATCTACAAATCTGCATGAGAAACCACAATGAGAGCCGTAAGGAAAGCCATTTGATATAGAATAGGTCTGAGAGAGGATGTGCTTGAGCATGTGGCAGAAGTATATAGGAATCATATGCTAAGAAATAATCTCTCCTTGGGATCTATTCCTGTCATTGTTATTGCTGAAGATGAAAATGCCATCAAAAGAATGGTTAGATATATAATAGAAAATGGACTTGTTGGATTTTGTGAGAAAAAGAAGGGACACATAGTACACCAAATTTTCTTGTGCGAGTTGGCAAAAAAGAAGATGGATACAAAAAATTAGTTGATTCTTTCCAAGAGATTGAGATTTCACATTATGCTAGAGTTTTGATTGCAAATCCTCTTATTGATTGTCTACCAAAGTTTGTTCTTTTAGTTCAACTCACCTGCAATAGGTTTGACTCCTTGTTCATAAGAGAACAATGGGATGGAGTATTGTCATATTGGAATGTATATTTGAAGAATGTGGTTACTCCTTTAATCAGTCATGCCTCCGATGGGGATGCTCGACGGAGGAAGATCATGATTTAGGACTACACCTCCGTTGCAAGTAAAAGGTTCTCAATCCCTTGGAAAGGTTGGTCATTAACAACTAACATGGATGTTGATGGTAACATCTTATATTTGCATGAATCCGACTTTATTCACAATGGAAAGAAGTTAGTCAATCCAATGGACAATGCTCCAGAAGACTTGTTCTTGGTAGGGATCTTGCTACCTTGAACCACGTGGATTTTATTTACCACTGTTTCAAGGCTAACGAGCACAGATTGCAAGAAGGAGATGTTGAGACAAAGGATCGACAAAATTGGAGGTCTGCACAAAGACTTGCAGGAAAAAAAGTGCAAGCATGCTTGAAAGCTATGCGGGATGAAGGAGGTATCCATCAAGAAAGGACTTTGGCAATAGAGATGTATCTTTCAATAGTGGAAATCTATATTGATATATTTTTGTCTACAAATCTCAGGCCGTTGGAAAGGTTTCATTCTTTCTCAAGTATGCAAGACAATATTTTTACACTAAATGGTATGAAGCACACTTGTACATTTCAGGAGAACTATGTAAATATATTCTTTCAATGTAATCTTTACAGTCTCTATATATGTTTCCAGGACCTGGTGCACATGGATTATGAACCAAGATGCATATAATCTAAAGAGACCTTTTTGGATATCTAATTAACATGTCACTTTGTGATTCTCTTGGTCAAAGTGTTCAAAGAGAAGTATCCTAAGTTAAAAGTTCCTTCTCTTCAACTGGTTCTGATGCTTGCGAGAATTTCTTTAGCAAAGTTGGTGGCATGGTCAAGAATAAAAGATGTTATGATGGATGTGACTTATTGAGTAGTGCAGGGCACTAAACATAATTGCCAAGATGCAAGTAAGAGAGACACTTGTTTTTCTAGCGTCCCACTCCAAGCAATAAAGCATATTGTTTAGTATGAACCATGCACATGGTGTTGCCATGGTTGATCTTGGAGATTTGAAACTATGTGGCTACAGATGAGCATATAGTACATGTTTTAAAAGAGGGATTACAAGAAGCAAATGTTATTTGTGGCTTGTTAGGTCTTGGCTGCATGGAGGGTGGGAAGAAATAGATCTTTCATGTCTATTCAATACAGGTGTCCTACTTGAACTCTTAGAAGCAAATGACGTAGATGACATTCCTCTTGAGGTCACTGAGGAAAGATATGAAATGAGTGTATGTGTTGAAGATGAAGTTTGTGCGATTGAATTCTGTCATATTATGGACTCTGTAATCGCTGAAGATGAAAAAATTGCAAGTGATATATCCCCTTTTTTGGAGATTGATGGAAAGAAAATATACAAAAGTACTCTTGTTAATCAGTTGAATGGAAACCCTACATTGTCCAAGGATAGACTAAATAGGGTGAAAACTAGCCAAGGATAGACTAACCTGGGACTTGCTTCTCAATTGGTAAGAAACAAAAGATTCAAACAGGTGATGCCTTGTAGTAGGCTCAGATTGTGCTATTTTTTTTGAAAGTACCTCTTCAAAGGAGAATTCAAGTGTCGAAGGAAAGGAAAACTTGGGAGTACGATTCACAAAAGGTACCTAGTACTTTAGGCAGGACTATGTCAATGAGAAGAAAGATGGGCTATGCTTTGAAAGGTAATAGATTTAATTGATCTTCTTGATCATCTGGGGATACATTTAGCATGGTATCAAAAAGAAAGTGAACAAGGAGCTACACTTGCGACCTTATCGACAATCAATGTGTCCCCTTGGAATCAATGATTTCCATTGCTAATTTATCATATGATTTGGAGACAAGGAAATATCAACTTGATGCTAATGATTGTAAGATCTTCAATGACTACGTAAAAGGTATCATGTTCTACACTAGTGATTTAGTCTAACATGTTTTTAGATGTGTACTGATAAACATAAAAGAGACCAATGATCTAAAAGATTTTACTTCATTTCTTTTTTACAAAAAAATTACTAGAGAGAAGCTTAGTTTGAATCCATGGTTTGTTGCAAACTAAAACAAGCTTTGGAGGGCTTTGAAGATCCACGCCACTCTTCTCAAGATTTGGTGATGTTTTTACAGGAGACTATGCCATTATCGTAATCAATATCTAGAGAATTTATCCATATTGAGATTTCATTTTTTTTTTCATTTTTGAAGCCTCAAATCCCTTGTAGGAATCCTATTGAGTAGGAGACATACTTATGATGAGATTTTGAAATTAGTGGCAATGTACGAATGAAACTTTCATAATAACTAATATCTAATTCTCCTAAATGATTTTCTCATGTTGAACTAATCATTTAATATGGGGAAGTACCAGGGGAGAAAAAGCTAGAATATCTAATTCTCCTAAATGATTTTATCATGTTAAACTGATCATTTAATATGGGCAAGTACCAAGGGAGAAAAGGCTAGAATATTAGTTAAGCTGGCAGACCGGCCACAATAGGGATCCAAAGGAGGGAAAATAGGGATCCAAAGGGGGGTCCATATGCAAAAGAGTAATGTGCAACAATGGGCTTCAAAGACCCTGAGGTTCAGCCCATTAAGACTTCCAAAATGCTAAGGTTCCAAAATTCCATGTTAAGTCCAATGGTCAAACCTTAGGGATATTAGATGCTTTGTAAGTGTACACAAAGTCTTCCTAGATCCCTACATAGGAGGGGGCAAGCCCTTTTAGTAGGGGATGAGAGAGAAACACACACACACACACACACACACACACACACACACACACACACACACACACACACACACACACACACACTATTGCAAGCCCTTTACACAAAGGGAATAGGGGACACATGTCAGCTCCCTAGCCTAGTTGCCCCCAAGGTGCACTCAAATCCTATTGGATGGCCATAGAGGTGGACCAATGATAATTAGGCTAGAGTACATTTAGTTTAATTCATTTTTAAAAACTTGATAAAAGAACCAATAGGAATTAAGCTCTCTAGAAGACCATTGGACAGTCTCCTAAGGGGTCCAATGAGCATTCAGCAGCCCAATGGCTTGCCTGCTTCCTATTGGCTAGAAGACAAGGGGTCCAATGAGAGTTAAATTGAATTATTTAAGTAACTAAAGCTCTCAAAAAAGGGGAAAGGGGGACATTTGTCACAAGGCTATTACTTATGCTTCTCAATTATCATTGGCTAAGCTTTGCAGGATCCAATGTGGTGCCAACATGAGTAAAATCCAAGAGGGGTCGACCAAGAGAGAGGGGGGGACTAATTTTGGAAGGCATCATCACACACACTCTCATGTGTGAAGCAAGAAGACTCTCTCTCTCTCCTTCTCAAGATTTAATAGAAAGCTCATCATCTACTCCAAGCTTGTGAGAAGGGAGGACTACACCAACAACTTTTGGCTTTGTGATGCAAATCCAACCAAGAGCCAAGATTCAATGCATGCTCATCTCCTCTACCATGCTAATTGCTAAGCTATGCTAAAATTTTATGAGTGATTATGTGAGGAGATATACTTATTTCTCATAATCTGCTCTCTTACCCCGCTAGCTCTCACCATCTTCAAAGGTGTGTGAGGTCTTGGGTCTTAGATCATGAGGGAATTGATGTTGTGTTTTATAAGTGTGTTCATGGTGCTTGAAACTTCCATCTTCATTGCACCGGCAAGTTATTGAAGGAACACAAAGTATTGTATTGTAAAATGTCTCCCTTGATGGGGGAAACCTATAATACAAAGCCTTTTGGAGGGGGGACCGGCTCCATGTAAATCCGGTCCTCAACTGTTGTCAATAGCTTAATTTCTCTCTCTTTTGAAGTATTGGTCATGCCTATCTAACTAAGTGTTATGCTTTTTGTTGCTCTCTCCATCCAAGCACTCTTGCTATGCTCATTAGGAATCTATTCTAATGAAATGCTCACTATGTTCATGTTATTTTCTGCTACAGACAAGTCTCTAGTCCATTAAATGTTACATTGGTATTAGAGCTCAAGGTGTCTCTTTTCTTGCTCAAGAAGGGAGGTCCTCAAGCTAACCATAAATGGTTGGTATTATTAATTGCAATTGAGTAAGTAAAATAGGGATTTTTTAGCCTTGCAGTGTGCCTTCTTTGTGCAGATAATGGGGCATCACCGTCGAGAGCTATGGGTTTACTAGTGGAGTCCTACGGGGCTTGCCTACGGCTTAACCACTATTGAGCTATTAGAAGCTTGACAGGAGCTGGTACTATTTTGGTGTTGAAAGACCCTCTTTTCTATTCCTTGCAATTAATGATATTCGAGCCACGGGTACAGGAGCTTGAGTGCTTTTCTAAAGGGGTAAAGAGGAGTGGCAACTAGGCTTGAAGTGCCAAAGTACACCTATAAATATTACACTTAAAAATTGTTAGAATGGCTGACAATGGTAAAGAGAGTGAAATTAATGTTGATAGCTTTGATTTTGCTAATGAGCAGGCTACTAGTGATGTCCCTATGCTTGTTAACTACCTTGTTTCTAGGCTTCAACAAGCCATAGGCAATTCATCCCTCCAAAGTGAAGTGCGATGGCAGATTCGTGCTCATGGGATTCTCCAAACTCCCCATCATGAAGAGAGAGTACCTAGGAAGCCTCCTTGTGAGACTTCCAAAAGAGGCCTCTCTGCGATTCGGGAAGAAGAAGAGGATTCGTACGAAGGGCTCAAAAATTTTACCTCTTGATGACACATCTCCTTCCCAAAGGAGAACCCAAGAGCCCCCACCAAAAGAACAAGAAAGAAGTGAGTCTCCTGCCACCTCGGCAGAGATGGCTCCACAAAGATGACGGGCAAAACACTCTCCATCACCTCCTAAACGGAGAAGACCATCGCACACTTCTCCACACCATAATTCACAGAGGGATGACAGAAACCAAGAGAAGAAAAAGGCAATAAAGAGGTCACCTTCTTCTCCATCTTCTTCATCTTCTTCCTCTTATGAAAGTGATGGGAAGACCAAGGCAAGAAAAAGGCAAGAAAGAGGTCACCCTCTTCTCCATCTTCCTTAAATTCTGCATCTGGTGAAGAAAGTGATGGTGCAACTTTTGAACCACCAAAAAGAAGAGGCCATAGGAAATCCTATGCCGCGTGGAAGAGGTCGTCCAAGCTCAAGAAGTCCAAAGAGGGAGGAAAGAACATCTCTTTCCTTACCTACGATGGCACCTTTGGTGCTACGGACAAAGTCTTGGCTTTCATCCAACAATTTGATGTGGCGTTTGGAGATGAGGGTTTCACGGAGTCCTCTAAGCTATGCCATGTAGCTATGCATTTTCAAAAGTTTGCTAGGCAATGGTGGTTTAGCCTACGGGCAAACGATGAAGCTCCACGAACATGGAAAGCTTTAAGAGCTTCCATCATGAAGCAGTTTTTGGCTACCTATGCCAAAGAAAAAGTACTCACGGAATGGCGAAGCTTGAAGCTCTCTCCTTATGAATCTATTCATAAATATGTAGACAAGTTTTGGGACTTACATCTCAAAGCCACTGTCTTCAAAAAGATGGATTTCAGAGAGCAAAAACAACAATTTTGTGCGGGCTTAACTGAAGATATGGCGGAGTATGTCAACTCCCAAAGACCACGAACCGTATCTACGGTCATACACCATAACCATGGTGGCTTCACAAATCAATTTCCAAACAGGGGCTAAGAGAAATCTTAAGCCCACAAAGAACAAGGACCGTAACAATGAGCCTAAGGGGAAGGACAATGTCCAAAAGTCTCCTAAAGGCAACCTAACAAAAACAAAGCTAAGGAGAAGGGAGTTTATAAAGGCAAAATAAACTCTCTCTTGAAGAACTTGAGCGTTATCGTAAAGATAACCGTTGTTTCAAATGCGGCAAGCAAGGGCATGTGTACCATGCTTGCCCCCAAAAGAACACCCGCCATGAGCCTCCTAGAGCTACCTTGGTTGAAATCCAAGAAGAGAAAACTCACCACAAAGGATCTCCTCTATGCCATGCTTGGGGAAAGGTAAGAGAACATGATGCTTTTATTCTTTTTCACCCTAGTTCTACTCACAATTTCATATCCACAGGGTTGGCCACCAAGCTAGGCATCCAAGCCTATGAGATGGGAAATGTCCTACTCGCCGATGGTGATTTCAAGGGGCAAAACGCAATCACTCCCTTAATCAAGAAATTGAGGCTCCATGTCCAAAGCTATGTGGACAAAGAGGACTTCTTTATCTCTCCTCTCAAGCATGAGGACCTAATCCTAGGGGCACCATGGTTTGATCCCATGGCTGCCAATGTTAAATTCCCTAAAAGGAAAATCTACTTTAGGTTCAGGGAAAAGGATATGTACATAGATGCCAAAGAGTTGGAAAACACCATGCCCATTGTACATATGCAAGATTTCAATAAGTCAATAAAGAGCTCTATTTCTGTGTACATGATTATTGTTGATGATTCTCAAAATGAACCTAATGATTTAGCAAAAGAAAATATAAATAATCACAAGGAATTAGAGTTATCCAATTTTCTCAAGGGATTTCAAGATTTTTTTATTGAGGACATCCCTTGTGAACTACCTCCTAAATGAGGCAATGATGACCATGCAATTGAACTTCTTCCAGGAATTTCACCGCCTACTAATAAACCTCCTTATAAAGTTTCTCTAGCTCAACAAGAGGAGATTATGTGGCAAGTGCATGAGTTAGTTGAGAAGGGCATGGTTAGGCCTAGCTCATCTCCATTTTGTTCACCCGTGATATTGACAGGAGCAAAGCGAACCCCAAACCCCGACGGCCTCTAAAACGTCGGGAGCCGGATGGCGCGCCTCGAACCTGTCATGGTAAAGCGAACAGGGGGCACCACCTAGCTTTAAGCGGCTAGGACGCAAACCACAATGATATGAACATTGCGAGCTTACACACGGAGAGGGAGAGAGAGAGAGAGAGAGAGAGAGAGAGAGAGAGAGAGAGAGAGAGAGAGAGAGAGAGAGAGAGAGAGAGAGAGAGAGAGAGAGAGAGAGATTTGCAAATGATGAAAACCCTCGGGGGTGTGAGGGAGAATTATTTCTGCAGTATTTACAAATGGCACGCCGTGGTGATAGAGAGGTAGGGAGAAAAGATGGTGCAAACTACTTGGTGCGCTCTCTAAGATGACTCAATGGTTGTGGAGCTTGCTATCAAGAGCGTGTATACGTGTATGCATCGACCATTGGAGTCGAGAGGTGGACGTGGCTCCCTTTGCATGGTGCAATTCCCAAGGCAAACCCAATACACAAGCCCCCACCCCGTGATGGTGATAGTGTCAACTCTTCCCACTACACTCTACCAAGTGCTGACTTCTCATGGACTGCCCCCCCCACCGATAGTGACCTCTCAGTGCCAATTTATAGGTGTTGGCTGCTTGGATTATGCTAATCCCGGTGTGATTAGGGTAAGCTTAATCGGGGAGACAAAGCAAGTGGTGGGCCCGGTGTGGTTGACCCTTGCTTTGTTTTGGGAGGTTATTAAAAGATGAGAATCTCTAGGTGGGCTTTTGTGACCATCACCTAGAGAGAGGAAATTTACAAAGTGGGATTTTACAATGGCTTGGGTGAAAACTGAAGAAATGATGAAAGTAACTTATAAATTACTGAAAATAGCGGCGTGGTTGCGTGTTGCTGGCAAACGGTGTGTTGCCAGTACGTCGGTGTCGAGCGTACTTCTTTTTGGGGTCGGCCTGGGTATGCCTTCGACGCATTTCTCTTTTTTGTTGTTCGCGGCGCATGCTTTGGGTCCTCCTTCTTTTTCGTTGTCGTCATAGTCGTGGAATCCTTCATTTTTTACTTATATTTATGTGCGTATATGCGTGTGTGTGTGTGTGTGTATGTATGTGCATGTGGGCGGATGGGTATATATATATATATATATATATGGGTGCGCATGCGTGAGTGTGTGTGTGTATTTGTATGTGTGCGCAAGCGTGCGGTGGGAAAGGGGCTTATCTATATAATGTATATATATATATGTTTTTTTTTTCTGTGTTGGCAGCGAATGGCAGCTACACGAAGATGGGGGGTGGGGGGAGATGGTGTGTGTGTGTGTATGCGTGGGGTGTGTGTGTGTGTGGTGTGTGTGTTGAGAGAGAGAGAGAGAGATAGAGAGAGAGAGAGAGAGAGAGAGAGAGAGAGAGAGAGAGAGAGAGAGAGAGAGAGAGAGAGAGAGAGAAGAGCTCTGTGCTGCGCCTTCTACAGGCCGAGAGGGAGAGAGAGAGGGATTGCGGGCAGGGTGGAGCCGAAACAGAGCGCGAGAGAGGGAGAGGGGATTGGGGTGGTGAGTGAGGGAGAGGATGAGGGTGTGAGAGGGTGTGGTGTGGAGGGAGAGTGGGCTCCGGCTCCTTGCGCTGCGCCTTCGGGCTGAGAAGAACGAGAGAGAGAAGGGGATGAGGTGGGGTGGATAGGAGAGAGAGAGTCTCTATGGCGGGTGCCCACCATGGGTGGGAAGAGAGTGTGTGAGGGGGGGGGGGGGGGGGGGGGGGGGGGAGAATATAAGCGGGCCAAGGGAGGGGGAATGAGAGGGTGACGGGGGTGTGGTTAAGAATATGGGAGAGCGAGAGTTCACATGTGGCTCGACACGGAGGGAGCGCAAGAGGGAAAGCGAGAGAGGGGGTCAGGGTGAGTGCTCGAGGCTTGCGCTTGGCCGAGGGTGGCCAGTAAGGGGGGGGGGGGGGGGGGGGGGGGAGAAATGGAGGGTGAGGTGAGAGAGAGGATATGTAGGGAAAATGAGAGAGAGGGAGGGGGGGGGGAATATTTCATTCAATGCCCATCAGGGAAATAACTACAGGGAGAGAGAGAAGGGGTATCTGAAACCGAAGGCGGCCGTCTAGGCTAGGGTATAGACAAGCGGGGGCCTGAGGGTGATAAGGGCGGGGGGGGGGGGGGGGGGGGGGGGTGCCATGCCCGTAGAGGTGTCGTGAGGATTGACCAGGCATTGCCGAGCCCTCCAACAATGTCGCCAAGGTCCCAACAGAGAAAAAATAAGTTTTTTTTTCTTGTTTTTTCTTTTATTTTCAAAAATTGGCCATCATTAGCCCTCTCCCTTTGGCTAGAGGCATTCATGCTTCTAGCCCTTCCTCTGCATCTTCAATTGTGGAGTTAGAGGGTTCTCCGTCCTCTGGAATGTTTAGCATGAATTCTGGATCAAACCTAAGAAAATACCTTTTCGGTCCCAATCCATTGACCCTAGTCTTGTGAATTATCCCATCTGCTTCCCATCAGCTTATAGTTGCCGTTGTCATAGCGTTTCTTGATGAGATGAATGGCCCTTCCCATCTGGGTTGAAATTTCTTGTCCTTCTTGGTGTCGAATTTGTTGTCGTATCTCAGCACTAACATACCTTTTTCCAGTCTCTTTTCTTTAAGCCCTTGATTGAAGGTGAGCCGGCGTCGTTCTGCTTGCGCTGCATAGTGATTGATTGCTTCTTCCCTATCTAGTTGGAGTCTCTCCAGATCCAAGATGTGGTTTCGGAGATTTACAATCGGGCGATGTATCTGGCTAGCCAAAACTCGTAAGCTGGCTATCTGTACCTCAATGGGTAGAATTGCCTCCTTCCCATAAACTAGATGGAAAGGGGTGAAACCTAGTGATGTTTGGAACGTTGTTCTGTAGGCCCAAAGAGCTGCCATGAGATGTTTATCCCAGTCCCGTGTGTGATTGTTCACCTACTTTGTGATGATTTTACAAATCATTCCATTGACCTTCTCTACCAGACCATTGCATTGTGGATAGTATGGTGTGGAATGTCGGTGTGTGATGCCTAACTTCTTCATAAGTTCTCCCACCAAATCACCTCTGAATCTTGGTCCTCTATCTGATATTATCTCAAGAGGAGTGCCAAAACGGCAAACGATATGCTCAAAAATGAACTTTACCACCTCTTGGGCTGTAATGCGGGTGGTGGCTGTTGCTTCTGCCCATTGAGTCATGTAGTCTACACCCACTATGATGTACAATTTACTTGATTGGGCCCTTGGTAAAGGACTGATTGCATCTATTCCCCATTTCTCAAATGGACCATATGAGATGATAGGAGTTTGTGGCTTGTAGGTTAATGTTCGATCACTGGCCACTTGACAAGCCTTACATGTTTTACACCAATGGTGTACATCCCTATTCAAGCTAGGCCAAGAGTATCCTGCTTGTAGAATCTTCGTACTGGTGATGTCTAGAGAAAAATGACTGCCGCAGACGCCATCATGGCAACTTGAAATTACCTCTGTGATCTCACTGGAGGTTGGCACCCGCCTGAGAATTTGATCCTTGCCCTTACAATACAAGTGGTCATTTACAAGGCGGTACCTAGTAGCCTTCCTTACCAGCCACCCCGTTTCTGGCCTTTGGTGTATCCTTCCGGACATTCTCCTGTATCTAAAAAATTGATGATATCAGGCATAGCATCACTACCTTGGAAGAGGGGTAGCTTTAGTTTGATTGCTCCTACGGAAACGTCTTGTATTCTCTCTTTGGCTAGAGCATTTGCCTCCTGATTTTCTACTCTGGGAACATGAAATAGTTTCACTACTTCAAAATTCTTTAGAAGGTCCTTAACTTGGCGGAGTTGACCAAGTAAAACCCGATTCTTACAATCCCAGGTGCCATTTATCTGCCTTATCAAAAGCAAAGCATCACCAAACACATTTAGGCGCTGAATTCCTTGTGAAATACATTGTTCCAACCCAAGAATTAGGGCTACATATTCTGCTTCATTGTTGGAGTGGGAGTGTAATAACTGCCCGATGGAGAATACTCTCTCTTGTTGTTCGTTGAAAATGACTATGCCTGCTGCTGCAGAGTGATCCATTGTTCTCTTGTATGCTCCGTCAAAGAAAAGAGAGTGAGCTCTTTCTAGCCTAGGACTCTCTACCATTGGTGTTTCTTCCTTTGCTTCCTTGTTGACCTTCAGCTTCTTCTCATAATGGCGATGAGTGAGAATTCCCGCTAAACTAGCCCTGGTGGAGTTTTCTACTTGCATGGTGTAGTCAAACTCTTGTAATCTAATCAACCACTTTGAGATCCTAGATGAGACATCCATGTGTCGCATTACATATGGGAAAACCTCTTCCATTGTCAGGATTACAAAGGCTCTAGGCACGAGATAGGAGCGGAACTTTGTGGTAGCAAACATTAGTGCCAGAACCATGTGTTCTAATTCGGTAAATCCCTTTTCTGACGGGGTCATGACACGACTAGAGAAGTAAATAGGACGCATGAAAAAAGTTTGGGGGTCCTTTTGCATTAGCACGGATCCGAGTGTATCACTTCCTACACTAGGGTTCACATAAAATGGCTCGTCCCACTTAGGAGGTGAAATTGTGGGAAGCTTAGCTAGGATTTGCGTTACCTCAGTAAAATGCTGCTCATTCTCTTCACTCCATGAGAAGACATCCCTCTGGGTGAGTTGTTGTAGGGGAAGGACCACTTGAGATAGCAAGTGAATGAATCTGCATAAGTATCTTACCTTCTGAAGGAAAGAAACCAGCTGCTTAGCGGTGGTGGGTGACGACAAAGATACCAGGGCTTGAATCTTGCTAGGGTCAGCCTCAATCCCTTTTGCTGAAATTACATGACCAAGGAGAGTGACTTTGCTTTCACCAATGTGACACTTATCCACGTTGAGATGGACACCCAAGGTTTGTAGCCTTGTTAAGCCATCATAGACGATGCTTAAATGAAGGGCTCGTGAGCTATAGATGCAAAAATCATCTATGAAAACCCGTATTGATGTTCCAAAGTAGGGTTGGAAAACAAAAGTCACATAGCGTTGAAATGTGGCCGGGGCGTTAGTGAGGCCAAATGGCATCACTCTGTAGGCAAAACATCCCCAAGGTGTGATGAAGGTTGTCTTCTTCTGATCTTCCTCCGCAATGCTAATCTGGAAGTATCCTAAGTAGTCATCGCACACTGTGTATCGTTCATGACCTGCCACTTCATTGAGTATTTCATTCTGGAATGGGAGGGGAAAGTGATCCCTCTTCGTGGCTGCATTGAGAGGTTTATAATCCACATAGACTCTCCACTTACCTTTTTTTTTTTGGTGTGATTACTACTGGGGAGACCCATTCTGAGTCTTCGACAGGGTAGATGAAACCTGCTTGTAGCAAACTTCTCACTTCCTTAAGTAGTGCCTCTTGTTGGATTACTCCAAGTCTTCTGAGATTTTGTACTACGGGTTTACTGCCTTGCTTGAGTTTTATGTGGGGTTGCACTACTGTAATTCCTGTGATCTTATCATAGCCATCAATGAACAAAGTAGTGAAGTTACCTAGCATGGAGACATACTCCTTCCTTTCTTCATCGGTTAACTCATTTGAGAGCATTTTTGTAACTTACTTGCATCCTCCAAGGACTGCATACCTGATGATCCCTCTTGGTTTGTCGGGGGTGTTTCAGATTGTGTCAATCTTTTTGGGTCTTTAAGAATGACCCCCATCACTTTGATGCTACTGTCACTTCCGTCGGTGGTGGTCGTCTCTTCTCCTAAGGTAGACGAATAGTCGCTGGTGGACTCATCTTCTGAAGCCTCCAAGATCATGTTGCGCTGCTTTCCAGTCCTCATGTCGTAGAATATGGACTTCCCTTTAGCGTCCTTCATCTGAATCATCCCGGTGCTCCAGTCTTGTTTAGCTTCCATAGTCACTTTGTGTGGCATGACGAAGATTTCTACCTCCACTTCTGTATTGAATGCTTTTACTTTGACCGCATTTACAATGCCCACGCATTTCACTCTTACATTGTTTGCCATCTTGGCTCGGCCTACTTACCTCTAGACCTAGATGGTGCATCATCTTTTCACTCATGACGCATATTTGCATGCCACCATCTATATAGACATTTGAGATTCGTTGCCCCTTGATGTGGGCGTCCATGGTTGGTAGGATGTCGTCGAGATCCCTTCCAGAGATAGCCCCAGCTATCCTGGGCCTTGAATTCCTGGTACTTACCATTTTTGTCCATTGCCTCCTCATCCTTGGTGCAAGGTGGAGTAATTGGGGCCAAGTTATCTTCGGGCCCTGCATTAACACATCTTGAACTAAGTCATAGGGTTTTGCATACTCACCTAGTGAGAAGTCCACTATGTCTATCTTCCGCCGCTGTTTAGTTGCTTGCTTGCTAGACTCGGCCTTCCCTTTCATCTTCTCTTCTCTTTGAGATGCTTCTTCGTGCCTGGAAAGCTTCACTCCCATAGCATCCACTTCTTCTACCTTCGCTTTCCCTTTGTGCTTCTCTCGAACTGATTCTTCTACCTTTGCCTTCCCTTTAGTCTCCAAGCTAATAACACTCACCGCTTGGTTCACAGCAGGTGGTGGGGGTAGTGGCGGAATGAGAGGTTGGGGTGGTGGTTGTTGTTGTACAGGTGATCGAAGGATTTGGACCGGTGGGATCGGTCCTGGTTGCCTAGGTGGTGGTGGTCTTGCTCTTGGCGGAGATATCTGATTCTGTCTCCCCCCTCTATTGAAATTCTGCCTCCTCGGGTGTGGGCAATAGTACATTCCATGGCCATCTTCCCCGCAGTTGTAAAAGTGGTACTCTTGGTTCTGCCTTTGTTGTCCTCTTCCTTCTTGTGGATTCCTGCCAGGTGCATGCCCTTGTTGCACCAGATGCACAGATAAACTCTCTAGTTGGGTGGTGATGCGACTCAGCAGGTCTTGCTGCTTTTCTGATGCCTCCTGCGGTTGGACTCTATGATTGGCTGTTGCAATCACTGGGGTTGGTCGGGTCGAGCTTGTTTCCTCTCACTCATTTACTCTTGCTTGCATGCGCAGCTTCTTGTCTTTAAGGCGGGCTACTTCGACTGCCAACTCATATGTTGCAGGAAACCTTCCCTTCACCTTCTCTCTAAGCGGCGACCATACACCGGCAATGAAACGGTCCTTCTTTAGGAAATTAGGCGCTTCTTCGCCTTCCTCCAGTGAGGCAACCCATCTCTCCCATAAGTCCACAACTTTGGACTCGTAGGTGGCATACTCCAACAGACCTCCCTGCTTTAATTCTGTCAGCTGCCGAGTAGCTGCCATAGCTTCTCCGAAGTTGTGCCTCCACCAAACCTCTTTACAAAAGTAGCCCTTAACACATCCCATGCATTCTTGGTAGCCTGGGGCAATGCATTATACCAGAACTTGGCCTCTACTTTCATCAATAGAGGAAAAATTCTAAGTCGTGAAGCGTTGTCATCTTTGTTGGAGACGACACAAGCAATGTCGAAATCATCCAAAAAGTCGGTTGGTGAGATCCTCCCTTCTTTCCACTGAACGTGGGGAAAGAAACACTTGCCATGGTAGTGACTCAGGAAATTACAAATCCTTTTTTTTTTTTACATTAACATTAACATTAACAACAGTAGCAGCTCATAGCGGCTTTTTACAGGGGTGGGTGGATAGGTTAAAATAGGATAAAGATAGAAACATTAAAGGAATGATGATAATTGGGGAGAATGATAGGGTTCTGGGCATTGAGTATTTCTCCTAGTACCACCGCACCGAATAGGTGTACGATCTTTTGTTGGGGTAAAAGACTTTTCTATCTACATAGATATTAACATGCATATGCAGCAGGCATCTGAACGGGAATGCCGTTGGCCCGTTTTCCATCATGCACAGAGGGTGGAATACTTACTTATACTCTTACCGTGCCAGTGTTGATGAGTCGGCACATCCACAAGAGGTCGTCGCCTTTCATGGGCTCTACCTTTCCTTCGTTGTTCAACACGTACGGGGTGATGGCGACGCGTGTGACCACTCCCAGCCTCTTGGATAAAAGCAATTGCAGGTAATTTCCGTAGTTGGCGTGTTGCATGAATTCTACTCCATTTAGTTGCAACTCGTTCCCAGCCCACTGGGTTTCACTCGTGGTGGAAAGCTTCTTCAGGATAAGTTGTACAGTGAGAGGAGGAAGATCCTCCACTCGCTTTCCAAAACAACGAGAGCAGTAACCGAACCACTCTTCCCTAGGACATGGGAATCTTCTTACCACTTCTTCTTCCGGACTGTCGAAGTGGATTGGTAGCACTTGCATGCGTCGTGCAAATTGGTAGGCGACCTTCCGCCGCTTAGCTTCGGATGACTTCCTCTTTGGCAAGCTGGGCACAACCCGGCTTTCTGAGCTTGAAGCACTTGCTTGGACAGATGCTTCTCCCTTCGAGGTCATGTGTTTCCAGACTGGCTTATCTTCTCCTTACCTTTGGCTCGAGCAGCCCCTTTAGGCCACTTTAAGGTTATAACTTTGACTGCAGTTTCTTTAAGGAAAAGAGGCTTCACTGTTTTCTTCCCTTCCTTGATGTGAATGATTTCTTCGCAATGAATGTCGATGTAGACGATTTCAACCCTTTCGCTGCCTTCATTGTTGGCACTCATTGACAGTGTGTCTTGGTTGACAACCGTGATGGCACTTCACCGACCTCCCACCTGATGCTCTCAATTTATGGTTAGAACGAGCAACACAAGATGGAGAATTTACCTCTTGAATACCGACGACACTGCAGCTTGGTAGTAGCACTTCAATGAAGGCGGCTAGTGCCTCCTTCATCTCCTCTTCTTCCATCCTCCAGTTAGAAAATTCCTTCAGCCATTCGTCCATGATTGATAGTGGGCGTCACTTTCAGCATTGTAAACCGAAGGGTCTTAGAAAGCCCTCCTCAGTGGGGGCACCAAATGACAGGAGCAAAGTGAACCCCGAGCCCCGACCGCCTCTAGAACACCAGGGGTCGAATGGCGCGCCTCGAACCTGTCACGGTAAAGCGAACAGGGGGCACCACCTAGCTTTAAGTGGCTAGGACGCAAACCACAATGATATGAACACCGCAAACTTATGCACGGAGAGAGAGAGAGAGAGAGAGAGAGAGAGAGAGAGAGAGAGAGAGAGAGAGAGAGAGAGAGAGAGAGAGAGAGAGAGAGAGAGAGAGAGAGAGAGAGAGAGATTTGTAAATGATGAAAACCCTCGGGGGTGTGAGGGAGAATTATTTCTGCAGTATTTACAAATGGCACACTGTGGTGATAGAGAGGTAGGGAGAAAAGATGGTGCAAACTACTTGGTACGCTCTCTAAGACGACTCAATGGTTGTGGAGCTTGCTATCAAGAGCGTGTGTACGTGTATGCATCGACCATTGGAGTCAAGAGGTGGACGTGGCTCCCTTCGCATGGTGCAATTCCCAAGGCAAACCCAATACACAAGCCCCCTCCCCGTGATGGTGATAGTGTCAACTCTTCCCACTACACTCTACCAAGTGCTGACTTCTCATGGACTACCCCCCCACCGATAGTGACCTCTCAGTGCCAATATATAGGTGTTGGCTGCTTGGATTATGGTAATCCGAATGTGATTAGGGTAAGCTTAATCGGGGAGACAAAGTAAGTGGTGGGCCCGGTGTGGTTGACCCTTGCTTTGTTTTGGGAGGTTATTGAAAGATAAGAATCTCTAGGTGGGCCTTTGTGACCATCACCTAGAGAGAGGAAATTTACAAAGTGGGATTTTACAATGGCTTGGGTGAAAACTGAAGAAATGATGAAAGTAACTTATAAATTACTGAAAATAGCTGCGTGGTTGCGTGTTGCCTGCAAATGGTGTGTTGCCGGTGCATCGATGTCGAGCGTACTTCTTTTCGGGGCATTTCTCTTTTCGGGGCATGCCTTCGGCGCATTTCTCTTTTTTGTTGTTGGCGGTGCATGCTTTGGGTCCTCCTTCTATTTCGTTGTCGTCGTAGTCGTGGAATCCTTCATTTTTTACTTATATTTATGTGCGTATATGCGTGCGCGCGTGTGTGTGTGTATGTATGTGCACGTGGGCAGATGGGTATATATATATATATATATATATATATATATATATATATATATATATATATATATATATATATATATATATATATATATATATATATATATATGGGTGCGCATGCGTGAGTGTGTGCGTGTGTATTTGTATGTGTGCGCAAGCGTGCGGTGGGAACGGGGCTTATCTATATAATGTATATATATATGTTTTTTTTTTTTCTGTGTTGGTGGCGAATGGCAGCTATGCGAAGATGGGGGGTGGGGGGAGATGGTGTATGCGTGGGGTGTGTGTGTGTGTGTGTGTAGTGTGTGTGTTGAGAGAGAGAGAGAGAGGGAGAGAGAAGAGCTCTGTGCTGCGCCTTCTACAGGCCGAGAGGGAGAGAGAGAGGGATTGCGGGCAGGGTGGAGCCAAAACAGAGCGCAAGAGAGGGAGAGGGGATTGGGGTGGTGAGTGAGGGAGAGGATGAGGGTGTGAGAGGGTGTGGTGTGGAGGGAGAGTGGTCTCCGGCTCCTTGCACTGCGCCTTCGGGCTGAGAAGAACGAGAGAGAGAGAGAGAGAGAGAAGGGGATGAGGTGGCATGGTTAGGAGAGAGAGAGGCTCTATGGCGGGTGCCCACCATGGGCGGCAAGAGAGTGTGTGAGGGGGGGGTTGTCCTATTCTCTGTCTTGCATGGCGTGTCACGGATGAGAGGAGGGGGAGAAGTCAATGGTGTGGGGGGGGGGGGGGGGGGGGGGGGGGGGGGGGGGGTAATGAGGCCGAGGGGAGGGTGAGGTGAGCGGGTGGGGAAGGGAGGGGGGGGGGGGGGGAGAATATAAGCGGGCCAAGGGAAGGGGAATGAGAGGGTGGCGGGGGTGTGGTTAAGAATATGGGAGAGCGGGAGTTCACATGCGGCTCGACACGGAGGGAGCGTGAGAGAGGGGGTCGGGGTGAGTGCTCGAGGCTTGCGCCTCGGCCGAGGGTGGCCAGTAAGGGGGGGGGATATTTCATTCAATGCCCGCTAGGGAAATAACTACAGGGAGAGAGAGAAGGGGTATCTAAAATCGAAGACGGTCGGCTAGGCTGGGGTATAGACAAGCGGGGGCCTGAGGGTGATAAGGCCGGCCAATCGAAGGGGGGGGGGGGGGGGGGGGTGCCCCATGCCTATAGAGGTGTCGTGAGGATGGACCAGGCATTGCCGAGCCTTCCAACAGTGTCGCCAAGGCCCCAACAGAGGAAAAATAAGTTTTTTTTTCTTGTTTTTCCTTTGATTTTCAAAAATCGGCCATCAATATTAATGCAAAAGAAAGACGGCACATATTGTATGTGTGTCGACTATAGAGTACTAAATAGGATCACTAGCAAAAATATGTTTCCCATTCCATCGATAGAAGACCTATTTAATAAGTTGCAAGGGTCCATCTACTTCAGTAGGATTGACCTAAAAAGCGGTTTCCATCAAATAAGGATAGTTGATCAAGACATTGTAAAGACCGCATTTTGTACCGCGTTTGGTATTTACAAATACATTAGCATTTCTTTTGGCTTGACCAATGCACTGGCCACATTTAATCGCTTGATGAAGAAGCTATTCTAGCCTCACTGAACCTTTACTGGAGTGTTCTTTGATGATATTATCATCTACTCTAATTCATTAGACGAACACAAGCAACACCTCCAGGTAATATTTCAAGTCTTATGAGAGAATAAACTTTATATTAATCAAAAGAAAAGTGAGTTTTTCTTACAAGAGATTCAGTATTTAGGTCACATTATTTCTCAAGATGGCATCCAAACGGATCCATCAAAGCTAGAGGTAATAAAAGGATGGCCTAATCCAAAAAATCTTTATGAACTAAGAAGCTTTATAGGTATGTGTGCATACTATAGACGCTTCATAGTAGAAAATTTCTCACAAATCGCGGGACCATTACATGACCTAACAAAGAAAAACGTTAGGTATACATGTTCCGCCAAGGAGAACAATGCTTTTGAAAAGCTTATCTCTCAACCTGTGCTTACATTGCCGGATCTCTCAAAGCCATTTGAGGTCCAATGTGATGCTTGTGATGATTGCCTTGGAGCTGTTTTTCTCCAAGAAGGGCACGTCATAGCCTATGAAAGTCGAAGGTTCGACCCTCTTGAGCAAGCTCTAGGCATATATGAAAAGGAACTCCTTGCAGTTATACATGCCTAGACTCATGGAAGCACTACTTATTGGGGACTCCTTTCATTTTGCAGATGGATCACCAAAGCCTTAAGTACTTCATGACGTAGACCAAGCTCTCCGACAAACAAATGAGGTGGGCAAATTTGCTTTTGCAATTTCATTTTCATATTGCTCACATTGTTGGCAAGCATAACCAAGTAGCTGATGCACTCTCAAGATGGTCAAGAATGAATGCGGTTTCCATAGCAACTCACAATGACCCATCTTCTATGATTGATGAGTATGCTATTGATCCCAATTTTAGAGATGTGATTTCAGCCCTTGTGTTAGGGAACAAAGAGGAACCATTTACTTTAAAAGATGGTTATCTTCTCTATGGATATAGACTATGTGTTACCAACTCACTACGTGAGAAAGTAATGTATGAATCCCATGCTCCTCCTTATGCGGGACATAGAGGGATTTAGTCTACCCTAAAAGGGATTGAAACATATTTCTATTGGCCTGCCATGAAAGCAAACATACAAGAGTATGTTTCTAAATGTGTGGTATGCCAAAAGATGAAGTTTGATAGAGGGAAGCAACCTGGATTGCTTTAACCTTTGCCAATCCCTAATTCACCAGGGGAGAGCATATCCATGAATTTTATCTTTGGATTGCCCAAGTCTATCCATGGGAATATGAGAATATGGATGTGTTAGCAGGTACGCCGCGACGGACGATGGAGCACAGCGAGAACACAGACCAACAAACTGTCAATCCGAGGACGTAGCTGACCCGACTAGGGCATGGAGGCAATCTCTGGGTTTTCAACCCTAAGCTAGACACGAACAACACTCTACAGTCACTAAGCTAGACACGAACAACACTCTACAGTCACTAATCCTACCACAACACTACCATAAAGCAAAGAAACAGACAACGCATCCTACGAAATACTACAAGCTCGAAACAGTCTCAAATCATATCGGAATGACTCGAAATCGAAGGGCAAGACTCACAAGGACATATCCTATGTGGCCAAACACCTAAACCCTAAAAACCGTAACTGTAAGACCTCTAATCGCTGTTGGGATAGACTCAAAACAACAATTTTCAAAGTGTTCAAAACTGATCTACAAAGACATCAACACGAAGAGCTTCTCGCCCTGATTCTAACGACTACTCGATCATTCAGAACGGATGTCGTTTGAGGTACTTATGACCAAATATAGCTCGTAGCAGGCGGGCTCGCGATGTGGTCCTCGACTTGCATTGCTTGCGTCGACGCGGAGAGCTCCTCGATGCTAACACGCTCCTACTCTCATATCTGCAATGTGATTAGTGTGCGCGACGGTGTGTGTGCGTGAAGCTCACTACTGTGTGCTGCAGAACCCACGACTGTATTTTAATTGAGATAACGTAATGTGTTCTTTACAAAGCCTTAGGTTTTAGCTTATATACCAAGCCTTCAAACCTAATGTCCGGCCAAATGACCTGAATTGTCCCTAGGCTTCTACAGAGCATAATTACAAGAAACTGAGTTGGCTTTACTCATTATACAAGTATCTGCGGCCAAAATACAAGTGCCGATTTAAAATATGAGGTTCTCGTAAACATTACAAAAGTGGTCGTAATGGCTCAAAATAATAATAACGGGATATTCGATGACGTCCATGAACTCGTATCTTCATGTTGCAGCATCCATCTTCATCTTCATTACTTCATCACCATCTTCATGTGGAATCTTTACAGAATCTTTAATGGAATCTTTATGGAAAGGTTGTTGAAAGGGCGTCCTTTCAACACTCTCCCCCTCCGAATTCTTGTCGTCCCCGACAAGACCCTATGTCTTTGCTGGCCTTGATGAGTTCTTGATGTCTTGGTGTTGGTTGAAGTTGTTGTGGCAGCCTCTTCTACAGTTGGTTGCTTTGCGTGATGTTAAAGCTGCCTTGAAGTTGTACCTGTAGTGTATCTGAAGCATGGAACTCTCCCCCTCCGATTGGTTGTTGTATCTTGAACTGCATGAGGTTGTATCGACTTGTTGGTGCAGCACTTTGTTGTCATTGTAGCTCTAGTTTGCTTTTCCTAGGGTTGTTATCTGGTAGTCGTACCTGTAGGTTGACTTGAAGCTTTGTCAAGCTGTTTTTTGGCCTCTGCCTTTTGACTTGTCAGTAGATTTGCAATTAGTAGTGTGGGGATATCGTGGTTCTTCTTGTTTTTGTTGTTATAAAAAATAAAAGAGTAAAAGTAAAATATAGCGTATATACAAAATGAAGGTCTTGGATACCTGGATAAGACTAAAGGGAAAAACCCAGTGGAAAAAAATGTCTTTAGTCATAATTAAATGCGAGGCTATATGTACTCAGGTTCTGATGTTATAGAGTTATGCTAAGTTAAAGTACATATGGCCATATGGCTACTAGTATGGGCTTGATATACATGGATAAGTGTTAGTAGCTTGAAGTCAGAGTCATTGTTGTTGAGCAAAGGCTCATAAAACCTGTTTCCGCTTGGTCATCGTCATTTGTTTGTGTAAGTGCATGGGTGGAATAAAAAAGAGTGCCTAATGCATATGTCCAATGATGGGACATCTATATGCTTGCACAGAGTTATGCATGTTAAACAAGATGCAGTGCGAGAGAAGAGTATTGATGGGTTCTTCATGGAGTTAGTGTAGCGCGCAAAACATATAGCATGAGTGCTTCAAAAGCTTTCACTACTCAAAGAAGGGTTTTTGTTGTCGAGGTTTCTCCACTCTTCCTCACTGTGTCAAGTGCGTGAGTGTATTTGTTTTGGACTACTCCGCCTTCTCCACCTTATATATTATATGGACTTTGACTCTTATGCTCACCTCTTCCAGCATGAGCGACATGACTTTATGTATGCTCAACTCTCCAGCTTGAGCTTATACCTATTAGCTAGACTCATAGACCACAGAAAAATATTAACTTGAAGCTTGGGTCTGACACTTTGCTCATTTAGTGGCTTAGCTGCCCGACTCTAGACTCTTATGCCATGTAAGTTTAATGGCGACTTGGACTTACCTGATCGCGGCCTGAAATCCAATTCCATATGCTTTTGATGTTTAGGCCTTTCTCGTTAGTTTTTGTTTGAGATGCCATGTTGTCCAATACATTGGCATATATCTGCTCTTCATTCCTTGGTAGCAAATTGTGGTTGCTTGATGAGACAGGTATTGATGTTGAAGCAATGGCTGATGAATTCTTCTTCTTCCAGATAGTGTTCTTCAAAACTGTGACCTCCACATTTACCGTTGCTTTCTTTTTGTTGTTAAGAGGCTGTAAAGGAGTTGTGTATCTTTCTTGTTGTTGAGCCTCAATCGCGGATTTTGGAACCCACATTTTTCTTGGGCCTGGTGTGATGTCCTTTGCCACTTGCCTTGTTTCTTCTTTGACTTGATGGCACCTTTTCTTTAATTTCCAAATATGGCTGTTACTTTTGTAAAAGCCTTGCTCTTGTAGTAATTGACGAGGGATCCATCTATAGGTTGTAGTACTCTTGGGTGTAGCGGGTGGCTGCTCTTCATTTCTTGATGTTTCTTGCTTTTCCTTGGTGATTCCTTGATAAGCTACTACCTTAGGTAACCAGATTTGAAAGTTACCCTCATAGAATCCTTGTGCTTCGAGTAACTCGACTGGAATGAATCTTTGGACTTGCTTGGAGGTGATCTTCACTTGACTTTGTTGGGTAATCTCATAGAATTCTGATTTCATTACCCAAACTTGTCGTATGGTTTGTCCAGTGGAAGACCTTCTCTTTTGCTTTTTGTACCTGTCCTTTCTCTTGGTTGAGTTATGTGATTGACGTTGACGGCTTTGTTGATTCCTGACTGAGTGGTTGGCATGGGATGGATATTGACAGGCTGTTATCTTGGGCTTGTTGCCCCAAACATCTGAATTTCCTTTCTTGTAGCCTTGTGCAATAATTGACTCGCTTGATGTGATCCATCCTGTTACCTTTGCTTGTTGAGGTTGTTCCTGTGATTGTATCCAAATTGGATCATTAACTTTAATCTGTGCCTTGGATACTAGCACTTGGTTGACCTGTTTTGACTTCCTTTGGAGACTTTCGGGCGATGGAAACTTTGGTTGATAGACTTTTTGCTTGGGTTTCCATTGTTTTGTTGATGTTTTGGCTTTTGATGTAGAGGCTTTGTCTTGCACTTGCATTGGCTAGTCTAGAGACTGTGGGCTTACTTTAGCTTTGCCTTTTTCAATAGCCAAGAATCTTTGAACTGTTGTAGGCTTGACCTCTGTTGCCACTTGATAGCTTGTCGTGATGACCATTGTTGAAGATTCAGGCTCGTTTTCAAAGACTTGTGCCCATGGCTTGGACAAAATCAAGTGTGTTTCCATTTGTCGAGTATCTACCACCAAGAATTTTTCTTTGACATTCTGCGAGTGTAGTTGGAGAGTAGCTTCTGCAATCCCCATACTTATAACATCTACTTCAGGTGAGAGATTTACCTTTATCTGAATATCATAAAGCTTTGGCTTACCTAGAAGTAACCACATGCCATATGACATGACATTAGTCGTGGAATTTGTATCAATTTCTGCCATAAAATTCATCTTGACTCCGTCTTGTGCACTTAGCAAAAAGTTGATCTTCTTTGGTATTAGATTGCCTGTGTTCTCTTGAGTGACTTGAGCAATCTTTGTCTTGGACTCCTTGTCGTCTTCTTCTTCATTGTTCACACTTGTGAGTTCATCTGTGTGTTCTAGCTCCTGCTTGACCACCATTTCCTCTGATATGTCTTTTGGAGAGACAAAATCATCATTTGGTTCCTGTAGAGTCATAGGCTCTTCTTCCTCGACTTCAGCTGTTGAAATGTCACCAATAGTGTCTGAACTTCCTATCACTTGCTGCACCTCTTCTTTGATTGATTCCAAGTCTTCATATTGCTCGTTTGTAGGCGCTCGACCTGAAGCATCTTCTTTGAATCTTAGCCCTTCTTCCTTCAACTTTGCTTCATTGACTTGCGGCTCCTCCTTTGTACTATGCATTTGAGTTGGACAGTTTGTAATCAAGTGTGTTATTGCACACTGATCACAAAGAGCACCTATTTCTATATAACCAGTATTCGGGCTAGGTATATGTTTTTGTGTTATCCCCATAGCTGATAACCCTGTTTCAAACTCATACTCAGATTCGTCATTTGTCTCACCCATAACCCTTAGCATGTAGTAAGGGACTATGTCATACCCATTCTCATCGCAAAATTTTGTTGGTGTGGTCTCATTAACACAGACATTCAAAGTAGCCAATATCTGAGTCCACTCTAGCGGTTCTAACGCCTCTTCCGGAAAAGGTTCTCTTATGTAAGCATCATCTTCTAAGACCCTCTCTCAAGAATTCTCATTTCTCCCAAAGTCACTACATTCCGATGCTCCGCACATCCAGATTTCTTTCTTTTTGCCCATCCACGGATGGTCTGTTGATCCACTTTGTGTTGCAGAATCAAAATCTTCCACGGGCATTCTAGTTACATCTTGGTAACTATGATTTCTCATATTTACACGTGTTGTGGTTTCAGCATGTCTCAAGGATAGATAATCATAACCCCAATCTTGTACCATCTTGAGTTGCCTCATGAATGGTCTTCCAAGGATGATTTCATAGTTATTTTTCTTGCCAAAGTCAACTATGGCAAAAGTATGCGCATACTCTATACCACAAGAAGACACCACTATCGCTTCTAGAAATCCCATGGGTCTTTTCACATGCCCATCCGCTAACTTTAATTTTATTCTGGTTGTTCTAAAGGCGGGCCTACCCCATTTCTCCCATATTCGTTTTGTTGCTATGGCAATTCCTGCTCCGCTGTCAAGTATAGCTTTCGTTTCAATCCCAGTGTACTCGACAGGCAAAGTGGCATTACCATCTTCTCCTTCACATTGTTCTCCTACTTTGTTCAGAGGTACCGATCTTACATTTGATCTAGGCTTCTCGATCTCATCCAGCTCTTTTTCCAGGAACCTTAACAGGCTTTTGATCCCAATTTTTTCCAAGCATTTTCCTATATCCGTCCACATACTTGGCCTGATTTTCAAAATTTCTGCCAACGTAATTGTGCACTTCACTGGAGTGGATAGCAAGTCAGTCAAAATTTTTGTGTCCAATTCTTTTGTCCCTCCTAGCCTCTGTGATGGAACTCTCACAATCTCCGACTTTGCCTCAAAATCTCCCATGTACTGTGGCAAAGTTCCTAATGATGCAGGTCTACTGTCTTCGGAGGCTACCGATCCTACATCACCATAATATGACCTCGCATCAACACTCATTTGTGGTCTATCTAATGTGATTTCAAGAAATGGTGCTGGTCCAGCATCCTCTTCTCTTTTTTGGGCATCTCGGACAGCCTTCCATAACTCCTTCAGCCACTGCTCCTCAACTATAGGAACATAGGGTGGGAAATTCCTCATTGATTCATCTTTTGTATTTTGGACTACCCTCGAGTCTTGCAACCTTGGCAGTGGTTCTTCCCTATGATCCACTTCTTCTCTAGGCAATTTGTCTACTTTAATGCTCTCATCTTTGTGCAGTGGGGTGACTATCCTATCCTTCACTTCTGGTGGAGGTGGTTCTAGCAATGCTTGAGCAATTTTAATGAGTTGCTTACACATTTCTAGCCTCTACTTCTCTAGTTCGGGATAAGGATGGGTCATCCATCTTTGTTCTAAGGTCTGTCTATTTGCCAATCTAGCCTCATAAGCCTGTAAAATTGCGTCTAAAGGCTCATTCACTTTGTCCACTAGGACAGATCCTTTTGAACTAGCACTCTTGGGTGCTTCAGCTGGTTTAAGCGTTTCAAATTCCCTTTGCTGTGTCTGTTGCTCTTGAGTTGTTTCCAACTCAGCTGTAACAACCTTTTCTTCCCCTTTTTCCCTTTCTATTCTCGCTTTCATTCTAGTCCTTCTTGCTCGACTAGAGTTTCTACGACTTTTGGAACTCTAACTAGTCTCTCCATTTGTAGGCTTCTGCTCTTTCACTTTTTCTTGTGCTCTTGTGACAACGTTTAGTGGAGCAACTTTCTTACTTTCATCTTCTTGTTGTTTAAGTACCTGTTCTTTTGCAATGGTTTCTTGCTCTGTTGTTGTTGTCGTCTCTCCTTTTGTTGCGGCTCGTTCTTTCTCTGATTTGCTGGTAGAAGGAAAGGTAACATGTGGTTGCATTTTACCTTTCTTTCTTGGATTCTTAGGACAATCCAAAATCATATGTGTGATTGCACACTCATTAAAATATACATTTATCATGATATCATGGTGTGAACAATCCTTAATCAAGTGATCACTACTACCACATCTGTCACATGGACGTATTGGTTGTTGTGGCAATACTTGATATTTACGTTGAAGTGGCCTCTGATCTACCACATTTATTTCTATTTGAATCTCATGACTCACATATGCATTTCTAGCAGCTATGGGTCTTTCACTTAAGAACACTTGTTCCACTACAGGATGATATCTAGGCGGTTGAGACATAACATGCTCAAACCCTGCTGGAGTCTTAGGTCTATAGTCAGGACAATGTTCTGTCGGATGGTCCCCTCCACATGTCATGCACCTTCGTCGTTGAGGAACTCTATAGGCTGGTACTCTGTCAGAGTGGTTGATGCGTTGCATCACATTCTCTATGATTTGCTCCTCAACATTTACTTGGTTTTGTCTTAGATTCCCGCTTTGATCCTCAAGATCAGTGGTTTTATTTTCCTCACTTGCATCATTCATCTTCTTTTGACCCTCTTCATAGAATTTTCAATTGTCAACTAGGTCAACCGCCACTTTGGTCACCTCTTCCAAGGTTTGGTATCTCTTCTCATTCCTAAGCCCTCTAATGAAGCATAGGATCTGACGTTCTAGCGTGGGTAACTCTTGGGTAGGACATTTAGCAACATATTGCTTGAAACGCAATATTGCATGTCGTAATGTTTCTGTTTTGCCTTGTTTAAATTCCTAAATCTTAGGAAGGGTGTTATGTTTTAAGCCCCTCTTGGAGAATTCTTGAACAAATTCATCCAACATTTTATCAATGGTTGTGAACTCTCTTCGGTTCAATAGTTCAAACCATGCTTGTGCATTGTCCTCCAATGTAAGTCCAAAACCCTCATACTGCGTGTGGAAGTCCTCTACTCGTTCTACTCGTAGGACTTTCTTGAAAGCCGAGACATGGGCGTATGGGTCTCCTATGCCATTGTACTTTCTATTTACCCATTTTCTTAGCTGAGATGGTCTTATACTTTGGGGTGCAAAGTATGGAACCATACTCCTCTCTGGTATCGTTTCATCTCTCGTTATCGCTCTAGGAGGAAATCCAGGTGGTGGTCCCCTCTTTGGAATTCTCTTAGAGGTTCCTGTGTTTTGTGGATATATCTGAGGTCCTTCATTGACCAAATATCCACTCATCTCTAATTTGGTTCGCGGATTTGTGCTTTCTACAGCTCTATATTCTTGTCCATACTTGTCAACAAATAAAGATGTCCATTGTCGGCCGACCTCATATGTATAGACATATAAGAGCTTGTACTCTGTCAGCTCATCTGGGTAAGGCTCTAAGCAATTGTAAAGGTTGAATTGATTTCCATTAATATACCTATATAGTCCTTCACTTTCATGGTTATACGTCCAAACTCTCTTCACAAAATTGGTCTTTATGTACTATAGGTTTGGAAGATCTATTCTGGGCGGGTGCTCATCCATTCCTGCAATCCATGTGCTTGTATAAGCTAAGTCTGAGTCTGAGTCTGATGTAGACATGACTTCTAGGCTTAATAGATCTAGCTTGCTGTAGTAATACCTCTCTCAGTGTGTTCAAGTGTTTTGGTCAGGGAAAATCCAAAACTATGTCCAAAACCGTGAGCGTTTTCTCACAATTCTCTCAAATTGTCGGTTTTAGACACCCCTGACTTCCGGATGCACCATTTTGGTCAATTTACTTTAAGATCTGTAGTGCTTCTCTCAAGCTACGTTTTGATAAAAAAAGTTTTGGAATCGGAGTCCGTATGTGAAAGTTATGACCAAAACAGTGAGATGTAATTTGGAAAGTTGCTCTATCTGATGTTTTTCCAAGTGGTCAGTTTGAGCCCAAAATTGGTGTGTGCACTCCTTAGGCAATGATAAACCTAGTGGTATACTTGGTTTCAAAAAATTTTCTCAAAATTTTTTCCTCAGTTGTCTATCGCGATAGACTCACCAAGTACCCCTTGCAGATGTCCAAATGCACTCAAACTTTGTGTACAGGGTATAATGGACCTTCTGAACCCAAATATGAAGTCAGATTTGAATTTTGATTTTTCTACAGTGAATTCCTGAGTCTATCGCGATAGACTCACCAGAGTGTTACTGGGATACAATTTTTCAACTGTTTTCACAGATTTGAGTTCCCCCTTCTCTTGAGATACTACTCACCAAGTTTCAACCAATTTAAAATACTTTTCCTTTGTAACTTGCATCAAACAATAGTCTCTTTTCTGATCTTATGAAGTAATCCACTTAGATGCTTTTACAATGCTCCAAATTTACTCAAATTTTAACCATAGGCTCACAACAACATGTAGAACAAGGCCCTAAGGTCAGTTTTCAAAAATTTCAATTTTTGTGAAAAAACCCTAGTCTATTGCGATAGACTCACCAAGTTCTTCAATTTTGAAAATTTTCCAGATTTCTCTTCACCACTGTGTTCCCTATGCTCTGTACATCTTGCTCACGAATTTCCACTAGTTTTGGACTTTTTCTTAGGTCTCTAACTCCAACTCTAGAATTTTGAGTCTATCTGATCACTAGAAAATAGACTTAGGATGACTTCCCAATGTCCAAAATCCACCAAATTTTGTGTGTAACCTCCTGAGAGGCTAAACAAACTATGCTCCAGAGGGTTTTGAAAATTTCAATTTCTTTGGCCCTGCTTTGAGTTTATCGCGATAGACTCAACAAGTACCCCTTTTATAGGTCAAACTTGAACTTTGACTATACCACTGTGTTCCAACACCTTTCCTTAGTCCTCCTGCCAATTTTCAAGTGGTTTGGACTTTCACTTTGTCAGTTAGACCAGATCTGGTGTTTTCTACAAGTTGATCCTCTCAAATGGTCTTAGACCCACTTTCTGATGTCCAAATGACTTCAAAATTTCTATGTGTCCTTGATAGCACCTTTCCAAGCTATGCCACAGAGGTTTTTTGAAAAATTCAGTTTCTATCACTGGGTTCTTAGTCTATCGCGATAGACTCACCAAGTATACTAAAATGACACTTTTTTCAAATTTTCTCTTCACAGATGTGTTCCCTACCCTCTGTAGATCATGTATACCAAGTTTCACAAGGTTTGGAAATTTGGTCAAGTCCCTTTACCCAATTTGTCTCTGAAGTCTGACTCAAAACACCAGACAAGTGCTTTGGTGGTCTTCTTGATGTCCAATTTCAAATTTGAAATGATGGTTAAGGTCTAGGTGAGGAGTGGATTCAAGCTATCTAGTCACAATTTCCAAAACTGTCCCACTCAAAATGTCATGAGTCTATCGCGATAGGCACAGCAGATTGTGCAGGAAAAGTCAACTCAAAATTGTGATTTCACTTTTAGATTCCCCTTAATCTCTTGTGTCTATCCCTCAAATTTCATGCAATTTGGACACTTGGTTTGTGTTTTGGGCCATTTTAGTGTTTTTGTCAGAACCTGAATCTCTATCTGGGCTTTAGATTCACCTCTAGTGATCCAAACACCTTGAAATTTGGTGTGTATGCTATGTAGGCTCTGCTTAAGCTATCCCTAGGAGGGATTTGCAAAATAAGGTCCACAGCTAAATATCCCCAACCTATCGCGACAGGCTCATAAAGTTTCCCAGTTTTGGTCTTTTTACAAAGTTCTCTTCACAACTAGTTTCCTTATCCTCTGTACAGTGAATACACAAAGTTGTGCAATGTTTGGACTATTGGTCAAGGTCTTTTTACCATTGTGTCTCTGAACTTAGACTCTAAACACCAGACTTGAGGTTTGGTGGTCAAGCAGGTGTCCAAGTACACTCAACTTTTGGGAGCAGCCTTGTATTGATGTGTTTTACCTGTGGTATGAGGGGTTTTGCCTGATTGTGAGTTTATCTCCAATTCATCAGTCTATCGTGATAGACTGAGCA
The DNA here is from genome assembly GCF_014529385.1 of Adiantum capillus-veneris. NCBI lineage: Eukaryota > Viridiplantae > Streptophyta > Polypodiopsida > Polypodiales > Pteridaceae > Adiantum > Adiantum capillus-veneris. The sequence continues at coordinate 61,412,510 of NC_140949.1, read as the reverse complement.
GAGAGCCACTGGGAAGTGATTTTTTTCTCTTTTTTTGGACAGTTTGGTTCCCAATGCCCTTAGAAGCCTATCCCCAAGGTTTCATTCAATTTGGACTTCTTTTCCTTTGGATTCAAGCATTTCACAGTTCACTTCCTTACACTCAGAAAAAGAAAATTCCCACTTAGATGCACAAGCATTGATGCAAATGCTTTGAAATTTGACATACAAGCTCTAGAGCATATGCAAAACAAGGTCTTGAGGTCAAACTTTTTGTTTTTTGAAAATTGCAGATTTGGTTTCAGATTTTTGTTTTTGGGGTTTTTTAAGGGTTTTTTAGGGGTTTTTTTTTTTGGATTGGACCAAATCTGTGTTTTGCCCCTACCTTAAGGTCTCCAATGCAAAAATAGGCACTCAAATCGGCTTTCAAATGACCATTTTAGAGCACTTTTACCATAATCAACACAATTTCGCCTTTTGAGTTTTCAAGCAAATTTTCATGTCAAAATTGCTCTAGATCAACATCAGATGTCCTACACTACGTAAAGTCCTACTTTGGATGGTTGAATGGTTGTTTTTGTTTTCTGGCAAGCAAACAGCCTCTTGCTTACCTTTTGCGTTTTTCTTTGCGTTTTTTCTCTTTCAAGTTCTTCACAACCATAAGTCACAACTAAACACACAAACCATAAAACCTAATCTAAACACACAACAAAATAATATAACCATACCTCAACCTCATGGTGTACCACCTCGGCGAGACGCAGGCTCCCTGGCTATCCCTCAGTCAAAAGATCCGCTCTCTGACTTCCCACTAAGAAGGCAAATGGTGACAACACTCTAGAAAACTCTAGAGAAACGCTATACTATCAAACACGAGTGATGCAGTCTACGCTAGTTTAGGCGCTTCGTCCCCGGCAACGGCGCCAATGTTAGCAGGTACGCTGCGACAGACGATGGAGCACAGGGAGAATACAGACCAACAAACTGTCAATCCGAGGACGTAGCTGACCCGACTAGGACATGGAGACAATCTCTGGGTTGTCAACCCTGAGCTAAACACGAACAACACTCTACAGTCACTAATCCTACCACAACACTACCATAAAGCAAAGAAACAGACAACGCATCCTACGAAACACTACAAGCTCGAAACAGTCTCAAATCATATCGGAATGACTCGAAATCGGAGGGCAAGACTCACAAGGACATATCCTATGTGGCCAAACACCTAAACCCTGAAAACCATAACTGTAAGACCTCTAATTGCTGTCGCGATAGACTCAAAACAACAATTTCCAAAGTGTCCAAAACTGATCTACAAAGACATCAACACGAAGAGCTTCTCACTCTGATTCTAATGACTACTCGATCATTCAGAACGGATGTCGTTTGAGGTACTTACGACCAAATATAGCTCGTAGCAGGCGGGCTCGCGATGTGGTCCTCGGCTTGCATTGCTTGCGTCGACGCGGAGAGCTCCTTGATGCTAACACACTCCTACTCTCATATTTGCAATGTGATTAGTGTGCGCGACGGTGTGTGTGCGTGAAGCTCACTACTGTGTGCTGCAGAACCCACGACTGTATATTAATTGAGATAACGTAATGTGTTCTTTACAAAGCCTTAGGTTTTAACTTATATACCAAGCCTTCAAACCTAATGTTCGGCCAAATGACCTGAATTGTCCCTACGCTTCTAGAGAGCTTAATTACAAGAAACTGAGTTGGCTTTACTCATTATACAAGTATCTGCGGCCAAAATACAAGTGCCGATTCAAAATATGAGGTTCCCGTAAACATTACAAAAGTGGCCGTAATGGCTCAAAATAATAATAACGGGATATTCGATGACATCCATGAACTCGTATGTTCATGTTACAGCATCCATCTTCATCTTCATTAGTTCATCACCATCTTCATGTGGAATCTTTATAGAATCTTTGAGGAATCTTTATGGAAACGTTGTTGAAAGGGCGTCCTTTCAACAGGATGATAGTAGATAGGTTCAGCAAACAAGCTCATTTTATACCTGTCAAAAAGACTATCAAAGCCCATCAAATGGCAACCCTCTTCATATCACAAATCTTCAAGTACCATGGCTTGCGGATGTCCATAGTGTCGGATAGAGATCCTAGAATGACCAGTAATTTTTGGAAGGGTCTCTTTGAGAATTTAGGGACAAGGCTAAACTTCTCTTTGGCCTATCACCCGCAAACGGATGGCCAAAGTGAAATAGCTAACCTAACAATTCTTGATCTACTAAAAGCCTACGTAACGGAAGTAGATCAAGGTCCCAATGGGAGAAGTACTTACCCTTAGTGGAGTATGCCTACAATAATACTATGCATAGCTCCACGAGAAAAGAACCTTTTGAGGTAATTGAGGGAAGATAAAAAAGTCCCCTGCTACTTAAGGTACATGGAAAGATCTTCGCTGTCTGCAGATGAGTATAGCCAAGACCTACAAGAATCTTTTCAAAAGATTAGGGATGCTATCTCTATCTCACAACAAAGGCAAAAGGTTGCTGCTGATACGCACAGAAGAGCCCAAACCGTTAAAGAAAATGATTGGGTCTTGCTTAAATTTCCCAAGGCTCAATTAAGGCACACGATGGGCAAGAATCCTACGGGACACCAAAAGTACTATGCTAAGTTAGCAAAAAGGTACTATGGTCCCTTCCAGATCTTAGACCAATCAATGACATGGCCTATCAACTCAAATTGCCTAGTCATTGGCTCATACACAATGCTTTTCACATGAGCCTACTAAAGCCTTACAAAGGAGAGCCACCTCAAGAACCAACTATTGAAGATCCACCAGAGATCGAGAACCAAGAAGAGGTGCTGCAGCCCGAGTTCATTCTCCGACATGAAGACAAGGTATTGAGAGGCGGTAAGATTATCCGACGGTATCTTATTAAATTTTAACAACTATCCTTTTGAAGATGCTAGATGGATGCAAGGCATACACTTAAAGGATAACCTAAACCTTGTTTATGCTTACAATGTTTCCCTAGAGTAAGCAAATGTACAAATGTTTAAAATGAACAAAGTTTTTTTCTTATAAGACTCCCTTTTTCTTTATTGTGCACAAATGTTAAGTAGTATGCATTCTTAGAATCAAGTTTGCGGAGACGACGTCTCCCAAACACCAAGTAGAGCTTGTCACTCTGCTATGGAAGATTGATAGGACTAATGCGCAGACATGCTTGCAGCAGCTTAGGCTCTCAAGCGCCAAATGGATTAGACATCCATTCTGGAATGATGTCGTAGGGTAAGATAGGGATCTTCTACCCGCTAGAAAAAGGACTAATGAATAGGCTTTATCCTTTTTACCCCATAGTTGAGGACGACTATGATTTCAAGAGAGAGGTAATGTCATAATAACTAATATCTAATTCTCCTAAATGATTTTCTCATGTTAAACTGATCATTTAATATGGGGAAGTACCAGGGGAGAAAAAGCTAGAATATTGGTTAAGCTGGCAGACCACCGACCACAGTAGGGATCCAAAGGATGGAAAATAGGGATCCAAAGGGGGGTCCTTCTGTAAAAGGGCAATGTGCAACAATGGGCTTCAAAGACCATGAGGTTCAGCCCATTAAGACTTCTAAAATGCTAAGGTTGTAAAATTCCATGTTAAGTCCAATGGTCAAACCTTAGGGATATTAGATGCTTTGTAAGTGTACACAAAGTCTTCCTAGATCCCTACATAGGAGGGGGCGAGCCCTTTTAGTAGGGGATGAGAGAGAAACACTCTCTCTCTCTCTCTCTCTCTCTCTCTCTCTCTCTCTCTCTCTCTCTCTCTCTCTCTCTCTCTCTCTCTCTCGCAATCCCTTTACACAAAGGGAATAGGGGACACATGTCAGCTCCCTACCCCAGTTGCCCCCAAGGTGAACTCAAATCTTATTGGATGGCCATAGAGGTGGACCAATGAGAATAAGGCTAGAGTACATTTAGTTTAGTTCATTTTAAAACACGTGATAAAAGAACCAATAGGAATTAAGCTCTCTAGAAGACTATTGGATAGTCTCCCAAGGGGTCCAATGAGTATTTAGCAGCCTAATGGCTTGTCTGCTTCCTATTGGCCAGAAGACAAAGGGGTCCAATGAGAGTTTAATTACATTATTTAATTACCTAAAGCTCTCACAAAAGGGGAAAGGGGGACACATGTCACAAGGCTATCACTTATGCTTCTCAATTATCATTGGCTAAGCTTTACAAGGTCCAATGGTGTGCCAACATGAGTAAAATCCAAGAGGGGTCGACCAAAAGAGAGAGGGGGCTGATTTTGAAAGGCATCATCACACACACTCTTACACAATCTCATGTGTGAATCAAGAAGACTCTCTATCTCCTTCTCAAGCTTTAATAAAAAGCTCATCATCTACTCAAAGCTTGTGAGAAGGGAGGCCTACACCAACATCTCTTGGCTTTGTGATGCAAATCCAACCAAGAGCCAAGCTTCAATGCATGCTCATCTCCTCTACCATGCTAATTACTAAGCTATGTTAAGCTTTTATGAGTGATTATGTGAGGAGATATACTTCTTTCTTGTAAGACTACTCCTTCTTCCTCTCAATCTACTCTCATACCCTGCTAGCTCTCACCATCTTCGAAGGTGTGTGAGGTCTTGGGTCTGAGACCATGAGGGAATTAATGTTGTGTTTTATAAGTGTGTGCATGGTGCTTGAAGCTTCCATCTTCATTGCACTGGAAAGTTATTGAAGGAACACAAAGTATTGTATTGTAAAATGTCTCCCTTGATGGGAGGAAACATACAATACAAAGCCTTTTGGAGGGCGGACCAACTCCATGTAAATCTGGTCCTCAACTATTGTCAATAGCTTAATTTCTCTCTATTTTGAAGTATTGTTTAATGCCTATCTAACTAGGTGTTATGCTTTTTGTTGCTCTCTCCATCCAAGCACTCTTGCTATGCTCATTAGGAATCTATTCTAATGAAATGCTCACTATGTTTATGTTATTTTCTGCTACACACAAGTCTCTAGGCCATTAAATGTTACAAAACTCTCTAATTTTTTTTATACAAATGACAATATCTATAATCCATATATATATTATAGAGGGGTTCAAGTTGAATATACAAACACCGTAGAAAGGGGAGTATATGACCACTTTAGCAATTATAGGTAGGGCGTTGGGCTAGTGCTATAGGGTTCGTAGATAGGGGGGGTTTTGAATATGATTGCACATAGGTGACTTTGTGAATCCCCCAGGTTGTAAAACTTTGTGTTCTATTATAAATTTATTACAAGATGAAAAAGATGATTAAAAAGATAATTGATATGTGATTAAAGTAACTTCCTCTTTTTATTATATTAGAAAATACCAAAGAAATAAGACACAAATATAGCATTAAAAATCTATTTGAAAGAAGCGGTAAACTCAATCATGATTATGTTTTGTTATCAAAGACCTATTCATTCAAATCACAATGTCAATTATATTTACATTATTTTAAATTTTAAGGAATCACAAACCACATGCAGTAAGATGTAGACAAGGTACTCAAATCTTATTGCTTACTTCAAAATGTTTTCTTTCGTGGTTTGCAACATTTCTTACAAAGAGACATGTATCACACCTAAGACCATTGGTCACAATTTGACTTTCCTTTTCCTACTAATAGTAGCCGATGTTTTTTACTTCACAATGGCATCAAGAGATACTTTCCTATATGAACATGACTACCACTCCAACAACTCACCAAACCTTCCTACTAGTAGCAAATGTTTTTTCCTTCACAATGGCATCCTCTTCTCAATAACATCAAACAATAGTTGCTTATATAACTTGGCTATCACTACAACAATCCACGATATACAACATTTGCACCCACTTCTCTACTATATAGCTTTTTCAAATAATGAGACCTAATTCTCACATGAAATTTGTCAAAACTTGTAAAGAAAGTCATCTATATTCATTATAAAATATGCAACAAAGGATACTGTCAAAATAAAATTTGAGTACTAATAAAAGAAACTACAAACATGTAATCCACGCATTAATAATACAACTCAAATACTCAATCCTTTTTATATATTTGTTGAAGAAAAATGATGCCATCTCTTGATGAATAGTAAATCATCCATAAACCACCAAGTATAAGAACGCAACCATCATTTCATATATACCCCATTTAGCAAGTTTCTTATAAATCTGAGTTCAAACCATGCCAACTACAAGTTACACCATATGGGTGAGCAAGAATATCCCATCGGAATGCCCTTCCTTTGTGTATATATATTGGGTCCAAGTTGAGTAAAGCAATGGTTGACAAAATGGTTCAATTCCTTGAAGAAGTCAAATGAGAGGTTAATCCCCTTGCATCTCTTTGTAAGCGTTACTTTATTCACCTGTTTAATGTAACCTACACCAGATATGAGTTTTAGGATGTCATTAATTACCTCTATCAAATCATTTTTTCCCTCATGAGGAATGGCCTCATAACATGGTTTGATGTTAAAAGAATGGATAGAGAATATGTGTTCAAGTGAATTTATCAAAAATTTATGTTGGTTACTAATCACAATCTATGCAAGTGTGGCAAAAATTTTATATTTCTAGTGCAATTGTTCAACAATCTCAAAGAAATCAGAGTTAACAGCCTTTAGCATGGACCAACTTTTTGATGTAATAAGAGGAAACACACAATCATGACATTAGTGAGCCATCAAAACTCATTCTTATGTATTTTGTAATTTCCCATAAGGCAAAGAGGTATTTGTAGGGCATTCTAGGCCCATCTTTTAGAAGAATACAATGACTTCTTCAACAATTTGTGATTCTGAGAGTGAAGCAATGATAAACTCTTCTGACATAAGTCTCGATTTTGCCACTAACCGAGCAAGTTTTTTGCAAATAAAAATCGGAGTCTGAGCTAACTTATCAAGCCCACAAACTTAAATGAACTTCATTACATAATCCAATTCATCTATCCAGTCTTCGTCTTTAAACCAAGGAGATTGATTATATATGTGGCTTGGAAATTTATCATGAGAGATTTCGAGAGTGGATTCTCTTATGAATATGTGGTGTTCTGGGGTGCTAGAGATATGCATGATAGTACATAAGTTGTCCCAGTCAAGGCAAAGTTCTTTTATAACAGGGTATGGTTTAATTGGAACACGGGGAATGTGGTTCAATCCTTTATTAGTAAATGCTCAAAGAAGGGGGTGTCTAAAAAAGTCTTGTGAAATAGAGAGGACATGTATGGGGTAGATCCCATGGTCAACCAAATGATTAGCAAATCTTTTATCAGAGAGGTAGCCACAACTTTCATTTTCATCAGTGTATTCAACAAAGGTGGCTCTAGGCTTATAAAGGGATTGTGCTAGATTTCTAGAATATCCCAACCAAAGATAGTCTTGAAATAGACCAAGGATGTAGTGATACAAAAATGTAAGAGAACTTTACTAAAAAATGTGGCTGGGTGAATAAAGTCCATGAACTTATCACAAAAAAGAAAATGATCAAATCTACCACATAACTTAGGCTTCTTAACTAAAGAATGTAAGTCATTGTTTCTTGATTGAAGTGTATGTACCTATTCATCTTGTATGTTGTATTCTAGAGTTCTTGTAGTATCTTCCAAATTTTCTGATCCACGAAATTGTCTATGTCTTTTATTTGAAGATGAGGACAGGCTGCCAGGTGTATTGGTAAGCCTCTTCATAGGTTCCTTCCCTTTTATAGGTTTGAGGATACTTTCAATGGTGGTAGCAATGGGAGTAGAATGAATTTTTGGAAGAAGAGGCGTCCCAGGGGAGTACAAGATCTGACCTTTAGCTGCTTCAAGAAGATGCTCATGAACAACATAATACACAATGATTGCATGACAAAGTTTCAAAGGAAAGGAGGCAACCCAAGCTATGAAGGCATAAAATTGGGCCGGGCCTGAGGAAAACTAGAAAAATTTTGACAAATTTTGAAAGACATACCAAAGGAGCTGGTTAAACCAAATGATAGAGGCAAAGCAAGAAGAACTAGCATCTATCTTTCGACATTGGCCCTTCACAAAGAGCATACAAGTGTTCCAACAGCTTTTTAGAAACCTTTTTTGGTCCTTGCTTTTATATGTAAGGGCCAATCCTTTGGTTCAAGCAATGAGCTTGGACCTGGAGAATTTGCTAGCATCCACTTCAAAAAGATTTACTTGAAGGAGCTCGAAGGGTAGATCAAAGGAGAGGAGGTGTTTGGATTGAAGAGCTAGGGTTTTGCACCATTCCACAACTTATGGAGTAAGGCTGCATTAAAGAGCAAGAGTTGAAATAGTAAAGGGAGCACAATGGTTAATAAGTTCAAAATCCCAAAGTTTATTATCGAGGTGGATCGCACCAAGCTCCACCTGTCGGGGAGGGAGAAGGGGGATGGCTTCAAAAACGAGTTTTGATAAGGATTTTTTAGCTTTCTCTGTATTAGATAAAGCCAAAGAAGCTAAAAATTTCCTTTCTTCGGGATCTAAGAGATCTAAATCCAACAAAGGGTTGACTATCTTGTCATTGTGTTTCATTTCAAGAGGGACAACAGGAAGATTTTTGATGAGATAAAGCTTATTGACTATGGTGGGAAGAGAAGAAAAACAGGTTAATGCGATCCTGAAAAATCGATGAAGCAAAGGGAGAGAAGAAAATTATCCAAAGATGAAAGAAGGCTATCTTTTCTAGCAACCACTAACAAAGAGATCTAGTAATTCACCAAAGTTGTGGAGAGCACATATAAAGAGTGATCAATCAAGGCTTGTTTCTCAAAATCTAAGAGTTTAATATGAAAGTCAGAGCCCTTGAAGCAAGATATAACACATTGAGTCCCTGAAGGTGGAGCAGCAAGTCCCTTGATATCATCATATCCAAGCTTGGTCAAGGATGAAATCCATCCTACTTGATAAGTATGATTTTTGTTAGTAAATGATCATGAGATTAGACTTACAATCTATTATATGGTGATAGTCCGACCAAGGACTATTTGGAAAAAAATGTGTGTGCTTTGCATTATATGAACCACAATTATTACAACAAAAATCACAAAACAATAAGATTCCATTTCTTAATACTGAACGAGTTATACAATACAATTTGAAATAGGAGATGTAGTGAATCCCCTAGTAGATGAAGGGGAGGTCGGTACCTGGTTTGAAGATGACATGCCGACGTCATATGGATGACAATTGACGGCTGGAAGGAGAGGTACAACTTCTAGTGGATAGAGGTGGCTATCTTGCAATTTCGGCAGCATATAGTGGGCAGGGATCAGTGGGTACTCGAGAGCTCGGTAATCTATTGTTACTAGATTAAGAGTAGTATTTAGATTCTATATGAAAATGTATGTCAAGGGTGTATCAAATATCGCAATAGGCATTACCTGGCTGGTTTGGCTGACGACTCCATTTCACAAGCCAATCTTGAAGACGAAGAGAAAATCATAGGTGGGGAGATCATGGACTACATTGATCATAGGGAAAAGATTGTGGACATGGACGATCTACTCCAAAACACAATGGAAGAGTGTAAAGCGCATTCATGCGAGGATAATCTTCAAGAAGTGTGTGAGGATGTCAAAAAGCTTTTGTATGAACCATGTGTGCTAAGCATGGATGACCCTACCATACAAGAAGTGAAGGATTTCACAAGTTTAAAAAGTAATCCATCAACTTTTAAGATAGTACAATGTGAGGAGTTTCAGCCTTGCGAAGCGAGGGGCTTAGAAATGGATGGTGAATATGGGAGAGTAGCAGAAAATAGGATCATAAAAGGAAACTATCAAAAGGGTATTATTCTCTCCAATGGTGTATTAGTGGGCCCCTTTTCATTCATGGAACAGTCTCTTAGCAAAAAAATCCAATTTTTTGAAGCTCCAACAAGCTTAACATTGGGTTTCATCTCTTCACAATCAATCTCTCCTCTCTTTAAATATGCCTTTTATCCTAGGCATCATACCTTCTTAAGTTTTGGAGAACATATACATTTGGTGATTAACGGATGTTTCCAAACTTTCTACATTTGGTTGTTTGGTGTATGGAGGTCTCACATTTGGATGATTTTGGTCTTCTTCATAGATGAAAAACTTTCAGTTTGCTACATGTGGATCTTGTTTCAGTCCTCACTAAAATCTATTCTCTTCCAAGGTGTTGAAAGCAATAGAAACCCTAGTCTATTGTCTACTTATGTGGTAGACTTTTGGAAACAACTTCATATAGTAGCTGGAGGCAAGTGAGATTTCCTCAATTATGAAGGTCATGGAATTTTTGACTTGATGAGCCTAATCAAGTTGAATGATTTTTATGAGCTAGAGTTCAGAGATATGCCCATATAAGTTCTTGAAGATCGTACAAGATACATCAACTTTACACAGGAGGAAGAGCAACCTATCTTTATATCACATTCATAGTGGTGGAAGCATTGATGGACAACAATAAGAGCTACAAGTTTCTTCAATCGAATTCAGTAAGTGATTCCATACCATACATTTCTCATTGAAATAGAAACTTCAAGATCTTTGATCCTTGGAGGTGCTTATAAAAACTTATTTTTTTCCATAAAACGCGACAATGTTATATTAATAGATAAGGAAAAATTACAAAAGCTACTTCGCCCACATGGGCTTTGGACGTACTACCAGATGGACTGTTACAAATAATTTTCAGGAAGATAAGGGGCATCCATGATGATATGTACATTACAGGGAATTTTAGTGTCTCCTTTAAAATCTCCATTAGCCTAACTCCATTCCACCACAGTCTCCTTGTCGTTTTGCCTTCTGTCCGACACTTTTCCAACATGTTTTTGAGGTGGTCAATCGAGTCGGTCACTATTAAATGATGAGCTTTATTTAGATCAGCTTTTGTGTAATACTCCCAGCAATCCAACAAGACTTTATACTCCGCATTGTATAGGGTAACTTTGTCAAGCTTGAGTTGGTTTGCCTGCAGATTAACAAAACAAAATAGTGTTCTCAGACTAGGTGTCTAGTAAGCCTGGATAAAGATTATGTTGTTCCTGTCAACCCAGATGATCCAAAAAAATTCTGCTTTGATTTTATTCCAAAGATAAGAAAAGGTGCCTATGAAATCAGCTAGCAAAAGTTGTTTCCAATTAGGAGTAAAATCGAGAGCAGAAATCAAGGGTTTTAATACTTTGAGACTCTCAGAACAGTTACAAAAGATATGATGAATATTTTCAGTTCCCCTTTTTCACTTGACACACATGCCATCCCCCAATCCTGCAGGCAACTGCTCTTTTTCCCCCCATCCAGACAAGTGTTTTGCCTAAATTCCTTGATTCCAAATGCTTGTAAACTTGAAGTCACATTTTTTTTTACTATAATTAACTTTCCATCTCTTATTAAGAGTGACATGCAGGGGAGTAGTGAGGCAAGAGAGAATATCAAGAGGGTGTTGCATCTAGAATCCTCCTTTCCAGTACAAACTCTTAGCTAAAGGGGAGTCTTCCATGGAGAGAGTCCAGTACTGTTCCTTGGGGAACATGTTGATCCTGTTACTAATGAGGTTAAGTTCCCATGGGAGTAGCTTAAACCTAACAAGGAGCTCTGTGTTGGATGCCCATCTGTGCTCTTCCTTTTTCCATAGATCCTCCATGTTCTGATGCCCTTGAGATGTATTCTTCTTGCTGTTTTGCACTCTCTATGTGTGTCTGGTGGAATGGGGGCTATGGGTAGACATATTGAGTCTATGCTTCTGATGGGAAGATAGTTTTTGCTGTACCAGTCAACTCTGATGAGCCCTCTATATCTGTTCCATGCTGTCCACAGGGATTTGAGGACGTCAAAGCCTTTTGGGATGAAGGGTTGAGGGCCAAAAAAGACTGTGAACCAGGGAAAATTCACCCACTTTTTGTTGTCTTTGACATGGAACTTTGATAAATGTCTGAAGAGTAAGGCGGCCCACTCTTGTTCAGGCCCTTCAAGGGCTCTTATTATGGTTTTGATGGCTAGTTTGTCTTCCCATTTGGTAATGTCAGTGATCCCCAGCCCCCCATATTCTTTTGGGAGACAACACACTTTCCACCCTACCTTGGCTGCTCCCTTCTTGTTGGGGTCCCCTACCCAAAGAAAATTTCCGCAAACCCTAGTGATGTCCTTGAGGTGGGTATCAGGTGGCCTCCAACAGGAGAGGAAGTACAAGATATATGCCATAAGGAAGTGTTTCACTACCACGACTCTGCCTGCAATGGAGGCTTGGAATCGTAGCCATCTATTGAGTTTGGTGGCAAACTGATCCCTAACCCATGCCCATCTTTGGGCTAGAGTGACGTTGAAGCCCATAGGAATGCCTAACACTCTGAAGATTGTTCCCTTCTGGATTATCTCACAACTTTGTCTAAGGATCGAGTCAAGGATTGGTGATTTGCTCGTTCGGATCCTAGTCTTGGCATGGTTGATTTTGGAGCCCAAGGCTTTGCAAAAGATATGCAGACATTCCCAAAAGGCTGTTAATGAAGAATCTTCATTGCTCAATACTGCATTTGTGTCGTCTGCAAATTGTGATAGGCATTGCTTCTTTCCGTCTGCCAGTGCAATTCATTTTATGAGTCCTTTGTCCATTCTGTCTTTAACTAGGCAGCCTAGACCATCTGATGAGATAGCAAATAGAAAAGGGGCTAGAGGATAGCCTTGTCGTACGGTTCTGGAGAGATTGAACGGATCAGATATACCGTTGTTAATGGCTACCCTGGATCTCGCATTTGCTAGCAGGGTTTCCACAAAGCTAACTAGAATCTTAACAAATCCCATCATTAGTAAGCTTTCTATGATGAATGACCATTCCAAATTGTCATAGGCCTTGTGAAAGTCGATTTTGAGGAAAACATAGTCCTGCTCGGCCTCCTCTGCATGGTCAATCCCTTCCCGAAGAGAAATGACCGCTTCCAATATTCTTCTCCCTTTGATGAAGCCTTTTTGTTCACTGCAGAGCCACTTCATGAGAGAGGGCATTATTCTATTCGCAACCGCTTTGGCAAAGATTTTATAGGCTGAAGTTAGCACGGTGAGGGGTCTCCAATTGGACATAAATTCCTTAGGCCTTTCTTGTGAAGAAGTTTGATGATTCCAGTGTTGATAGGAGCAGGTAAAGCTTTGTATTTGACATATTCTTCCCAAACTAGTAGAAGGATGGGGGCTAGCATATCCTTGAAGGTTTGATAAAACTTTGCTGGTAGTCCATCAATCCCTAGAGTTTTGCCTTGCTTTAGTGCTTCAATGGCCACCTTGATTTGCTCTATAGAGATGTTGGAGTCCAATTTTACAGCCTCAGCCATAGGGATGACCATGTGCCTAGATTTCCAGAGCTCATTCCTAGTCTTGATAATATCATTGTCTATTATTTCAGGGGGGCTAAACATATTGGCAAAGTGGGTTTTAGCTATTTCAGTGTTCTCTTCAGCTGAGGTTGTAGTACCTGAATCTATGACAAGATAGGGGACAGAGTCTTTCTGGTGTTTCTTCCTCCTGATTTTAAAACATTTCCTTGGTGGGTCTGTCAATCTTGCCAGCCCACCAATCCCCGAAGAAAATTTTGGAGTGAAGAAGATTAAGATCTTCTTCCTCTCGGAGTTTGTGTCTGAGGGCGGTGATTTGTGCTTGAATATTAGAGTCAGTACTGGCCGAGATTTCTAGACGGATAAGGTCTTCATAGATACTGTTATTTCTTTTTCTTCTGATCTCTGTGACGTCTTTCCTTATCCTAACCAGATCGAGTTGAGTTTCTTTTACACAGCAAGACCCCAGGCTTTAGTCGGCTTAAGTCCTTTGGAGAACTATTGAATCCAAATAGCCTTGATGATATTTTGTACTTCTTCGAGTTTGAATAGATTAGGGTCAGTATGGAACCACTAATTTCTAATCTTGGTGACCTTGTCATCGAGGGTGGCTATTAAGGGCTAGTGATTAGAGCAGCAAGATGTCATCCTAGTCTTCGCCTTGAGCTTGTTAGCAAAAACTTTTTTTAATGGAGGAGGTTTACTCAGCCAATTTATTACATCATGATATTGGCGATGATGACCTTTCACAACACACAAGGTTTTCTAGTACAGCAAAGATCTATATGTTGTGTGATCGGATAATGGTACATGAATGTACCATTTATATAGGGAGGGGCTAATGATAGTCGTTTTTTGGCTATTTGAAATTGCCATAGTGAGCTTCCTCACCTTTTAAACACTATGGCTATCATCACCCTTTCACTGTACATAGGCGTTTGTGAGTTAGAAGCTTTTCCCCATATCTCCTTAAAACCTTCAGCTAACTAGTCATTGGGCTAAATGAGCCAAATAAATAAAAAAAATAAAAAAAGATATTATGACCCATTTGTGTATAAATATTTTATTATATATAAAACCTAAATATAGAGATTTTTAAATAATTATTTTGATATATATTTAATATTTTTACCTAGGTGTGTTATTTTTTAAATTATGCTATGTACATTGTTTCACTATTACCACAATTTTTCTTACCAATGTGCATACTCTTTATAATATAAAAATATATTCTCATGCAAACCTCTTCAAACCTTGGTGCGAATCCACTTCGAGAAAAAATCATAAAAGTATATTTCACGTAGTTATTCCCTTTTACTAAAATATCATTTTTCTACATGCATTTTTTCTTGATTCTTGTAAATAGTCATAAATCAAAAACAAATGAGAGTCCCATCATTTGATTCCCTATATTTTCATATATTTATTTTTTTATTTCTATTTATATACAACTGACACTATTATAGATCCACAAATTGTTTATATACTAATCTATTTTTTTCCATTATATCCATATATTATAATTGTGAATAATCTTAATCCATACATATTTTCAAACCCTCAAGAATCTATAAAGTAGTGCTCTCATGCAAGGAGGGCCTCATTCTTGTAGGATTATGTAAATTCAACAAAAGGGGAGCCATTGAAGGCTTTTATAAGAGGAAAAATATGCATTTTGGTGAGATTTTTGGCATTCACCTCTACTCGAAATTTGAGGAGGTGATCAAAGTAAAACAATAACTCACAAGCTAAATGATCACCTCAAAATGTTTTGTAATTTTTGGAGCTTCCACTAGTGAGATATGATTTTTTTGGTGGACCCTAGTCTGTCCACTTTTTTCTCATAAGTCATCCTAGTCTTTTCTCACCTTTCTTCACACTTCCACACACGCACACATACACACACACACACTCGTTTATCTCTATCCCTCCCTCAAACATGCACCTTCCATGGTTTCTATCACCCTCTTTACCATTAACCTCTTCTCTCATTTCCACAACTCTCGTATGAACTTTACATGTACATACACCATCTTTATGTCTCTCTCTATTACCTCTAAATCACATCTCCTTTTACCTCTTCTAAATATACATAAAATTCAGCATGGAAAAATTTACTTAATCTCTGCAAACTAAGGGATTCTCATCAACCACCATCCGCATTTTCATCATGGTGATTCAACGTTGGTGACAACAATGTAAGAAAAGAAGAAGAAGAGGATCAACAGTCATTTTTTAGAACCTATACAAGTATGTCCAAAACTTCTTCAAGCTCCACCATCACAAGGATTCCCTCACTTCATTCAACCATCTTACTTCAACCATACACCTCATTCTACCCATTATAAATATATCATTAACTTTTTAGTGATTACTAACACTAACCACTAACCTACTAACACAAAGTATCAATTGACCTAACCATAAAAGACACCTCACCTCAAGGCATATGTATAGTAAAATCTCTCTCTCTCTCTCTCTCTCTCTCTCTCTCTCTCTCTCTCTGTTCATTAACTCTATAATTTCACCCTATCTACTATCAAAAATGCCTTTCTCTTGAGCTCACATCCATGACTCAAGTAGACAAAGAAGGCCTACAATCTTTTGATATTAAGAAAAAATCATAATCTTGATTTTTTAACTTAATGAGGAGTCTCCAATTTATAAATATGACCCTCTCTTTTTTGTAAAAGCATCCCCAATCTCTTACATAGCACCCCAACACTTTATACGAGATAAGAGATTTAAGTGTAGTCATCACCTTGTAAGCTTCACACTTGGTGTGAGAGAGCTTTGATGCTACACATTGCAAAGTGAAAGAGTGTGAGTGTCCTATCTCAAACTACTATTGTACATGATCTTTCACTATCAACAATTGAGGTTTTGGTGCTTCAAAGGCGTGCTTGGCTTTAGGATCTTTGTCCTTCCACTTGGGTAAAGCTCTTTGACAAATACAAGGTGACTTGTGTCTTTTAAGTTCTATCATTTGAACTTGTTTGAGAATGTGCTTAGTATGTTTTCATTGCCAAATTTGTGTCCATTATAAGAGGGTAATATGGTGAGAGAGGTCCCACACCCTAAGACAATGTATGTGTATGTTAAGCATTCACTACGCATTGGGTTAGATTTTGTACGATCTTTATGGTAGCGTTGTAGCGAACCATCTCCATTTGCAAGTTATAAACAAGATATTATACAAGCTTCCTTTTTCCTTCTCTTCCCTTTGCTCTAGCTCTCTCTTGCTCAATTTGGTGTTGTTCTTGGTGTGAGATTATTTGTGTGTGTTTTTGTTGCACCTCTTCTTGGTTGTGACAAAATCTCTCTTGCGTTCTAGTTTGCATCCCATAATGTGTGTGCTTGAAAGTTTGAGACCCGAAGACTACTACGTAGACTACAGTTGAAGTCACACAAAGAGGATCACCAGACAGATAGGGGATATGTAGGCTCTTGATCAAGTGGGCCTCAGTGTCGCAACCAACCCTTTGGCATCACTGCATGAGAGTGTGAGTGTGTGTGTGTGTGTTCGCAAGGGGGAAGGGTGATGCGTATGCAAATCTGTGAACAATATCTCTTTAAATGATGAGCAGCATTAGTGCCACCCCTCTTGGGATTAGTTAAGATAGTGTAGGTGTCGACTCAAGAATTCAATTACATAGAAAAACTACCAAGGATAGTGAGTATTTCTTCACACCAAGATACAAGGTGAACGTCGCAATTGGTCAGCAACTTGTTTTCATTTGCAAAACAATTCTATTAATCCAACAAGGAATTTAACAAAATGATGCCTCGAGCAATCTGTCCCACGACTAGGTTGAATTAGCTACTTTCCACTAGTCAAAAGAAGTGTGAGCTTATCTTCAGTCGATGTGTGGGGGCCCTTTTAATTTTGAGGACCAACAAAGATTTTCCAAGAGGCAATTTCAACTTTTTCAAGGTGAGGGGAGAGACTGGGCCATCGGACTAAGTGACACGGACATTGAGCGGATGGGACCTACGATGAGATGAAAGAGAGCCGTAGTTTTTGACAGCATCAACCAAAGTAACCTCGGGTCCCCAAGATTTCTCTTCATGCACACCCAAGGCTCGAACCCTTGACCTCACCTTTGAGGCTCCCATGTCTTATCCATGGGCATCCACATGTTTCTTGTGATGGTATGGGATCGAGATTACTCTTACACCAAATATGAATCAACGCCACCATCGAGATTACTTTTAAGGCCACCGACAAGATCTACGACGCTCGATAATCTCATCGTAGATCCCACACCCATGCCCGCGTCAGTCGAGAGAGCGAGGGGAGAGGTACATTAAAGAGCCTTCAAGCCTCCTTACAACACTTGTTGTAAC
The DNA here is from genome assembly GCF_014529385.1 of Adiantum capillus-veneris. Lineage (NCBI taxonomy): Eukaryota > Viridiplantae > Streptophyta > Polypodiopsida > Polypodiales > Pteridaceae > Adiantum > Adiantum capillus-veneris. The sequence continues at coordinate 61,394,887 of NC_140949.1, read as the reverse complement.
CCATAGAAGAAATAGGCTCAGGTAAAACAAAAACCCCGGTAGAAGAAATACATATGCCTCATGTATAGGGAGGCGCGTGGGCGAGGCGGGGGAGGTGGAGGACCTCCTCATCGCTCTCTGAGCCTTGTTCCTGCTCCTGCTCCTCAAGGCACAAGCACGCACCGCCCACCAACTTTCAAACACCCGTCTCGAAGAGCTCCACGAGAGAGAGAGAGAGAGAGAGAGAGAGAGAGAGAGAGAGAGAGAGAGAGCACCATCCACCCTCAACTTTAGCTAGATGTGCTTTGGCATCATTCCCTGAAACTAAATAGGCTTGAGGCAAAGCCAAGTAGAAATCCAGTGGGTTTCATTGCCCTTCATAAATCATCATCTCTCTTGAATTTCATCCGCAACCTCATGCAATTCTCAATTTGTGCGATATGGAACCAAAGTTCGCCAATAAAATCTTTGACACCATCATCACAGACCCATGTTGCTCTCTCAATGATTCTTTCTTAGGTGATTTTGGACTTTGAAAAACTTTACAAACATAGTTGCACAATGGTTTGTGGTGCCCTCATGGTAATGGTTTCAAGACTCCAATCCTAAATGGCACTAACTGATCTCAACCATGACCTTCCAAGTAAAAGCTGGAAAAGCTCCAGGATGGGCAGACCATGACATGACATTGCACCATGGCCTCAACATCGACGGTTTCAACCTCTATGGTCTTGGTAAATCCCAAACACTTAGCCTTCATATCATGTCTCCCTGCAAATGAGAGCACCAAGGCCATATTATAAACGAATCTTTGGACTCAAATCGATCATAAGACAACCCCTTGAAATGGATGATTCTGAACCAATTTCTCCTTAAACAGCCACACACTATTATTTAAAGTAACTCTATCAGACTGACTACAAAAATGTAAATAATTAATATGTTCTTGCAAATAAGGCATTTGCTCTTTGCAAGCTTGCATCAAAACATTCATAGAGACTTTGCAACGATGCAATTTCCAAAATTCAGTTTCTGCATACAAAATTCAGACATTTGACTTCAAGTGGCCATTTGTTTTAACATTGATCTGAAACATTCATTACAAATCAGAATTCATGTTGATAATGCAGTGCCTGCCTTCTCTTTATTGGCACTGCCTTTCGGCACAAAGGGAGGATGTATGCTGAGGGGGGGTGAAAGGCAGTGCTAGCGTCTGTCTCCAGACGCCTTGTTCCTACAAGCAGGACCTACAGGATGCACCCAAATGGAGAAGGTATCCATGGCACTATACTTGATTTATAGATTTATTAAGGTGATGGACTGATTATGTATTTTTATGCCCTTATCAACAGCCAAGGTCAAGAATCAAATTATGAGGCGGAGGAACACAGCATCTTTCATTGACAACTGGCAGAACATACACATGCCACAACCAACCATAATATACATGACCAAAAGAGTTCTTGCACAAGTTGCCCTGAATATATAACATGCATCTCTCAACGGCCAACATCAAACAAAGATTTTGTACAACGATAACTAACCCAAACTCACCTTTACAATCTGCTTCTGTATGGAGAGAAGATATGCTACCTCCCTTGTGGATTAACCAGCTGAGAGAAGACTGCACTGATAGAAGCATCATCCGAGTCTTCACTAGGCGAGGTTCGAACCCCTGGGCTGCTATGGCTCTCAATGCTGTGCTTGTTAACCTTCACCTCAGAGCTATCATCCAGTTCGCTCGTCTCCAATACCCTTATTGGCAAGTCCACTATTCGTGGCTTGCTTTCATCCAGAGCTTTCTCCACAGAAGATTCATGGAGCTGCAAGGTGTATTCCAGGTTCCAAAGCACATCCCCCATTGTTGGCCTCTCTGAGCTGCGATCTTGCAAACACCTTTCAGCTGTTTCTGCAAATTTTTTGAGTGATTCTCTGCTAATCTTCCCCACTAGATAAGGGTCTATTATCTGATCCAGCATCCCTTGCTTCTGCCACTTCAACGCCCATTCAGCTAGATTTATTTGCTCTCTTGGTAAAGTGGGATTGATGACTGGCCTTGCACATAGAACCTCCATCAACACTACCCCAAATGAATATACATCTGACTTCTCTGTGAGCTGCTGCCGTCGGAAGTACTCTGGGTCAAGATACCCAAAACTTCCTTTGACAGCTGTACTAACATGTGTATGATCAAGAGTAGGACCGGTCTTGGAAAGCCCAAAATCTGATACCTTGGCTACAAGTTTCTCATCTAGTAGAATATTGGTGGTTTTCACATCCCGATGTATTATACCATGTGCAGACCCTGTGTGCAGATAATGAAGACCGCGAGCGGCCCCGATGCATATCTCAAGTCTCTGTTTCCATGAAAGCGGAGGCAGGTCAGTTCCATATAGGTGACCCCTTAAAGGACCGTTCGCCATGCAATCATACACAAGAATCATTTCATTATGTTCTTCACAGTAACCAATGAGAGAAACAAGATGGCGATGACGAAGCTTAGATAGCAGCTCAATCTCCGTCTGGAATTCCATCACCCCTTGTTCTGAACCAGAGTTACCTCTCTTAACAGCAACCTTTGTTCCGTCCTCAAGCTCCCCCTCATACACTTTTCCAAACCCACCCACACCCAAAACCCTACCTTCATCAAAGTTACCCGTCATGGAGGCTATCTCTTCGAACGTGAAGTGACGACTCAGATGCGATGGTGCTGATGATGCATAGCTGCCTGCCGCACTCTTCGGTGAGGCAGTAGACCCTTTACTGATGAGTGATCGTGAGTGGCTACTCCCATAAAGGGGCAGAGGAAGCCAAGCTTCAGAAGAGTCCTTGCTACCTTTCTTCCGCCTGCACAAGCAGAAAATGCAACCTGCCACAAGCAATGCAACAGCAGCTGCTGCTCCTACCACTCCACCAATAATTGGCTGCTTAAGACCTGTCTTTGAAGACCCCCTTGGTACAATAGCACCACTAGGAACTTCAACAATTGGAGGTGGAGAGCCTTGCAAATTTCCGGAACTGTCATTCAGCTTGAATATTTCCAAGCCATTCAAAATTGCATTAAATTTCTGAGGTGCCGATGCATTAGTAGGATGAAGGGCAACTACTACATTACTAGCATCCCATGTTGTGTTTGGTGGGAATGCTACAGCATAATCCATTACAACCGCCTTAAACTCACCAGCACTCCCCGCAGCATTGCCAGACAAAAACAGAGCCCGCGCAATTACATCGAACGCGCTTTCGGCAAGGTAGGCGTTGATAAAGATGTCAAAAGCCCTAACGTTGATCGAATCATATTCGAACTCACAAAAGTGAAGCCTGATGTAATACATAAAAGCAGGATCAGGATCCACAGAGAAACTCCATGTGAGGTTAAAGTTAATATTCACAGAGTCGTAATTTGTCATAGTCCGGGCTGTTTGATAGACAATTTGAGGAGCAATAGTGCTATTATTAGCAACATATTCTATTGGGTTCTCCGTAGAACTTGCAACTCCTGTTGCTGCTGTGGGTATATACTCAATGTCAGTAACCCACTCTCTTGCAAGCTCATCATTTGCTGCACTAACTGCTTGGCCACCCATATTTACCCTATACATAGTTTGGAGCGAAGTAGCACTCATGGCTGGCCGAACCATAGTCGAGAGATCAACCCTTTCAATACTACTGGCAAACATGTCATCAGGCATAGAAACCACCTCTATTCCATTCACAATAGCATAAGCATCCTTAGCTTCACCTGGTATGAAGCTCACCAACAGAGACGTTGATGCAACATTGATGGAGAACTCTTTCTGGATGTAGGCATAGTTGCGAGCTTTAATCTCGCGAGTAATGCTCATATTCTTGATCAGAGTGTATGAATCTATGCTAACCGTGACAATTGCCAAGTTAGGATCATACTTTTCAAAAGCAAAAGGATAGAAGTACAGTCGCAACCAGTGTCGCCCTGGAGTTACAGGAAATGAGTACTCAGCTGGAGATGTGAAGATACGCGCATTGAGGAAAGGCACAGTACCAGGAAGATTAGGGTTTTGAACACTGGTTGACGCCACAACAGATGCTGGATTTCCAGCTAAATAATGTGAGGCAGGAGGAGTCTCATCACCATCCCACTTTCGACCATCAGAATCTTCAACACTTACATCAGAGCTTCCACATGCAATGAGATGATTGTCTTTTGGGATAAAAGGCGCTCCTTGAACAAGTAAGGAGTTGGTGGAAAGATGCAAGACAAAGATAAAAGCAAGCGATGCAATGACACCCATTAACCCTGGCAACAAAATGTATGGAGCTGATAACAAGATTTGAGGTACAGATGGGGGCATAGACGGTATCAAACGATGGTTTTGTAGATTACATTGCGCAACTAATACGCATAGCCAACTTTTTTTAGCAGCAATTGAGAAATCAAATGAGTACAAAATTAACGCAACAGTAGGATGTGCAGATAGGAATCAGGAAAGGAATCCTTGAAGAACTCGGATGTACACCTACTCCTTCTGTGTACCGAGGGACTACAAGATAGAGGGTACCTTAAGAAGAGACAAACCCTCAACAGATTACCTGAGAACACAAAAAGAAAAAGCATGAGCGTTAATGCCTTGCACAAGCAGATGTAGCTAAAAAGTGCCAGTGCTCTTCCAAAAACCCTCGCTTTCTGAGGAGAGCTCGAGTAAAATGGCGTACATGTCTGGCAAGAAGGGCTCTCAAAAACACCATGCACGTGACATAATGCTTCACCCGTAAGCATTGACGCAAATCACATCACCAATTGAAGCTTGAAGGAGAAGCTTTGTATGTGGAAAAGCAGAAAGAGAGTGCTTACCAGTTTGAAAGAAGAGCTTCCAATCAAACTCCAACCCTCATAATACGCTTGAAGGACTGGCCAAAACCCAAAATTAGGGCAGGGAATGGAGAGATCGGCCTTCAGAATGGGGGGCCGCCTCTGTAAAAGGACCAATTCTGACGAGCAGAATGGTTCAATGGGGTAAGAAGAGGGTACGAAAAGGAGAGTTTCAGCGCAGAAACAGGGTGGAAACTTTTAGAAAGGAGAGAGTGCAAATGATATGAAGAAATGGAGAGTACCTGCGTCGTGCGTGCAGCAGATTGTAGGCATGGCGCCATGGCGAACTAACCAAAGCTAGCAAATGGCTTGGCGATGGCGGGATTGGCCCCACAGTCTTGTCTCTTTGCTACCCAAAATCATTTAATCTGACATACCACCAGTTAAGGATCGAATGGTCAATGCGTGTTCTTCGTTGCACACGCGAACGCGTTTTCAAAGGCCCCCTCTCTCCTTCCTAAACTTTAAGGTATCAAATCTCTTCCCACATGGCCACTATGCAAATCATTTTTCATTGTTTAAGCTCCCCTAGGCCCTAGTGTGAGTGTCTCCATTGGGGTAGAAGCTTCCTCCACTAGCCTTTGGCATCAGGCCAAGGCAACCCTCGTCTATAGGTCGCACAAGGCAAAGACAAGGGATCAACGTCGGAGGTTTAATCCGTTGTTGATGGAGTCTCATGGAAATAAAAAATTTAGGGTTCCAATCGTCGCGGATGCGCCTTGAACCCCGGACCTCCCACCCAGCAGTGCAACACCCTATCCACCACCTAGCGCACGTTGCTGCAAGGCTTATGAGACCACAAGTTTTGTACGAGAAGGTGCACAGAGAGAGAGAGAGAGAGAGAGAGAGAGAGAGATGCTTATGCTAAAATAAACGGTAAGAATAAAAAATAAAGGGTAAGAAAAGCTTGAGCTTTTATATGAATGCTATATGGATAGCTTAGACGAGCGTTGCAAAGATTGCTCTTATATGTCCCATGTAACAAGGAAAGGTGCTTTGCCAACAACAAGCATACGGCTTTCCCTGATCTTCATTCACCCACGGGAGTCGGGTGGGCTTAATGCTACCTTGAATGAGAACCCTTCGTATCATTCACCCACGGGAGTCGGGTGGGCTTAATGCTACCTTGAATGAGAACCCTTCGTATCGGTTACGAGGTATGGTACACTTGTTACCCAATTCAGACAACCCTCTTTAACTCTTGTAATGTTGTGAAAACTGTGAATTCATGCACTTTCATTATGTAGCCATAAATCATGCTTTCCTATACTAAGACAAATTTAGCATAAGCGACCTGCTCTTCAGCTTCATGGGCCTGAGGATCAAGTTCATTTGCAATTTGAACCACCCAGTTTGTGTAAAGGGGCTAGGATGTAGTCTCAATTTTTTTGCAGGGAGATTGGATGCCATATGGCCATAGGAGTCCATAGAAAAATCCTTCTGTCTTGCTAAAATGTGCACATCATAATTGGTCATAAACTTCATCACTCTCCTATTCAAACATCCTTCTATGACTTGACATTCTCCAAGACATTCCATTGACCACTACCCATGCAATCTTGTGGCTTTTAGGTTTTTCTTTGGCTATTGCACATTTTTCATAGGCAAAGCCCCTTGAAAACTTGGTCATGAGTTCACCGTTAGAGGGGGAAGCTTGGTATACCTTCTGATAAAGGAGGCAACAAGCATCATTGAGATGGCCATGCACCATGTGGAGGAAGACCTTGGTCTTCCTCCACCTTGGTCTTCTTCTTCTCAAGCACCTTGAATACATCAAGCCACTAATAGGAGAGGTTTGGATACTCTGATGATGCTACAAATAAGATAAAGGAAAAGTTAGTTTTGCTGCCAAGACTGAAAAGAATGCATTGATACTACCATAGACAAAATCATGCATTGTTTAGACAAGATGCACTAGAATAACACCTTTTTTAGTAGACTTTATTGTTGGGAAGCCACACTTAGATAGGGAAGCTTCAAAGGACTCAAATACTGGTGCGTTTGAAGACACATAGTGTACAGAATCTGCATCCTAAAGTAGGTTCTTGTACATCCTGGAGGGTGTGGTCTTCTTGGGTGTGGGAGTGTTCATCTTTGTATCAAGAGATGGGAAGTAGGGTAGCTTTTGTGACAAGGGTGGAGAAGAGGAAAGCAAGGTAGTTTCTATGAAGTACGCAAGGTAGATTTTGTGAGAAGGGAGACAACAGTGGCGATGGAAACCAGAGTAGCTTCTGTGAGAAGGATGGAGAAGAGGAAAGCAAAAGTAGTTTCTATGAAAAGGGTGGAGAAGAATAAAGCGGCGTAGCTTTTGTGAGAAGGGAGACAATGGAGGTGACAAATGGGGGCCACATCATCATCAGTTCTTAATGACCTTTTGAAAAAAGAGGACCCCATGCTAGGCCTTAATGACCCGCATGCATCTACGTAGATACAACTAGATTTTGCATGCTTTTTAAATAATACCCTTGCATGCAACATGCAAAGTTCCCTCTCTTTCCCTTTCCCACATTTGAAAAACAATAAAGTTCCCTCCTTTTAGGGGATGTTGGTGGTACCACCAAAAGGTGCAAAAAGTGGTACCACCTATATATGCTTTGACCCCTCACTTATTGACTTTGTAGAGAACTAAATAAAGCAAAGAATGATATTTACTCCATGCATTGGTATTCCAATCAAGTAATTATTTTTGTACACATAACTCACTTCAAAGTTGTAGGTCCATTCCTCTTAAACTTGAAGTTTGGTTTTTGAAAACCTTACATATAATTTGCTAATGTCTGTTACTTTTTTTATATATAAAAAAATATGCAGGTGACATCCACAAGACATTGTATTTCTTTGTATCAGATGGCAAGAAATATGACACACCTTTTGTTCAACAAGCACTATTTTTGTGAAGCATGCACAACGACTTCGACGGTTTTTCTTTAGTATTAGCCAACATTGGGTGTGGTTGAAAGAGCATGTGATACATCCATGCAAGAGAGAGGAACATGAGTAGAGATTGTGTATGGGTGGAGTTAACCTCTCAAGCAGAAGAATGAGAGAGCTCCTTGTTCTTGTATATGTATAAACAATAAGTAGAAAGTAAGTGGGAAATCGTACACTTGGGGTACAGCATATCGTCTTTATCCCAATAACCTCCTACTTAAAGGCAAGTGTATTGATAAGTGGATCCACTATAGGACCTAGTAGAATATACACTGGTAGCTGAGAGGCTCTGTTGACCTACACCACTAGCTTCTCAAAGTGCATACATGCTACTCTATAAGCTCTAGTAATGTGTGGAAGCATGTATCTGTACTAGAATGCACATACATAGCCTGCATGCATCCTATAATGACCTGCGCAGATCCATAATGCATCATGCTTGAGTCACAACCCCAACTGCAAACTCTCCCAATGTAGCTGCTATCATGCATCTCAAACCTAGAAGATTGTATATGAGACTCTTGAAGGTGGAAAAAATATGTGCACCTTCAAGAGTCTCATGTACAATCTTCTATCTACCACCTCAACACTATTTGTATCAAATGAATCATCACCATCAAGGCTAGTCATATATGGATGGGTCAACTGTGACTCCTAGAGGACCACCTCCCCCTCACCATAGTGATGGGATCTAGATGTCCTAACATAATTATATCAGCCTCTAGTAGGAGCATATCAAAGAACTCCATATTATCCATCTCCGTAGTAGTAGGCATCTCTATCCCAAGAGGGTGAATTTGGTGTGTCTCATAAGAGCGTGGTTGCTCCAACTCTATAGTAATAGACATGCCATGCACAAAAATATAGAGATCCGTGAAAGAGGTTTGTCTCATCCCTCGCTAGCATCTGTGCAACACAATCAAGAACAAACTATTTGGTACCTCAAATACATGCATAGGATATACCAAGCCAATTTAGACTCCCCTAGCAATCACTAGTGATTTGCAATGCATTTGGAAAGACTACTCTCTAAGTGTCTCACTAAGATCAAACTATATCTCAGCCAAGGAACATATCACACATGCCATAGCACATAGGATGCACCACTAAATAATTAAAATCACACATCTCCTACTCCTACAATGTCAAACACCAAACATCAAATCATTAGCCAAGTGCACACAACTACATCTATGAGACCGTCGTCTCTCAAAAGTCATCACTATTGCCTTTGACCTATCACACATGATGGATGCCATATCAATGAATAGCAAATATGCAACAAAAGTGTATGGTGATAAAACAAACACTATGGAGAGAAATTTTGGGAGAAAATCGAAGATTTTCCTTGTAAACTGATCAAAATATCAGTCATAAGTTGTATCACATCAATCACTACACAATCATAACCGTGATCAATCACATCAAATTGATGCTTGAATATGCATAAAACAACTCTACAATATGATGTATAGTGTATTCACAACTCAAATCCATGGATGCATGAGTGCCTAAATGAGTGCCAAACAAGAGATATGCATGCACAAGAGCGTCATTAAACCACATGAGCTCAAACCATGTATAAATAACTCAATTGGGCATACAGCACACCCAAAGCACATAACCGTATATGCAAGTAATAAGCAAATACAATGCTAAAAAATGCATCCCGCAAAACTACTTGCAAAACTTTGATAAGTATGCATACATGTACCTATAACTTGTAAAACCTATCAGAGCTCAAAATTGGAAACCTGTAACCTCTAGGCGTACGAGCATACACAAGTCTCACTCATGTGAGAGTGGATACAAGAACATTAAATCCATGTCCCAAATGGAAAATCTTTTCAAACTGAGTCAAAACTTGATCATTGTCAAAGTGGAAGTAAATATTGACCATTAAATCATCAGAGAGTAAGCTACACATACATAGATGTTACCATATACATGTGGTAGTGATGTGTGTGAACACACTAGGACTGCCGGGGCATTTTTTCCCTCTTTAGGAGGTTTTTTCCCCCGTGCATTGTATATACGCCCATCACTCTAGGGCTATCTATCTTTCCATTGCACACTAAGTAACACACTCTCTATTGTGTGCCTTGAGCTTCCTTCGTCTTCTCCAAGCTGTGTGTGTTTCTCTGCAACCCTAATTCCAACAATTGGTATCAGAGCAGGTCACGTCCTCCCGGGCTTAGTCGCCAGCTGCTCCAGCACACGCCTGCTCACTTTCTCCGATTTCAGTGAGCTTTGGCGAGCGTTCGCAGGTCGACAAATATTTTGGGAGATCTCGAAGAGCTCGGTCTGCTCAGAATTTTGATTTGGGCTCATTTCGGCCTCCGTTTCCACTACGGGCAGTACTGCACAGGCTATTTCGTCATTTTGTGCAGATTTTCTGTCAGTGCCGTTTTCTGCATAACAGGTGCCTTATAGTCTTCTACGGTTTGTGCTATATAGCACAAGTTGTTCCCGCTCCATTTCTCCTATTTTCGGGCAGTTTTCACATCAGGTGCAGCATTTACCATGGCTGACAACAACAACACAGATGTGTTCAAGATGTTTGCTGCTGAGGACAGGTTGGATGGGGACAACTACCCTATGTGGGCTTATATGATGCAACATGTTCTTGTGTCAAAAGGTGTCTGGAACATTGTGCAGGGCATTGATGTACGTCCTGGTTCTGAAGATGTAGGCGATGTTGAGGATGTTGCAGGTCTTGCTGCAAGGATTGCAGCTGTTAGAGTTGTTTTGCCTACAGCAGAACAAGCTCGTTGGGATGTTAAGGATGCGCAGGCTCATGCATTGATTGCGTTGTCTGTGAAGCGCACCATTATTCCTCACATCCGTTCAGCAAAATCTGCAAAACAGGCTTGGGATATTCTAGCAAGTCTTTATGCAAGCCGCAATGAGGCTAAAATTGCTTTGCTGCGTAAAGAGCTAGAGTCGAAGATTATGCATGAGGAAGATGATATGGACACTTTCCTTGCTAGTGTCAAGGATATCAATGAGCAACTCATTTCTGCAGGTGAAGTCATTTCTGACAGTTCCCTTGTGCAGACTGTTCTTGATGCCTTACCAGATTCCTACCAGACTTTTGCTAGTACTTGGAGACTGATGACCCAAGGAAATCCTGAAGTTGTCAAGTTTGATGCATTATGCACATTGCTGTTGCAAGAGTCACTTTCTAGAAAAAACAGGACTAGGCAGCGTGCAGTTGAACAGGCTTTTATTGCTTCTCAAAGAAAGGGTGGTAACAGTAATGCAGCCACTTCTTATGGTTCTGCTGCGAGTGGCAAAAATTCTGTTCCTAATGCTTCTGCTGGCAGCACTTCGTCTGGCAATTCTGGTGATAAGGGCAAAAAGAAGATGCGTTGCCATTATTGTAAAGCCAATGATCACTTGATCAAGTCGTGTCCTAAGTTGAAGGCCAAAGAGGCTAAGAAGAAAGAGGGTGGTTCCACTGCAAATGCTGGTTCCACTACAAATGCAGCCATTGTTGAGTCTTCTGTGAAAGGAGATTGTGATGCTGATGTTGATGCAGAATGGGCTTTTAGCGCAGAGTGCACTTACAATCCTGCTGTCCATGATGCATGCTTGTCAGTTGCTGCAGATTCACATGTGTGGTATTTCGACAGTGGTGCTACAAAGCACATTACCTCACATCGTGAATTGTTTACCTCTCTCGAGTCTGTCCCTCATGGGAATTCAGTCACTTGTGCCAACAACGCCTCTTATCCAGTTCAGGGAGTTGGAAAGATTGTGCTCACTGCTGCTAATGGCAGTTCCTTCACACTTGTTGATGCACTTTATGTACCTGGGATCAAGAAGAATCTCTTGTCTGTATCCGCACTTGCTAGACTTGGACTTGTAGTCAAATTTGTGGATGACAGATGTACAGTTCATGATCTCAGTTTTGGTGATGAAATTGTTGCATCTGGGCTTTTGTGCCGTGGGCTGTATAAGCTCACTTTGTATGACAAGTGTGGACAAAATTTTGCAAATGCTGTTGCAGATTCAAGGGCTATTTCAGATGCAAAACTTTGGCATGCACGTTTTGGTCATCTGAATTTTGCCAGTTTGCTGCGTTTGCAGAAATCTGATATGGTTGCTTCTTTGCCGCCTCTTGAAGCACCTATCAAACATGTTTGTGAAGGCTGTATTCTGGGTAAAATGCAGCGTTCTAAGTTTCCAAAGGATGGTTCAGTTAGGGCCACATGCAGGTTGCAGCTTGTGCATAGTGACGTTTGTGGGCCCATGCAAACTCCGTCCTTGGGCAATTACCTGTACTTCGTGACTTTCATTGATGATTACTCCAGGCATGCGTGGGTATTTCCGCTTAAAGCGAAGTCCGAAGTTTTTATGTGCTTCAAACAATTTTTGGCTATGGCTGAAAATGTCTCAAAATGTACTATGGGCACCCTCCGTTCCGATCGAGGGGGGGAGTATATGTCTCATGAATTTAATGCATTTCTGGCTAGTCGTGGGATAAAACACCAATGTACAGTGCCTTATACACCTCAGCAAAATGGTGTTGCTGAGAGGAAAAACAGGTCACTAACGGAAATGGCACGATGTATGGTCAAAAGTCAAGCTTTGCCGCATTCTTTTTGGCTTGAGGCCATCATGTGTGCCACTTATGTACTTAACAGGTGTCCTACGAAAGCTTTGCAGTCTATTACTCCATATGAAGCATGGCATGATAGAAAACCTTCTATTGAGCACATGCGTGTTTTTGGCTGTTTGGCATATGCTTTGGTGCCACAAGTGCAGCGCAGAAAATTGGATGATAAGGCTGTCAAATGTATTTTTGTTGGTTATAGTGCTGAAAGCAAAGGTTACAGGTTGTATCATCCGCAAACAAAACGTATTTTGGTTTCACGGGATGTAGTGTTTGTGGAAGATTCTGTTCAACCCTTGCTGTCATGTACTAGAGACAGTAATGTAAGCTCACAGGACATTTATGACACTTTGTTGCCTCTTTTCAGTGGTGGAAATACGAATGTAAGTTCCAATGAGGCAAATGTACAGCCTATGGGGGTTTCTGAAAATGTTTTAGAACAGCCTATTACTGATGCAGATGTACATGATGTACTTGATGAGGAAAGGGCTGAAAATGAGCAGGCTAGAGGTATGCCAAAATGGCTGGTGCACACTTTGCGTGACAGTAAATTGGATGCACCTTTATCTAGTCGTACTCGTTCAGGCTCTCGCCATGCATCTTATGCATCAGATTGTTATGCTTTGGCTGTGTCTAGTTTACATGATGTTGAGGAGCCTCTGTCTTTTGATGAAGCACAGAATTCAGAAAATTGGATTGCTGCCATGAAATCAGAATATGATGCACTTATAGAGAATGACACATGGACTTTATGTGATTTGCCTCCTGGCAAAAAGGCCATTGGTACGAAGTGGGTTTACAAGTTGAAACGCAAGCCGGATGGTGAGATCGATCGCCATAAGGCTCGACTTGTTGCAAAGGGTTATGCACAACAAAAAGGCATAGATTATGAAGAGACTTTTGCTCCCACTTGTCGTATGACTACTGTGCGTTTTCTATGTGCATTGGCAGCTCATTTTGGTTGGGATGTACATCAATCAGACATTGTTACTGCTTTCTTGAATGGTGACATATTTGAGGAAGTTTATGTAACGCAGCCTCGCGGTTTTGTCATAAAAGGACAAGAGGACAAAGTGTGCAAATGTAAGAAGGCTCTGTATGGGTTGAAGCAATCTCCTCGTGCTTGGTATGAGAAAGCTGACACTCATTTGGTTAAACGAGGCTTTCGTAACAGTCCAACAGAAAGCACATTGTATGTAAAGTGTGAGGATGATGTATTTCTCATTGTGGTTCTTTATGTTGATGATTTGCTGATCACTGGACCAAATGAGAGACATATTGCTGAATTTAAGGCTGATTTGAATGCTACTTTCAAGATGAAAGATTTGGGGCTGTTGCATCATTACTTGGGTATACAGTTTAAGCAGTGTGATGGTGGTATTGCCTTGTGTCAGAAAAGTTACATAGAGACATTGCTATGTAAGTTTGGACTTGAGGATTGCAAACCTATTGCCACTCCCATGGAAACAGGTTTGAAGTTGAGTCTACATGATGCTGGCGATCCTGCTGATGTCACTCTTTACCAAACTGCTGTTGGCTGCCTCATTTATGTATGCAACACGAGGCCAGATATTCAGTTTGCAGTCTCGCAGGTCAGCAGATTTATGCATAGCCCAGGGTCTAAGCATTGGCAGGCTGTCAAGAGGATTTTCCGCTACCTTAGTGGCACTTTACATCTTGGCTTGTTTTATCCCAAGGGGGGATCATTGCCGCCAGACTTACATGCTTTTTCGGACTCAGATTGGGCTGGTTGTTTTGACACGCGAGTGTCCACAAGTGGTTTTTGTTTCATGCTTGGCAGTTCATGTATATCATGGTTGAGCAAGAAGCAACCTACTGTGGCCACTTCGAGTTGTGAGGCTGAGTACAGGGCAGTCTTCACAGCTACGGTTGAGTGTGTATGGCTCAGACGCCTTATGGCTGACTTGGGTGTTGGACAGGACACTGCCAACACTATCTACACTGACAGTCAGAGCGCATTGGCAGTTGCGAGGAACCCAGTTTTTCATGCTCGCACAAAGCACATTGAGGTGCATTACCACTATGTCAGGGAGAGGCTCTCCGCAGGAGAGATCAGCTTGGCTTATGTGCCAACACAGGACAACCTTGCAGATCTTTTCACAAAGGCATTGTCTCGTGAGAAGCTTGAAGCTTTCCGCAAAGCTTTGGGCTTACTCCCCTTTGTGGACTGATCCTGTCCTCAGGGCATGGCACTTCCCTTTACTCATGTGCCAGCTCTCGTTCACCGCATCACTCCAGGGGGGATTTGTTACCATATACATGTGGTAGTGATGTGTGTGAACACACTAGGACTGCCGGGGCATTTTTTCCCTCTTTAGGAGGTTTTTTCCCCCGTGCATTGTATATACGCCCATCACTCTAGGGCTATCTATCTTTCCATTGCACACTAAGTAACACACTCTCTATTGTGTGCCTTGAGCTTCCTTCGTCTTCTCCAAGCTGTGTGTGTTTCTCTGCAACCCTAATTCCAACAATAGAAGCTATGGCGATTACCTGGGGAACAACGGGTAGATTTCCCCAAGCTTTTGATTTCCAAGCTTCACATGCGAGGGGAGGAGAAGCTATTGCCGTGCTCTGATACCAATTGAAGAGAGGAAGGAGAAGATAGAGGATGTGTGTGGGTGGAGTTAACCTCTCAAGTAGAAGATTGAGAGAGCTCCTTATTCTTGTATATATATACAAAGAATAAGAATAAAGTAAGTGGGCCATCGAACACCATGTTTGGCTTAGAGTAAGGCACATTACCTTTACCCCAACAGTGGTATGATGGAGAAACTCTCAATTCAATGCAAGATGACCATTCTATTTTCAGTATAGACTACTATTTTCTCTATGCTCTCTCTCTCTCTCTCTCTCTCATAATCTGGTTGTCTTATTTGTGGATACAATGTTTCTGGGTGAAAGCATGGGTTCAAGGTGGGGCAAAAAGTAGTGTCTTTGACACCTCTTGTGAGGCACTCTTGGATGGTGTTTTGTTGATAGTTTTCAAAAGCCAACAGATAAATATTCAATATTTATAAAGGTGTTGTGCCAAACACTTTAACGGTTATTGATTTAGTCAAATGCAAGACTCTCGACCTACCCCTTCAGTAGTCTACGAGCTTCCCCTGTGTGTGTGTGTGTGTGTGTGTGTGTGTGTGTGTGTGTGTGTGTGTGTGTGTGTGTGTGTGTGTGTGTGTGTGCAGTCTACGTGCTCTCTCTCTCTCTCTCTCTCTCTCTCTCTCTCTCTCCCCCCTTCTCTTGCCATTGTTATCGAAGATTTCTTCAAAACCCACTTTGGCATGTCCGGAGTTATGGTCTATGGAGCATATAGAGTGGGGAAGCAAGGAGCTCCTCGCTCGGGAGAACGGCCAATGGTATGCACCATGCTGGATGAGACCAAGCGAAATATTATCCTTGATAATAGTTGGATCTATTTAAGGAATACAAAATGTTTTGTATGTGAAGATCGCACTATTAAGCAATAAATATGCGTCGCAAGGCATATGAGGAAAAGAATAAGAAAAAAAAGGAGATCTCTCGTAAAGAAAATGTGCCCAAGAAGGAGGCAATTCCCAAGGAGGAGGCAAGTCCCTCGAGAAAATAGGGATGCGTGACCTATGAGACCGAGTTACAATTGAAAATATGCTTTTGGAATTGTAATGGATACCCATTGAATGCAGGGGTTGGTATTGATGAACTAACAAGCAAAGCCGATGTTGTACTTGTTGGAACTTGGGAGCATGATACACAAAGGATTAACGGCTTGGAGAATTACAATGTACATTCATTGATGTGGTCAAAGAATCTTAAGCAATGAAGAGGACAAGGAGGGGTAGCATGCATGGTTAAGAAAGGATTGAAAGATTTTGTATCAATCGTGAAAGATGACAAGTACAAACGTTATGTATGGCTGAATATTATGACACCAAAAAGAGCACCCATTTTTGTACCCGGTTGCTACATTCCTCATCATGATTCCCCCTTTTATGCTTGCATGGATAGAGATTAGTTATTTTTTGATTTAGAAGAGGACCTTTCTTATTGCAAAGGTGAAGGTGATGTTATTGTATTTGGGGATATGAATGCTCACACAAAAACATTGCAACATGATACTCAACAATTTGATATGCCATACAATTCAAGGGAGTTGGAGGAAGTTCACTTGTATGATCGTTCTTCAATGGATGAGAAAGAGCCGGATCACTATGGAAAGTTACTTTTACACATGTGTAATAGCACGCGTATGCTCATTGCCAATGGTGTATCTTTGTGGAGTGGAACCAATGGATTTACATGTAGGAGGCATAATGGGGACAGTGTGATTGACTATATGCTACTCTCCGAAGCCATCATGTATTGCATGTTTGGCCAATGGACCCGTTTGGCCAATGGACCCTGGAAGTCGACCATCGCACCTTATGTATTGACCTTTCATGTGGAGAAGCAACTAAGCATGATAATCTCAGCCAAAGAAAAGAGAAATTATCACTATGTATGGATTTCGAACGGCCATCAATGTACATCGAAATGGTTGAGCAAAAATTATGGATGAAGAAGCTTCAATATGATGCACCACTGGAAACTAAATGGGAAGCTTTCAAGAAAGTTATTTGTTCTTGTGCTGAAGAACGCTTTGCTATAAAGCATCTCTATGGTATCAACAAAGATAGATAACGCAAAAGGTGGTTTGATAAAGAATGTCAATATTCTCGAAAGTCCTTGATAAAGCTTGATGCAACTATGGACAAAGATAACTATCAAAGTCATTTGCATACATACAAGGCATTGATTCAAAAGAAGAGAAGAAGATGGGAAGTAAAGCAACAACTTTTTCAAGTCCAAGAAAAGGCACATGCATGTGGAAGATTTTGGAGAAACTTGAGGGACAAGCAGGTTGAGAATTTTGGTAACTTGAGGCTTGTGGATATGTACACACATTGTAGGCAATTATATGAGCAAGCAAATGCTGAAAAAATGTCATTTTATGGTTCACTCCCACGCATGCCCTCTTTTTTTACTATTGAGGATGTATGCGGTGGGCTTGAAAAGTTGGCCACTCGCAAAGAGGAAGATGTTCAAGGTATCAAGCCGGAGATGATCAAATGGACAGGAGATTTTACCCATGAGTTGATGTGTGATACGTTCAACCTTGCACTTCAACATGGTATGCCTTATGATTGGAGTACTAATTGGGTTAAGCCTTTGCATAAAGGAGGGGATGTAAAGAATGTAAACAACTACTGGACTATAATGATTGGGTCTCTTATGGAAAAGTTGTTTGGGTACATAATGGAGATGAAATT
The DNA here is from genome assembly GCF_014529385.1 of Adiantum capillus-veneris. Taxonomy (NCBI): domain Eukaryota; kingdom Viridiplantae; phylum Streptophyta; class Polypodiopsida; order Polypodiales; family Pteridaceae; genus Adiantum; species Adiantum capillus-veneris. The sequence continues at coordinate 61,377,204 of NC_140949.1, read as the reverse complement.
GAGTGATTGGGCTGAAGATAATGATAAGCGTACAAAGGGACAAGTGGGTTTTTGTCGATGCAATAGCACCATTGATCATCTTGTCACTCTTTGTGTTCTCATGGAGGAAAGTCGATTGAAAGGCAAGCAATTGTATTGTTGTTTTGTGGACTTTAAGAAAGCCTTTGATATGATTCCACGTAACAATTTGTGGAGAAGGATGGAAGAACTCCAAGTGCCAAGTGAGTTTATGCTTGCGGTTTCTCGAATCTAAGAGAAGGTGATTTGTCAATTGCGCATGGGAAGAGAAATTTCAAAAAAATTTGTGAGCACTATTGGGGGTAAACAAGGATGTCTACCAACTCTCTTTGGTCTATGCATCGATCAATTGGAACAAATGGTACTTGACTTTATGCAAGAAGAAGGCATTGAAGAGGTCACTATTTGCAATGCGGTAATCATGCTTTTGTTGTATGCGGATGATGTAGTGCTTCTAGCACACACTTTAGAAGATGCACAAAAGCTTATGGTTGTCGTTGAGAGCTTTTGCTTGTATAGTAGGCTGATTGTGAATGAATCCAAAACAAAGGTTATGCTTGTGAAAAAAAACCATAAGGAGAAGCCATGCATTGTGTACAACAAGGAGACACTTGAAGTTGTTGAGATCTTTAAGTACCTTGGCCTTGAGGTTCCGTCCAATCACAAGTGGCATGAATGTGCTATGTGTCGTTTAGAAGCGAAAAAGAGAGCATGTTATGCATTTGAGAACATGTGTAATGCAGGAAACATCAAGTGTTGGGTTCTCAAGAAGTATCTTTTTGATGCATTGGCGACACCGGTTCTTCTTTATGGAGTTGAAGTGTGGGGCGGGAGCATCTCAAAGTCTACTTGGAAAGAGTTTGAGAATGTCCAAAAGTGTTTTCTTATAAACTTTCTCCGAGTGAAGACACAAACACCATATATGCTCCTACTTCTTGAGTTGGGATGTCTTCCAATTGAGGTTATGGGCATGGAAAGGGTTGTGGAGTACATGATAAAGATGCGTCAAAACCCCTCACATCAACTTCCTACAATTGCATGGGAAGCAAGCAAGAAAGTTCAAAAGACGCATACAAGCAAGATCTTGAGAACGGGATGGATGCAAGACATAAAGAAGTGGTTTGGAAGATGGGATGCATTACACTTGCTACATGATGCTTCAATTGACTCCCAAGTGAATGAAGCTTTTCTACAACGTCAATGTATTACGGCTTGGGAGAAATCCGATGGGTCACGCTTCATACATTACACCACCCATATTGCCTCCAAATACAAAACCATATTCTTCACTGAAAGAGGAAACCGTAGTCACACTTACATGCTTGAGCCTATCCCCTTGTTGGCGATACGCACTATCGGAGCCATTCGGCTTAGCTCCCATTTCCTTCGATGCGAGACAGGGCGTTGGGGCAATGGAGAAGAGTCAAATCAACTGTGCACATTATACTCACTGCAAGTTTGAGAGTTTGAGTACCACACAGTACTAGAGTGCTTAGATTTTGGTCACATCCGAACTTGATTTTCTCTCATTTTCAGCCATAAGTTTGACCTACACGCTTTCCTCTCCCAGCCAAAGTGTGGGCTCTCCATTTCGACTGTCATCACCACAATTTTGGAGCATCGAGAGTCACTCATCAGCCATACACATACTACATCACATGTAACTTTGGTCCCATAGGTCATATTTGACCTCCGAGGACGATAATAAAATCTCTCTCTCTCTCTCTCTCTCTCTCTCTCTCTCTCTCTCTACCTTGCAAGAAGAAGGAAAATTGCAGCAGGAACTTGTAGAGGGACCTTGTGGAGAAGAATTTTCATAAGGTCTGGAGACTATGGTCCGGGAGATCGGGATGGAGATGTTGCAGCTGGAGATTGGCCAACAGGTTCTGTCCAAGCAGCAATCTCCACTCAATTGTCACCTTTTGTGGAATGTCGATTTCAACAGTTTGGGAGAGCATGTTCCGCACCAGCAACAGCCTCCACACAATTGCCATGTTGGATGGACGGCCATTGCTTGTGGTGTCGGATGTTTGGCAGAGAGGATTGTGCACGATGAGCCACCTCCAAGTACACTGCAGGGCTCTGAGTACTTTCAGCACCATGCGCAATACAATCCACTTCATGATGACATGACTCACAATTACCACAGGGATGACTTAGTCACAATTTTCCATGAAGGTAACCATCGGATGCGAGAATATTGGTCTATGATTAAAAGAGAGAGCCGTAGGAGACAATGAGAAAGTGATGCATTAGGTTCCACGTCAACAAAAGATGTGAATCAGGTTTGTATGAAAGTCTCAAAATGCTGGCAGGAAGCAACAAAAGACATGACTTGCGATGCTAAGAAAACCGCCTCTCAATGTCTTCTAGGACTGCCAGCTTTTAGACGTTTTCATCATGCATCTGAGAAGTCAATACTATTCAATATTCGAGGCACAATTACTAAAGTCAAAGAATCCATGTCTGAAGAGGAGTTGAAGATTAAAAGAGCTATCTGCATGATGTTGGTGAATAATGAATGAGATCCATCAAGGTCTATTAGCAACTCCAAGATGGCCAGATTTACTGGATTGCATCGGTGAAACTTTGCAGTAGCCAATTCACGGTTAAAATAGGCTGAGGTTGGTGTATTTCCTTTTCAATTATGTAGTCATCAACTACCTCAAAGTTCCATCATCACACAGACGACAAAAGACCTTGTTTTTTCCTTTTGGCAGACAGAGACAAGAGTGTCGCTAAACAAAAAAGATGTGTGTCGAAAATGATTGGGCATAAAATCTTACATAAGCATCCAATACATTTTCTTGATGATTCACAGGTATGCTCCTAAAGTTTCATAGGTATGAACTTTGGATGTAGAGAAAAGTCATAGAGTTCCTTTCAAAGGTAGTCATGGAAGTACCATGATAGTACAAAAGGCTCTTTACGTACTTTGGATCTTTGAAAGAGTTTAGAATACCTCATAAAGATAGTCTTGAAAGTACTATGCGAGTCTAAATGGGTTCTCTAGGTACTTTGGAGGTAGAAAAAGTTCCTAAAGTTCCTTTCAAAGGTAGTCATGGAAGTACCGTGACAGTAAAGAGGCTCTTTAGGTACTCTGGACCTTTGAAAGAGTCTAGAATACCTCACTAAGGTAGTCTTGAAAGTACCATAGAGTTCTTTTTAAAGGTACTTATTTACCATGAGAGTGAAGAGGTTCTGTAGGAACTTTGGAGGCAGAGAAAAGTCATAGAGTTCCTTTCAAAGGTAGTCATGGAAGTACCATGATAGTATAAAGGCTCTTTACGTACTCTAGATCTTTGAAAGAGTCTAGAATACCTCACAAAGGTAGTCTTGAAAGTACCATGCGAGTTTAAATGGGTTCTCTAGGTACTTTGGAGGTAGAAAAAGTTCATAGAGTTCCTTTCAAAGGTAGTCATGGAAGTACCATGACAATAAAGAGGCTCTTTAGGTACTCTGGATCTTTGAAGGAGTCTTGAATACCTTGCAAAGGTAGTCTTGAAAGTACCATAGAGTTCTTTTCAAAGGTAGTCATGGAAGTACCATGACAGTAAAGAGGTGCTCTAGGTACTTTGGAGGTAGAAAAAAATCATTGGATACCTCACAGAGCTTTTACTTTGATGGGTTTTACTTTGGAAAAAGTCTGAGCCTTTGATGGGTTCTGTTTTTTCTTGCATAGGGTGATCTTTACAAGAGGTTCCAAATGCAATATCCACACATCAAGATCTCACTCATATGTTTTGCGGGATTAAAACCTTGGTTTGTTCGTAAGTTGAAGGTTCGTTACACGTGATGCTATATTGCTCATATTCAGATGATATATCTCAAGGAAGAATTCAATCACATGAGACACAGTAAGACAGGCATGCATGGCGATAGGTGTGGTTGCATGTGTGCTATATGCTTGCCAAAAGAGGCTCCAAGTAAATGTGAAGCGACCACGTACACATGCACTAGTGTAAGCACATTGACTAAAAGTGTATTATGTGCAAAACCAATGGACTCCGCATTTGATAAGTTGCCTTGCTTGAGGGAGAATGTCCTCAATGTGGGTCGAAGAGATTAATGCTTTGTCCAAATGCAACACTTGAAAGCGAAGCCCAAATTTCTGTTAAGGTGTTTGAAGACGTTGCCTCAACCCATTCTCAAGGCAGAAGCGCAAGGATCTTCTAGTGAAGGAAATGGGATGCAAGGATTTCACAACTTCTCTTCAAAAGCATCTGACCACTTACATCCGACACAATTTTATTGCCCGGTGGCAATCTCAGCGGTTCAAAAATTGCATTCATAGGTTTCCTAGAGATGTAGTTGAAGGAGTACGAGAAGAAGTACAACGCGAGAGAGAGTGCGAGAAGAAGAGAACGACAATATGGTGAACTCGCTCTACTGTAATGTGTAGAGCATAGTGAGTTCTTATTAGGTTTTTACAAAAGAATATGTGTACATACCTGGCGGCCCGCCCACTTACCAGGGCGACCACATTGGGCTTTATACCGCAACAACCTCCCACTTAAATTCCAATGTGGTACTTTAAGTGTGAGAGAAGCTACTATACAAGCTAATATACAAGAGATGTAGAGAAGTGATGTACTACCCTACACCTAACTGTTTGCGAAAATGCGCAAAGCTCTCTGAGGGAAGTCCTTTTGTAAGTAGACCAGCAGGATTTTCTGTGGTGTGAACTTTGACAAGCTGAATTTGCTTATCCTCAAGCATTTCCATGATGAAATGATACTTCACATCCACATGCTTTGTCTTTGAGTGATAAACTGGATTGCGAGCCAATTGTATAGCACTTTGACTATCACAATATAACACAGGCATCTCTTCTTTGATTCCCAAATCTGTTACTAGTCGATTAAGCCAAATTGATTCTTTGCATGCCTTTGATGCTGCAACATATTCAGCCTCTGTAGTAGACTGAGTAACAGAATGTTGTAATCTAGAACGCCATGATACTACTCCACCAACCAATGTAAAGACATACCCTGACGTAGACCTTTGGTTGTCTAAGTCACCTGCATAATCTGAGTCTGTAAAACCCTTTACACTTAGCTCCTGACTCCCATAGCATATACGCATACTCTTTGTAGCTTTCAGGTATCTCAATATTCCTTTCACTGCCTCCCAATGTTTCTTGCCTGGGTTTGACATGTATCGACTTACTACTCCCACTGCAAATGCAATGTCTGGGCGAGTAGCAATCATTGCATACATCAAACTACCCACTGTAGACGCATATGGAATCTTATCCATTTCAGCCTATTCTTCCTCAGACACGGGACAATCTTGTTTGCTAAGTTTCACATATGGTGGCAATGGAACACTCAATGCCTTTCCCTTCTCCATATTGAAACGTTGCAAAACCTTGTCAATATACTATGTTTGAGATAACCAAATCAACTTCTTTTCTGTCTCTCTCAATGCGCATACCAAGTATATGACTTGCCTCACCCATGTCTTTCATGTCAAACGATTTTGCCATCTTTGACTTCAAAGCTGAAATTTCTTCCAAGTGCTTGCCAGCAATCAACATGTCATCCACATACAAAATAAGGATCAGCCAACTACCATCCTTAGCCTTCTTTGTATATAGACACTGATCGAACTCACTACGTTTGTAGCCTTGAGAAAGCATAAACTTGTGGAACTTATGGTACCATGCCCTCGGTGATTGTTTTAAGCCATAAAGACTCTTTAACAACTGGCATACCAAATATTCCTTGCCTTTCTCAACAAACCCTTCTGGCTGCTGCATGTAAATTTCCGCATCTAAATCACCATGCAAGAACGCTGTCTTGACATCCATTTGGTGCAACACCAAATCTAATATGGCAACCAATGCAAGAAAGCATCTCAATGTAGTCATCTTGACCACCGGAGAGAAGACTTCATCAAAGTCAATGCCTTGTTCTTGCTTAAAGCCCTTGGCAACAAGCCTTGCTTTGTACTTTGGCTGACTATCATGAGCGGTGATCTTATACCTGTAAACCCATTTACAAGGTAGAGCCTTTTTGCCCTGTGGTAATTTAACTAGCTTCCATGTCTGGTTTTTATGCAGAGCTGTCGTCTCTGACTGCATGGCCAATTGCCAATTCTCGGAGTCCTTCATTTGCACTGCTTCCTTGTAGCATGAAGGCTCATTGCAATCAGTCAACATGACATAGTTCATAGCTGGAACAAACCGATCAGGAGGTCGCGTGATACGTCCAGATCTACGCAAAATAGGTGGCTGAGGCTCAGCCACAACCTGTGGTTCCAATCTATCCTGTCCTTGCTCCTCTTGAGCCCTGACATTTTGTCTTGCACGTGCAGGTCCATCTTCTTGGAAGACAACTCTTCTAATCTCCTCAACCCTCTCTGGTTTAGAATGATATTTGGATTCATTAAAGTGAACATCATTGCTGCGGATAACCTTTCTGGATTCGGGATCCCAAAGTCTGTACCCCATTTCACCAGAATTACCATAGCCTAGAAAGATGCACTTTCTACTCTTTGGCTCAATTTTGTTCCTAAATTCCATTGGAACGTGAGTATATGCCTCACAGCCAAAGACTCTGAGATGCTTGTATGAGGGCATTTTGCCTGACCATACCATCTCTGGCACTGAATCCTTCTGCAAAACCTTGCTAGGAGATCTATTTATAAGATGAACAGCTGTTGATACAGCTTCAGCCCAAAACCCATTTGGCAGCTGTGCATTAGAAAACATACTTCTGACCTTCTCTTTTATGGTCCTATTCATCCTCTCAGCAACACCATTTTGAGGAGGATTGTAAGGAGCAGTAAGTTCACGTTTTATACCTTTTGACTCACAAAAGTCCTGAAAGGCCTTTGAAACATACTCTCCACCATTGTCAGTGCGTAAGCATTTAAGCTTCTTTCCACTCTGATTCTCCACAAGTGTCACAAATGTTTTGAAAACACTAAACGCTTCATCCTTGTGCTTGAGAAAGTAAACCCATACTTTCCTCGAGTGATCATCTATAAATGTCATAAAGTAAGAAGCTCCCCCTAGAGATAGGTTAGGCATAGGTCCACACAAATCACTATGAACAAGTGCCAACTGTGTATCCCCCAGCTCAATAAAACCTCACTCGACCCTCAACAAAGGCTGCAGTAAATCTGACAATACATAGACTTCCCACAAAATCATACATCCACAAATTTCCCACTATATGTTGTAACCGCTGCGGCGGTTGTTTGCTGCGTGACTCACAGCCAGCAAACCCTCAACAGACATACATCATCTCTGACAATACATCCCATGTGGAAGTACCTGTAATGTCAGGATGAAATCTGGAATATCAAGCAGCAAACACAAGCTACCTGATGAACTAGTGGATGTCGCCTACAGTCTGTGTGTAGATGCGCCTGTGTCGTATGTGGCACGCCTCCAAGAACTGTGAGCCGTCCTTCGATGTGTAGACAGCCACAAATCAACACTCTGGGAGTGCCGATATCCTCGCACCTGCAGTCGTAGGCCGAAACCCCAAATTTGCAGAGTCGGATCTGCACCCGCTAAGACCACGTAGTCGAAAATGGCCTGCGCAAAACTTTGTCGAAGCCGAACGGTGGCCGAGTTGACCTCAGAATGAAATTCTGAGAACACCGAGCCCTTCGACCTCGCCCAAAAGATTTGGGGCCATGTCTTCGCCTGTCGAATCTCACTCCAATCTGAGAAGGTGACTCTGGCTACCTGCAAATGCTGCCCCCGAGCCTCGATCTGAGCTCTGATACCAGTTGAAGGAGTACGAGCGAAAGTGCGACGCGAGAGAGAGTGTGAGAAGAAGAGCACGACGATATGGTGAACTCGCTCTACTGTAATGTGTAGAGCATAGTGATTTCTTATTAGGTTTTTACAAAAGAATATGTGTACATACCTAGCGGCCCGCCCACTTACCTGGGCGACCACATTGGGCTTTATACCCCAACAGTAGTGGTCTTTGTTATTGACTTTGTGGAAAATTACTCATTTAAGGAGAAAAATGAAATCCGGTATATGCATTGGTACTCTTCACAAGTCACCATCTTGGTGCACATTATATACATTCAAGATGAGAAAGACCCGGTGTTAAAATATACACATTTAACAGTTATGATGACAAAGATCATGACACGCTCTTTGTGCAACATTGCTTGCAAACAACTGCATAGTGTTTGGCTTCAAAATTAGGGATTCAACTTCTTGAAGAGGCCTTGGGTGTGGTCAGATGGATGTGCTACTCAATTCAAGTTATTTATGCCATTCTTCTTCATGTCAAGGTATGCCAGGTTTTATTCCACCTCTGATGAAAAGATTCCAAAAATTTATTTCTGCCCAGCATTGAAGGTGGGTCATTGTTTTAGGTACTATGGTTTGACTGGCATTGAAATGCTGTGGAGTTTCTTTGCCTCGGGCCACGGCAAAGGGGAGCATGATGGGGCAGGGGCAATTGTTAAGAGGGCTTCAACACATGAGCAGTTAAAGGCTAATGCATGGCACATGAAGTGTCCCAAGGATGTTGTTGGCTTCTTGAAGCATAAATTTAATGATGAAAGTGGTCACACAGGGGTGAATCGGATTTTTTGGGAGGTCCAAGCAATTGAGGTGCCACGGGAGAAGAAGTAGAATTGCAAGCGAGTTGAAGGCTCACGATCAATACACTGTGTCAACGGATACTCCAAGAATGACAGGAGTGCACTTCGTTGCAGACTTCTCTCTTGTTTTTGTGAATTTTGTATGTCTCAGCGTTGGAGGTGATGCTTGAACAATACACATGTTGAGAACTGGGAGTATCTAACCCTTGAGGCATTGGATGGTGACAATGGAGAAAGTGAATATTTCAGTGATGATGAAGGATCAGATCTACCGATGTATGGTGGGCACCATGACACAATTGGTGATGCTCTATGCATCGGTGGTACCTTTGCCACCAATGCCAATGAAGATGGAGCTGACTTCTACGTTTTGAGGTGCTCACATGAGAAATACAAAACAGCAAGAGCCTTCAGTGATTCTTGGGGAAACATACTTTCTACAGGGAGCTATTTGGTTGAGGGGTACTATTACGAGCTAGTGGAAGGTGTCGAGCATATCTATTACATGCCTGCTAGTCAACCAAAAGTGCTTATGGCATCACACTTGGTTAGATCGATTAAGATACCCTTGGAACCCTTAGAAGGAGAGCCACATAAGTTCAAACTCACTGCAGAGGTATACGAAAATGTGTACAACAGTATGCCAATAATTATATAGGTTGCTGCCCAAGTAACGTGTAGAAGTACCGGTACTTAGCTTCAAAGTACCATGCAGTTATTCCACATGTGGTTTTTGTAGGAGCCTATCATAGGTTTCAAAACCTCTTGCAGGCCAGTCCAAACAAGCACTTGCAAACGTTTTTGTCTACTTGAGTAACAAAAATAGCATTTCAATACTGGAACACAAAGTACCAATCTGCCAGCCTGTAATGGAAATGGCCTATGAATTTTGAGAGTAGCGGAATTAAGAAATCAGATGAAGCACTTTTGTGAGATTACTTTGTGAGCATAGCGGGTGAACTTAATTGATGGTAGAAACATAAACATGGTACTTAGTTAACTTGGCATGAAAAATACTTTTGCAAGAGAGAGAGTTTAGAGGACATGACAATAGTTGAGGACCAGATTCATATGGAGCCGGTCCCCCCTCCAATAGGCATTTGTATTATAGTTTCTCCCATCAAGAGAGACTTGGTTCAATACAATCTTTGTGTTCCTTGTGACCTAGGTGATGCAATGAAGATGGAAAGCTTCATGCATCACAAGCATAAAATAAACTTTGTAGAAAGCATTAACTATCCCAAGCCTTAGTTCCAAGTCCTCAAACACCTTTGAAGGTGTAGAGAGCTAGCGGGGAATGAGGATAGGGAAGAGGAAGAAGAAACATTCCAGAGGAGAAAAAAATATTTCCTCACTTATCATTACTCTTCTTGCTAGCATACATAATAGCATAGTGATGAAGATGGAGAAGATGGCAAGCTTAAGCATTGAAGCATGGCTCTTGGTTGGATTTGCATTCCATAGCCAAGAGTGTTGGTATAGGCTCTCACTTCTCACAAGCTTGGAGAAGGAGGTGGAGTTCCTCAACTTTCACAACGTGAGAATGATCCACAAAATGAGTTTGTGTGTGGTGTATATCCCCTTAGCACCCCCCTTGCTTGCTTGGGGCAAGTTGTGGCTTTTCCACATGCTTCAAGCTCATTGGACCCATCTCCCCCAAGCCAATCACATGCAGCATGCAGTCAAGTACATGGGCAATCTTTTGACAAGTGTCCTCCTTACCTCTTAGAGAGAGAGAGAGAGAGAGAGAGAGAGAGAGAGAGAGAGAGAGCTTGAAAATATCTAGATATTTGTTGGATGGAACTAGAATCTCATTGGACCCCTCTTTAGCCCAACCAATAGCATTCAAGCACACCATGTGGTTAAGCTTAGGGAGAGTCTGACATGTGTCGCATGTGCCCTTTGAGAAAAAGGGTGCCCTTTGGGTGAGTGGAAGGTTAGGTCAAAGATTCCCCTAACTTTGGGACTTTTATGCATAGGAAGCTTCTCAAGCACCTTCCTCATTAAGTTTGTAGGGTCTCTTTTTGACTCAAGCACCTTACCCCCCATGCATGGAAGCTTTCTCAAGCACCTTCCTCATTAAGTATGACAAGTACCTCAAGTACCTTAGTCATCAAGCATGACAAGCACTTTAGGTGGAGTTCCCACCTCAAGCTCAGTCCTAGCTTGCCTAAGGTCAAAGGCAAGTTTAGGTCGGGTTCCCACCTCAAGCTCAGCCCTAACTTGCCTAAGATCAAAGGACTTTTAACACTAACCATTGGAGGTCTTTAATGAAGCTAACCCTAAGGTCTTTTAAGCTCCACTAGTTAACCTTGCTCTTTGACATACCCTCTCTCATTTGGGCCCCTTTACCATTGGCCCCGTGTTGAGATAGATCCGTAAGCACATGTCTATATTCTAACCCTTGTTCCCGTTTATTATCCCACATTAAATGACCAGTTTAATATGAGAAAATCATTTGAGTTGTTGGATATTAGATTTAATGACATTACCTCTCTCTTGAAATCATAGTCGTCCTTGACTATGAGGTAAAAGAGATAAAGCCACAGTCATTAGTCAATTTGTCTTAGAGGGTAGAGGATCCCTTTTTACCCTACGACATCATTCCAAGATGGATGACTAATCTATTTGTTGCTTGGGAGACATAGCTGCCGCAAGCATGTCTGCTCTTTAGTCCATTTCATCCTCCCAAGTAGAGTGACAAATTCTACATGGTGTTTGAGAGACGTCGTCATCCCAAACATGATTCTTAGTATGCATACTACTTAAATTTGTGCACAATAAAGAGAGAATTAGTCTTATAAGACAAAAACATTGATCATTTAAAAGAAACATGTACATTTTCTTACTCTAATGTAGCATTGTAAGCGTTGACAAGGTTCATACTATCCTTAAGTTGGATTCCTTGCATCCATCTAGCATCTTCAAAAGGATAATTTTTTAACTTAATAAGATACCGTCGGATAATCTTACCAGGTCGTAGTACCTTGTCTTCATGCCATAGCTTCGGGTTGTAGTACCTCTTCTTGATCTTCAATTTTGGGAGGGTCTTCAATAATTCGTTCATTTGGAGGCTCTCGTTTGTAGGACTTGACTAGGCTCACATGAAAAGCATTTTGTAGGAGCCAATGGTTAGGCAACTTGAGTTGATAAGCCACTTCATTGATTGGCTTCAAAATTTGAAAAGGACCATAGTATCTTTTTGCTAGTTTAGCATAATACTTTTTATGGCCCGTAGGATTTTTGTCTCTCGTTTGCCTCAATTGAGCCTTAGGAAACTTAAGTAAGACCCAATCATTTTATTTGAACGTTAAGGCCCTTCTGTGCTTGTCCACATCAGCTTTTTGCCTTAGTTGGGAGATGGATATAGCCTCTTTAATCTTTTGAAAAGATGCTTGCAGGTCACGGCTATACTCATCGGCAAAAAAGATCTTCCCAAGTACTTTAAGTAGCAAGGGACTTTTAGGTCTTCCCTCTATGATTCAAAAGGCGCTTTTTCCGTAGAAGTATGGATAGTATTATTATACGTATAGTCTATAAGAGGTAAGTATTTTTCCCATTGTGAGCGTTGATCTACTTCTATAACATAGGTCTTTAGTAGATCAAGAATCGTAAGATTGGCTATCTCACTTTGGCCATCCATTTGTGGGTGATAGGCCGAAGAGAAATTCAATCTTGTACCTAGATTTTTGAAGAGACCTTTCCAGATATTACTGGTCATTCTAGGATCTCTATCTGACACTATGGATGTTGGCAATCCATGGTGTTTGAAAATCTGGGATATGAAGAGAGTTGCCATTTGGTGTGCCTTAATAGTCTTCTTGACAGGGATAAAGTGTGCTTGCTTGCTAAACGTGTCGTCTATTGTCCATATTCCCGTATTCCCATGGATAGACTTGGGTAATCCAAAGATTATTTCCATGGATATACTCTCCCATGGTGAATTAGGAATTGGCAATGGCTAGAGTAATCCAGGTTGCTTCCCTCTATCATACTTGGTCTTTTGGCATACAACACATTTTGAAACATACTCTTGTATGTCCACTTTCATGGTAGGCCAATAAAAGTACGTCTCTACTCCTTGAAGAGTAGGCTGAATGCCTCTATGCCCCGCATAGGGAGGAGCATGGGATTCATACATGAATTTTTCACGAAGGGAGTGGGGGTAACACATAGCCTATTGCCATGGAAAAGATAACCATCCTGCAAGGTGAATGGTTCCTCTTTCTTCCCCAAAGCAAGGGCTGACATTATGTCTTTAAAGTCATGGCCAGTAGCAAAATCATCTATCATAGAAGATAGATCATTGTGAGTTGCTATTGACATAACATTAACTTTTGGTCATCGTGAAAGTGCGTCAGCCACTTGATTGTGCTTACCAACAATGTGAGCAATGTGGGAATTAAATTGCGAAAGAAAATTTGCCCACCTCATTTCTTTGTCGGAAAACTTTGTTTGCGTCATGAAGTACTTGAGGCTTTGATGGTCTGTTCGTAAAATGAATGGAGTCCCCAATAGATAGTGCTTCCATGTGTCTAGGGCATGTAGAACAGCTAACATCTCTTTCTCATAAATGCCTAAGACCCGTTCATCCGAGTTGAGACTTCGGCTCTCATATGCTATGGCATGCCCTTCTTAAAGCAAGACTGCTCCAAGGCAATCACCACAAGCATCACATTGGACCTCAAATGGCTTTGAGAGATCCGGAAGCATAAGGACTGGTTGGGAGGTAAGCTTCTCTTTGAACTTGTCAAAAGCACTTTGTTCCTTAGTAGTCCATGAATACTTAACATTTTTCTTTGTTAAGTCATGTGATGGTCCTGCTATTTGAGAGAATTTTACTATGAAGCGTCTATAGTATGCACACATACCAATAAAGCTTCTTAGCTCATGTAGATTCCTTGGATTATGCCATGCTTTTATTACATCCAACTTTGATGGATCCATACAGATACCATCTCGAGAGATAATATAACCTAAGTATTGAATCTCTTGAAGGAAAAATTTGCTTTTCTTTTGATTGAGAAAAAGCTTATTCTCCCTTAATGCTTGAAAAATCACTTGGAGATGTTGCTTGTGTTCCTCCAAGGAATTGGAGTAGATGATGATATCATCAAAGAACACTCCAGTGAATTTGCGATAGAGTCTAAAAAATTTCTCCATCAGTCGATTGAATGTAGCTGGTGCATTAGTCAAGCCAAAAGGCATGACTAGATATTCATAAAGGCCAAACGTTGTACAAAACGCGGTCTTTAGGATGTCTTCATTCACTATCCTTATTTGATGGTAACCACTTTTAAGGTCAATCCTACTGAAGTAGGTAGATCCTTGTAGCTTATCAAACAAATCTTCTACCCGAGGTACGAGAAATTTGTTTTTGATAGTTATATGGTTTAGTGCGCGATAGTCCACACACATGCGGTATGTACCATCTTTATTTTGCACTAAAAGGACTGGAGAAAAAAAGGGAGAGGAGCTAGGCCTCACCATCCCTTTGTCTACCAATTCTTGTACTTGCCTCATGATCTCCTCTTGTTGAGCTTGTGAAACTCGATAGGGAGGTTTGCTAGGCGGTGAGATTCCTGATAGGAGCTCAATTCGATGGTCATCATCCCCTTGTTTTGGAGGTAAGTCCATAGGGATATCATCGATGAACACATCTTGGAATCCTTTTAGAAAGTTAGACAAGTCTAACTCTTCTTGATTCCTACTATTCACCTTTGATGAAACATTAGGACCTTTTAGGGACTCTTTGACAAAAATCATGTATGCAAAAATTGAGCTTTCCATTGATTTATCAAGGGCGAGAGGATTTACAAGTGGTATAGTATGACCATACTCATTACCATCTATATACATATTCTTTCCCCTGTAGGTGAAGTAGATTCTCCTTTCAGGGAACTTCATGTTGGCAGCCATGCGGTTGAACCATGGTACCCCTAGGATAACATCCTCATGTTGGAGAGGAGAGATAAAGAAGTCTTCTTTGTCGACATAGCTTTGGACATGAAGCCTCAACTTCCCAATCAAGGGAGTAATGGAGGCTTGCTACCCCTTGAAAGTGGCATCGGTAGTTACAACATCTCCCATCTCAAAAGCTTGAATGCCCAACTTGGTGGCCAACTCCATTGATATGAAGTTGTGAGTAGAACCAGGGTCAAACAAGATGAAGGCATCATGCTCCCTTACCTTTCCCCAAGTATAGGAGAGAGGTGATCCTTTGCAATGAGCATCCTCTTTTGTAGCTTTGATAGTGGAAGCTCTACGAGTCTCATTGCGAGCATTTCTTTTGGGGCAAGAACGATAACCATGTCCTTGCTCCCCACACTTAAAACATTTGTGATCCTTGCAAAAAGTTTCAAGCTCTTCAGGAGAGAGTTTATTTTTACCTTTGTAAACTCCTTTCTCCTTGGACCGATTATTGTTGTTGTTGTTGGAATGGCCTTGGGAAAAATTTTGGGCATTAATTTTTCCCTTTGTATCACTTTTGTCTTTATTATCCATGGGCTTGTCATTCCGTCTAGCCCCTTGTTGGAAATTGATGCATGAAGCAATCGTTGTATGGTGGATTACTTCACTGATAGAACCGACCATTGAGGGTTGACATACTCGGCCATCTCTTCAAGTAATCCTGCACAAAATTGTTGCTTTTGCTTAACAAAGTCTATCTTTTGAAAGATAGTAGCCTTAAGATGTAAATCTCAAAACTTGTCCACATATTGTTGGATAGACTCATGAGAGAGAAGCCTTAAACTCCGCCATTTGGTGAGCACTTTGTCCTTTGCATCGCTTGCAAGGAATTGCTTCATGATGGAAACTCATAGATTTTTCCATGTCTTTGGGGCTTTGCCATTGCCACGAAGGCTGGCTACCCCACTATTGATGAGCCAATTTTTGGAAGTGCATAGCTACATGGTGTAACTTGGAGGACAACGTGAAGCCCTCGTCTCCAAAGGCCGCATCAACTGTTGGATGAAGGCCAATACTTTGTCAAAAGCACCAAAGGTGCCATCATAGATGAGAAAAGAGATACTCTTTCCTCCCTCTTTGAACTTCTTGAACTTTTGTGACCTTTGCCATGCAGGGTAAGATTTGCAATGTCCTCCCCTCTTATATTCTCTAGGAGAATAGCCATAACTTTCATCGGTAGAGGAGGAAGGTGAAGAAGAAGGAGAAGAGGGTGACCTCTTTCTTGCCCTTTTCTTCCTTGGTTTCCTCTCTTCCCTTTTGGAGTGACGAGGAGAATGACTATGGGTTAACCGTTTCCTCTTGGGAGGAGTTGGTGATGTTTAGTCCGCCTTCTTCGTGGAGCCACATCTTCGGATGAATTTAGGGATTCATTGCTTCCTTGACCTTTGGATTCCTCCTCTCGTATGGGAGAGAGTCTTCTTTTGGGGGTCTCATCAAGAGGACTCGTAAGCTCTCTCTCCTCTTGGAGAGGAAAGGAAATCCTATAGGCACAAAGTTGTTGAGTAACTTCGGCTTGTAAAGTGGGGTTGCCCATAGCTTGTTGCAACCTAGTGACAAGATAATTAACAAACATGGGGACATCATCATTGACACCTTCATATCCAAAATCAAAGTTATCAATGTTCATTCTACTCTCTTGGTTATTTTCAACCATGCTAATTAAGCTTATGTGTTTACTTACTGTATGCTTTGGCAATTCAAAACCTTAGTTGCTACTCCTCTTAGCCTTTGAAAATAGGCACTTAAGTATCTACACCCACGGCTCGAATTGGTTAATTATAGAGAGTAGTGGAGTGAGTCTAACATAGCAAAGTTGCCGAGGGATAGCTCCTTTTGGACTTATTATGGCTCAATAATGGCAAAGCCGTAGGCAAATCTAAAAATACTCCATTATTAAGACCAAAGCTCCCAAGGTGTGCACCATATCCCACATAGTGGGCTCAACAAAACCGATAATAGATCCTAGTCCCACTTACCCTAATATAATTAAGAAAAACAACCATTAATAGGCTACTTAAGGACCTCTCTTCCTAAGCAAGAAAAGAGAAACCAAATGCTCTGATACCAATGAATGGAAATGGCCTATGAATTTTGAGAGTAGCGGAATTAGGAAATTAGATGAAGCTTTTTTGTGAGATTACTTTGTGAGCATAGCGGGTGAACTTAATTGATGGTAACAACATAAACATGGTACTTAGTTAACTTGACATGAAGAATACTTTTGCAAGAGAGAGAGTTTAGAGAACATGACAATAGTTGAGGACCGGATTCATATGGAGCTGGTCCTCCTTCTAATATCCATTTGTATTATAGTTTCTCTCATCAAGAGAGACTTGGTACAATACAATCTTTGTGTTCCTTGTGACCTAGGTGATGCAATGAAGATGGAAATCTTCATGCATCACAAGCATAACATAAACTTTGTAGAAAGGATTAACTATCCCAAGACTCAATCCCAAGGCCTCAAACACCTTCGAAGGTGGAGAGAGCTAGCGGGGAATGAGGATAGGGAAGAGGAAGAATAAACATTCCATAGGAGAAAGAAATAGTTTCTCACTTATCATTACTCTTCTTGCTAGCATACATAATAGCATAGTAATGAAGATGGAGAAGATGGCAAGCTTAAGCATTGAAGCATGGATCTTGGTTGGATTTTCATTCCATAACCAAGAGTGTTGGTGTAGGCTCTCACTTCTCACAAGCTTGGAGAAGTAGGTGGAGTTCCTCAACTTTTACCAAGTGATAATGATCCACAAAATGAGTTTGTGTGTGGTGTATATCCCCCTAGCACCCCCCTTGCTTGCTTGGGGCGAGTTGTGGCTTTTCCACATGCTTCAAGCTCTTTGGACCCCTCTCCCCCTAGCAAATCACATGCAGCATGCAGTCAAGTACATGGGTAGTCTTTTGACAAGTGTCCTCCTTACCCCTTAGAGAGAGAGAGAGCTTGAAAATATCTAGATATTTGTTGGATGGAACTAGAAGCTCATTGGACCCCTCTTTAGCCCAACCAATAGCATTCAAGTACACCATGTGGTTAAGCTTAGGGAGATTCTAACATGTGTCCCATGTGCCCTTTGAGAAAAAGGGTGCCCTTTGGGTGAGTGGAAGGTTAGGTCAAAGATTCCCCTAACTTCTGAACTTTTATGCGTAGGAAGCTTCTCAAGCACCTTCCTCATTTAGTTTGTAGGGTCTCTTTTTGACTAAAGCACCTTACCCCCCATGCATGGGAATCTTCTCAAACACCTTCCTCATTAAGTATGACAAGTACCTCAAGTACCTTAGTCATCAAGCATGAGAAGCACTTTAGGTGGAGTTCCCACCTCAAGCTCAACCCTAGCTTCCCTAAGGTCAAAGGCAAGTTTAGGCCGGGTTCCTACCTCAAGCCCTAGCTTGCCTAAGGTCAAAGGCTTTTAACATTAACCATTGGAGGTATTTAATGAAGCTAACCCCTAAGGTCTTTTAAGCTCCATTAATTAACCTTGCTCTTTGACAGATGTGCACGTCTGTCGCACGTGTCAATGCAAGGAATTTGTCGATACACTATGTGCGAGCCACAAATGGCTCCACGCACACAACAAGCCTAAACTAGTAAGCTCAGAGATGGCGTTGGTGTGTCACTCACCGCTCTACGCTTCTTGTCATGGAGGATTCCTCGCGGCGAAGAAGAGGTTGACGCCGCTATGCCACGCTCAACCGCCTCGCCGCCGTCGTGCCGCCGCAATGCTCGATCGCACACACACACACACACACACACACACACACACACACACACTCTCTCTCTCTCTCTCTCATGCATACACACACACACACACACAAGGAGATGATGAAGAAGAAGATGGAGATGGAGCAAGAGCACTCTTCAATTGCACAAATGAGAGAATGAGTGAATTTTAGGTTTAGTTGACTTTTATATGAGCTTGCCCCATTCACACTTGGGCACCCATGCTTAGCCAACTAATCCCTTGAATGTTCTAGTTAGCGTGCGCCTCTCATCGACGATCACTCTTACCCTTTTCCTATTGGACCGACAAGCCCAGTACCTGACTCTACCAAGTAAATAATACAACGTCCATTGTAGGTGATAGGGTGTCCGTGAGCTGTGAGGGTTAACTTCCCCCCCTTCCTGATGTAAATTCCTTTCTCGAAAGCTATTGAGTTGAAGCTCGTTCGTCGAGGTGGAAGAGCATTTGAGATGAATGTCCTTAGCCTTCTTCAGTCATTGCAAAATCAAACAACATTGGCACAATAATTGCATTCTCATAAGCAATTAAAAATCATATGCAGTTGCAGGTAGACAATTTGATTGGTAACGGAATTTTAAACCGTTTGTCAGCAATAAAAATTAAATTGCAATATAATCAAACGCTTAAACAATTGTAAAGGTAAAAAATTAAACAAGTCTGTGGTCGCTAATTTAACGGTCAAAAGGCACTAAGGATTGACTATTAATACCATAGGTAAGCTTCTCAATTTTCTCTAGTCAATTAAGTTGTTTAATCGCGAGAGCCAAGTATTTCATGTTCGAGGGCTGACTAGAGGCTATACCTAGAAGACCTTGTAGTTAAGCTACGATAAAAGGAATTTCTCACGAAATCATCGCCTAACTGATTATTTTTTCTTTGACCCCCAAAGTATTTTCACAGTGATTCCATTTTGATGTGTGTGCTTATTTTGTATGCCTTGGGTCAAAGTGCCCACACTGGGAACCTCTAGGGCTCTAGTACCATAGGCGATACATGTGAGTGAAGTACCAAATCAAGCACTTTGATTTTTTGTTTGTTTGTTTTCAGCATTTTAATTTTGTAACTTTGGGGGTTCATATAACATTGTTACCCTCCCCAGGCTCATCACACTAGTAAACTCCCTTTATAATACTTAAGCTAAAGGTCAATAGGAACTAAGCCCACTAGAAAGCCCTAGTACATTTCACACAATGCTGCCTAAATCGGATTAAGAACCTAAGTAACCATTGATAATTAGGAAGGCATTCCCCATGGTATTAAGAGAAGATCTCTAACACCTAGCTTGGTCAAACTAGCTTTGTCTGACTGCTTGATTTTTAAACCTAGACAAGTGATTATGAAAAAAAATTACATTGAATTTAATGTTTGATACTAAGAAAATGTGTTGAATATTATGCTACCAATCACAATTAAAGCACACAAACATGGATGCAAAAAGATAAGGGGCAATGCTAATGGACAAGAAACACCTGTTTGCATTGATGGTCGTGCTTGATTTGAAGTGTGAACGAGAGAAAGATTCCATGAAGGTCCAGCAGTCCGTTACACACTAGGAAACACAAAGAATACCTTTAGGAGGCACATAGTGGAAAAAGGTACCAACACTTATTGAAAACAATTAAAAAAAACATAAGGAACCCTAACCTAATTATTTGCACTCCCCTTAGAGAGTCAAGGGAATAGGATATTGTAGAGATTGGGGGGAAACCCTAAGGCTAAACCCCTATCCTCATCATCGAGATAAACAAAGTCATCATCCATGAGGCCATATGTGCCATCCATGTAGTCATGTAAATCTTCTTCTTCATCATAGGTACCCATGTTTACTAAAAAGGTCACTAGATGCCTATAGTCATCTTGGTCAAAAGGGTAGGCTTGTGCAATGGGAGAAATGCTCTCTACTAAGTATGGATCAGTCGTGGTCAAGAGACGTATCAGCATTCTAACTCCTCGAAATTCCTCTCACATGCTAGCGTACCTACCAAATCCCATTCACATGAAAGCACCGGAAAGACCATGTGAAACATTTGTGAAAAGTAACGAGGGTACCTCTCACGCAAGGCAGGAGTGGATGACTCTAGCGTACTAGCCATATCTGTACATGATGGTTAGAGTGCAAATATTACAAGGGTCGTGTTCTTGTGCATAATGTGTTTTTATGATTTTGTGTTATGGCTCTTGCTCTTTCACTTTTTTATCTTGTTTTTGTGAGTATAAGGCTATATATATACATTCCCTAAGATTGGAGATTGAGAGGTCAGGGAGGAAGGTTGAGAGGGAAGCAAGTGAATGATGGATGTCAACAAATACTCCCCCCTTCCTTGGGTAGATCATACCTTTTGGAATGATGTCGTCACCCTTTGAAACCAGTTGTTCCAAGTTGTTATAGGTGAAGGTTTTAACCAATAGTTTTCGACCACCCTATGCGTTTCATCTAGTTGCAAGGGTGGTAAGGTACTCTCCCATGATTTTATTTGCAACATTGTTGTAGGTGGTGAACTTAGAACAGGATGTGCAAACTCTTTCTTGCTTGTATAGATATGTACAATGGTAGGTGGAGGTTGTGTTGAAGCTTCTATTTCCGTATAGGAACTAATTGAAGAGCAAGAAGCTTCATTTGATTTCCCTGTTCCTGAGCTAGGTGGAACAAATCGTTCTTTCTTTGGTACCCAAACTAGCTCTAGAGCAGGTGTGTAGCATTCCGTGATTTTTTCCTTTCCACGATCTTGAATTTGTTTTGGAGTGACAAGATTGAGCTCACATGGGCCCGGTGACAAGTAAGAGCACAATTTACGTTTTGGCACCCAGATTTGATCATTTTCTTTATAGTAGCCTTGGGCTTCCAATAGTTTTTTAGGAATCCAACGCAATATTTCTTTACATTTCTTGGGGCGAATGGGACGTCTCTTACCAGGCTCCTGTCTTTTAGCACTAACTATGGTTGCTAAAGAAGCTTTAGGGACCCACTTGTATGTTTTCTTTATTGTATTGGGATGGGTCTTGTGTGTCTCAAGCGTTATTTCAACTACATCAGTTGAAACTTTAGAGAGTTGGCCTATGGGGAGATATGGTTCAACCTCTTTGACATGCAATGTTCTGGGTTTTATTTCCTTAAAAGGCAATATCTCAGGGACTATGGCTTGAGTGGCAGGGCTAAGAGTTGGTTTTTGTGTTGTGACACCCCCTGTCTCCCAATCAATAGTGAATTTGGTGGTATCATCCACGTGCATCCCATATTTATATTACCCTCCATAGTTCCAACAGGCATGACCAAAAAGTCTTGAGCTACAACCCCATTGTCATAACTGACAGAAGTGTGCTAGATCCCAAAAACCGAAGTTCTTTTCTTGTTGACACCCTTGACTTGGATAATACTCTCAGATAGAGATGGCTTCCCTAACTGACACCACACCCCATATGATAGCAAATTATATTTAGCACCCGTGTCTAATAAGGTGTTACATAGCACTTTTCCATAGGTGCTGTTTAGCTCAATAGGGTATTGTAGAGGTGTGTCAGAGTCTAACCAATCCTCATCGGTTTCAACGTGGAATGCATGTGTGACTCCAAGGTTAGCCTCTCGTTTTCATCTTATGGGTTGTTGTCGCTCCTTAGTCTCAGCTTGAGCTTATATCTTCTTCAATTCTATTTGTGCCTTGGCTGCCTTTTTTGTATGGATGGAACATAGCTCCTCTTAGCTTAAAGGATCATAGTATCTTTTAAATTTACTCACATTGAGGAATCCAATGGTTTCAACTCCATCAAGAGTCTCCACACGAATGGTTCCTTGTGGGGTGATCTCACATACTCTATATGGCCTTTTTCCCGCATATTTCAACTTTTTCTTTTCGTTACGCACTCCATACATAAGGACTTTATCACCAACATTGATATCTTTGTTCTTTAGATGACGGTTAAACCATTTCTTCCTCCTATCTTTCTCCACAAGTGCATTTTGCATAGCTAATTGCATCTCTTCATCTAGCCTTTCAAGGATATATAATCGCTCAACTAAGGGGTTACCATCCCAACCTTCTTGAGAAGCTACTCGAAGACTAGGAACGACAAACTCCCATGGCATAACCTCTTCTTGGCCATACACCATCTTGAATGGTGTGCAGTTAATGGAAACTTTGTACGCAGTATGATAAGCCCATACAGCTGATGTAAGCTTTAAATCCCAATCTGTGCGATGAGCTTCCACCGTTTTGGTTAAGATAGAGATTAAGGTCTTATTGGTGCTCTCAGCTTGGCCATTTGCTTGTGGATAATAAGGTGTGGACTTATGGTGAGCTATCATAAAGTTGGTAGTGAGTTCTTTGATTACTCCATTTATAAAATGAGTACCATTGTCACTCGCAATCTCAAAGGACAACCAAATCTTGTAATAATGTTCTCAAAGATAAACTTGGCAGTTGATCTTGCATCAACCTTACGTGTCGCCCTGGCTTCCACCCACTTTGTCACATAGTCAATGGTAACAATAATATATCGAGATTGAGTAGTGTGAGCTGCAAGACTAATTGGGCCTACAAAGTCCAAACCCCATTTTTCAAATGGTTGAGTCACTTTAACAGGATGTAAGGGCATCCTATCCTTTCGTTGTGTGATCTTGTAATGTTGGCATTCATCACATCCTTTTGCAAAAAGTAATGCATCCTTAAATAAGGTTGGCCACCAATAGCCTGATTGCAACACCTTTCTAGTTGTTAGTTCCCCTAAGAAATGTCTGCCGGCTATACCCATATGGGCTTCTTGCAGTATGTATAAATACTTATCCTCATGGGCACCATGTCTAAGAATATCATCCTTCCCTAGTCTATAGAGAGTTCCTGCAATGAGAGAGTAAGGCTCACATTCTTTTAATAGTTTTCGAGCTATGTCTTTACGAAGCTCTTTGGGGGGAAAACCATTAACTAGAAAGTTCACAATCTTCTCACTCCATTCAGCTATGGTTTCAACTAGGAATAGAGAAGTATCGGCCAAGTCATCACCGAGTCCAGTAGGGGCTTCACCATTGGGTATGCGAGACAAATGATCCGCCATGACATGTCTTTACCAGGTCTCACCACAACGGTAAAATCAAACTCAAGGAGAATTAACAACCATCGTGTAATTCTTCCCATGGAACAAGGTTTATTTACTAGATACAACAAGGCTTGATGATCAACATAGAACACAAACTTGTTGGCCAGAAGGTAGTAGCGAAATTTCTTCGCTGCATAAATCATACCTAAACCTTCTCGCTCTATAGTGGTGTAGTTTCTCTCGGCATCATTCAATTGACGACTTGCAAAGCTAATGGGGTAGTCCAGTTTATGTTCTCCTGGTTGATCTAGAACACACCCAATAGCAAAGTTTGATGCATCAATATGCACATGGAAAATTACATTTCAATTGGGCACTCATAGAATAGGAGCGCTAGTCAAGGTCTTTTTCAATGACTCATAAGCATGGTCACACTCCGCAGTTCCATTGGAACTCAATAAGAAGCTTGTACAAAGGACGAGCTATCTCGGCAAAGTTTAAAATAAACCGTCGGTAATAACCAACATGGCCCATGAACCTTTGAAATCCTTTATAGTTTGTAGGTGGTGGAAATTCAACAATAGCTTTAATTTTTCTCTCATCTGTGGAAATCCCATTTTTGGACACTATATGCCCTAAAATGACTCCATGTTTAACCCAAAATTGGCATTTGAAAGGGTTTAAGGAGATGCGATATAATCTACACTTCTCAAACACTTTTCGTAAGCATGATAGATATTCTTTCCAAGAGGAATAAACACAAAGGTCATCTAAGAAAGCTTCACAAAACTCCCTCAAATATTCTCTAAAAGCAATGTTTATTAATCTTTGAAAGGTAGCAGGGGCATTGGTTAAACCAAAAGCCATAACATGAAATGCAAACACTCCAGATTCGGTTATAAAGGCTGTTTTAGCTTGGTCCTCCAGCGCAATTGTGATTTGATTGTAGCCAGAGTACCCATCTAAAAAGCTATAAGCTTCCTTCCCTGCAACTCTTTCAAGCACATGTTCTCAATATGGCAAGGGGTAATGGTGGCTCCTAGTGGCGGCATTGACCTTCTTGAGAGCCACGCGCACTCTGAGTTTCCCATTCTTTTTTGGCACAATCACTATTGGAGACACCCATTCTGAGTGCTCAATAGGGTACATGAATCGGCATTCCACAAGCTTTTCAATCTCTTCTTGAACAATTTTTGCATATTTAGGATTCATTGGGTAGGGTCATTGCTGAACTAGTTTAGCCATGCTATTTATGGGGATTGTGTGTTGCACCACGGAAGGTGGAACACCTTTTATATCATGATAAGTCCAGGAAAATATATCCCTAAATTCCTTGAGAAGTTCTTTAAGTACACACTCCTTAGTCTCTGTCAGATCATAGGCAATGAGAATAGGTTTGGACTCTTCTCCTAGGTCTGCTAACTCTATTTCCTTAACTATCGCTGGACCGTCATAGACTCCATTGCTCCCATCGATAGGTTTTCTTTGAGCCTTTGTATACACAACCTTACGTTCCTCTGTGGTATAGGATTTGAAATGTTCAGGTGCACGGTGTAAGTCTGTGGGGTCGTGTTGTTCTGTGGACTGTGATTTAACTTCTAATTCCTTTTATTGTTGAGCTAACTCTCGATTTTGTCGTCTCCTTACGGTACGGCTCAACTTTAGCTTCTCTGTAGCCTCTAGTTTTGCGATGTCAATGGGTTGTGGACTACACCACATAACTCTTTGAAAGTATTCACCCCAATTATCTACCAACTTTCGATGAGCATCACATGCCCCTATATAATTAAGTCATTCTGCGGTAGATTTCTTTTCGTTTATTCTAGCACGCACATTTGCTCGATATCGCCGCCTCTTATATCTCTTACTTTCTTGTTTAATTTTTGATTACAACAGATCTCTAGTGAAGAGTCACTAGATGAATCACTACTTGTGTCTTCTGCTCCCTTGGATAGATTGTCATCTAGGGTACCACTGGGCCCTGAATGGTTTGTCCCCACATTTGCACTAAGATTTAACTCAGATTCTTTGTCCTCAAGGTCAATTTCAATTGATGATTCTGACCCCAAATCGTGTGGGCTATAGTCTTGTGAAGCGCTACTGGTTCCAATGCCAGTCAAACCTTCATCTTGTAGGTTATCAGAAGCTATATGCATTGCTTCTAGCATATTTAAGGGTACAAGTGGTGTCATTTCATCCCCCTCAGGTGTTACCCAGGTCGTCCCCCCTATTTTCCCAAGTGTCTATGGTTGCTGCTAGGTGGACCCAATCCACATTGTCCAACTCAGTCATCCCAGGTAGTACGTCCATATAAGGAGAATCTTCCCCAACATCAGTGTCCACTTTACACGTGTAACAATACTGCAATGGGGCCGAGTGAACTGTGGTGTCAGATCTATGATCAATTATAAACCTATTTCCTAGGGGATGTGCTCGACCAGTTACAAGATCCACTCGAATGATAGAATCTTGGAACTGCAAGTAGACATGGTTTTTAGACTAGTCATGCACCATTTTTGCTTCCCTCATGAAAGGACGTCCTAACATTATCTCTGATACCATAGTGTGTTTGGAGAAATCCATAACAATGAAGGTAATCCTTATTTTATGTCCAAAGACCTTGATCTTGAGATCTTCTAGCATCCCAATAGGTTTAACAATAGACCCATTGGCCATCTTCACTACTATGGTTGTGGTCGCAAGGTGAGGTCTTCCCATAGTTTCCCAGCAATTTTTAGTCACAATCATTAACTGCAGCGCCACCATCAAGGATTCCCTTCACAGTTAATCCCTTAGTAGTGATTGGTATGGTCGCATTGGATTCATCACCCTCAAAGTATTGTCCCAACTTGTTAACAAGTATTTCTATAACAAGGTTCTCATCTAGGTTGGGTTGTGGATCTAAGTGTTCCTCCTCTGTTGGAATCTCCCCAGCTCCATCTATCTATGCAAATTGTAGTAGCCCAAACTTCAGTTCTCCATTGAGGAAGGTTCAAAGAGCTGAGACTAGCTCAGAGTCTTTATATAGTTTGGACATTATGGTGGTTCTAACTTCTGAAGACATGAAATCTATCAATTTGGAAATGTTTAATGGCACCTTTTTGACTTCAGTCTCTTGACGTGGGGAAGATGGGATCTCCATTTCTTTGATAGAATCAAGTAGTCCCTCTGTAAACATTCTTTCCATCAAGAAGTGAGTACGCCCACTTTCCCATGACTTTAAGTCACTTTCTTCTTGGATGACACTAGGTATGGCTAAGGTTCTGTGGACCTGGTGAGGTTGTTGTTGCGTACGAAACACGGTGTCTATAATCTGGATCTGCCTAAGTGCTGGTTCTAGATCCCGTTGGGTATCTTCTACCAAACTCCTTAATTGCTTGACTCGCTCAATCTCCTTTGTAGGGTTTGGATAAGTTCCTCCCTTCTTCTTGGATCCTGGCCATTGTGGCTCATGAAGATCTTCCTTGTTGGTTTCTATATTAGTGGTCGTTTTGGTCTCTATGGTTTCTCCTGAATCAGAATCCTCTTCAGCGTCATTCATATATACCGGGTCGTCATCAGTCCCTATGTTGGTCTTTGAACTGGGGTTTGACTTCGCTGATTTTTGCAATCTCTTCCTTTGTGTTTTCTTCTTTTTTTGAGATTGGGAAATTGATGCTGTGTCTCTTTCCTCAAGGATATAATTTTGTTTTTGGAGCATCGATCGTGTGAGTACGTTTACTGGTACCATATGTGTACTTGGTGATGGCTCCTCATTAACTTCAATCAAGTTTAATGCCGTGATCTTCGGTGCATTTGGATTATTTGGACATTTGGCAATCAAATGATCTATGCCACATCGATTACACATGAGTATCGGCATTATAGACGTGCTCGCTTGATTGGTTTGCATTAGTGTGGCATTCTTTTGTAGCCTAATAGGACACGCGGCTACACGATGTGGACCTCCACACTCATAACATTGAAGAGGTGGTCTCTTAGCAGTGTAATTGATATTTTGGCCTCTTGCAGCAAGAGCAGCTACTTGATAGACAGGTTTGACTTGTCCTCAATAGTCCTCCATGTAGTATTGTGGACTTTCTTCAAGCACATCCATCCCATAGGCAATATTAGGGTCCATATCTTCCTCACAGACTTCCAAACAAGCATTAGATGACTCAAAACCTACTTGATTCACAGAAGTGATTCTCGGATGTGGTGGTTGCGGTCCTAGCACTGGAGGTGGTAAAGGTGTTGTTTGAACAACATTTTAGGCCCTAGGGACCATGTGTTGTGATGTTTGTTCAAGAGGTGGGGCTAGCATCAATGCAGGCACTTGAGGTGTGTCTGTCCATGCTAAGGTTGATTTATTGGCCATCACGCGCTGAAATACTATGCAATCCTTAGCTTGATGACCATACCTTCCACATGCTTTGCAATTCCCATTGAATTTTACTCTAAAAGTAGGGCATTCATTGGTACTATGCGGTCCATAGCATATTGAGCACCATTGTTGCTCCCTTCTTGGATACATATGATTGTTTTGTGGAGCACGATTGTCTCTAAGACTCTCTTGAATAGCCTTGGTGAGATATGCTAAAGTCATCTCAGATATCTTTGGCTCCTTAGCAATAGTCTTTAGGGTCATTGGCTGATGCCATGATGCTTGCGAGCTAATAGATTTAGGCTCAATAGACACTCTTTCTCCTTGAATCATTAAATTATCCTCCAATTGGATCGCATTGGTGGCAACTTCTTCCCAAGTGGTGATACCTCTAATGACTAAGCCATTGTAGATATCCTCATGTCGTAATCCCCTAATGAATCTATCAAGCAATTGATTATTATTGAAGCACTCATTTGGATTACAACGAGAATTCAAATGCTTCAAGCGACTAATAAAGTCTCTCATCGACTCTCCTTCCTCTCCCTCTTGTATGTATTCTTTCAAGAACAGTCTCCTAAGAGTAGGGTAAATCATTTTTTCTTCCACCCTTAGAGTTCTATACCAATCCCCTGCCTTTCCACTTAAGGTTAGGCTTAAAGCATTACTCTTATGCAGGTCATTGTGTTCTCTTAGAGAATCACATATTTGTTCAAACACTTCGATATGCTTTCTCACATCCCTGACTCCACTAAATTTTTGTGTGAGCTTGGCTATTTGTACTGCCTTACTTCTGGGCTCTCTATCAGGCGTGTTACGCATATTCTCAACAATAGATCGACCAATAGCTTGAGTAAATGTTGCCAAGTCACCCAAGTGAGCAGGCACTGTGGGTGAAGGTGCTCCAGAGACTACATGTGGAGTAGGTATTGGCATTGGGCTTGGCACGTAGGAAGCCCTTGGGTTCCATGTTGGGTACGATGTTGTGCCATGTGGTGGCCCAAAGTTCATATGTGTGGCCCTAGGCATAACAGACATCGGATGTGACATGCTAATGCTAGCCGGTATAGTCCCATGGAAATAAGAACTTGGGTGTTGTGGTTGTGGAGCATAGGTTGTTGAAACAATGGGAGGAGTAGGGACTACATGAGCACGAGGACCCATGGGTGTATACGATTGGTACACACTTGTATGTACTATTGCAGGCATTGAGCTACCATGTAGTGGTGCTTTACTAACAAATGAGGTCCATGGCGTGTTTCTCGGCATGCCCATCATTGGGGTAGGCATGCTAGCCGTGGTTTCATCAAGGGAAAGATGAGCTAGAATTGGAAAGGTGAAGCTATCACTTGTGGGCTCAGATTGCACTGAGACCCCTGGAGAAACAACATATGGAGGATCCATCGGACTTATCGAGGGAGTCTCCATTTGCGATAAGATTGGTTGTTTAGCCTTTCCTGTATCCAAGAATCTCATGAGACCCGTTATAGGCATGTTGATCCCCTTGTTCTGTCTCTCTAACTCAATGACCCTATGGGGATGACCTCACAAACTCTTTGTTGTTGATCCTCCACAATAGTAGCATCCATTGTGGATTGTAGGACATCTAAAACCCACGTGATAGGTGTGACCTGTGTATAGGTCGGTCAGAGTTTCCGTTTGTAGTTCGTACTCCAAGTTCTCATTTAAGAACTCTCCATCTAGGATTGAGGTGCTAGGGGTGTCCTTTGAGCTAGATGCAGTGTTGCTTTCTAAAGGTCGGCGCTTAGTGGTTGTTAAGTCAAGAGCACTCGATTGCTCTCTTAACAAGGATATTGACATAGGGGCTTTCGCGTTTAACTCTCTTCGTTGCTCTGCCTTGCGTAAGCTCTCGATTTCTTTTTCCCTTGATGCAAGGATGTATCGCTCAACCTCTTGCACTTCGGCAAGGATTCTACCATCGAGTAATATGAATTCGGAGGGGAATATCTCTGAAGAGTCAGGAGGTGCAGTGAATGAAGTATTCACTTGCACATTCTCTAAGGGTATAGGGTCTACTTTGGTCATGAATGGAGAATTTACTTCCCAACCCCCCTCATTTACATCATTAGCTCCATGTTCGGAGCGAGTGGCTCTACTAAAGGTTTCCTTCAAGCGGCTAAGCACGCTCGGCCCGAACCGTGGACCCATGGCATGCATGTCTTGGCTTGAGCTATCGGGATTAGGCATTGGGAAACCCTCCATGACGTCGTAGTCAGAGGAAGAGTCACTAGCCGCTATGTTCGGGTCTTGGTTTGTACTGCCTTGGGTCCCCGTCAAGGGCCCGGAACCTAAGGTAGGTGGATATTGAGAACTCGCATAAGTCAAAATTCTCTCTAGTTGCTCCATCTCTAGCACACGACCAGAGTGCAGATGCATGTACCTTTGACAACCTACAAGCGTCGGCGAATAACCTCGAAGGTTAACCGCTTACTTTTTTAGGCGTCTGTTTTCACTCGTTTTTTTATGTTTTTTAATATTTTTGAATGATCAATTTTTTTAATTAAAGTGTGTGATAGCTCAAAACAAGCATATCACTCAGAGGGTCGCGGTGTGCTTTACAGCACAACATTCAGTCACCTGAAGCTCCGTTGGTCCTCAAAAAATCGATTTTTAGCTACGTGTGAAGCTAAAATTCATAATTTTAAAAGGCGATTGAGGCCTAAGCTTGAGCGCGAGCTTGGGCTTGGGTCTGGGCTTGGGTCTGGGAGATATTCCCGATCTCGGTCCTACCTTTAAATTTTTTTATTATTTTTATTATTTTTAATTTTTAATTTTATATTTTATATTTTTATATTTTTATATTTTTATTTTTTTAAAGGATAAGGTCGTCGCGGCTTGTGCGAGAGCACACACACACTCTACCTACCTACTTCCAACTAATACACCTACTATTACACACTAACACACTCTATTAGCTCTCACAGATCTACTTCCTACTTACGGTACATTACATTACACACAACTAATAACCTTAATACTAACACCTTACACAAAGAAAAAAGAAAGTACCTTTGAAAACTCTATTAACAAAAGAAATACACAGTAGTAGCACAAAATCCTTCTTCTCAACACACACACCCTCCTTCCTTACCTTTCCTACAATTGAAATTGCACCACAAAAGAAGCACAAAGTGCCATTCAAGCTTAGTGTATGGCATTCCCCGGCAACGGTGCCAAAAATGTGCGCGTCTGTTGCACGTGTCAATGCAAGGAACTTGCCGATACACTATGTGCGAACCACAAATGGCTCCAAGCACACAATAAGCCTAAACTAGTAAGCTCAGAGATGGCGTTGGTGTGTCACTCACCGCTCTACGCTTCCTGTCGTGGAGGATTTCTCACTGCGAAGAAGAGGGAGACACTGCTACGCCGCGCTCAACCGCCTCGCCCACCGTCGTGCCGCCGCAATGCTCGATCGCACTCTCTCTCTCACGCATACACACACACACAAGGAGATGAAGAAGAAGAAGATGGAGATGGAGCAAGAGCACTCTTCAATTGCACAAATGAGAGAATGAGTGAATTTTAGGTTTAGTTGACTTTTATATGAGCTCGTCCCATTCACGCTTGGGCGCCCATGCTTAGCCAACTAATCCCTTGAATATTCCAGTTAGAGTGTGCCTCTCATCGGCGATCACTCTTACCCTTTTCCTATTGGACCGACAAGCCCGGTACCTGACTCTACCAAGTAAATAATACAACGTCCGTCATAGGTGATAAGATGTACGTGAGCCGTGAGGGTTAACAACAGACCATCTCTCATTTGGGCCTCTTTACCATTGGCCCCGTGTTGAGATAGATCCGTAAGCACATGTCTATATTCTAACCCTTGTTCCCATTTATTATCCCACATTAAATGATCAGTTTAATATGAGAAAATCATTTAATGACACAGCCTAAAGTACCTTACAGGTAATTCACAAGCACTTCTGTGAAAATATGTAGGAAACAAGCACTTTAAAAGTATTGGCTATCGGCCCAAAGTACCTTTAAGGTAGTCCTCATGTGGTTTCTGTATGTTAAGATATGTAGGTAACTGTCATGGATGCTTGAGAGTCAGTCGCTGCCTACATCATCACCTGTGTCATCGCCTACATCATCACTAGAAGGCTCTAGAAGAATCTAGAAGGATCTAGAAGATTCTAGAAGGTTCTAAAAGTATCAAGGAGATTCTAGAAGTTTCTATAAGCATGGAGAAGATTTCGAAAGAATCTAGAAGTCTCTGGAAAGCTCTAGAAAGTTGAAGAAGGATCTAGAAGGTTCTAGAAAGACTAAAAGGATCAAGAAGTTTCTAGAAGCTTGGAGAAGATTCCGAAAGAATCTAGAAAGTCTTAAACTACTTGAATCTAGAAAGTCTTAAACTACTTGAATCAGAAAAATAACACTTCAATGCTAAGACATAAAGATAACGCATCCAACCAGTTGGAGTATATTACATCTTTATCAATTTGACATCAAGTCATTACATGAGTTACAATGGGAATCAAAATGAAGCCAAAAAATTGATTTCCACATGAAAAGTAGCATATAAATATACAAGGTTCTAGCATGGGCTTAGTTTAGTTACAAAAGGTACATAAAGGATCTGTCATCCTAAAAAAAGCAAGGGATGTCATCGTCGCTTGCACTCTATGGGCATGAGCTACGGCCCACATAAGTACGCATCATACAATGTCTTTTCAAACCCTTTTGCAATTGCTGTGAATACATACTTGTCATCATCAATAGGTTTTGATTTGCTGAATGTGTCCGCCAAGGCACAGCGATCTATAGCATGCTGCCACCCTTCTAGCTGGGTCTTTAGATCTTTTGACAAGTATTGGCTGGAGTGGTGCTTAATACCAGGCACTATGATGTAAGTACCACAGGGGTTATAATGACATTTATAGGAACTATTGTCAATTATAAGGACATTGCAGGTATCATACCGCTACAACTTCGCTAAAAAATTCTGCAATACCTTGAAAAACGTTGGTCTATTACCACCAAAACAGTAGCTACCCACATCACATAGCTGTTGTCCAGCCCATCCACTAATATAGCTGTGAACCTGGGAAAAACATCTTCAAATTCTTGAGCCCACTCTGTTGAGCACTGCACTGCTCCATATGTACACATTTGCCCATGTCACAGCCCATGCAATAAAATCTTGTGCATCTTTCAGAACAAACAAGTACCTATCATCCGCCTCCTCATGCTTGACAAATGATGTAGCCTCAATATCGGGGACAGACGAAGCGTCAGACTTATCAGGTGTACATGTAAGACGAAGTACACCATTCAGATCTAATATGAGGGTTGGTCGGGTCGGATCATCATATGGCAAGGAGGAGATAGCTAGGGGAATGTACTTTGGGGGATCTCTGATGATGATTCCCTCTATATGCAGCTTGAGGGTCCCCTTTTCCTTTGGATGCTCTGTAAAAGACAACATTCAACATTGAAAAATAAACACGAGGCAATATTTGACATAAAAGCAACAAAAACATAGAGGCCGACTAAAACATAGACACTGCTCTTATGAAACATAAAAGCGACAAAAACATAGAGGCCGACAAAAAAGTTTCTTTTGCATTCAAAATCAAGAATCACGGATTCTTGTATTACGTCACAATTTCTTGCAAACTCGAGGCTTGGGGGGGTGGGAAACATTATAAGGATTGCGGAGGGGAGTACTCTTTTTGGGAGTCTTTTTCACGGCAGGAGGTGATCTGGGTGCTTCCCTCTCTCCCATATCTCCATCTGCATGCTGAGCATGCTGTTTTGAACGTGTGGACTCCGAAGGTCTATTCTTTTTGGAAGGTCCACCTATGTCATAAAACAACACATCAGCCCCATGTAGACATTGCATAGAAGTTGACAAGTCCAATACCATTACCACTTACCATCACCGTTTTTCTTGCGCTTCTTTGACACCTTCACCATGTCACTCAGAAAGATGGGAGAATCTGGATTCTCATCACCAGCTACCATGCACTGCATTGCATCCACTGCACTGCATGCACTCCAAATGACCTCAAAAATTTTCTAATGGTGCCTTCTCATGATAGTCTTTCCTGTTATGGTAATAGCTTTTGCCTTGATGTTTTTAATGGAATGGCAGTTTTCTATTATGGTGGTAGCCTCAAATGTACTTTTCTACCTGCCATGGTAGAAAGCAAGAGTTATGGATTTCAAAGTCGAGGTTGGTAAGAAGACTGTGAAAGAGGTCTTTGTTCAACATGTTTTCACTCACTCAAATATGATTGCTAATGGCGGCGATGTCTCCATGGTGCATAATCCACGGTGCAACTGTGAGTTAATTATTCAGTACTCCTCTATAAACGTTATCTTACATTTTAAATGTGAATCTCTTTTTTTCTTCTCTAATTACAGATATTTAAATAGGTTATAGAGATGTTTGTATTTATTTCTATTCTTTTACATTCACAGATGTCTATCCTTCCTCATATGAGGAATGGGAGCCACTGGAGTGCATTATAGGTCTCATCTTTGTGACCCATGCTCGTATTGGGGTCTTGCAATATGTAGGTAGAACTAGGAAAAGCCAGACGAGGGTATTTTCTTCTATGACCATTTCTACCAACTCAATCAAAGGAATCAGAGAGGAGTGTTGGTGAAGGTTTCACTACCAACCAACTGGAACTCCATGGATTGGTAGGTTCCCAATACAACAATGAGTGAGGCATTGAGGAGCAAGCTCTATAGGGATGTTCAGAGGTCTCTCCAAAACTCTGTACCCACTAAATTGGTGAAACTTGCAAATTACTGTCATGTTGGTCTCTTTGTTGACTTATTTCATACCTGCAATGTGCACGTTGCTAAAACTATGCTGCTGTGCAAATCTTTTGATTCCCTCTTGTGTGATAAGCTTCTTGATTGAGGGTGGTATGTGAAAGAAACAGATGGCATATGTTGCAAGATTGCTCTTGACACTTTCATGTTGTCAAGTATATGCTTGCAACACAGACATTAATAATCTCCTTTTGGTACAAGTGTTCCCACATTGTTGAAGGTTGCTATGTGCCTATGGATCAAGAAGCAACAAGTTTGGCAAACAATGTTGTCATAGACGTGGAAGTGGTGGACAAAGACCTAAATCTTATGATAGTAATTACAATAAGGCAGCATGCAATCTTTTGCAATGTCGACATGACATAGTGGAGGAGACTGCCGACATTGACTCCATAAACTTTTATTTCTTGCTCGGTGGACGAAGAGTAATGCAACGAAGGGAGAAGCATTTTTTGTGTGGAGATCTTTTTGGCTGTATTCAAATTGTGCCCATGTAATCTAGCCTGAATAGTTTCTACAAAATGTTACTATTTTACTAGTTTAATCTTAATATCAAGTGTTTGCTCAAGGCTCTCTCTCTCTCTCTCTCTCTCTCTCTCTCTGAGTATTTGAAACACATAGACAAGTAGACAATATCAATTTATTGTATAAACAATGAATTACTAATTACATTTGTAAGTAAAATTCCGATGTGCTCAATGGGCTTAAGTACATTGCTTGCAGGTATGGGACCAAAATGTCCTCTAGGTAAAAATCGTGAAGATGCCCTTCAAATGAAGGTGGGAAAATAGTAGTGCTGGGTGGATTAAGTAAACCCTTATGTGATGTGTCATCAATCAACAAAGTATTGAGAGCATCATAAGGCACATTGATCTGTTCAAAGGGCTTGTAGAAAAGTGGTACATTAGCTTTAGTTGGGTGGAAATGTCCCGCAATGGTATTACAATTTCTTTGACTATACACAAAATAAAAATCCGATCTCTGAATTTCAACCAAACTGTAAACTATGGAACAAGGGGATTCAAGTTTTGGGCCTGCATTGAAGACCAGATAGCAACCCTAACCGTGGAATCAAAAAATTCAAAAATTCCTTTGTGCCTCGTCGAATTACTACTCTGAGATTTCCTAAGCAGAAATTACATAAATCGGAGATCTTTGTATGTACACTGTACGGCTGTCGTAGCAACAACATTCCATTGAGATCCAAAATAATTAATCTCTGCAATCATTGTGTGCATACATATAAGTAGCTAGAAAAAAAAGAGAGTATATTATTTAAGTACAATGGATATTACCGGAACAACCATATCTACTTGAAGCAAGAGTCCATACTGGTCATTTCTAATGTTGACATTCTGTTGTTGAGTGTCGATGTTCCCTTTTGTATTGCCAAGGGTATCCACCTCTTGTGGTTGTGCAATACATGACTCTTGTGTTTCCATGGCCGAATGGTTAACTTGTTCTGTTGTTTGTTTCTGGCTTTGATTTGCAACGTTGGCCTCCTCCTCTACATGGTCTATCCTTCATTTTAGGGTCAATAAAATCATTAGGGATGAGGAGCTTATCGTATCTCCAACGTACTCTCTTGAGCGTCTCATTGTCCTTGTCCATTATTGTGACCCGGTGAGCATGAGCAGTAACAATGGTGATATCATTAAAGTACTCCAGTAAAAAATCTTTTGCTGCTTCTTGAAGACAGAGCAGGGCAAGAACCTTCCATGTCATTGTACCAGCACATGCTTCCTCACAAATTTTCCTTAATGCCCTTTGGAAAGGAAGTTTAGGGACACAAAGCTCAATACATTTCTGATCCCTCTAAATAAACCCATGTTTCTCTGAATATTCTTCATTCTTGGTCCCTTCAAATTCTTCATTGGTTTCCCTGAACTTTTCTTCTTACTAGCAGACCTTCCACATGCTTTCTTTGCAAGCCCTAGTCCTTTCCCTACCTTCCTTGTTGTTGCCTTTGTTCTTGCCATTCCATTGTAAGGATAAATGCAAAGGATGTCTCTCTCTCTCTCTCTCTCTCTCTCTCTCTCTCTCTCTCTCTCTCTCTCTCTCTCTATAATTGAGTGGATCATGGCGCGCGGGTTGAAAAATGACAAGACAATATAGCCTATCGTGCGTCGTGCACCAATTCTTGAATTCCGTGTGTGTGTGTGTGTGTGTGTGTGTGTGTGTGTGTGTGTGTGTGTGTGTGTGTGTGTGTGTGTGTAAGTGTGTGTGTGTGTGTGTGTGTGTGTGTGTGTGTGTGTGTGTGTGTGTGTGTGTGTGTGTGTGTGTGTGTGTGGATCACGGTGCGCGGGCTTAGATTTGCGTATAGAAAATAGTCCTTCGCGTACCATGATCCAACTATGACTTCCGTCTCTCTCTCTCTCTCTCTCTCTCTCTCTCTCTTTATGTCTTCC
Organism: Adiantum capillus-veneris; assembly: GCF_014529385.1. Classification (NCBI taxonomy): domain Eukaryota; kingdom Viridiplantae; phylum Streptophyta; class Polypodiopsida; order Polypodiales; family Pteridaceae; genus Adiantum; species Adiantum capillus-veneris. The sequence goes on along the minus strand of NC_140949.1, from coordinate 61,340,275 downwards.
TCTTTCAAACCCAACAAGCACTTAAAAACTCTCTCTCTCTCTCTCTCTCTCTCTCTCTCTCTCTCTCTCTCTCAAACCCAACAAACACTCAGAAACTCTATCTCTCACTCTCTCTGTCTCTCTCTTCTACATCAACAAACACTCTGGAAATACCTTTCTTGATGGATAGAAGTGGTTTGAAATAAATATACGAGACGGATTCCTCTATGTGCTGTTTTGAGCTGATTGAAAACGCTTGAAAGAGCTTTGCGCCTTGGTTGCATAGGTCGTCTCGGAGGTTAGGTCTCTCTCTCTCTCTCTCTCTCTCTCTCTCTCTCTCTCTCTCTCTCTCTCTCTCTCTCTCTCTCTCTCAGAAAGAGAGTCTCAGAGAGAGATTCTCAGAGAGAGAGAGAGTAACTTAGTGAAGGTGAGAAGAGAAATTATATTGGAGAAGCAAATACATTATATTGGAGAAGCAAATACAGACATTAAGAGGAAGATAGAGGCGAGAGAGAGAGAGAGAGAGAGAGAGAGAGAGAGAGAGAGAGAGAGAGAGAGAGGTAGAGAGTTAAAAAGGCCTATGCCTCCTACAAGGTGCATTAATCAAAAGCCTCTATCTTCCTCTCGATGTCTATATTTGCTTCTCCAATATAATTTCTCTTCTCCCCTTTACTAAGTTACTCTCTTCCTCTCGATGTCTGTATTTGCTTCTCCAATATAATTTCTCTTCTCCCCATTACTAAGTTACTCCCTTCCTCTCGATGTAACTTAGTAAAGGGGAGAAGAGAAAGAAGAGAAATTATATTGGAGAAGCAAATACAGACATCGAGAGGAAGATAGAGGCTAGAGAGAGTAACTTAGTAAAGGGAAGAAGAGAGTCTCTCTCTCTCTCTGTGAGAGAGAGAGAGAGAGAGAGAGAGAGAGAGAGAGAGAGAGAGAGAGAGAGAGAGAGAGAGCTAAAAAGGCCTCTGCCTCCTACAAGGTGCATTAATCAAAAGCGTGAAGACCACCAACAACATCCCAGTCTTTAAATCTCTACTCCAAGAGCAATGTCTAGTCCTGGCAAAGGTAAAGGCAGAAAGAGAGAAGTTTGAGCTTCACACTCAAAAGGGCAGAGTTAATGTTGGTGAAATGGTGGTAGTCCATTTAAAAGACTTTGATCCTAAAAGACAGTCTTACAAGAAGTATAATCAACTGCCTCTTATGTACAGACCCATTGGTGCATCTTACATGAACAGGAGTGCAAGCTGGTTCAAGAATCCTTTGGATTTCTAATATTTTAAAATGGATTATTTACAAGTCTTATGAAAGATCCTAAGGAGGTCATGGAGGAACAAGATTTACCAGCAGATGAAAAAGAGGAAAAGGATGAGGAATATATTGAAGTGACGGAGACAGAGGAGTCCATTGATCTTGAAGAAGAATCAAAACAGGTGGAACGAAGCAATCTTCTCTCAGTGAAAACCTCAGATATCAAGCTACCTCTAGATATGCCAGGTTTCAATGAGCGGCAAGACACCTTAATGCTACCAGGAGTGCTAGAGTTTAAATTTGGAGATAGGTCATACATTTTCCTTCATGATATACAAAGTATATTTTGTTTGCGGGAGGACTTTGCACTGGCCACTATGTCCAAGTATCAGGAGGAGAGGAATTGATTTGTTTCAGATGATAGTAGTGATGACGAGGTAATGGAGATCTCTTGTAACCCAGTGGACTGCCTTAAACTCTGCTTTGAAAAGGCAAAAAAGTATAAAGAAAGCCTTCCTGATGAAGCCACATTTCAAACTATTCGAAATAATCTCAAGCCATCAACTAGTAAACAGGATATGGAGGATTGGTTTAAGCGACCAGCCCAGGAGTCAATAGGATCAGTCAACCTATGGAAGGATGAGATTTTTTTGCAAGATGAGAGTTTCATGGTATAAAATCCTTCCCCCCCCCCCCCCCCCCCCATCTCTGTCTCTCTCTCTCTCTCTCTCTCACACACACACACATACACAAACACTTCTTTGTTTACAGTCATGGATTGCTGAATAGGACGACTTTCTTCGTCGTCGAAGAAGACAGTTCCGTGGTAGGGATGTAGCTCTAGGACAATATCTTCCTAGTTTATGTGAGGCACCCATCCTAATCTTCCACAATGGAATGTCACAAGAGGGGAATATTGCAACCTATGCTTTCAAGACATTATCTCGCTTCTTAGGTGGTCCAATGCTGCCACAAAATGCTCAAACTTATCCTCATCGACAAGGTTTTTGGGAGAGAATGTTTTGGTTAGTCTCGCCAGGATATACTGGGGGCCGTGCAACATATTACTACACATACACAGCAATGGCATTATTTTTAGGGAAAGAAAACCCTATTGAACTCTTAGAGTATGGCAAACATTTAATGATCAGATACAAGGGCGAGGTTCAAAATGATATCTGCAAATCATCAAAAGGTTGAAATAGTTGTGGTACATATTGAGTTCAATTCTATAGGCATTTGTGGTACATTCAATAATCTAAACTCTAATTCTCTTGTTCCACCAATGATTGGCATATTGCATTGTCTCCCTCCACCTCATTTGACTTTCAAGAGCACTTGAGTTGCGTCTGCTCGCTTTCTTTTATGAAGTTACAAATGTTTGATTGCCTGTACGGTTGCTGAAGAGGACAATACTTGCTTTTGTTGCATGCGATGAACGATTCTGCGATAAAACCACTGAAATAACTCCTTTAGACTATTTGCCTTATTTCGAGAGCCTCCATGTTGTGTGTGTCTGAAGTAGGTATTTATAGCCATGTAATAAGACTTCTCTAGGCCTTGGGTGTTTTGTATACCTGCATTCCCATACTTTTGGATGAAGTATGGCAAATGATTAAAAATAATGTGCTCTACAAAACAAGAAATTTAAACCAAACTTAGTACTAAGACTATCTGAGGTGCTTTGAATTTACCATGTAATGAGTGATTTGAGTGTCAGTCCAAGCTGTCTTGAAGGATTTTTTTAGTAGTTGAAGGTTCTGTTTAGACTTGCTGAGATTATCCTGCGACCAATCATCATTGTCACACATTTGAAATAACGTGTCAATGGAACGCCACACATCACCCTTTGCATTGCAAGTTGTTGGCTCTTGGTCTTTCACTGCTAAATGAAGCTTTTTTTAGTGCATATACTCAAATTTGCTAATGTAGGTAGAGTGATATACTCTCCCTCGCTTTGTTAGCTTCACATCTTTCATACCTTGAGGTTTAGATAGAAAAAGGCGTGCCTTGACCCCACCTATGGATGGTTTGTAGGGTACATCTTTCTCATTAGTTGACCTTTTTTCATCTTGCTAGATTTTGACATTGCCCCCATGTAGACCAATATCTGACAAAACTAGTTCCAAAGCCTCTAGAGTGACTTGTCGCTTAGCTGACTTTTTGATTTTTCAAGAAAACCCAATGTACAAATATACCAACTTCTCTACAATTCGGCAGAGACCATGCATTGTACAAATATGGACATTAACAAGTGGTATGTCCAGAATTGGTCGGAAATTAGAGTCTTCATTGTGACGAATAGGAGCCTTTCGCCACCCATTTGGGTCCATCACCTTTGCACGCTCCATGCAATACAAGCATGGAGACCTTACCATGGAACCCATTCCAAATTATAAGTACACTTCAGTGTTTTGAGGTCACCTGCAAGATGCCATTGAACTTGAAAGCCTCCTCTCCCATCTACAGCCAATACCTCTCCTCAATTCATTTGCCTATCAATGATATCTGGAATAGGGGTTTGATGGAACACCCAAAATAAAATGTCATGGTCTTCTTTCTTTACCTACAAGATTAATCCTTTTGAGATATGAAAAATAATTCTAAAATTTAGGTACAATAGAGGGCTTGCTAGAGCTGCAAAATTGGAAATAACTCGATTACCTGAAATGCACCAAGCCACTATATGTTTGTTTCTGATTGAACATTGAAGTATGAAGGGTCATCAGTGGGACATTTGGAAAGAGCCCTATTCATTAATGTGTTTGTAACTCGCTCTAACTTCTTCTCTTTAAGAATCTCACACTAATATAGCTTCAAAACAAAATGTAGAAAGCTACCTGTCTCTTCGAATGTGATATTGTAGAACTCTACCATTCTAGTTTGCAACAAAGTCAGGTCCATGAAGATATTGTTGTACTCATCATAAGTGACAATAGTTCCTGTGAGCTATAAATATCTTGAATATGAAATGGACATCCAATGAAGTCGGTCTATTCATTATTGAGCTGGAGTCTTTCCTTCCAAACACTCACAGCTATTGGTAAAAGCTTAGAATTTATTCCCTTCTTCACAAACATGTAAGAGATAGATTGTTGAATAGCTAAGTAACCTCTTTTACCAACTCCACGGGAGTCCAATGTACCCTGTTCTTGCTTGGCAGGCACTGCATTCTTTGACATGAATCTGTCAACGGCATACCGTTGCAAAACCTTAAACTTTTTGTCATGCATTATATCCTTTGCAAGACCACTAGTTATCAATGGATTTAACTGCTTTCCTACATTGGCCTTTGGGTCTATGTTTTCTTTGTCTGGATAGATAGAATCTCTACAAAGAAAGCATAACTAACATAAGCAAAAACTTAGATTAGTTTAAATTAATTAGATAGTTTACAATGCTCACCTCAATGCTTGGATTCTTTTCTTAAGTCTACCACAACCTACCTTCAACGTTTCAAGATTCTATAGCTTTTCTTTCGCACAAGAGTGCCTAACATTGTGTCTTTGTTTTGTAATGACCGTACCTTTGTTCGCAAGACCTGTGATTCTTGTGTGCGCTGCATTACGGTCTTTTGGTCCTCATAATGCAAGTTTGAAAGTCTCTGAATCTCATTTGCTTGGTGCTTCACCATGTCTTTATAAGTTTTTGATTTGTTGTTTAGAGCTTTACAGTAGCCAAGGAACCCATTCTCTCTATTACCTGCAAAGGTCAATAAGTTAGTGGGATTTGAAAATGCAGGGAAAACATTGATCATGGGGTTCAATCGATAGAGTGAGCCTTTTGTCCAAATATCTAGGTGTTTTTCTCCCTCTGCTTTGAGTCTCTCTATCATGACCGGTGTCACTTTGATGTTGGTTTTGCCTCGCTTACACAGTGGCGTATATTGGGGATCCAGGTCAATATGTAGATGATTGAAGGTACTTTTAAGGAGGACATTTGTGGGGGTGGAAGAAGAAGTCATGTATGCAATAGTGCAAGAAAGGGAGGATTTCTTTGAGATCATCGCACAAACAGTGAGAGAGTAAGGAGAGAGCAAGTTTGGAAGGATACGTCCTATTTCCTTTAGTCATACATTCCACGTACAGGAAACTCCCTCCAATTCTAGAACGTTCATTAAATGCAATTGAAAATTATTTATTCTTCAATCATCACGGCCGTTATGAGGCTGTGGCAAGAATCTAGTTATAAGTGCACTTTTTGAATGATTATTCCAAGTTTACAATTGATTTTACCACCTATTTTCTAGAGAGAGAAATTCAAAATTCTATTTTTCTTAGAAGGCCCTCCAAACGAACTCTGAAATTTCCTAATACATGACCAAAAACAAAGTACAATGACAGGTACCTTGGACACTACACACTAATCAGTAATGACCGTACAACCACCTTGGTAGAAAAAACTACTTTTACAAGTACCTTGGGCACAACCATTATAGCAAACAATCTTCAGGTGATCCTTAAAGAAACAATAAACCATAGCAAAAAAAACCATGAAAAAGTACCTTGTGCACTGCCACCATTACAGAGATGGCTTTCCAACAAACCTCTAAGGTAATGACATATACCATGGATAGTAGAAAAGTACCTTGGGCACTACAACCATAGCAATAGAAAAGTACCATATCAGAAAATACTACCATGAAAAAAACACCACCATGATCAAAAGAAGTACCATGACAGGCATTTTGGCCATTACTTGATACCTGGAAAAATAGCCATGACCCCTGCACCTGTCATGGTAGAAAAAACTACCATGACAAGTACCACAATAATAGACAAACTTCCATGGAAAAAACAACACCCATAGCAAAAAAGACCACCATGGAAAAGTACTTGGTCAATGTCACCATAACAAAAGGAAAGCCATGTTAAAAGAAACTACCATGCGAAGTACCTTGGGCACTATTACCATGATAGAACCCCACAATAGAAAAAACTACCATGTCAGGTAGGTTGGGTACTTAGCACCATAACAAAAATAACTGGCATGACAAAAACAACCACCTAAATAGAAGAGAGTACCATGTCAAGTACCTAGGGCATTACCACCTAAACAGAAATAATTGGCATGACAAAAACAACCACCTAAATAGAAGAGAGTACCATGTCAAGTACCTAGGGCATTACCACATAAACAAAAATCCTGCCTTGACTTGGTGGACACATACCTGGAGACGATCCACCGTATCTCTTATGTTTGAGCTGCTTGCATCGGCCCCAAGAGCTGTGAGTGCACTAGTTAGAGCAGCCATCTTGCCTTCAATCACCAAAAAATCAGTGTCAGTATCGTCAGCTCCCTTCATGCTGGACCGCAATATCTGGAGCTCCTGCAACTGCCCCTGAAGCACTGCCACGACTGAAGATGTCCCTTGTATCTTCCACATATTTTGGTTCCTGTCTTGTATCTCTACTCTCACATTATCCAATGTTGTGTTCAAAACCTTTAATGCATCCCTTTTTGCATCCAGAATGTGCTCCACCTGTGCTTTTACTTGTTGGCTTATGAAGGAGGCACTAACTAGAGAAGTGCTGCCAAATAAGAGAGCCTTTTGTCCACTTTTGTGACTTGCCCCAACATTGTCAAGATGAAGGGGCTGAAGTGATGTCCGCTCATTATTCTCCAGCCAAATCTTTACTTTCTTGTCAATGCCATCCGGAAGCTTCTTGCAATGGTCCAAAACCTGTTCACCAAAAGCAGCCCATGCAACCTTTTGACCTGTAGGATCTTGCCGAGCAGTTGGGCATCGCTCGTACACAAACAACATTGCAAACTTGTGTGTGATCTCTTTGTTGGCCGGCATGCTTTGGTAGACTTTGTGAAATAGTAACCTGCATTCGTCTACAAACTCAGGTCGCATCATATGCAGAAAGATTGTAGAGCCCTTCTCCCTTTTCTTCATGAAGACCGACAGCCAATCCTGCTCTGTGATATCAGCCTCATTGAGGTGCTAATAGATCTTGCCCTCCAAGCTTAAGCCATACTCCTCATGCAACTCCTCTCATGTGTAGCAGAATTGATTTTGCTTGGGGTATTGAATCCTCCAGGAAGATCTTGCTGCAAACCACATTTGACAAAATAAACAAACATTGAAAAGAACATTTCTACAATTGAAGAGACAGAGTTGATATGTACCAATGCTTTTGTCACCGATGGTTTCAGACTTTATGCCCAATGTTGTGGAGCTCCTAGGCTTGCTATTGGATGAAAGCATGCTAGCTGAACCACCATCAGCTGCTGCCATGGTGCACTTTCGTGGTGGAGTCTTCATATCACTGTACAAACAAAAAAACACAATCCATGATTCACAATGTCCTCAAACAAACACATTGCTCAACTACAACAAAAGAGAAAGAGAGAGAGAGAGAGAGAGAGAGAGAGAGAGAGAGAGAGAGAGGGGGGGGGGGGGGGGGGGGGGGGGGGGAGAGGGGGATTACAATACCCGGTGAAGATTGAGGTCGCATAGAGAGGGCAGGTGTCCGCAGTTCTTCCTCGCTTTCTTCATGCAGAGTGCATGAAGATGGAGTAGCGCATGGGTAGCTTCCTGCTGTGTAGACTGGAATGCAACAGAAGTCACAGTCACCCTCTACCCGTAAATGATGTTCAAAAAATGATGGCATTCTTTTCTTGAAGTGGCGGCATTTTTCCATTTTTGAAATTTTCCACGTCCCCAATAAACCACTTGAAGGGAACAAATAAAACTTGAGAACTACTTCGAAAACCACCTAGAAAAGCCCTTGAAACTGACCACCATTTCATGCTTTCAGCCTTCTAGGAGATGGAAAATATCCTAGAACTTTTTTGAATCTTGCCATGGAAAGGGAGAGCATGACATGGAAAGAGCAATAGTAAAGAGAGCCTTAACACAATACCAATTGTAACCTAATTGCCCAAAGTTAGAAATTGTACCACATACATGATAGCATTTTCATGAACAAACCTGACAACACCCACCAACAATAAAGATGATGAGGATGAACTAAAGAGCAATAGTAAAGAGAGCCTTAACACAATACCAATTGTAACCTGACTGCCCAAAGCTAGAAATTGTGCCACAGACAAGATAGCATTTTCACGAACAAACTTGACAACACCCACTAACAATAAAGATGATAATGAGGATGAACTGATTGAAAGTACAACATATGAGGGACGTTGTGCTACCCTTAGTCAAGCTCTAGTTGTTAGAAGCAATTTTGTTGCTCCTACAAATTATGACAACAATGAGAGTGTCAATTTATACATATGTGTGTGTGTGTGTGTGTTGTTCTCTCTCTCTCTCTCTCTCTCTCTCTCTCTCTCTCTCTCTCTCTCTCTCTCTCTCTCTCTCTCTCTCTCTCTCTCTCTCTCTCTTTTTCTTTCTTTCTATGCAAGTCTTTTACTCCAAGAATTGAATTTCAAATTACAAAGCTATTGAAAATACATGATGCCTGACAACCACACATGATGCAACCTCCATCAGCTCCCATGTCATGATCGTTCATGCCAACACAACCCATGCACCATTGCAGAGTTGAAGTAGTGCTGGCTCCTACTCGAGTGGATGGTGGCAGCGCGCCGACCACGACCATGCACTATCAGTAGGATGATGCATAAGAAAACAACAACGAGAAACAATTATGCCACTTACAATGGTTGAGTAGGGCACACAGGTAGATCAAGGCATTGTTGGCAGCAAACTAGATTGCAATTGAGTTGATACGACATGGAAGATGTTGCTCCAATCCATGTTGTCCAAGTCATCATCTTGGGCATAGAATGCCAAGGAATTTATATCATAGTCATGACCCTCCATTGAATTGCTTTCAATTTTAGTACACACACAGAATGAGAGGGACACAAAAATCAACAACTATGTGAAGCCAGTAGTCTTCATTGCTGCATGGGCTAGTAGTCACTGTGCAACTGGGTATTCTCTCCTTAGGCACACTATGTGTGTGTGTGTGTGTGTGTGTGTGTGTGTGTGTGTGTGTGTGTGTGTGCACAAATGCATATATACACACAAACGTACACACACATATATACATATATAAATACACATAATATGTATTTGTACACACACACACATATTGTGTGTGTGTGTGTGTATGTACACATATACACACACATACATGTGTGTGTGTGTGTGTGTCTCTGTGTTTGTGGCCACTTGTTGGTTTACAAGCATGAGGACATGGTAGGCACTTGTTCAAATAAGCCCTTATGATCCTCTAGAGTTGTTGCAATTGGATGCTATGTTGGCCTTGGAGAATAGCATACAATCAATGATATCGGGTGATGTCACACACACACATTATCTGGGATACAGATAGTAGCCAGATTATCGTACAATTTAGTGACCCTCTAGATAGAGTGTGCCTTGAATTCCCCCTCAAAGCCTTCTAATTGACATTTATAAAGACAAGAGACCGTCGATTCCTACCCTCAACCAGCTATAATGCTCTACCCCACCCTTGCACATCTAGGGACTTTAGGCTATCATATAACAACACATGCTTATCTTCCTAAACCTTAGACTATCTTCACATGCCGACCAAAATAATAAAAATTTTCTTATCTTGAGTTCAAAAATGCAAAAGAAGTTCTTAAGCTTGTGAGGTTCTTCATCAAAGACTATATTTCCCTCTGTGTCCAAATTCTCATTAAGCCAGTTATTAAAAACATGAGATAAACCAACCAAAATTGAACGAACCGATGAGTGATGCTTGTGTTCACAAAAAGGAAACTGCCATTTCTATAAGAACAAAACTAGCTAACACACTAAAGGATAGAGAAGGGGTATGTCAAGGGGAGGAGCACTTGGACTTTTTGAAGCCCTAGAAGCAGTAGGACCTTATGAGGCAGGAGTTGTAGTTGTATTCATAGTTGTTTATTCACCTGTGATTATCTTGTTAAGGGGTCATTCATGGAGAGGCCCAACAATTCTGGGCAAACAATGGCCTTGGTAGCAACATTGCAGCAGGCAGGTCCTAACATCATCAAAAGTGTAGTGTTCACCTTTGGAAGTCTGGTAGTGCCATTTATGCTTGTAGCAATAAAATCACAAAGGCATTGAGGATCTGTCTCATGGATAGTCTCCAAGTTGGTACCCGAGAGGTTCCTTGGCAGAGTGGAAAACAAGGTAGAAGCTTTGTAAGGGCATCTAGGCAAGAGTTGGTGTCTGTTACAGTGGCATCATTGACCTTTGCAAGGATGCCAGTGCACAATGTGATGGTGTACAAGACGAAAAGAGTCTTCATTCGCTCCATTGTTAGTTCACAAACACAAAGGAAAGGAAGCAAAGGAGGTAGAAGCTTGAGCTAAGAGAGAAGGGAGAAGACTTGGCTCTAGCTACTTCCAACTCTCTTTCTCCTTCCACTTTGAATTATGGTAGAGGCTTTCATTCGGGTTCTCTCTCTCTCTCTCTCTCTCTCTCTCTCTCTCTCTCTCTTGCAGCCGTTTTTTGACCTAGTTGACAATAGTGCACTCTTTTGATCATAACTTCTTTATTTGAACTCCGATTTGGGTGATATATAGCCTCAATCGAAGAGCACAATGCCATCCACACATTGATGTAAAGACAATAATTTTTTGAGTTGTGGAAGGCATTTTTGTAGCAACATTTTTGAAGTGAATAGGCTCAAAAAAGTTGACTCTCATCTCTTATTTTACATACAATGTCTTTCAGCACTCGCAAGGGTTCTTCTTCTTCAACAAGGTCCATAAGCATTGTAGAAAATGATCTAAAATATCCCAAGTATGGAGATAGCAACACAACCACTCAACCAACGACATCGAAAACCATGATCATGGCATACTTGGTATCGTTGCAAGAGATCATAAACAAACAAGGTGAATACTTATGGGCACTTGCAATGGAGAATGACACGCCAAAGCTTCTTGTGGTTGAGAATGAGAGGACATTTGAGATGCACACAACACGTTTGATGCAACTTGAAGAGAAAGTCAAGGAATGTAAACGCTCTCTTGTGGACTTGAATGCTTTGAAGGAGCGCATGAGTAAAGTAGAGCATGACCATGTATTGAAAGAGGAGAAGTTTGACACCATGAGCTGTGATGTATACGATATGAAAAATGTATGTACAAACAAGTCTTCAACTGATGTATGTGGTAGCAATGTGGTTCCTAATTTCTCCCTCATTGAAGCTATGGCTCAAACAAAGAATGTTGAGAATGTGGATGTGGAGGAGTTGAAGGAACGGGAGCGACATTCCAAGAACATTGTTATTCATGGAATTCCCAAAGAGAAATTAAAGACACATCCTTCTCTTGCCATCGTTATCCAAGATTTCTTCAAAACACACTTTGGCATGTCCAGAGTTATGTTCTTTGGAGCACATAGATTGGGTAAGCAAGGAGCTCCTCGCTTGGGAGAACGGCCAATTGTATGCACCATGCCAGATGAGACCAAACGAAATATTATCCTTGATAATAATTGGATCTATTTGAGGGATACAAAATGTTTTGTATGTGAAGATCACACTATTAAGCAACAAAATATGAGTCGCAAGGCATATGAGGAAAATAATAAGAAAAACAAGGAGATCTCTCACGAAGAAAATGTGCCAAAGGAGGAGGCAAGTCCCTAGAGCAAATAGAGATGCACGACCTAGGAGGCCGAGTTAAAATTGAAAATATGCTTTTGGGAATTGTAATGGATACCCATGGAATGCGGGGTTGGCATTGATGAACTAACAAGCAAAGCCGATGTTGTACTTCTTGTTGACACTTAGGAGCATGATACACAAAGGATTAATGGCTTGGACAATTACAATGTACATTCATTGATGTGGTCAAAGAATCTCAAGCAATGAAGAGGGCAAGGAGGGGTAGCACGTATGGTTAATAAAGGATTGGAAGATTTTGTATCAATTGTGAAAGATGACAAGTACAAACATTATGTATGGATGAAAATTATGACACCAAAAAGAGCACCCATTTTTGTAGCTGGTGGCTACATTCCTCATCATGGTTCCCTCTTTTATGCTTGCATGGATAGAGATCAACCATTCTTTTATTTAGAAGAGGACATTGCTTATTTTAAAGGCAAAGGTGATGTTATTGTATTTGGGGATATGCATGCTCGCACAAAAACATTGCAACATGATACTCAACAATTTGATATTCCATACATTTCATGGGAGTTGGAGGAAGTTCACTTGTATGACGTACTTCAATGGATGAGAAAGAGCTAGGTCACCATGGAAAGTTACTTTTACACATGTGTAATAGCACGAGTATGCTCATTGCCAATGGTGTATCTTTGTGGAGTGGAACCAATGGAGTTACATATAGAAAACATAATGGGGATAGTGTAATTGACTATATGTTACTCTCCAAAGCCATCATGTATCACATAAAGAGTTTTATGTTTGGCCAGTGGACCTCAGAATCAGACCATCGGACCTTATGTATTGACTTTGCGTGTGCAGAATCAACTAAGCATGATAATCTCAGCCAAAGGGAAGAGAAGTTATCACTATGTATGGATTTCAAACGGGCACCTATGTACATTGAAATGGTTGAGCAATAGTTATGGATGACAAAGCTTCAATATAACATACCCTTCGAAACTAAAAAGCTTTCAAGAAAGTTATTTGTTCTTGTGCCAAAGAATGCTTTGCCAGAAAGCATCTCCATGGTATCAACAAAGATAATTCATGCAAAAGGTGGTTTGATAAAGAATGTCAAGATGCTCGAAAGTCCTTGATAAAGCTTGGTGCAACTATAGACAAAGACAGCTATCAAAGTCATTTGCATACATACAAGGCATTGATTCAAACGAAGAGAAGAATATGGGAAGTAAAGAAACAACTTTTTCAATTCTAAGAAAAAGCACGTGCATGTGAAAGATTTTGGAGAAACTTGAGGGGTAAGCGGGTTGAGAATTTTGGTAACTAGAGTCTTATGGATATGCACACACATTGTAGGCAATTATATGAGCAGCCAAATGCTAAAAAAAATTCCATTTTATGGTTCACTCCCGTGTATGCCCTCTTTTTTTGCTATTGAGGATGTATCCAGTGGGCTTGAAAAGTTGGCCACTCGTAAAGCGGGAGTTCTTGAAGGTGTCAAGCCAGAGATGATCAAATGGATGGGAGATTTTACCCATGACATATGCTCCTACTTCTTGAGTTGGGATCTCTTCCAATTGAGGAAAGGGTTGTGGAGTACATGATTAAGATGCATCAAAACCCCTCACATCGACTTCCTACAATTGCATGGGAAGCAAGCAAAAAAGTTCAAAAGATGCATAAAAGAAATATCTTGAGCACAGGATGGATGTGACATAAAGAAGTGGTTTGGGAGATGGGATGCATTACACTTGCTACACGATGCTTCAATTGACTTTCAAGTGAATGAAGCTTCTACAACGCCAATGTATTACGGCTTGGGAGAAATCCGGTGGGTCATACTTCATACATTACATCACCCATATTGCCCCCAACTACAAAACCATGGTCTTTGCTGAAAGAGAAAACCGAACTCACACTTACATGCTTGAGCCTATCCCCTTGTCGATGATACGCACTATCACATCCATCCGGCTTAGCTCCCATTCACTTCAATGCGAGACAGGGAGTTGGGGCAATGGAGAAGAGTCAAATCGACTGTGCACATTATGCTCACTACAAGTTCGAGAGTCTGAGTACCACACACCACTAGAGTGCTCAATTTTGGCTCACATCTGAACTTGATTCTCTCACATTTTTAGCCATGACTTAGACCTACACACTTTTCTCTCCCGGCCAGCAGAGTGTGGGCTCTCCATTGCGACTCTCATCACCATAATTTTGGAGCATTGAGAGTCACTCATCATCCATAAACATACTATGTCACATGTTACTTTGGTCCCATAGGTCATATTTGACCTTCAAGGACGATAATAAAATCTCTCTCTCTCTCTCTCTCTCTCTCTCTCTCTCTCTCTCTCTCTCTGTGTGTGTGTGTGTGTGTGTGTGTGTGTGTGTGTGTGTGTGTGTGTGTGTGTGTGTGTGTGTGTGTGTGTGTGTGTGGTGTGTGTGTGTGTGTGTGTGTGTGTGTGTGTGTGTGTGTGTGTGTGTGTCTCGCGGACTCACCCTAAAACCTTGAGTGCAGGACTGCCCACACGATGAGGGCATGTGTGGGGTGTTATCTATATCCCTCAGCACGAGCTAACCATCCTGAATCTCTATTTCCAGTTTCTTCCTCGTGCCTCTGCTCACCTGTCTATTAGAACAGCCGTGCAAGGCACGCTCAAACAACCCTCTCTCTGCTCACCTGCTTAATTACCATAGCCGTGTGCTAAAGCTAACGGCCATTTAACATGGCAAAAACAAAATCCAAACAAAGGTCAACACCCACCTGTTCCCATGCTGACACACAGCAATGTCGTCTGCTCCCTCAGTTTTCCATCCCCGTCATCATTGTTGGGAGAAAAACCTTTGCATCGGTATTATAGACCTCTAAGAAACCGTCCATCATTCGAGCCTCGGATTAAGATGTCCTCCAAGTACAAATCCAAGCATTACACCTTGTGATCCAAACTAGAAAAGTGTTAGCGACTAGCATCAACATAGCACTGACAAGTAGCTGACCAAGTTTCATGTCAAATGGATCATGATCCATCTACCTCATCCTATTTTTTGGTTGAGATTTGAGCACTAGGTAGCTAAGACTACTTTTTCCAAAAGAAACATTGACAAAAAAGTTGAAAAAAGTGGTCAAAAGAGCCAAAAACAAAAGATTGTCAAAAACTGCCACAACTGGCTCAAGATTTCACTTTTAGCTAGCAAAAACTAATTCAAATTCAAAAAGGCTTTGGGAGTAGAAGCTTCCTTGCTATTAAGAATCAATTGAAGGTGGCTGCCAATGAAAATGTGTCTATCTCTCTCTGTCTCTGATAACCAAATGATCATGGCCTTTTGTCAGCTGAGGTGAATGACCTACTCTTCTCTTTTAGTAGGTGTCCAACACTTGTGTTTCACTGAATAAAAAGAACATGTACAGAAAGCATCTTGGAAGAAAACAATATGTGAAACATCCAATGCATGTTCTCAAAAAATCTTAGATAAGCCTATTTGTTCACATCTAATGCTTAACTAATTTACTTAAAATTTTTCATTTATTGCATCATTCTCTATATTGTTGCATTATAGTAGAATACAATAGCATGACTAGTGTAAAAGCTATATTAGTAAAGATCCATTTTGATTGTTACATATTAAATGCTGGTTCAAGTTAGTTTACGACATGATAATAATCTCTCTCTCTCTCTCTCTCTCTCTCTCTCTCTCACACACACACACACACACACACACACACACACACACACACACACACACACACACACACACACACACACACACACACACACACACACACACACACACACACACACACACACACACACTCAAACACTCAAGAAGAGCTTGACTGTAGAAAACAATATCCAATTGAGGCTAACAAAACATTGAACTATTTTTGAAGTTCCAAATACCCCAAAATAACCAGAAGCATACCCAAGTGAAGAAGATCTTCTGAGATCTTAGAGGGGTAGAAAGTACTCCAAACAATCAAAAAGTGCTTTCCAAAATGATGAGGGAAAATTTAATCTCAAGGATTGAGTGACTTTGTAAACAAAGTCCCTAGTGTGTTGACAATGCCAGAGCAAATGAGGAAGAGTTTTGGCATGGCTAAAACATCTCACACATCGAGATGATGCAATGTTCCTGGCTTTGAGGTAACATCCAAGAGGTAATATCCCTAAAATGCATCTCCAAAAGAATAATCTCTCTTTCATAGGAAGACTATTGACATCTCTCAACCTTTTCTGCCACAACAAGTTGACTTATTCATGTTCCTTAGAGTATTGCAAGGATCAACAATCCAAGGATCAAGCTACATCTTTTGATAAAAATGTTTAGCTGAGATTTTGATGAGGGAAATGCCCAAAATATTCCAAATTATATTGATTATGTTCTATCAGTCCCACAAGAGGAGGTATTGGGGTGAAAAGGGAGATAGCATCTCTAGACTTGGATAATGTGCCATAAAGGCCTATTATGCAATCCAAAACCATATCTTCTTGGCTCCGAGCCCCACATGGTGCAACATTTCTTGCACAAAGGACCATGTTTTTCTGTCATAAGCCTTATTTAGATCCAACTACATCAATCATATGTTCTTGCTTAGAGAATTTGGCATATTCCATTCCAACCATGGCTGCCAGTATGTTACCATAGATTGATCTTCCCTTGATAAAAACCATGTTGATGGGGGAAGATGATTTTCTCCAAGATAGGATACATTCTTTCAGCTATCACTTTTGCTAAAACCTTGTACTCCACAATCAACGTGATGTGTCTCTAGTGTTTAGGCTAAGAATCAGCAATTTGTTTAGGGATGGGTTTGATTAGTCCCTTCTTTACACTAGGCTCAATCTTGCCATAGATGAAAGCCTTGTTAATCATGGTTAAGAAGACAACCCCAAATCCTGCCAAAATTCTAGATAGAATTAAATAGTTATCCAATCTCAGTCAAGCAATTTTTCCTTGTCCATCTTTTTATCGCAGACCAACATTACTAAGTTCACTGGATGCTTGAGACACCAGCATCTTTATGCTCATCTGGATACTTTGTAAATTGTAATGTCAAGAATTTACCATTATTTTTATATCTTGAAAACATAGATTTCTACCGCAAGGCAAAGAAAACATGATCTCTAGAATATAAAATTTTGCTAAGAGCAACAAGAAGTTAGTCCTCACCTCCAGCACAGGAATGATTTTTTAACAAGCCTTCTTGCCCTTCAAGGTAAAATGACAAGCATACTCAAACAAGAGTAAAATGACTGCAAAACCATGACTTTTTTGTGTTTTCTCCAAGGACCCATAAAGGAACTAAGTGTTGGGGTATAAAGCCCAATGTGGTCGCCAAGGTAAGTGGGCGGGCCGCCAGGTATGTACACATATTCTTTTGTAAAAACCTAATAAGAACTCACTATGCTCTACACATAACAGTGGAGCGAGTGCACCATATCGTCGTGCTCTTCTTCTGGCACTCTCTCTCGCGTCGCACTTCCGCTCGTACTCCTTCAACTGGTATCAGAGCTCAGATCGAGGCTCGGGGCAGCACTGTAGGAGGCTAGAGTCACCAGCTCAGATTGGAGTGAAATTCGACAGGCGAAGACACGGCCCCAAATCTCGTGGGTGAGCCCAAAGGGCTCGGTGTTGTCAGAATTTCATTCTGAGGTCATCTCGGCCACCGTTCGGCTTCGACAAAGGTCTGCGCAGGCCATTTCCGACTACGTGGTCTCGACGGGTGCAGATCCGACTCTGCAAATTTGGGGTTTTTGGCCTACGACTGCAGGTTCTGAGGATATCGACACTCCCAGAGTGTTGATTTGTGGCTGTCTACACATCGAAGGACGGCTCACAGTTCTTGGAGGCCTGTCACATACGACACGGGCGCATCTACACACAGACTGTAGGCGACATCCACTAGTTCATCAGGTAGCTTATGTTTGCTGCTTGATATTCCAGATTTCATCCTGACATTGCACGTACTTCCACATGGGATGTATTGTCAGAGATGATGTATGTCTGTTGAGGGTTTGCTGGCTGTGAGTCACGCAGCAAACAACCGCCACAGCGGTTACAGCATACAGTGGGAAATTTTTGGATGTATGACTTTGTGGGAAGTCTATGTACTGTCAGATTTACTGCAGCCTTTGTTGAGGGTCGAGTGAGGTTTTATTGAGCTGGGGGATTCTCGAATGTTGAGATCCTTTCGGTGATACAGGCCTTGGAGCGATCCCTCGAGCACCCTTAGATAGGCAGCTAGGATGTATTGACTGTGAGTTAGACTGTTGGGATTGCATCTTTGCTTTACTGCCGTTGAGGCATTGTCGCAATCTATGCTTACAGGACAGTGACAGGACAGTCAGAGACAGTACAGGTGCAGGACAGGTTTACCCGCAGCTTACAGTGTCAGAGAGACAGTGTTTTTTGAGCTGTTTTTGGGTCTGTTTTTAGTACACCAGAGCCATTTTACAAAGGAGACTCTGCCAAAATTTTTGCAGAATCTGAAGCTTTCTTAGTTCATTTCACAGGTTGATATTGGTTCAGAGGTCAGTTTACAGGGGAAACTCTGCCGAATTTTTCCCAGAAAAGTAAACTACAGTGAAGCGTAGCTATGGCTGGATCACAGGACACTGCTCTTTACAATATCAAGAAGCTAGATGGAACCAATTTTCCATTGTGGAAGAAGCAGATTTGGCACGTGTTGGTACAAAAGAAGCAGATAAAACCTATAAAGCTCAAGGGGATAAAACCAGAAGATATGGACGAAGATGAATGGAGCGAAATGGATGAATTGGCACTTTCTACCATTATGCTGACTTTGGCAGAAAGTGTTTACTTCAATGTAGCAGACGAGATGTCGGCTTATCAAGCATGGTTAAAGCTGAGTGATCTTTATGAGAAGCAGAGTGCAGCTTCACAGGTATACTGGCTTAAGAAGCTTGTTGACTTGAAGATGAAAGAAGGGACACCTATGTCCAATCATCTGAATGAATTCAACACAATCTATAGTCAGTTGTCAGCTCAAGGTGTCAAGTTTGATGAACCTGTTAGAGCTATGTTCCTATTGATCACATTGCCGGAAAGTTGGGACACTTTTCGCACAGCTTTGAGTAATTCTGCACCTCTAGATGGTTTGAACATAGCAGGTGTAGAAGGAAGTCTGCTTACTGAAGAAACCAATAGAAAGACAATGGACAAAGGCAAAGGAACAGCCTTAGTTGTCAGGGGAAGGACCAAAGAAAAGTACAAAGGTGGAAAGAGGAATCAGTCTCGTAGCAAGTCCCGCAATGCTAAAGGCAAGAGTGACATAGAATGCTACCATTGTGGCAAGAAGGGTCACATGAAAAGAGACTGTAGAGAATGGAAAGCAGAAAAAGGCAAAGAGAAAGCTGAAGACCATGGTGAGAAGAACAAGTCCTCAGTGAAGATTCAAGAAATAAATGTGACAAACACTGTTGCAGAGGATGACAGTCTAGTGTCAGGAGACATCTACTTCTTGAAGAATACAATGGACTCAGCTCTTCTTACAACATCTGATGGAAATGCACTGAGTGACTGGATTATAGACTCAGAGGCATCACTTCATGTGTCTCCAAACAAGGAGTGGTTTACCTCTTATGTGACCACTAAAAATCATGTTCGGCTAGGCAATGGGCAGACATGTGAGATCTTAGGTGTTGGGGATGTTCAATTGAAGTTTCAGAATGGCTCTTCTTTCATGCTGAAGAATGTGAGACATGTTCCCGCAATTACAAAGAGCTTGATCAGCACAGGTTTACTTGATGATGCTGGCTACGTCACCACTTTTGGACAGAACATGTGGAAGATATCCAAGGGTTCTATGACAGTAGCACATGGAGTAAAGTCTGGAGGAATTTACATGATTTATGTATCAAATGTCTCTAAAAATATAATCAATGTAACCGAGCAGCCGAACGTTTCTTTGTGGCATAGCCGGTTAGGACATATGTCCAAGAAGGGAATGGAAATCTTGTCTCGTTCAGGTTATTTGCTTGGCTTTTCATTTAATGATTTTGAATTTTGTGAACATTGTCTGTATGGTATAAGCAAACACAGCAGCCACATAAGCATAGAAACAGTAGAAGAGATACACAGTTGGCACTTGTTCATAGTGATTTGTGTGGACCTATGCCTAACCTATCTCTAGGGGGAGCTTCTTACTTTATGACATTTATAGATGATTACTCGAGGAAAGTATGGGTTTACTTTCTCAAGCACAAGGATGAAGTGTTTAGTGTTTTCAAAACGTTTGTGACACTTGTGGAGAATTAGAGTGGCAAGAAGCTTAAATGCTTACGCACTGACAATGGTGGAGAGTATGTTTCAAAGTCCTTTCAGGACTTTTGTGAGTCAAAAGGTATAAAACGTGAACTTACTGCTCCTACAATCCTCCTCAAAATGGTGTTGCTGAGAGGATGAATAGGACCATACAAGAGAAGGTCAGAAGTATGTTGTCTAATGCACAGCTGCCAAATGGGTTTTGGGCTAAAGTTGTATCAACAGCTGTTCATCTTGTAAATAGATCTCCTAGCAAGGTTTTGCAGAAGGATTCAGTGCCAGAGATGGTATGGTCATGCAAAATGTCCTCATACAAGCATCTCAGAGTCTTTGGCTGTGAGGCATATACTCACGTTCCAAAGGAATTTAGGAACAAACTTGAGCCAAGGAGTAGAAAGTGCATCTTTCTAGGCTATGGTAATTCTGGTGAGATGGGGTACAGACTTTGGGATCCCGAATCAAGAAAGGTTGTCCGCAGCAATGATGTTCACTTTAATGAATCCAAATATCATTCTAAACCAGAGAGGGTTGAGGAGATTAGAAGAGTTGTCTTCCAAGAAGATGGACCTGCACGTGCAAGACATAATGTCAGGGCTCAAGAGGAGCAAGGACAGGATAGAGTGGAACCACAGGTTGTGGCTGGGCCCGAGCCACCTATTGTGCGTAGATCTAGACGTGTCACGCCACCTCCTGATAGGTTTGTTCCATCTATGAACTATGTCATGTTGACTGATTGCAATGAGCCTTCATGTTACAAGGAAGCAGTGCAAATGAAGGACTCCGGGAATTGGCAATTGGCCATGCAGTCAGAGATGACAGCTCTGCATAGAAACAAGACATGGAAGCTAGTTAAATTACCATAGGGCAAAAAGGCTCTACCTTGTAAATGGGTTTACAGGTATAAGATCACCGCTCATGATAGTCAGCCAAAGTACAAAGCAAGGCTTGTTGCCAAGGGCTTTAAGCAAGAACAAGGCATTGACTTCGATGAAGTCTTCTCTCTGGTGGTCAAGATGACTACATTGAGATGCTTTCTTGCATTGGTTGCCATATTAGATTTGGTGTTGCACCAAATGGATGTCAAGACAGCGTTCTTGCATGGTGATTTAGATGTGGAAATTTACATGCAGCAGCCAGAAGGGTTTGTTGAGAAAGGCAAGGAAGATTGGGTATGCCAGTTGTTAAAGAGTCTTTATGGCTTAAAACAATCACCGAGGGCATGGTACCATAAATTCCACAAGTTTATGCTTTCTCAAGGCTACAAACGTAGTGAGTTCGATCACTGTCTATATACAAAGAAGGCTAAGGATGGTAGTTGGCTGATCCTTATTATGTATGTGGATGACATGTTGATTGCTGGCAAGCACTTGGAAGAAATTTCAGCTTTGAAGTCAAAGATGGCAAAATCGTTTGACATGAAAGACATGGGTGAGGCAAGTCATATACTTGGTATGCACATTGAGAGAGACAGATCAAAGAAGTTGATTTGGTTATCTCAAACAGAGTATATTGACAAGGTTTTGCAACGTTTCAATATGGAGAAGGGAAAGGCACTGAGTGTTCCATTGCCACCATATGTGAAACTTAGCAAACAAGATTGTCCTGTGTCTGAGGAAGAACAGGTTGAAATGGATAAGATTCCATATGCGTCTGCAGTGGGTAGTTTGATGTATGCAATGATTGCTACTCGCCCAAACATTGCATTTGTAGTGGGAGTAGTAAGTCGATACATTTCAAACCCAGGCAAGAAACATTGGGAGGCAGTGAAAGGAATATTGAGATACCTGAAAGCTACAAAGAGTATTCGTATATGCTATGGGAGTCAGGAGCTAAGTGTAAAGGGTTTTACAGACTCAGATTATGCAGGTGACTTAGACAATCGAAGGTCTACGTCAGGATATGTCTTTACATTGGCTGGTGGAGCAGTATCATGGCGTTCTAGATTACAAGATTGTGTTACTCAGTCTACTACAGAGGCTGGATATGTTGTAGCATCAGAGGCATGCAAAGAATCAATTTGGCTTAATCGACTAGTAACAGATTTGGGAATCAAAGAAGAGATGCCTGTGTTATATTGTGATAGTCAAAGTGCTATACAATTGGCTCGCAATCCAGTTTATCACTCAAAGACAAAGCATGTGGATGTGAAGTATCATTTCATCAGGGAAATGCTCGAGGATAAGCAACTTCAGCTTGTCAAAGTTCATACCATAGAAAATCCTGCTGATCTACTTACAAAAGGACTTCCCTCAGAGAGCTTTGCGCATTTTCGCAAGCAGTTAGGTGTAGGGTAGTACATCACTTCTCTACATCTCTTGTATATTAGCTTGTATAGTAGCTTCTCTCACACTTAAAGTACCACATTGAACTTTAAGTGGGAGGTTGTTGGGGTATAAAGCCCAATGTGGTCGCCCAGGTAAGTGGGCGGGCCGCCAGGTATGTACACATATTCTTTTGTAAAAACCTAATAAGAACTAACTATGCTCTACACATTACAGTGGAGCGAGTTCACCATATCGTCGTGCTCTTCTTCTCGCACTCTCTCTCGCGTCGCACTTCCGCTCGTACTCCTTCACTAAGGTCTACTTTTTTATCTCGAGGAAGAGCTTGAAGCACAATAGGAAGGTGGGATTTTGTATATCTCTAAAGAGGAGATAGTGCAACAAGTGGAAGCTCTAGACAATATACCCTCAAAAATATTTGAATGAATTCTTTCTCATACTGAACTTGCATAAATTTTCTCCATGCTCTACTGCTTGGAAGCAAAGGGATTCCATATTTGTGATGACAATTTACTTGGTTCATATGAAAGCATGCATTGAGTGTCTTACATTCGTAGTGCACAGCTATACCTTGCTCAAAACCTTCTTCTTTTTTGCAAAACTCACAATGGTGAGTATATCATATTGATCAACCCAAAAAATTACAAATTCTTGTCATGCTCGCATCGAGCCATGACATCACAAGGAGACCATAGATACATCAACTAACAGAGGAGTCACCCCGGAAGGACTACGTCTTAAACCTTGTTAGCTGGTTACCACGATGTTCTTCAACTTGATCCACTCGTTCGAGTTCTTCCATTTCCCTAGGGTTAGAATCATCCTCCTGCTTTCTTGAATTATCTCCGTAAACTTGGTTGTTTCCATGGTGTTATTGAACACCCGATTGTTCCTAGTCTTCTAGATCTGTTTAAAACCTTAAGACATCATTTCCCTCGTAGTATTTTTTATGATTGCATCATAAAAGCATCTTCCAAAATGCATACGTAACTGTGCCAATAAAGGGAAACCATCTTGCAAACTTTAAACTTTCACTATCATACCACACATAAATAGCTACTAGTATGTGACCTGCGCGCTACTATGGCCAAGAAAAGCATGGTTATTGGATCTCTCTCTCTCTCTCTCTCTCTCTCTCTCTCTCTCTCTCTCTCTCTCTCTCTCTCTCTCACACACACACACACACACACACACACACACACACACACACACACACACACACACACACACACACAGTAAGTCGTATATAGGTAGGTGTGTGTGTGTGTGTGTGTCTATGTGTGAGGAGAATGAAATTGTAATCCTTGGAATCACTCTAGGAAGACGATGCCTCTCTCTCTCTCTCTCTCTCTCTCTCTCTCTCTCACACACACACACACACACACACACACACCAATGTCCCCTTTTGGATTGTTCCTATGTTGTTTAGAATTATGTTCTCTCTTTCTGTCTCTCTCTCTCTCTCTCTCTCTCTCTCTCTCTCTCTCTCTCTCTCTCTCTCTCTCACACACACACACACACACACACACACACGTGCGCGCGCACGCACACGCACACACATGCACACACGCACACATATGCCTTGGGATAGATGTAAAACATCTACAACTTCTCCAAATGTGAAGCTAAAGTATTCGGCGGCAATGGCTCCTAGAAGCTAAAACAACATTACTAGCCATAGAAGAAGCCCAAATGTATCCAATGCTAAGATGCTCTGCATCCTTGCATCCCCAATCAAGGTATTTTTGTAATCACCATTGCAAGAAAAGGACCCATTTTAACTTTTTTCTTCAGTTACTACATCACCATCATGACCTGAAAATGAATTTCTCTCAATATGTCAGTTCCCACACTGCTCTACTGTACAAAGAAGTGCCATCACTGATGATGGGGGGGGGGGGTGAGAGAGATCATGGAGAAGAATGCATCCCCTAAGTTTGGAAAATGGAATGGGCTCCTACATCTCTCTCTCTCTCTCTCTCTCTCTCTCTCTCTCTCTCTCTCTCTCTCTCTCTCTCTCTAACACACACACACACACACACAGTGTCCAAGTTGTGGCTACAACTGATCCCACTTAAGCCATTAGCTCTTTACTCTCTTGCTACCACACCAAACTCTTAGCGGCTCAAGAAAACCCATGCACACCTATTCCTTTAGCACCAATCTTCTACTACCAAGCACTCCACACCAATGGACAGTGCTTGTCCCATGTTTGCCTCTACATGATCATTAGTAGCTATCTTAATCAAGGTTTTGGTCTTGGTCCAAATGACCCACCTCGCTCTTTCTCTTTCTGTGTCTATTTGCTAGTAGCAGAGCGCTCTCTCTCTCTCTCTCTCTCTCTCTCTCTCTCTCTCTCTCTCTCTCTCTCTCACACACACACACACACACACACACACACACACACACACACACATAGGCTGACAACAGGTTGTTAGGCGTACAATTTTGACTATTGCAAGTCATTGAAAAAGTATGGAATCGCATAGAATTTAAACTACTTCACTCAATTTTCAAAGGCTCTTTGATGTGTTTATGGTAAGGAGGTTATAGTAAGGAGGAGGACCCAATAGGGACTCAACAACCCAATTTCAGTGTTGATCCAACACGCCATGGAAATCAACCAAAAAACAATGTGTGGAGACCCTCTCCTTTTCTAATTTTTCAAACTCCATTCTGAAGAGTATAGATAATAGACTTTTAAATAATTAAAAAAATCTAATGTGTACCCCAGTGCTCAAGAAAAACCTAGGTTTAGTATAATCCCACCTTCAAATTTTCTCTACTATATCTAATGCACCTTGGAGGCCCTTGCCACATGACCTAAGGAAAGAGCCTGGAGGGGGGAAAGGGGGGGGGGGGGGGGGGGGGGGGGGGGGGGGAGACCAAGGCAAAGAAAGAAAGAGAGTGGATTGGGTGCCAAGAAAAGGGTCTCTCTCTCTCTCTCTCTCTCTCTCTCTCTCTCTCTCTCTCTCTCTCTCCATAGGAAGGGCCACACACTTGTAAGATTTGATTTGAATATTAGGACACCTACAACAATTGGAGGAAAAAGCTTAGGTTTAGTATAATCCCATCTAAATTTTTTGAGATTTATCTTTAATTGTGAATGGCTTTTATCAAGCAGGAGGAAGCGGTTTGCCGAGAAGAAGAAGATAGGTCCTTAATAGAAATATAGTGTACTTGTAAAAATGTTCGGGTATATTTTGGGTCACAGTGTGTATATGTTGCATTGGTTGGAGACCCACATGCAAATGATATGACAAGGTCTGCATGTATTCTTTTTGAGTTAATTCAAATCAAGCTCTTAAAAGGTTTTTTATAATAAAAAATACAAAGGTTAGAGAACATAAATTAATGTTGGAGGAATCTACAAAGTGCACATAAGTTTACTACAAAAAACTGCAAATATAGTAAATCTGCCTCTAAAATGTTTGAAAAAAGGTATGGTACAGCCAAATGCTTGAAAAATTGTCAATTTTAGTCTCATCCCACGTGCAAATTTTGAAATTTATCTCTAAATTATAGATTTGAAGGTAATGAAACCTACAAAGTATAGAGAAATTGAGTGTAAAAGCTTTTAAATATAATCAAGTTGCCCCTAAAATTCCTCATATGCATGTTTTCTAAGTTTTTAGGAGAAAGCAACTCGATTTAGTGTAACCCTCTTACAAAATTTTGAGATTCGCCTCAAAATTTCTTATTTGCCTTTAAACACTCAAGAAGACCAAGATTTAGTGCAATCCCACTTGTAAATTTTGAGATTCACATTTGACTTACAAGTCAACCCAAAGGCAAGGGCACTGACAAAGCTCAAAGAAATCTAGCGTAAAAACCTTCAAAAATAGTGGAGAATTGTCGGAGTTCCTTACAATCATGCACCTTTGTCATTTTGAGGTCTGCTGCTACCTTGGGCTTGTACATGTTCTACCTTGGATTTGTCGGATTGAACTTTCCAAATTGCGTCAACTCTCAATTTTGTCAATTCTCAATGTCGTAGATGTCAATGTTGATTTTTCATTTTTGATTCTTGATTGTTAAACCAATGCTTATTCTCCCTCCCCTCTCTCTCTCTCTCTAGTGACGGTGTGAGAGCCGTCTCTCTCTCTCTCTCTCTCTCTCTCTCTCTCTCTCTCTCTCTCTCTCACACACACACACACACACACACACACACACACACACACATAGACACACACACACACACTCGCTCACACAAGCTGTAGTGAATGGTGCTCTCTCTCTCTCTCTCTCTCTCACACACACACACACACACACACACACAATGTATGCAAGTCATCCATATCAAATTGTTGGAGTCCTATTGCTGAATTGTCGAGCTCACTGCACTTCATTAATGCAATGCAAATGTAACAAGCCTTCATGCAATGTGCCAACACCTCGAGGAATGGCACATCAACTTTGTCTCTTATATTCACACACATTGAGAGAATCTCTCTCTCTCTCTCTCTCACTCTCTCAGTGCAGCCGTTTTTTGACCTAGTAGACAGTAGTCCACTCTTTTGATCATAACTTCTTCATCCGAACTCCGATTTGGGTGATCTATAGCCTCAATCGAAGAGCACAAAGTCCTCTACGCATTGATGTAAAGACAGAAATTTTCAGAGTTATGGAAGGCGTTTCTGTAGCAGCATTTCCGAAGTGAACAGGTTCAACAAAATTGATTCTCATCTCCTATTTTACATACAATGTCTTCCGGCACTCGCAAGGGTTCTTCTTCTTCAACAAGGTCCACAACCATTGTGGAAAATGATCCAAAATCTCCTAAGTGTGGAGATAGCAACACAACTACCCAACCAACGACATCGGAAACCATGCTCATGGCGTACTTGGTATCATTGCAAGAGACCGTAAACAAACAAGGCGAAGACTTACGAGCACTTGCAATGGAGAATGGCACACTAAGGGTACTTGTGGTTGAGAATGAGAATCTCAAGAGGACACTTGAGATGCAAACAACACGTTTGATGCAACTTGAAGAGGAAGTCAAGGAATGTAAATGCTCTCTTGTGGACTTGAATGCTTTGAAGGAGCGGATGAACAAAGTAGAGCATGACCATGTATTGAAAGAGGAGAAATTTGACACTATGAGCCGGGATGTATGCGACATGAAAAATGTATGCACAAACAAGTCTTGGGTTGATGTATGTGGTAGCAATGTGGTTTCTAATTCCTCACTCATGCAAGCTATGGTTCAAACAAAGAATGTTGAGAATGTGGATGTGGAGGAGTTGAAGGAACGGGAGCGACGTTCCAAGAACATTGTTATTCGTGGAATTCCCGAAGAGAAGTTAGAGACACCTCCTTCTCTTGCCATTGTTATTGAAGATTTCTTCAAAACCCACTTTGGCATGTCCGGAGTTATGGTCTATGGAGCACATAGAGTGGGGAAGCAAGGAGCTCCTCGCTCGGGAGAACGGCCAATTGTATGCACCATGCCCGATGAAACCAAGCGAAAGATTATCCTTGATAATAGTTGGATCTATTTGAGGGATACAAAATGTTTTGTATGTGAAGATCGCACTATTAAGCAACAAAATATGCGTCGCAAGGCATATGAGGAAAAGAATAATAAAAACAAGGAGATCTCTCATGAAAAAAATGTGCCCAAGGAGGAGGCAAGTCTCTCAAGCAAATAGGGATGCGTGACCTATGAGACCGAGTTACAATTGAAAATATGCTTTTGGAATTGTAATGGATACCCATGGAATGCGGGGGTTGGCATTGATGAACTAGCAAGCAAAGCCGATGTTGTACTTCTTGTTGAAACTTGGGAGCATGATACACAAAGGATTAACGGCTTGGAGGATTACGATGTACATTCATTGATGTGGTCAAAGAATCGCAAGCAACGAAGAGGACAAGGAGGGTTAGCATGTATGGTTAAGAAAGGATTGGAAGATTTTGTATCAATTGTGAAAGATGACAAGTACAAACGTTATGTATGGCTGAAAATTATGACACCAAAAAGAGCACCCATTTTTGTAGCCGGTTGCTACATTCCTCATCATGATTCTCCCTTTTATGCTTGCATGGATAGAGATCAAACATTTTCTGATTTGGAAGAGGACATTGCTTATTTCAAAGGTGAAGGTGATGTTATTGTATTTGGGGATATGAATGCTCGCACAAAAACATTGCAACATGATACTCAACAATTTGATATGCCATACATTTCAAGGGAGTTGGAGGAAGTTCACTTGTATGATCGTACTTCAATGGATGAGAAAGAGCCGGATCACTATGGAAAGTTACTTTTACACATGTGTAATAGCACGGGTATGCTCATTGCCAATGGTGTATCTTTGTGGAGTGGAACCAATGGATTTACATGTAGAAGACATAATGGGGATAGTGTGATTGACTATATGCTACTCTCTGAATCCATCATGTATCACATAAAGAGTTTTATGTTTGGTCAATGGACCCCGGAATCCGACCATCGCACCTTATGTATTGACCTTTCATGTGGAGAAGCAACTAAGCATGATAATCTCAGCCAAAGGAAAGAGAAGTTATCACTATGTATGGATTTCAAATGGGCACCAATGTACATTGAAATGGTTGAGCAAAAATTATGGATGACAAAGCTTCAATGTGATGCACCATTGGAAACTAAATGGGAAGCTTTCAAGAAAGCTATTTGTTCTTGTGCGGAAGAATGCTTTGCCATAAAGCATCTCCATGGTATCAACAAAGATAGATCACGCAAAAGGTGGTTTGATAAAGAATGTCAAGATGCTCGAAAGTCCTTGATAAAGCTTGATGCAACTATGGACAAAGACAACTATCAAAGTCATTTGCATACATACAAGGCATTGATTCAAAAGAAGAGAAGAAGATGGGAAGTAAAGCAACAAGAATTTCAAGTCCAAGAAAAGGCACATGCATGTGGAAGATTTTGGAGAAACTTGAGAGGCAAGCGGGTTGAGAATTTTGGTAACTTGAGTCTAGTGGATATGTACACACATTGTAGGAAATTATATGAGCAAGAAAATACTGAAAAAATGCCATTTTATGGTTCACTCCCATGTATGCCGTCGTTTTTTACTATTGAGGATGTATGCGGTGGGCTTGAAAAGTTGGCCACTCGCAAAGCGGGAGATCTTCAAGGTATCAAGCCGGAGATGATCAAATGGACGGGAGATTTTACCCATGAGTGGATGTGTGATATGTTCAACCTTGCACTTCAACATGGTATGCCTTATGATTGGAGTACTAATTGGGTTAAGCCTTTGCATAAAGGAGGGGATGTAAAGAATGCAAGCAACTACCGGACTATAATGATTGGGTCTCTTATGGCAAAGTTGTTTGGGTGCATGATGGAGATGAAATTGAGTGATTGGGCTGAAGAGAATGACAAGCTTGCAAAGGGACAAGCGGGTTTTCGTCGATGCCATAGCACCATTGATCATCTTGTCACTCTTCGTATTCTCATGGAGGAAAGTCGGTTGAAAGGCAAGCGATTGTATTGTTGTTTTGTGGACTTTAAGAAAGCCTTTGATATGATTCCACGTAACAATTTGTGGAGAAGGATGGAAGAACTCCAAGTGCCAAGTGAGTTTATGCTTGCGGTTTCTCGAATCTATGAGAAGGTGATTTGTCAATTGTGCATGGGAAGAGAAATTTCAAAAATTTTTGTAAGCACTATTGGGGTTAAACAAGGATGTCCATTGTCACCAACTCTCTTTGGTCTATGCATCGATCAATTGGAACAAATGGTACTTGACTTTATGCAAGAAGAAGGCATTGAAGAGGTCACTATTTGCAATGCGGTAATCATGCTTTTGTTGTATGCGGATGATGTAGTGCTTCTAGCACACAATTTAGAAGATGCACAAAAGCTTATGGTTGTCCTTGAGAACTTTTGCTTGCATAGTGGGCTGATTGTAAATGAATCCAAAACAAAGGTTATGCTTGTGAAAACCAACCATAAGGAGAAGCCATGCATTGTGTACAACAACGAGACACTTGAAGTTGTTGAGAGCTTTAAGTACCTTGGCCTTGAGGTTCCATCCAATCATAAGTGGCATGAATGTGCTATGCGTCGTTTGGAAGCGGGAAAGAGAGCATATTATGCATTTGAGAACATGTGTAATGCGGGAAACATCAAGTGTTGGGTTCTCAAGAAGTATCTTTTTGATGCATTGGTGACACCGGTTCTTCTTTATGGAGTTGAAGTGTGGGGCGGGAGCATCTCAAAGTCTACTTGGAAAGAGTTTGAGAATGTCCAAAAGCGTTTTCTCACAAACTTTCTCCAAGTTAAGACACAAACACCATATATGCTCCTACTTCTTGAGTCGGGATCTCTTTCAATTGAGGTTATGGGCATGGAAAGGGTTGTGGAGTACATGATAAAGATGCGTCAAAACCCCTCACATCGACTTCCTACAATTGCATGGGAAGCAAGCAAAAAAGTTCAAAAGACGCATAAAAGCAAGATCTTGAGCACGGGATGGATGCAAGACATAAAGAAGTGGTTTGGGAGATGGGATGCATTACACTTGTTACATGATGCTTCAATTGACTCTCAAGTGAATGAAGCTTTTCTACAACGCCAATGTATTACGGCTTGGGAGAAATCCGGTGGGTCACGCTTCATACATTACACCACCTATATTGCCCCCAACTACAAAACCATGTTCTTCGCTGAGAGAGGAAACCGTACTCACACTTACATGCTTGAGCCTATTCCCTTGTCCGCGATACGCACTATCGCAGCAATTCGGCTTAGCTCCCATTTCCTTCGATGCGAGATAGGGCGTTGGGGCAATGGAGAAGAGTCAAATCGATTGTGTACATTATGCTCACTGCAAGTTCGAGAGTCTGAGTACCACACACTACTAGAGTGCTCAGCTTTTGATCACATCCGAACTTGCTTCTCTCACATTTTCAGCCATAACTTAGACCTACACACTTTCCTCTCCTAGCCAATGTGTGGGCTCTCCATTGCGACTCTCATCACTACAATTTTGGAGCATCGAGAGTCACTCATCAGCCATACACATACTACATCACATGTAACTTTGGTCCCATAGGTCATATTTGACCTCCGAGGACGATAATAAAATCTATCTATCTATCTATCTCTCTCTCTCTCTCTCTCTCTCTCTCTCACACACACACACACACATAAATATACATGCATCTAGTTTTTGAACTTCGAACATCAAAGTCAAAAGATCATTTATGACATATAAGGTCCCTGCATACCTCCAAAAGGAGGTTCATTGAACAACACATGGAGAAAAATTCTTTATAGCTTTCAAAATGTAAAAGAAAGCCACCCTTCAAATGATTTTCAAAAATAAAAGTAATTAGTGGGTTAGCTTTGAAATTGAGGGTTGGAGTGAAATGGCCTCCCAAAAACTATAGGTTTTTTTTTTTTTTCCAAAACTCACAATTGTGAGTGGATAGTATTAAGAACAGAAATATACACCAATCCTCAAACTCAGACCGAAACTCGAGGGTCAAATGATTACAAGTTAAAGGACCACATATTGAATGAAAATTCATGCTCAAATTATTGGAGAGCATCTATCTATTATGTTGTAAATTGCTTGACATTATGACGTGGAATTCTCATATGCATATATGGACTACTATGGAATACAAGTCGTTGGCAAGAAAAAGTTATCTACTTAGCTTAGAATTATTATAACTCGTGGGCCTTTGATCTCTCACTTTAGCAAAAGGGATCCCACCGACATATAAACCACCTTAGTGGGGCACAATCACTCTCATCACAACATTGACAAAAATATCGCATTTCAAGGGTCTTTCGAATGTTGCTATGATAGTGCGACGTATAGAAAATATACTCCACTTTTGTTTTCTAATTCCTAGTCAAGAAACGTGGCCACGACTTGATGGCTCTTTCTTTGCCTCACACCCTTTCAAACAAATGCACTTTGGATCGTCATCTTCCTAGACTAATTCCTTCACTTTTGTATAATTGGATCCTTTGAAAGATTTTATTTTATTTCGGCCTTCTAAAGGTCTTAATCCCCAAAGGGTGAAGGGATTTGTAAAGCAAGTGTCCCTAAGGGGCTTTAAAGTCTTGTGGATAGAAAGCTATTCTCCGGTCCTTATAAATGCTCGTGATGTAGAACCGGTAGTGAAGACCTCCCTCACTTTTTCAAGGAGTGCTCGTCGATTTGTGGCTTAGCAGGGAAGATTTGCAAATGGGTCCAAAAGACTTAGAAAAAAGGATTCTTGAAGATTGATCTATTCGTGGGAGGACAGGTGTTCAAGAACGAAGTAATGCTCATTACAACGCAAATTGTGAGATTTTGTTATTTCAAATATATTTGGAAGGCAAGGAGCTCTTGGATCTTCAAGAACACAATGAAAACCGCTAAGTTCGTTGAGATAACCCAAGAAAGCAGAGGAGTGATCTTCACCATTGGGAAACAAATGAACTTGGATGAATGGAATAAGACTATGAGCGCCGCAAGGAAGGACTCACATAAGTAAAGGTATCGGCTCGAGCATTGTCGTGGGATGACTCCTCTATCAACCAATGTATCTAGGATCCCTGGAAGATGTCATGGCTCGGCACGAGCATGGCTAGAATCCGTAATTTATTGGTTATGATAATATAATCTACTCAATATTGTGACTTTTGCACCCACAAAAAAAAAAAAATCTCCAAGGCTGCATTTACTTTTTTGGCATGCTTGAAAAAAGACTCTCTAGAGATAAACAATATAGTCATAGTAGTTTGATCCCACGATATGAGGTTAGTGTTCAACAAAGGTATGGCTGAGCTTTAACCATAAGCAGACTGTAAATCAAGATTAGCCAGTTGCAAAGAATGGTAAAGGCAAAAAAAAGTTTGATAAAAGAACAGTAGAAAGTAGTTCAAACATCTTACAGATTTGGAAGTTTCTAATGGCATTTTTAGTTTGCACTTGTATAAGGAAGAAACTCGTCGCTTAGGCAAAGAGACTTTCCCAAACACTCTTTGAGAATTTATAAAGGGTCCTTTTATTTAAGGATTTCAAAAAAAATCATTTCACTTAATTGTTTTATTATTCTACCTTTTATTATAAAACTAAAGCATTAAAATATTCAGCTTGTTTTAATTTTTAATGTGTCTTTTTATTTTACTTTTTTTTGTTTTTTTTTGTTTCAAAATGCCGATGAGCAATGTGCACTTTTTATCTTATTATTTAAGTGGGGCCCTTCATAATATATAAACCATTTTTGAGTAGGGGTATCGTTGAAAGAAAATTAAAAAATGGCCCATTAGTGGAGATAACGAGAAAATGCACGAGGAGATTTAGAGGTAGAGGAGTGAGAAGGGGGAGGCAAACCACGTGGAAACCATGCCTGCCAATTAGGGATCTCTCTCTCTCTCTCTCTCTCTCTCTCTCTCTCTCGCAGAGGTAGGGAGTATGCTTCATAAGGCATAGGCAAATAGAATCCCTCTGTGTGTGTGTGTGTGTGTGTGTGTGTGTGTGTGTGTGTGTGTGTGTGTGTAGAGCAGTGGTAGGGAGTATGCTTCATAAGGCATAGGCAAATAGAATCTCTCTCTCTCTCTCTCTCTCTCTCTCTCTCTCTCTCTCTCCCCCCCCCAGCTCTTGCGTCCTTCCTTGACATAGGCATAGTGGAGATGGCGTGGGGGGACTGCTCCGTAGCTGCAAGTCCATGAATGGTAAGGAAAGCTTAGGTGCAAATGCACAAGAAAGGTGGATTTGTAGGCTTGTAGGGATGCATCAAGAGGTAAGGAAGGGCAACACATAGGCGGGAGAAGTTTTTGGTGACACAAGCAGTAGGTGAGGGTTACGGGATGAGGACAGAGAGAACCCTGAAGGCATCTTTCAATTAATGTATTTTATTTTAGGCGAGTAGTAGGAGTCACTTTTAAAAATACATAATATAATTTAATATTAAAACACAAGAAAAATTCTATATGATTGTAGGCACTTATTCAAACTTACTCTTCCTCATCCCCCCTTACCTTAGCAGGCCTTCGTGCCTCTTCACCTTGTTGTCAAATTGTGAGGATCTAATTGGTCAATCACATTGTCTTTTGATCATTTTCAATGATAGTCGATGGGCTCCTCGTCAAATTTATCCTTCAATCAAAGTCTAAAAAAGCAAGGACAGATGCTTTGGTAGGATGGTTTTAGACTCCTCTTGTTTCTAATCTGATTGAATTCTTGACGAGCAATCATGTTCCTCATATGTATTTCATAGGCTTGCTCCAAGGTCCCACCCTAGACTGAAAGTGTGCTTCTTCTTTTTTTGTCATACTCACAGTTGTGAGTAGAGAGAAAATATATTAACTTGAAAAGAATACAATTTCCCTCAAGCACAACATGTGCCTTGAGGTGTCAACAATTCTATAGGGGGCATGAACCCAACCCCAATTGAAACCAAAACATGCTTGTGCGCTCCTTGCCGCACTGTCGAAACAAGAGACTTGCCGATACACCGTGTGCGAGCCACAAATGGCTCCAAGCACACAACAAGACTAATCTAGCAAGCTCAAAAGAGGGCAATGGTGTGTCACTCACCGCTCTATGCTCCTGCCGTGGAGGATTCCTCGCCGCGATGAAGAAGAAGCTGCAGTCGTGCCGCGCTCAACCGCTTCGCCGCCGTCGTGCCTTCGTAATGCTCGATCGCACACACACTCTCCCTCTCTCTCTCACTCACACACACACACGAGGAGGTGAAGAAGAAGAAGATGGAGATGGAGATGGAGCAAGAGCACTCTTCTATTGCACAAATGAGAGAATGAGTGAATTTTAGGTTTAGTTGCCTTTTATATGAGCTCACCCCATTCACACTTGGGCGCCCATACTTAGCCAACTAATCCCTTGAATATTCCAGTTAGAGTGCGCTTGTCATCGGCGATCACTCTTACCCTTTTCCTATTGGTCCGACAAGCCCAGTACCTGACTCTAAATAATACAACGTTTATAGATCATAGGGTGTCCGTGTGCCGTGAGGGTTAACATACCCCCCTTCCTGATGTAGATTCCATCCTCGGAAGCTATCCAGTTGAAGCTAGTTCGTCGAGGTGGAAGAGCCCATGCTTAGCCAACTAATCCCTTGAATGTCCCAGTTAGAGTGCGCCTCTCATCGGCGATCACTCTTACCCTTTTCCTATTGGTCCGACAAGCCCGGTACCTGACTCTACCAAATACATAATACACGTCCGTCGTAGGTGATGGGGTGTCCGTGAGCCGTGAGGGTTAACATGCCCCCCTTCCTGATGTAGATTCCGTCCTCGGAAGCTATTGAGTTGAAGCTCGTTCGTCGAGGTGGAAAAGCATTTGAGATGAATGTCCTTAGCCTTCTTCAGTCACTGGAAAATAAGTGATTAAAAAGCATATGCAGTTTTAGGTAGACAAATTGATTGGTAAAAGAATTTCAAACAATTTGTCAGCAATGGACATTAAATTGCAATGTAATCAAATGCATAAACAGATGTAAAGGTAAAAAATTAAACAAGTCTGGGGTCGCTAATTTGACGATCGAAAGGCACTAGAGATCGAATATTAATACCATGGGTAAGCTTCTTAATTATCTGTGGTCAATTAAGTTGTTTAATCGCGAGAGCCAAGTATTCATGTTCGAGGGCTGACTAGAGGCTATATGTAGAAGACCTTGTAGTTAAGCTACCATAAAAGGAATTTCTCATGAAATCATCGCCTGACTGATTACTTTTTCTTTGACCCCCCAAAGTCTTTTCACAGTGATTCAATTTTGATGTGTGTGCTTATTTTGTATGCCTTGGGTTTTTTGCTTTTCAAGTAACAGCGCCCATACTGGGAACCTCTAGGGCTCTAGTACCATAGGCAATACATGTGAGTGAAGTACCAAATCAAGCTGAGATTTCTCTTCCAGCTTAAGATTTTACAGTGTGGCACTTTGATTTTTTGTTTGTTCATTTTCAGCATTTTAATTTTGTAACTTTGGGGGGTCATATAACACTGATACACCTCCCCAGGCCCATCACACCAGTAAACTCCCTTTATAATACTTAAGCTAAAGGTCAATAGGGTCAAGCCCACTAGAAAGCCCTAGTACATTTCACACAATGCTGCCTAAATCGGATTAAGAACCTAAGTAACCATTAATTTTTAGGAAGGCATTCCCCATGGTATTAAGAGAAGATTTCTAACACCTAACTTGGTCAAACTAGCTTAGTCGGACTGCTTGATTTTTAAACTTAGACAAGTGATTATGACAAAAAATTACATTGAATTAAATGTTTGATACTAAGCAAATGCGGTGAATATTAGGCTACCAATCACAATTAAAGCTGACAATCATAGATGCAAAAAAGATAAGGAGCAATGCTAATGGACAAGAAACACCTGTTTGTGTCGATGGTCGCACTTGATTTGAAGAGTGAGTCGAGATAAAGATTCCATGAAGGTCCAAATCCTACCAATAGCAACACGCTCCTGTACACAATAGGAAACAAAAGGAATACCTCCAGGAGGCACATTAGTGGCAAAAGGTACCATCACTTATTGAACACAACAAAAAACATAAGGAACCCTAACCTAATTATTTGCACTCCCCCTAGAGAGTCAAGGGAATAGGATATTGTAGAGGTTGGGGGGAAACCCTAAGGCTAAACCCCTATCCTCGTCGTCGAGATAAACAAAGTCATCATCCATGAGACCATATGTGCCATCCGTGTAGTCATGTAAATTTTCTTCTTCATCATAGGTGCCCATGTTTACTAAGAATGTCACTAGACGCCTATAGTCATCTTGGTCAAAAGGGTAGGCTTGTGCAATGGGAGAAACGCTCTCTACTAAGTATGGATCAGACGTGGTCAAGAGACGTATCAGCCATTCTAACTCCTCAAAATTCCTCTCACATGCTAGCGTACCTATCAAATCCCATTCACATGCAAGCACTGGAAAGACCATGTGAAATATTTGTGAAAAGTAACGAGGGTACCTCTCACCCAAGGCAGGAGTGGATGACTCTAGTGTACTAGCCATATCTGTACACGCAAATAGATGATGGTTAGAGTGCAAATATTACAAGGGTCGTGTTCTTGTGCATAATTTGGTTTTATGATTTTGTGTTATGGCTCTTGCTCTTTTACTTTTTTATCTTGTTTTTGTGAGTATACGGCTTTATATATACATTCCCTAAGATTGGAGATTAAGAGGTCAGGGAGAAAGGTTGAGAGGGAAGCAAGTGAATGATGGATGTCCACAAACACTCCCCCCTTCCTTGGGTAGATCATATCGTTTGAAATGATGTCGTCACCCTTTGAAACCAATTGTTCCAGTTGGTAATAGGTGAGGATTTTTGCCAGTAGTTTTCTATTACCCTAGGTGCCTCGTCAAGTTGCAAGGGTGGTAAGGTACTCTCCCAGGAACGAACTTGAAGTGGTTCATCAGGTGATTCTTGAACACTGGGAGGTGTGGATTCTTTTGTAGCTTCATGGAGGTCCACTACTATAGATGGAGGCTGTGTAGAAGCTTTTACCTCTATGGATGTATTACATGAGGAGCTAGAAGCTTCAGGGAACTCCCCCCTTCCTGAGCTAGGTGGAATAAATTTGTTTTGCCTTGGAGCCCAAACTAGCTCTGGACTAGGTGTGTAGCATTCTGTGATCTTTCCCTTCCCACGGTCCGCCATTGGCTTTAGCGTTACACTGTTTGACTCATATGGGTTTGTTGTCGATAGGGAAGGACACATTTTACGTTTAGGTACCCAAATTTTCTCATTTCCATCATAGTTGCCTTGGGCTTCTAATAGTTGTTTTGGAATCCATCGTGATTTGGTCTTGACTCTCCTAGGGCGCGCTCTTGGTTTTCCCAGGAAATTTTTTCTTGGAATGGATGGGAGGGTTGAGGTAGTTGGAAGTAAGGCTTTGGGGACCCATTGATATGTACTCTTAGGTCGTGGATGAGTACTTGCAATATTACTGCTTGCTGCAACTACAAGTGTTGAAGTGTTAGGTTCATGGGTAGCAGGCAAAGACGAGTTAACCACCTTGGCTTGTGAATGTTGGCTATCCTTCAACTTTGCTAGAGTTTGCAACGTAGGTGACTTTGCTTGAATGATAGGGGTAAGAGTTGGTGGTCGCGTCGTGACACTAACAGTATCCCAATCAATAGTGCATTTGGTTGCCAACATCCACGTGCGTCCCAGGTTTACGTTGCCTTCCATAGCTCCCGCGGGCATGACTAGAAACCTCTGCACTATGCTTCCATTGTCATAGACAACAGGGGTCTGAAGGACTCCAAGAATAGCAGTTTTCTTTTTATTAATGCCCTTGACTTGCATCGTACTCGGGGATAGGGTCGGTTTCCCTAATTGACACCAAACTCCATAGGATAACAAATTGTGTTTAGCTCCCGTATCTAATAAGGCATTGTATAGTACTTTCCCATAGGGGCTATTTAGCTCAATTGGGTATCGTAGGGGTGGCTCAGATTCTAATGAGTCGTCATCTGTGTCCTCGAAAAATGCTTGCGTGATTCCCAGATTAGCCTCTCGTTGGCGTCTAAGACGTTGTTGTCGTTCTCGAGCCTCAACTCTTGCTTGGATTTTTTAAAGCTCTGCTTGTTCCTTGGCAGCCTTCTTTTGATGGATGGCTTGCAACTCTTCCTGGCTTAGAGGATCATAATATCTTTTGAATTTACTCCCATTAAGGAATCCAATGGTTTCAACTCCATCTAGAGTCTCCACACGAATGGTACCTTGCGGGGTAATTTCACACACTCGATATGGCCCCTTACCATCGTATTTCAATTTCTTCTTTTCATTACGTACCCCGTACATAAGAACTTTATCACCAACCTTGATGTCTTTATCCTTTAAATGGCTATCAAACCACTTCTTTCTCCTATCCTTCTCCACTAGAGCATTTCGCACAGCTAATTGCCTCTCTTCATCTAGCCTTTCCAGGATATATAATCGCTCCACTAAGGGGTTACCATCCCAACCTTCTTGAGAAGCTACTCGAAGACTAGGAATGACAAACTCCCATGGCATAACTGCTTCTTGGCCATACACCATCTTAAACGGTGTGCAATTAATAGCAACTTTATACGCAGTACGATAAGCCCATAAAGCTGATGTAAGCTTTAGGTCCCAATCAATGCGATGAGCCTCAACTGTCTTTGTCAAAATGGAGATGAGAGTTTTGTTGGTACTCTCAGCTTGGCCATTTGCTTGGGGATAATAGGGTGTAGACTTGTGGTGTGATATCATGAAGTTTGACGTGAGTTCTTTTATTACTTCATTTATAAAATGAGTTCCATTGTCACTCACAAGTTCAAAGGGGCATCCAAAACGTGTATAATGTTCTCAAAGAGGAACTTAGCTGTTGTTTTTGCATCCGCCTTCCGTGTTGCTTTTGCTTCAGCCCATTTGGTTACATAGTCGGTAGCCACAATGATATACCGTGATTGCGTGTCAGGTGCAGCCGGACTAATCGGTCCTACAAAGTCTAAGCCCCACTTTTCAAATGGTTGGGTTACCTTGATGGGATGTAGAGGCATCCTATCACTTCTTTGTGGCTTCTTGAAGCGTTGGCATTCATCACATCCCTTTGCAAAAAGTGATGCATCCTTAAATAGAGTGGGCCACCAATAGCCTGACTGTAAGATCTTTCGGGCAGTCAAGTTTCCTGAAAAGTGACCACCAGCTATGCCCATGTGTGCCTCTTGTAGAATATATAAATACTCATCCTCGCGGGCACAGCGTCTAAGAACATCATCTTTTCCTCTCTTATAGAGAGTTCCAGCCAGTAAGCAATAGGGTTCGCATTCCTTGATTAATTTTCGAGCTATATCTTTTCGCAGTTCTTTGGGTGGAAAACCATTAACTAAGAAGTTAACAATCTTTTCACTCCATTCAGGCATTGTCTCAACAATGAACAAAGGAGTATCAGGCAATTCATCATCAACCCCCGTAGGAGCTTCGCCATTAGGTATACGAGATAAATGATCCGCCATGACATGTTTCCTCCCAGGCCTCACAACAACGGTGAAGTCAAACTCAAGAAGAATTAACAACCATCGTGTAATTCGACCTGTGGAACACGGCTTGTTTACCAAATATAGCAATGCTAGATGATCAACATAAAACACAAACTTGGTAGCAAGAAGGTAATAGCGAAATTTCTTTACTGTGTAAATCATAGCTAGACCTTCGCGCTCTGTAGTAGTGTAGTTCATCTCGGCATCATTTAATTGACGACTTGCAAAGCTAATAGGGTAGTCCAATTTATGTTCTCCTGGTTGAGTTAGAACACACCCAATAGCAAAATTTGATGCATCAATATGCACATGAAAAGGTACATTCCAATCAGGTGTTCGCAGGATTGGAGCACTTGTTAGGGCCTTCTTTAATAACTCATAAGATTGATGACATTCTTCCATCCAGTGAAACTCGATAAGAAGCTTGTACAATGGACGCGCTATCTCGGCAAAGTTTAAAATAAATCTTCGATAATAACCAACATGGCCCATAAATTTTTGAACTCCTTTATAGTTCGTAGGTGGTGGCAAATCAGCAATGGCTTTAATCTTACTCTCATCTGTGGATATCCCGTTCTTGGACACTATATGCCCTAGAATGACTCCATGCTTAACCCAAAATTGGCATTTGAAAGGGTTCAATGAGATGCGATAAAATCTGCACCTTTCAAATATTTTTCGTAGATATAACAAATGCTTCTCCCAAGAAGAATAAACACAAAGGTCGTCTAGGAAAGCTTCACAAAACTCCCTTAGAAATTCTTTAAACGCAGTGTTTATTAATCGTTGGAATGTAGCAGGGGCATTCGTTAAGCCAAAAGCCATAACACGAAATGCAAACACTCCAAACTCTGTGATAAAAGCAGTTTTAGCTTGGTCCTCTAATGCAATTGTGATTTGATTGTAACCAGAGTACCCATCTAAAAAGCTATAAGCTTCCTTGCCCGCAACTCTTTCAAGCACATGTTCTGAATATGGCAAGGGATAATGATCTCTCCTAGTAGCTACATTAACTTTCTTGAGGTCCACGCACACTCTTAGTTTCCCATTCTTTTTTGGCACGATGACTATTGGAGAAACCCATTCTGAGTGCTCAATAGGGTATATGAATC
This sequence comes from Adiantum capillus-veneris, assembly GCF_014529385.1. Classification (NCBI taxonomy): domain Eukaryota; kingdom Viridiplantae; phylum Streptophyta; class Polypodiopsida; order Polypodiales; family Pteridaceae; genus Adiantum; species Adiantum capillus-veneris. The sequence goes on along the minus strand of NC_140949.1, from coordinate 61,298,798 downwards.
CACATTGGATAAGTTTTTCAATCTCCTCTTGTACAATTTTGGCGTACTTAGGATTCATTGGATAGGGTCGTTGCTGGACGGGTTTAGCAGTGTTGATCATGGGAATTGTATATTGCACCACAGAAGGTGAAACGCCCTTCATGTCATGATATGTCCAAGCAAAGATATCCTTGTATTCCTTGAGGAGCTCCTTAAGTACAGCCTCTTTAGTTTCGGTAAGGTCTTGAGCAATAAAGACTGGTTTAGACTCCTCACCTGGTTCTGCTAATTCTATCTCTTTAACTACCGCTGGACCATCATAGACTCCACTGCTTCCATTGGTAGGTATTCGTTGGGCTTTGGTATACACAACCTTTCGCTCCCCCGTGGTATAAGATTTAAAATGTTCAGGAGCCGTATGTAAGTTAGCAGGCTCTTGTCCTGACGGAGACCTTTCTTTTAGTTCTGCCTCCTTTTGTTGTTGTGCTAACTCTCGGTTTTGACGTCTTCTTATAGTTCGACTCAATTTTGGCTCTGTAACCTCCAATTGAGCGAGGTCAATGGGTTGCGGGCTGCACCACATGACACTCTGGAGATGTTCACCCCAATTGTCTACTAGCTTTCGATGAGCATCACATGCCCCTAGATAGCTAAGCCATTCTGCAGTAGATCTTTCCTTGTTTATCCTAGCTCTCACATTTGCTCGATATCGTCGTCTCTTATATGACCTTTGTTTCTTGTTAAGGTTTGATTTTGGTAAATGTTTGAACTCGACTCGCTTGATAGGTCTTCGCTTGTATCTTCTTCACTCTCATATAAATTACCATAGATGGTCGTACTAGACCTTGAGTGTTCAGTTTCTATACTTGGCTCACTCGATGTTTCCTCAGGTTCTAAATCCATTTCTCCCTGAGATTCCATTTCTGATGTGTATTGGCCTGAAGCCTTTGAGGAATCATCGGTTTCACTCTCAGGTAGGTGTGCCTCTTTCTTATCATCAGATGTTACATGCGCTACACCTAACATGTTTACTGGTGCAATGTGTGGTATCTCTTCCCCATCTGGTGTTACCCAGGTTGTTCCTCTAGCTCCCCATGTATCTATAGTTGCCGCTAGGTGTACCCAATCGACATTGTCTGACTCAGCCATTCCGGGTAGGATATCCATATAAGGAGAGTTCTCCCCAATATCCGTGTCTTCGTTACACGTGTAACAATACTGTAATGGAGCTGAGTGAATTGTTGTGTCTGATCGATTATCAATGATGAATTTATTTCCTAGAGGATGCGTTCGACCACTTAAAAGATCAACTCGAATGACAGAGTCTTTAAACTGTAAGTAGACGTGGTTTTTGGACCAGTCATGCACCATTTTTGCTTCCCTCATGAATGGACGCCCTAAGATCATCTCAAATGACATAGGATGCTTGGAAAAATCCATACCAATGAAAGTTTGACTTACCTTGTGTCCCAAGACCTTGATTCTGAGATCCTTTAGCATTCCAATAGGCGTAACAATAGATCCATTAGCCATTTTTACCACTACGCTTGTGGCTTCAAGGTGAGGTCTCCCCATAGACTCCCAACAACTCTTTGTCACCATGCTGACTCCCGCACCACCGTCAAGGACTCCCTTTACAATTAATCCTTTAGTAGTGATTGGCAGAGTAGCATTAGATTCATCACCTTCAAAGTATTGTCCCAACTTGTTAACGGGTACTTCAATTACAGATTCATGTCCCGCTAGGTCAGATGGTGGTGCTAAATGTTCCTCATCATTCATTACCGAGTCAGGTTTGTTCATATGTGCAAACTCTGGTAATCCGGCCTGTAATTCTCCATTGAGGAAGGCTCGAAGAGCTGAGACTAGCTCGGGGTCTTTGTATAGTTTGGACATGATGGTGGTTCTAACTTCTGAAGACATGAAATCCATCAATTTGGCAACATTTAATGGCATCTTGTGGGACGTAGGACCCTGACAAGAGAATGGTGAAGATGGAATCTCCACTTCCTCAAGGGGGTCAGGTATTCCCTCACCAAACATTCTCTCTAGTAGGAAAGGTGTGTGTCCACTTTCAAATGTCCTACCCTCACTCTCTTCCCGAATGATACTGGGTATAGCTAACGGCCTGTAGTTTTTGTGAGGCTGAACTTGTGTGGGAAACACTGTGTCCGACATCTGGATATGTTTGGGTTCAGGTTTTAATGTTCGTTGAGTTTCTTCCACCAAACCCCTCAGTTGTTGGACTCGTTCAATTTCCACTGTTGGGTTTGGATAGGTTCCAATCTTTCTCTTGCAATCCTCATTTTTTGTCTCTCGTGGCTTATCTTGGGGGTTCGCAACTGGGTAGTTTAACTTTGAATACTCTTTTGGTGTTCGTCGTACTTCCCTCCTATGATCCTCCTCACTGGCTTTTTCCTTTGTAGTAACAGTTTTGGTCTCTGTGGTCTCTATCGAATCTGAGTCATCCTCAGGGTCATTCATATACACGGGATCCTCTCCTGTCCCTATGTTAGTCTTTGAACTAGGTTTTGAGCTAGAAGCATTAAGGGATTTCTTTCTTCGTGTTTTCTTCTTTCTCGCTCGGCGAATGGATGCAGCATCTCTCTCTTCGAGGATGTAATTGTGCTTTTGGAGCATCGACCGTGTGAGTGCATTCACTGGTGCTATGTTTATAGTTGGTGGTGTCCCATCAACAATCTCTATTATGTTCAATGGTGTGATTTTCGGTGCGTTTGGATTGTTAGGACACTGTGCAATCAAATGATCTATGCCACAACGATTACAAGTGAGTATTGGCATTGCCAATGCACTCCCTTGACTGGTTTGCATTAGTGCGGCATTCTTTTGTATTCTAATGGGGCACTCAGCTACTCGATGTGGTCCACCACATTCGTAGCATTGAAGAGGTGGTCTCCTGGCAAAACTATTAATGTTTTGGCCTCTTGCTGCTAGCGCAGTAGCTTGATATACCGGTTTGATTTGTCCCCAATGGTCTTCCATATAGTACATGGGACACTCCTCAAGCATGTTGACTCCATAGGTGATACTAGAGTCTATGTCCTCTTCGCAATCTACATAAGTACTAGATGACTCGCAACCTATTTGGTTCATAGGTGTAACTCTTGGATGAGGGGGTTGCGGTCCTAGCACTGGAGGTGGCAACGGTGTGGTTTGGACCACATTTTGGGTTCTAGGGACCATGTGCTGTAATGGCAACTGTTGCTCCATGGGTGGGGTAGGCATCAATGCAGGAACTCGAGGTGAGTCTGCCCAAGCTATAGGCGGTCTATTTTCCATGATGCGTTTAAGCATTAGGCAATCCTTCGCTTGATGGCCATACCTACCACACGCGTTACAAGTCCCATTAAACTTTACTCTGAAAGTAGGGCATTCACTTGTAGTATGTGGGCCCAAGCAAATTGAGCACCATTGTTGCTCCCTTCTTGGATACATATGAGTGTTTTGTGGAGCACGATTACCCCTAAGGCTTTCTTGGATGGCCTTTGTGAGATCTGCCAAAGTCATCTCAGATATCGTTTGCTCTTTCACGATTGGCTTTATCTTCATTGGCTCATGCCCTGATGCTTGTGAGCTACTAGACTTCGGCTCGACAGACACTCTTTCTCTTGCAATCATTAAATTATCCTCCAATTGGATTGCATTCATGGTGACTGCTTCCCAAGTAGTGATACCTCTAATGACTAGGCCATTATAGATACTTTCATGTCGTAGTCCCCTAATGAATCTATCGAGCAATTGGTTGTTGTTGAATCGCTCGTTTGGATTGCATCGAGAGTTCAAATTCTTTAGTCGACTAATGAAGTCTCTCACGGATTCACCTTCTTCTCGTTGGGCTTTCTGGAGCTGAGAGGCTACACCCCAAAGTACTCCCTCTCGTATGTATTCTTTTAAGAACAGTCTCCTAAGAGTAGAGTAGATCTTTTTTTCTTCTACTCTTAAGGTTCTATACCAATCTCCAGCCTTTCCGCTTAGGGTCAAACTCAAAGCCTTACACTTATGTAGCTCATTGTGCTCTTCCAAGGAATCGCACACATGTTCAAAGACTTCCATATGCTTTCTAGCATCTCCGTCTCCATTGAATTTCTGTGTAAGCTTAGCTACTTGAACTGCCTTGCTCCTAGGCTCTCTATCAGGTGCACTACGCATGTTTTCCACAATAGAGCGACCGATAGTTTGAGCAAATGCTACCAAATCTCCTATTTGAGCAGGTATAATGGGTGTATGTGCTCCTGGAACCACATGTGAGATGAGAGTTGGCCTTGGCCTTGGCATACGCGCGGCTCTTGGGTCCCATATTTCGTATGGTGGTGTACCAGACGGTGGTCCAAAGTTTACAGGCGTGGCCCTAGGCATAGGGGGTGCCTGATATGGCATGTTATTATTAAATGGCATGGCTCCACTTGTATAAGAGCTTGGATAATTCCATTGTGGATTGTAAGCTCTTGGAATAATCGGAGGTGTAGGAGCTACATGAGGCTGAGGTACGACAGGTGCACATGATTGATACATACATGTAGGTATAGTTGGGGGCACTGTGCTACTAGGCATCGATGCAGTGTTAACAAATGAACTCCATGGTGTACTTCTTGTCATGCTCACCATTGGGATATGCATGGTAGCCGTAGTGTCATTAAGAGAAAGATGAGCTAGATCTGGGAAGGTAAAGCTACCACTTGTGGGCTCAGATTGTACTGAGGCTCCTGGAGAAACAACATATGGAGGATCAATGGGGCTCGCTGAGGGAGTCTCCATTTGTGGCAGGGTTGGTTGGTTGGCCTTTCCTGTATCCAAAAATCTCATTAGGCCTGTTGAAGGCATGTTGATCCCTGTGTTCTGTCTTTCTAACTCGACAATCCTATGGAGGACATCACAGACTTTCTGTTGTTGCTCATCTATGCTAGTAGCACCCGATGTGGATTGTAGAATATCTAACCAACCCACATGATAGGTGTGTCCAGTGTACCGATCAGTTAAAGCTTCTGCTTGTAGGTCATACTCCCAATTTTCGTTTAGGAATATCCCATCTAGGCCTGGCGTGCTGGAGGTTTCCCTTGAAGTGGAAGCATTATTGCTCCCCATAGCTTGCCCCTCCGTGACTGCTACCTTGGGAGCACTTGGTTGCTCGGCTGGCATGATTGTTGTCATAGGAGCCTTTGCTTTCAGGGCTCGACTTTGTTCTAGCCTTCGTAGGTTCTCAATTTCCCTCTCCCTTGTTGCTTGCATATAGCGTTCGATCTCTTGCACTTCGGCAAGACTCCTACCATCGGGTAGTAAAACCTCAAAGGGAGATAGTCCTAAAGGATCCGGAGGTGCAGTGGATGGAACATTCACATGCACACTCTCAAGAAGCATAGGGTCCATTTTAGGCATGAATGACGAATTTACTTCCCCACTCCCTTCATTTATTTCATTAACCGCATATTCGGAGCGAGTAGCTCTACTAAGGGTCTCTTTTAAGCGGCTAAACACGCTGGACCCGGGCCGTGGGCCCATGGCATGCATGTCTTGACTTGAACTATCAGGGTTTGGTGTAGGATACCCCTCCATGACTTCGTAGTCAGAGGAAGAATCACTAGACGCGATATGAGGATCTTGGGTCGCGCTACGTTGAGTCCCGGCCGAAGGTCCAGAACCTAGGGTGGAGGAATAATGGGTGCCCGCGTAAATGGAGGCACTACCAATATGTTCGTGCTCTAACACTCGTCCAGAGCGTAGGTTCATATGACTTGGATCCCCTGGAAGTGTCAGTGAGGGCCCGTGAAGGCTGCTCACCTAGTAATTTTGGGTGTTTTGCAACCCAAGTCTTTTCTTATTTTTTGATTTTTTGGTCCTTTTTTTCTGACCCAGATATAGAATAGAACGTATGATAGCTCAAAATGAGCGTCTCGGTCAGAGGGACGTGCCGTGCTTTACAGCCCTCCGTTTGGTCACTTTATGCCCTCGGAATCCCTAAAACCGTCAATTTCTAGTAGGGAACTAGGCTCGAATTAGAAAGTCTAAGGGTGCAAGTGGGAAGAGAAGGGAGGAGAGTGGAGGACTTGCCCCACATACTCTCATTCCCTCTTGAGGGAGTAGGGTATATATATAAGAGTGAGTCTAGTATATATCATAAGATTGAGGACTGAGGCCTGGGCCTGGGCCTGGGCTTGGGCTTGGGCTTGGGGAAATGATCCCGATCAAAATTTTAGTGTAGCCCCCCAGTCACTCACGCTTAAATATTCGGTTTTTTTTTTTTTTTTTTTTTTTTTTTTTTTGGGGGCGACGACCGCGCGCGGAAAGCAAGGGACTTGCCGATACACCGTGTGAGAGCCACAAATGGCTCCAAGCACACAACAAGACTAATCTAGCAAGCTCAAAAGAGGGCAATGGTGTGTCACTCACCGCTCTATGCTCCTGCCGTGGAGGATTCCTCGCCGCGATGAAGAAGAAGCTGCAGTCGTGCCGCGCTCAACCGCTTCGCCACCGTCGTGCCTTCGTAATGCCCGATCGCACACACACTCTCCCTCTCTCTCTCTCACACACATACACACACACACACGAGGAGGTGAAGAAGAAGAAGATGGAGATGGAGATGGAGCAAGAGCACTCTTCTATTGCACAAATGAGAGAATGAGTGAATTTTAGGTTTAGTTGGCTTTTATACGAGCACACCCCATTCACACTTGGGCGCCCATGCTTAGCCAACTAATCCCTTGAATGTCCCAGTTAGAGTGCGCCTCTCATCGGCGATCACTCTTACCCTTTTCCTATTGGTCCGACAAGCCCGGTACCTGACTCTACCAAATACATAATACACGTCCGTCGTAGGTGATGGGGTGTCCGTGAGCCGTGAGGGTTAACAATGCTACACAAGAAGCCTAGGTAGCTCAATGCATGATGCCACTCTTTATCTCTACTTGGTGTCCCTCTTTTAGCTCCTACAACATGGATGATCTCGATGCTAAGACACACAATATCGTCAAACTAGGCTACAATAAGTTCCTAGACTAAACTATTTCACCTTTGGGATGACAAAAACCCTCTGCTAGAAGGAGGTGGAGCTTTTAGGGTTGCATCATAATTTGGGTTTATACGATAGGATTCTAATCAGTAGACTCTTGGAAGTGTTATCAACATCACTTCACCTGTCCTCTGGTCTGAGAGAGACTTGAAAGATTGGCATTGGCCAAAAGATAGAGTGTTCTCGCTCCCCAGGACCTAGGACACCTATTGTGAGTTGGTTTACAAAGTAGACTGGTTTAGCCCACTGATCAAAATATGGAAGAAAAATTGGTCCGAAGAGCATTGGCAAAGAAGCGTTGAATACATGAAGTGTTTTATCTGGAAGGTGCTCTTGGGAGCCATGCCAACTCAAATTAAGGGTCATGCTAGAGGGATCAGCACTAACACTTGCTCTGGTTGTAGGGCGGCTTCTGAAGACCCTCTACGTCTGTTTAGCAAGTGTCCGTCAACCTCACAAGGACTGTCTGCAAATGAGTACGGAAGACATGGGAGACAAAAGTGTGCTTCTATTGGCATGTTAGTGCGACTAATGTAAGGTGTTGTTTGTAAGGTTGAGTCCTTAAGTGAACATCTAGGTATGACTGCTCTTCCCCCCTTTTATGGTATCCACAAAGAATATCTCGCCTAAAGCTTTGCAACCTTAGGGGTTGGGGGTTCTTGCTTTAGCCTCGGCGGCACTACGCGAACCAGGGAGGGCTCGCATAGTGCTCATAGGTGGGTTGTCTGGGGGAGGTGTGAGCTCTTTCCTTCTAGGGGGCTCCCAGGTGTGGTGGGGTCTCTTCCATGGGGGACGAGATCTGCTCGCAGAGGGCCAAGACTAACTCCGAGGGGAGAGCCGCTTGTTGACCCTGCTTGCTAACCTGAGCCCTCTCTCCTTGACGGCTTCATCGACCCATCAATTTTTGTGATGGTGGTGGAGGCCGCCCCTCCAAGGCCTGCTTTGGCTAAAATGACGATCGAATCCTCAGATTGACTCGCCGGCAGTCTTCGCAGGTGTGGCAGGCTTACGGACCTGTTTGCACCACTAGTCTTCCTCGCGATGGGGCATGGCTCCCTTACAAAATCTTGGTCCATGGTGATGATCCTCAGGTTCATTCCTCTAACTCGAAGTGATGGTCCTCTTTTTGGTTGTGATTTCTCGTCTAGTTCGGCTTCTAAGAGGTAATGGTGGTTGACAACCCTCGTCACTATGTGGCACGGTTGGATTCCAGAGGGGATCTATGGTGGGAAAAGAAAGTGGGAAGCGAAACATAATCCTAGCCGTCCGTCGAATCGGTGAACTAGGGGTGAACTAAGGGTGAACTAGGGGTGAACTAAGATATGGTGGACTAGGGGTGAACTAGGGTGGAAAAGCAAATTGCACGTCTTTTTAGGAAGATTGATTAATGATTGGAGATGAACTTGGGGTAAACTAGGCCTGAAAAGTAGATTTGCACATAATACAAGGATAGTTAAAGGGCAGTCATTATTACTTTGAGAAGGCACATTTTAAAAAGCCAAACCTTCACATAGGGGGACTCTAATGTGCACGTATAGTGAGGAGAGAGAGCTTTGAAATTAGTGAACTAACAGTAAACTAGGGTGAACTAGAGGTAAACTAAGGTTTTGTACTTCACCATAGTGAACTAGGGGTGAACTAAGGGTAAACTAGTGGTGAGCTTGGCCTCGCCTGTAAATGTGGGTTCACAGAGGTGAACTAAGGATGAACTAAGAGTGAACTAAACTTGGCTTCCTACAATATGGAATCACTTGAAGACCATGCGGGCAACGAGATCATATCGGACCTAGAGTGGGAGAGTGACTCAAGCAGTAGCAACACATGTGATCAAGCTAGTGACTCTCTGAGATCCTTTGAAGATGATGAAGTCATATCGCGGAGGACACAAACAAGGTTACCTTCCTTTGATCCACTAGCATATGTTTCTCCTATTTTCTATTCTTTTGAAAGGAGTACTTATGAGTTGATGAAGAATGTGATTAGGGATGACACTTTAATCACCTTGGCAGCTCTTAAAGCTTGTGATACTAGAGGGGTGCTAGATTTGGGTAGATGGAGAAAAATGAAGGAAGGTTTGTGCTTGGGACAACCTGAAGATGGCATGAGTTATCTTTGTTTACCCTCATCATCTTCAAAGCTCAAGATATCTTATCTCAAAGAATGGGGGAACATTTTCCAAGGTTGCCACACAAAGGGGTATGAACAAAATCACTTGGGGATAGAAGATACCATTAGAACGATCAAGTTAGAGTGGTGTGTGGACATTAGAAGACATGGGATTCCACTTGACTATGTGAAGGACCTTCTCAGTGCTTGTGAGTGTAACAGATGGAAGGAATACTTATAGGCATGCAATAGTGCCGAAAGAAAGCATACATATGTGCGTTTTCCGCATCACAAAAGTGTAGATGTATCAGAAGTAAAAGCAGCTTTGGTGGATATTATGGTTGAGCATAAAGTGAGGCTTGTTATGGTCCGTTCCAGTAAGAACCATGGTATCTCTAAGACCACTATCGATTACATTTGTCATAGAGGTGGACAACCCCATAATAAAGGTACCAAAAAGAGTCTTAGAAAAACAAAGAAGTGTGGATGCCCTTTCAAAGTCAAAGTAGAATATCTTGATGGTAACAAAAAGGCATCCATTTTGTTGTTTCCTCTTCATGAAGGACATACCCCTGGTAGTCGTGAGGATTTATACCACTTACCTGTCCACCTAAATGTGATTGAGTGTTGTATGGAAGATCTTTTTGATGTTGGCAATGCACGAAGTGTTGCAAAGATGTCCTTATCAAAAGAGCAATTACATTATGAACGGTCTTCTTCCGTTGATCAAGTGACCTTCAGATTCTTTATGATACAAAGGGAAGGTTCAATGATGTCATTTCAAATACGAAATCAAGGTATTTACTGGGCTATCTCTTTGATTCAAGTACACTTTGTAATTTCTAGTGGTGAAACTAATGCATTTTAGGTATACTTCTCATTTTGTGCTCCAAGGAAAAATTTCTAGGGATGATTGGACATGTATGTTGACCGAGGCTACAATGCTAAAGAAGCAGGGAAAGGTATCCATAATATATTGTGCTCGTTTGTGAGAGTTGTAGTGACCAAAAGTTGTTTGAGCATAATGCCTATTGAAGCTTTTTTTTTGTGAAAACATGTAGGTGTGCTACTACCAACCTTACAATCCTCATGCAACAAATGACAGTGAAAAGCCCTTTATTCTTATCATTCAAGACCAATGGATGTTGGAAATGGCTATGCGATTCTCTCGGCGTAACTCATGGGCTATTGATAGCACTTTTAAGACGAATGCATTTGGGCTACCACTATATGCCGTTGTCTTGCCAAACCAACATGGTGTGGGTATTCCAATTTGGTTTATGCTCTAATGACCCAGGATCAGACCATGAGAGGATAGCATTAGAGATAACATTATCTACAATCCTATCTAGAATGGGGAATGTTAGACCTACCGCCCTTGTCATTGACAAATCTGCTTTAGAGCTTGAAGCATTCTCAAAGGTCATCAATGGAGATGAATATTGTTGGCATTCTTATGAAACGGGACCCCGAGAACAACGTTTTTGCCACATTATTGTGTGTTGGTTCCACACAAAGAAAGCATGGGTGGAAAATCTTCTTCCAAAGGTTTGTGGACTCTTATGCAATGCATGTGTGGGTCTCTGTGCACCTTGATAACCAATTGTTCTTTTATTTTGTAGGTACCAAAGGAGCTCCAAGATCATCTTTATTCATCAATGACAACACTTATGCATGCCTTCAATGAAGTAGAATTTGAGAATCACTACCAAGAACTTCTTCAACACTATGCAGCTCATGTTAATGTGCAGAGGTATGTGACAAATGGTTGGTGTCGATGTGACTGCCCATGGCGCAAAAGATGGCCCAAGTTTGGTCGTTTATTCAACTATTGGAATGTTGACACTACCAACATAGTGGAGAGATTGTGGCAATACATAAATTATACCATATTAGACGCGCGGATCAATAGATCGATTGTGGATCTCTTGCATGCTATTGTGGGTGATTCAACAACTGGCACTAGAATGGGTGGTACTTTATTAGAGTTCTTCAAACAAAAACAAGAAATAGGTAAGACAAGCCCTCATGGATTTATTTCTCTCTTTGTTATGAAAGAGGAACCCTAAACTTGATTTGGTATTGTTACTCTAGTTGACTCAGGCCGCTACAACATCCGGGGCTCTTCAAAGCAACACACTACGCGATTACATGGTGGGGAGAAAATACTATAACTGTACGAGGGTGATCCTTTCACCTTGGAAATTGTGAATGAGATGACACTATTATTCAAGGTTCGAAGTATTTCTAATACAAGCCACTGGCATCATGTGAGCATGCAATGCAACTACTGTGATTTCCCAGATTGGGCAAGCGGGTGTAAACATCTATATGCACTTCACCTAATCATAAAAAAGTACTTTCCACACTTGTATCCCTTCATTCCAATTGTGGATGATGAGCATGCCGTTGATAAAGATCTTCAGAACACAGAAGATATCAATGAATATTTCGCAGGAAACTCAATTGAGGATGGGGTTGATGATAATGAGGTCTTGAAATGTGTAAGCGAGGTCAGAAGATACTTACAAGGATTGAAGAAGGCTTAAAGGAAAATGATCCGTCTCAAAAAGAAGTCTTGTTACGTGAACTCAACATTTGCAAGGATACCTTACTAAAGACAGCTCGCCACCGAAGGTGATTGAGATGCCTATGAGAGGAAGTATACGGCAAATACAAGCACATGTAACTCAAACAAGACTTGGGCATGGGAAGAGGCCACAAGAAGTGGAGCCAAATATAGAGGTTTATGAAGCAGGGACATCCCAACCAACAAAGCGAGCTCACGTAACTGGTATATTGCGAAGGAAACATCAACGTGGCAGGTCTCAAGTCCGATTTCATGAGACACCATGAATTTGGTGTCCACATTGTTGCACCAAAACATTCATGGTTGACCCTAGGGTTACCATTACAGGTGCAACTTGCCATGCATTATTGCCTTTATTGTCACAACATACCCTTCCGGATGGAGAGACCTACCTAATAGATAAACATGTGAGAGTATGTGATATCCCAACAAATGTAGTATGCAAGATTATTTCTTGTACATCGAGAGAAACCCCGATAGATGAGAGAGACTTTACAATGGTTCAAGACAATGGTGAAGTTCTATGTAATGTGTTTGGATCCCAATGGAGGCTTGTGCTCGTGTGATGGATCCATATTGGTCATGTATATTATTTGGTTTAATCAAGGTTTATGTCTATTTCACTTCTAGTTACACTTGTCTTGATACTCTTCCATTCAATATATGAATTTACATTTGGTTTGCAATATCGTATGCTCTAAGAATTTTTGTGGTGCTCACACCAAATCAATCCCTAGTTCACCCTTAGTTCACTTTTAGTTCACCCTTAGTTCACTTTTAGTTCACCCTTAGATTACCCCTAGTTCACTCCTAGTTCACCCTTGTCAGGCCAAAAACAATGCTCATCCCTAGTTCATTCCTAGTTCACCCGTAGTTCACCACTGTAGGGAAAAAGCTCATGCTCTCGGGAATCATTCTCAGATTAGGTCCCTAGTTTATCCCTAGTTCACTCCTAGTTCACCCTTAGTTCACCACTACATGGCCAAAACCATCCTCTCGGGAATCATTCTCAGATTTCCTCCCTAGTTCACCCCTAGTTCACCATACTGCAATTAGACTAGTTCACCCCTAGTTCACCACTGCAAGGCCCAAAACCATCTTCTCGGGAATCGTTCTCAGATTTCCTCCCTAGTTCACCCCTAGTTCACCATACTGCAATTAGACTAGGTCACCCCTAGTTCACCCCTAGTTCACCCTTAGTTCACCACTGCTAGGCCCAAAACCATCCTCTCAGGAATTATTCTCAGATTTCCTCCCTAGTTCACCCCTAGTTCACTTTAATGCAGTTTGATATGGTCCCTAGTTCACCCCTAGTTCACCCTTTCTGCACTCTTAGCTCACCCTTGGGTCACCCCTTATGCCTAGTTTGTATCACAAATGGAGGCTTGGTTGTCATGTAATTTGCATTACCTTAGTTCAAGACTTGGCTCCTTATATTTTGTAGCATATCCTTGTTACCATTTGAGCTTTTTACCCCAACAATAATTGGTCTATTGTTTCTTACATGCTCACACATTATTTTGTACATCATTTCTCACATCGTAACACATCATTTCTCACATAGCAAGAGTAGATGCACAGAGAGACATATTGGAGGAACCAAGATGGATTATATTGCACTATGCTCTCAAAAATTACATCTCAAAAGTTACATCACAAACGTTTTTCATATAATAACGCGATTTCCAACGCATGGGATAAAAAAGAGGTGCTACATAGATATCTTAGTATGGGGTGTCCAAAACACATCATCCTTGGACTCCATCAAGTCCTAGAGACTTTTTGCTCCATGCTATAAGCTCCTCTTTTAGCCTTTGAACAGATTGGTGCTTGAACCAAGTCTTTGTGAGCTGTACATCAAACATAGAGAGTTAGTGAACCATGTAAATCACTAAAAAACAGACCATCACATAAAGTTAAGTGTTTTTTCAATGAAAAACATTTACATACCCAGCTCTTTGATCGTTTGCCAAAGGCCCCAGCAAGCTTCATATAAGCCATGACATAAAACCCACAATCATGGACATCTGGTTGACGAGGAACCTAAAGACATGCATCAATTTTCAATAGTGAAAAATCATATAAATTGATCTTATCAACATGACAACACATGCGTACAACACTTGAGCCATTGACACACCTCAGGTATTTCTAGTGGTGAAAGTCCTTTTCTTGGTTTTGCCATGAACTCTTTCAAACCCTCGTTCGAACAATTGTGAGATAGAATCTCAAGAACCCTACAAGGAAAGCTCTTAGATCCAACTCTCACCCAATAACCTCTATATTCCTTACCACATACATACCCATAAACACTAGCAAGATAGGTTGTGCCATTAGAATCCGGCAATGAATTGAAGTACATGATAGTATGTGAATCCCATGGAAATTTGTCAAGCTTTTTGAAGTGATTGTTGAAGATGATATAAAGGACCCAATGGTTACTTAAACAAGACATAAATATGCAACAAATTAAGCATGACAACCAAAGGTACATCACATCACTTTCAAGCTAAAAGAAAGTGAATAAAGCATACCTACTAACTATTGGTAGAAAAAGGAACCAATGGTGAGACATATCTAAACCTTGCAAGTAATTCTTGATAACTCCAATGTCTTCATGGTGACGTAGTGTAACATAGTCATACCATAAACTATCCATGAACTAGACTTTGTCTAAAATCTCTTTAGGCAATGTGTTTTCTATCCAACTATCACCATAAAAAACAAAGACATTGCGTTGAAAACTTACATAATACACGAACTATTTTTGAAAGCATAGAAATGAGCTTTAAGCTATACTTACATCATAAACAAGTTCATTGTTTTTGTGGAAGCTTTGGCATGAGAAATATCTTCAAGCATTTTCATGTCCACTTCCGAAATTATATTAGATCGATGAGATCTAAAGTGAATCGATGATCCACTTTCAAAACTATATGTCAAAGCAAATTCAAACATTAACAAATGATAGAGAATGTCAAACCTTTAGAGGATGGTAATATTCACCTTGGTTTTATGGACTCGTTGCCATTACTACTACTTGCTTCCAAGTTAATTCCCCCGTTGTTTATCACCAAATAAAGTGGCATGTCGCCTTTGCAAAGAGAAGAGTCACTAATTTGGATTTGCTTTGACGAACCAATGGTCACCCGAATCTAAAGTATATTGACAAGATCAAGAGAAGCTAAGTAACATTATTTACTATATGCATGATTTATATGACTACATGAACAAAGTTTTACCCGTTTTCCTCTTTGAATGGACAACGAATTTTCAAGCAAGGAAGCACCTAGCGGTACGGGAGTGCCCTCTATGAATTTCATTTTTTTCCCTTGCTTCACGGGTGCAAACAAAGGACCATGACCATCATCCAATTTGAGATTTGGCTACAAGACATGCAACTCATTTAACACCAAAACATCATGCAATACAATTAGTCATTTAAATAACGACACTACATGCGACATACCAGAGTACATGCTTGCTCAATATCAACTTTCTCCTCTACCTTTTTGTCCTCTACGTTTTCCTCTTCCTTATGTATTTTTCCACCGGGGTTACGCTTCTAAAAAGAGTCGAGAGCATAGAGCAAAAAAAACTTAATCCTTATAACAAATAAAAATTGATGATTGCGATATATATGCTTACATTCATTTCGAAGCCACCATCAATCCGTTTTTGTATAGCCGCCATGCGTGCATCTTTTGTGCTCATGTAGTCCCCTAATGCATTGGCCATTTCTCTTTCTACAAAAGCTTCTTTCGATCCATTTGCTAGCTTCTCACTCTCATCGAAAGCATTCCATTTCCAAAGCAAGGACTTCTCCCTCCCTTGTAAAAACTTTGATTTGTTTCTCTCGAGCTTATAAGCCGCATCCTTGAAGCGCACCTTTGATTGCTTCTCGTATGTGTTTGCCCTTGACGAAGTCCGATTCATCATGCCTCAAGGTCGACCACCCTTGCGTAGCGGGATATCACACTCGGTGCCATGATCATCTCGAAGATGGTCCATCATATCGACCCTCTTCTCGTAACATATTTTGTTAGCCCGGCACTCTTCCGTTGCAATGCATTGCCGAGTTTTTCTCCCATTGTCACGCACAATTTCGATGTAGAGCGGCCTCGCATCTTCCATCTCTCGTGATTGTTTATTTGCGAGCTTCTTGAAGCGAGACGCTTAATCGAGTGCACTTCCCATAAAGCTTAAGGTATGGTATTAGGCTTAATGCACAGAGCTCCCGGAGCATATGAAACTATGGTATGATTTGCAATGCTTCAATGCTCGGATCATATGAAACCATGGAGAGATTTGCAATGCTTCAATGCTCAAATAAAGTAAAGCTTAAATGTGGTAATAAGCAGGGTAATAAGCAGGTAATAAGCACGGGCGCATGAAGCGAGGCCTGCAGGCATCGAAGGCGGGAGTATGGAGAGCAGGAGGAAAGCCTGGTTTTTGAACTCGGGTGCAAGGTTGTGTCGTGGCTAAACCACCTGGTGCACACTTGCTAAACCAGGTAGTGCAAGGTGAACTGGGGTGGCAGGGGCTCGAGTTGGCGGCCGAGGAGGACGCAGGACCCGTAGGATACAACTAGCGCTGCACGCGGGAACTGCCTTGGCAGGGACTCGCGTTGGCGAACGAGGAGCACGCAGGATACGCAGGGGAGGAGAACGCAGGAAGGGAGACACACAAGGAGAAAAGCAGCAAGCCCGCAGTTCGCCGAGGGCCGAGGCATAGGTCACCAGAGCATTGAATGCTCACGCTCCCCTTTCATTCAGTGCGCCGCCATCCCCTAAACCGAGGTCCCCCGCCAATCGGACGGCTCTCATCCACCCTACTCCCCCAGCCCTTGATCCCCTCTAGAATTCAGCCGTGCCACATAGTGACGAGGGTTGACGACCCTTCCCTAATTTGGCTTTACTCTAGTTCGTATGCCTTTTTTGCGAACTCTCTGAAGAAAGCATCTATCAGGTGTGTATGGATGTTATGGTTTGCAAGGTGTATGGGTAAGGGGCCCCTATAAAGCTAGTGTTTGTCTCTGAAAAGTTATGACCCTTTGTGATGCCTTGGCTGGGCTTCTGATTGTAATTTTTTTTGGTTTATTAATTCAATACTCACATTCTATGAGTTTTGCAATATATATATATATATATATATATATATATATCGCCAAATTCTCAATTTTAATTTCTTTCAACTTTGTTAAAGATAATCATGGGCTTACCACTCCCATTAGACTCAAGCCTACTAAGCTTTTTAGACATATATGGCTGCTCGATCCTACTGGGTCTATCGACTTATTAAGCGGAATCCTGGCTGATTCGACCCGACCCCTTTTCCTCTATAAGCTCACGATGGTCCCGTGCACATCCGTCGGACGACGGCTACGGACCTCAGGAGGATATGCCGGCGCAGAGAGCATACATTTCCCAGTGTTGCTAGCCTCAGGGTTTACCCATCGCCCAGTGTTTCTTGCCTTAGGTCTCATGCCAGGACGACACACCATAGAGAGAGGGAGAGAGAGAGCCTATCCGACATCCATGCTCAGCACACACAATCTTCCCTTGCGCAACCTTCTGCACGGACTGCACACACATTTGCTTCCGAGCTGAACTCGTTCTGCTCTGCGATCCTAGTTGCCGTGTCCGAGTGGAGATGAACTCGCAACCTCACGCGCATTGCGCCCGAAGCATGAATTCCATGCAACAAAAAATCTGCTTTCGCCCGTCAACTTGACAGATGTGCCATCATTCCCTCTCTCCCTTCTCTCCTCCACGTGTCATAATTCACCTTTTTCACCTCAAGCCCTAGAGAAGCATCTCATGAGATTCGCTTAAATAGACCATCTTCAAAATTGGGAGCACCTACTAGATTAGATTATGTTAGCACTATCAAGCTCTTATGGAAGACAAGTATCCTTATGAGAAGCTTAAGGGGGAAGTGATCCTTCTTCAACTTGACGTGGATAAGGCACACGACAGAATATCGTGGTTATAAATTGCAGCGGTCATGAAGGCTTTCAGTTTTGGACCTAAAATGTGTTGAATAGTGCACACGCTTGGGAAGTTACTCTGAGTTGCTCTTCAAAAAAATGATAGTGGGAATGTTTGAGGTCAAGTGATCGATCAAGCAAGGCTACCCCCTTTCCCCGCGCTGCTCTTTGTTATTGGCTCTCACCCTCTGGTAACCTTGCTCGAGAACAGTGCACCAAAAGGGGAAATTCAAGGTATGTCACTTCCTGGAGGTAAACAATTGCTTGCAAAATTGTTTGTAGAGGAGTTAAAGCCAAGTCAAAAGTGTTAAGAAGAGCCCTCAAGATGATACAATTATTTGCTACTGCTTTTGACTCACTGTTCAATACTGAGAAATCAAGACTAATCTCTCTTTCTAAAAGCGACTCATTTGACACTGCAGAATGGTTAGGGAAAGTTATTCATAAGGGCATTGTATGCAGGCACCTAGGCGCCCCTCTAGGGGTGGGTATATTGGATAAGCAAAGATTCGACCGGTTCATGAACAAGATAAATAGAAAAATAAGAAGATGGGATTTTGTGCTTCTCCCCTTCCATAGCAAAGTTACTGTGATCAATGCATTCACGATCCCTTACATTTCATTCATGTCTTTTCTACTTAAACTAAGCAAATCCAATTGGAATTTTTTTTTTGAAGCCCTGAAGCCTATCAAACAGTTCTTGTGGAAGAGCAACACTAAAACCACAACCCCTTGCCAATGGGGGAAATGGGAATGGATAGTGAGACCAAAGAATCAAGGCGCATTGGGTTCATTGACCCCATATTGCATGCAGAAGCATTATGTCCCAAGCTAGTTGTCTCATTGGCGGATCAAAAGCAGGAATGGGGATCATGGCCTAGGATATGATTAACAATGTAGATCTTGCCTCTAAGGGGAAACATGGAAGGAGGACATAGTGCACGATAAGATCTTGGCATCTCTCTGGACATTTGTGAAGCTTGGTGGCTCTACGGAGCTAGCACAAGAATGTAACAAAAAGGCTTCAACCTTGGATTGGGGGTTGAAGTTCAGATACTTTAGGGGCTCCTCTCTACATTGATCCCCCTGGTTCTCCAAACTTGGAAGAGGTTCCTTGAATCTTTTTGAAGGGAGGTTGCTCGCCAAGTAAGCAACAAAGGGATCTCTAAACTCTCTCACCTTTGGGATGATAGAAACCTCTGCTAGAAGAATGTGGAGCTTTTAGTGACTCATCATAATGTGGGATTGTACGAAAGACTTTTGATCAGTAGACTCTTGAAAGTGTTTTCATCATTCCCCATCACCCGTTTTTTGGTCGGAGTCAGATTGGAAAGCCTAGCATTGGCCTAAAGATAGAGTGTTCTCGCTCTTCAAGACCTAGGATATCTATAGTGAGCTGGTATACAAGAGAATTGGTTTACTTCAGTCACCAAAATATGGAAGAAAACTTGGTTGGAAGATCATTGGCAAAGAAGTGTTAATGCCCTCTGGGAGATCAAATGGACTAAGTACATAAATATTTTTATCTGGAAGGTGCTTTGGGGAGCCATGCCTATTGGAATTAAGGTTCTCATTGGAGGGATAGGCACTGACATTTTCTCTGGTTGTAGATCGGCTTCTAAGGATCCCCTATATCTGTCTAGCAAGTGACATGCCTTGCGGGGTTTGGCCGCTAAAGTCTACAAATGGGTATGGAAAACATGGAAGGTTACCTTCTTTAGAGATGACCTAATCCTGAAAGGACGCAGCTTCCAAAGCCAAGTCGTTCTTGTGTGCACCCAATTCACCAGATTTTGAGCAAAATACTAAATCCGTCCAAGTTTACATAGTTTAGTACTCAAAACGGGAAAAAAAGACAATCTTTGATTTCAAATTTCCAAGTGAGGCTTTTATGAATTCTCTAGCCCCAGTTTCTTTAGCAAATCTATTTATAGACTATTTATAGTTTGTCGTCCGTGTTTATTCTAGCTACACCACATTCCTTTAGTGCTTATCGTGTTCACTCGGACAATGCCTTAACAGTAAAACAACACTTTTTTTTTTCCTTTAGAGGGCAACTCCGCAAAACAATGTTAGTAGAGGATGAAATACTATGTCAAAGCTTTTTTTTTTCCAAAACTCACAATTGTGAGTGAATTATATTTATCAACCCAAAAAATTACAATGTCTTGTCATGCTCGTGTTGAGCCATGACATCATCCAGGGACCATAATTACATCGGCAGCGATCCCAACCAACTCGCCCCCTTATCCTTGATACAAAAGGTCCATCATCATGTTCTTCTGCGATCTTTTAATTAGCGATAGCCAAGATTTTCCCCCATCCTAGGTATACCCTCTGCTGACAACAAGGCACAACGTAGTCCTAGATCAATCCTCCGAGTGTTGCTTGCGCCCGAGCGTCCAAATTAGCACTTTGCTTTCTTGTATAATTACTATGTCAAAGCTTTTATGGTAGCTTCAAAAAAAGGCGAATCAAATTTGTCAAAGGCATGAGTTTACTCAATTCTCCTTCATGGAAAATGCCATCAGAGCCAAGCATCATTGGAAAACATACACAATGGGAGGAGGTAGATTTAGATAGTAAGATAGAAGAAAGGACAAGAAATCAGTTCCCTTGTGTGCCACAAAATGCAAAGAACCCTGCAAACTAATTCATCCAAACTCAATGATACATAGTCCATCATTATATACCATATTATCTACTTAGTGACTACCAAGGTAATGCTCATTGAGAACCACAAAAGTCTGTTCAGACCCAAGAGGGTTTTCTTAAGAACTTACATGTATGCAGTGTCAAAAACAACAATAACAAATAGGGAGAGAAGGACAACGCAATGACATGAGCACAGATCCATTATAAGGAAAACCCAATATCAGCAAAAGAGTGCAATACCAACCATAAGTCAAAGAGGTAAAAAATCATTAATTGTTGTTTTCTAGAAAAACAAGCCCCCTTTATGGGGTGATCAATTTTAGCCATGCCGGCTTCAAATAGGTGAAGCAAACCACCAATAGTCCACAAAAGAAACAGGTTGTAGGGTTGATCCCAAGCAAATCATGACCAAATTATATGTTACAACAAGCATTAGAGGAATGTTGAATACCTGGGTACGATCACCTCCTCCTCCACCGTCTTCTTTGATCCTTTAGTCCTGGCAAACCACTCTTCCTCTTTTGATGAAGAAAATTACAAAATGCAATACACAGACCTTACAAAATGCATGGAGGACTAGCTGAGCTCCAGAGGGGCTCACCTCATTATATAGATTTGCCAAGTTTCCTACAAGATCTACATTTCCCTTTCTTCATCATCACCACAAGCAAGCGCTCGCCAGCTAACACACATACACACACGCACATGCACACAGAATCATAAATAATCATTAAAAGTAACTAATTTATTCCTCCAAAATATGGGTTGTGGTATACTACAAAGGCCATTTCCCATAAGAAACGAACTTGAAGAGGAACTTGAACCAAAAAAAAACCGGAGGGGTCAAGGTTTTGGAGGGTTTTTTGCAAAGAAATATTTTTACAATGCACACAAAGACACACATACATGTGTGTGTACACGTGCGCGTGCATGCGTTTCTACATTAAGATAATACTCATACACAAAAGAGCATATTGTTCAAAAGACTGCTCACTTTAGATATTAAGAAGATGGCTTACACAAAAACAATTTTGTATTCGACTCACTTTTGTACAATATGGTCAAAATCCAATAACATTCCAATTACACTATACATCAGAACTAAACCAGTTTAGAAAGATGAAATAAGCCTTCATCTCCAAGGTTGGACCCCAACTTAGCTAAACTCTTTAACACTAGGTTGGTAATGGGACACTTTTATGTCCTATTAAGTGACCACTTTCCTTGAATTATATCAAGAGTTTCAAAATGGATTTTGAGGTGCTATCTATCTAGAAAGTTGTCTCATGAGCTGAAAAAAACTCGACATTTTTTTGTAATATCAATTCCATCTTTAACCTTGTCCTTGCACAACATTTCACAACCTAAACTGTGTAAAAAAACGGTCCTGTTTTTTCTTTTTTTCAACTTTTTGCAACTATACCACTCTAGAATTTATGTTTGTGAGGTCTATAATGCTAGAGAACTATCTTTAGCAGTCCTCAACATGTCTTGATGCTTCTAGGGAGAAATAACTATTAAAGTTGTAAGTTATGACCAAATTACAAAAATTATCAAATCCTGGTTTTTAGCCAAGTTTAGCTCTTCTATGATTTTTTTTGTGGATTTCATGATATCCAAATGCATTTTTTATTTTCTATGTCGCATATTGTAACATAAAGCTAATATTCCTTGAGTTTTGGGGCACCTAATACCCTATTTTTCATAGTACACAATGATGGTTGATTTTTTCAATTATAGAAGAAAATGAAACATTCTAGTATATTAATATAGCTTTTTCAATATTGTTAGTTTCTTGTGACAACTACATGCATTTTGTAGGTAGTAACCATATCTAGTCATAAGGATCAAATTTGGCTAGATATTGAATAGTTTCTATGGGATTCTACAACTCATAATGTTGAACCCAGTTTTTTCATGTTTGCTGTATTTAGCACTTCATCTCTGTCCCCAAGATTCCCCTTGGTAAGAGATGTATTATTTTTTTGACATCCTCCATGGCTCCTTATGAACATAAAGGACAATAGGGAACTAAGAAAACATGCATATATTATATGTATTGAGCGTGGCTATAGAAACTTTGATAATAGGCTTGCAGAATGGTAAAAATTCAACGTTTTGTACCTATTTATTTTGGCAAAACAAAAACTAGTGAGTGAGAAGCAATCATATATTCTGATCACCAACCCATTGAAGTTAACTAGGGAATTTATATCAAGTCCTACAAAAATCCATAATCTTATTTTTATGCAACAAAATGTAAGAAATGACTGTTTTGATGAAAATGCATTGGTCCATCAACCTTGGAGGCTTGGTGTGACCAAAAGATGAGAAATTTTACAAGTTTCTTATTTTTTCGTGTGTAGTAGGCCTTGAACTATAACCTCATGAAAGGATTTTACAAAATAAGTGGATCTACTATGGTTTTGGAGGTTTTTTTCAAAACCTTGAAAGGACACTTTTATGTCCTGTTAGGTTACCAACCTAGTGTTAAGCAAAGACATAATTATCACCTACATCCATATAATCATCACACTGACTTTATATATTAAGAAGATGCTTTGCACAAAAACGATTTTGTATTTGACTCACTTTTGTACAATATGATTATAAAGCAATAACATTCCAATTACACTATACATCAAAACTAAACCAGTTTACAAAGATGGAATAAGCCTTCATCTCCAAGGTCGAACCACAACTTAGGTCAACTCTTTAAGCAAAGACATAATTATCACATGCATCCATAAAAACAAGATAACACATTTGTTAGCTTTCGATATGTTTTATAGTCGTCAAAGAACCTACCATTTGTTATCATTGTCCTACTTTAAAAAGTCTAGACAAAAACTAATATCTTATCAAATGAAAGAGTTTGTTTTGAATTCCTTACATAAGATTCTTTACCCATTATTACAAGTAATTCAATTGAATTTTCATAAGTGTTATTTTGACTCTTGATTATCATCAAAAGGCCATCACCCCTTTTGATGGAGATGGCAATAAGTGTTAAAAGAAGTTTCAAGAAGAGTGTAATCATTTTACTTTATTCGATCTACTTTATTTGATCCCATCCCTAAGGTTTAGAAAACCATCTTATGAAGCTTACAGCATTAAAGATATAGAAAATTTTCTCAAAAGAAGCTTCAACCTTCTTAATGCACCCATCAATCACCATAGAAGCCAAGTAACTAAGTAAATTAGAGTGCTAGAAAATCCCCTAAAAACAACAAATAGCCTTGGTACACCAATACAGGTCAAAAGATCTTAGTTTAACCTCAAAAAAGTATATAATTCTTAGCATGGTGGAGAGTGATAATTCTATGTAAAACTGCAACATAAGTTATGTAGAAGCTCCAAAATATTTGCATGACATCTACTATGATCACAATTATATAAGAAGCCCTAGTGGGGCAGCAAATGCAATCTAGTTAGTATAGATCCAAAAGCTTATTTTTTCAAAACCATTATTATCGTAAAGAGAGGTCCAAAAAATCGAGCGAATAATCATACCCTATTCACAGCTCAAACCTTAAGAGGTATAGATCCAAAAGCTTATTTTTTCAAAACCTTTATTATAGTAAAGAGAAGTCCAAAAAATCGAGCCAATAATCATACCCTATTCACAACTCAAACCTTAAGAGGTAACAAAGCAAGGATTAAGATGAGAACTACCTACCTCAGCCAAATCATACTAGATGAGCAAAACCTTATGCTGGTCATATTAGATCACATACTCAAGCAATGCCAACATAGGAACTATTAGAATAAAGAAGTTTATGCCAAAAAGCTAGCATCAGAAAAGTAGTGTCATCACAAAACTAGAGTATAATACCACGAAAGTAATATTGATTGTTTTACTATTTACAAGATTCAAGAATCAGTACATCAGTATAATGAGTACACCATCCTAAGAACATGCCTCAACCTACTAGCACTTTTAGAGAAATGTACAACAAAAATTTCAGAGTTAATGCCCAGTCCCCAACCACTTAACAAGAGATCGTCAATATCATATGGTGCTTCAACAAAAAGCCTGACCAAATGACCAACAACCAATAAATGAAAATGAACAAAAATAAGAGTAGTAAAGAGCCAAAGATTAATGCACCATCATATATATGGATCACTTGTCTGAGTCACATCCCCAGAAATGTCTCAAAACAATCAAAGTGCCAAGACATTCCCAAGCCCAATGAATATCTTGGTAAATCAATACCAGTAGAAGAAACACTTTCCACAGCCTACTAGTGAGATCAGGAAAGAAAAATTTACTAGAGGTACCATAAACCAGGAGAAAACATCTTCCCATTAGAGGTTCAAATATAGGTTAGAAGGTTGTAATCTCATAATATAGTAAGCAAACCAAGAGGCAACAAAACCTAGAAGGGCATCTAATTAGATGCAAAATTCCAAATCCCAATAATCAAAACCATTTCTCGGCTCAAACCATGAGAGGTAACAAGGAAAGGATTCTCCATAATACAGTAGTCTACGAGCCAAAACTCTTAAAACCAACATAAAGCACATCATTCAGATGAGTACTACAAACTCAGCTAAAACATTCCCTATGAGCACAACCTTAGGTAGACCATATCAGAGCAAACCCTCAAGAAAAGCTAGAAAGAAGAAGTTTTAAGATCACTAGAGCATATTAGACTCAGTAAGTACAAACGTCATTATTGAGCAAGTGACAAACACACAACATAATCCTAGCCAAAAAGGATCACACAATTCAGTCATCAATTAGGAATAAGAGGCCATAGAATATGTGAAACCCCAACTTAGTTTTTATAAAAATCAAAGTGCTTAGGACAAAAACAAAAAACACCTATAGGTCTTTAAAAGCACCATTTTAAAAGCCAGTCAAAGACAATTACTCCTAGAAAAATAGCAAGATCAAAGCCACTTGGTAAGGTAAAGGTAAGGCCCCGTAGTAAGTGTAGAGAGGTTGAAAAGCACAAAAATCAAAGTTGTTATATTTAGGTCTATATCAAGTACTTTAAGAGCATATGAGCATATCAATCATAAATTGCAAAAAAATAATCAAATTTCATGAATTAGTGTCAAAGAAGGCAAAAATGAATGAACAAAAATAAGCAGATTATGAGCCAGTGTCAACCAGGCACAAGTCATCAACATCATCAAAATTTTAGTTAGACTGGAAAGCCAAGACCATTTTAGGCAAGGCAACCTACCTCTAGAGAACAAATCTATAGACCAAGGTATTGCTCTCCATAATCTGCACAAAATCCATAGTAAGCACCTAAACAAGGCCCACGATCAGAGAAACATTAAGGATCATCACAACCCGACATGTTGGTTAGGAGCAATAGTCCTATACAAATTGGGGGGGGGGGGGGGGGGGGGGGGGGAGATTTTTTATGCTAAGACCAGTTTTGAGATCAGTCTCCTACTTATGAAAACTTTTTTTTTTCGAAACATCATAGGACCACCAAAAAGGCCAACAAATCATAAACCGGAAACATTTGTGATTTTACTACTTTCTAAGAAATTTAGGTACCAAGATCACATAATTATTTTATGTATATGTAATAATCTCATCAAATAACCTTATATAAGAGCCAGAGTTCTTCTTGTCCCACCCAGATTAGAACTTACCCAACTAGTCATAATCCAGATTTAGACAAGCCACATAGAGAGCATAGGTAGACCATTTTTTGACTACAAGGCCGACCATAATTTATGATTCAAAAACATGTAAAGAAACTTGGGAAGAGGAAGCTTCCCCATTGTCCAAGATAAAAAATAGAGCTTGCAGTAAACACCTCATAGAAAATCCTCAAACCAAGGTACTTGACTCACTCTACTCCTTAGAATTTCTTCAATCGTGCTTTTCTTACAACTATTTCATTGATTGACAACCAAAAAATAGAGATCTCAAGGCTAAGTGAGGGACGACCCTCACCTTTTAGTAGAAAGTCCAATGTCTGAGCTAGAAGAAATCGGTAGAGCCCTTCAAAAATAGTACAAATTCAGCCCTTGATTCCAAGCAAGAATTAACCACGGTAACAAAAGTGTACATGTTAAGGTAGTGCACTAGAATACAATAAACAACAAGGGGGACATCCATATAAGTAGGGTAGCATAGGAGGAGACAGACATGTCATTAAGGTGTTGAGTGATTACCAATGAGGAGTACAATCCCAAAGTCCAAGGAATGCCATTGAATATAGAGATCCCTTCAAGCCGCATTAAGTGAGATGGGGGAAGAGCCAATGTCTTAGCAAAGCACCATACCATACATATTTGCAAAACTAAGATGATATCACCTTTAACGGAGGACTGAGTTGATAACCAGACTTGGCACAATAGCAGTGGAGCAATTACATTGGATGTAGGGATGTGATTGTGGTGGAGAGTAGCAAATTGAAAGTAGAATTGCAGAGACTCAATATGGGGCGTGAAAGTAGTAGTGTCATCAAAGTCGGATGTGAGCTACCAAGAGGGTAGAGGTGAATAAAACACAAGTGGACAGTCTCACCATCACAAAAGCTCTCCTAAAAGTTTAGCACAAACAATAGACTAGGAGGCCACACAAAGTGGGGTCAAACCACACCAAGCACTCCTCATTCGCGTTAGTATGGCAAGTGAGTAGGAGGTTTTTGGTCCTATGACTTGGCTGGTTTTAGGAAAAAGGAGCTACCATTTATACATCCTCATGTTAGATTTCGTATCTAACATTGAAGTCTTTTGTTTTAGGTAAAGACTATGAAAGGCATCCACACTAGTTTTTATTGGCTCATAAAGCCCTAAAACTCCTACTGGGGTATAATGTTCTTAGAAACATTGTTGGATACACTTTAAATAGCAATTATCACTTTGATATGTCTCATAAGCATGAATCATGCTATACTATCTTTCTTTTTTTTTGTACAACAACTCGCTTGACTTTAGACTTGATTTTTTATCTCACCAACTTGATGAAGCAATAGGCCCATGCTCAATGAGCTTATTTCTTTAACATTGACTATGGTGCCTCATAATGGGTGGGCGTGCGCGCGCGCGCACACACACTAATGCTACTTGGCACCACCCTTATCTCACCATTCAGCTACCTTCAAATTCATTACTCTTATCCACCATCTCCTACATGAGTGGTTAGCCCCATCACACTTTGCAATACTTCAATCTCTGGTGGATCTAATGGGGAGGCTATCTACCTTCAAACAGATACTTGTGCTACTTAAATGGCCCTCATCCTTTGGCTTTGATACTATCTCTCCCACCTATTTTGGGTCTACAAATCAGTTTTCTCTCTCGGTTGAACTTACCTACTTACCCTTCAAAAAGTATTTTCCTATCTATATTCTTGGGTCTTTTTCCCTCTGCATAAAAATATATCTCCTTAATGCTTTACACATTTAAACCCCTATATGGTGCCTATCCATTGTGAATAGGAATCCCTCTGTAAAGTCACTGCCCAAACCACTTAAGACATGTCAACCAAAACGGAATTACCGATAGTGGGCATGTCAGAGACCAAAGACAATATAGTAACCCAAAGCCATCATCTCGACCAGCCTGATTGCCTAGGAAGGCCTTGTGTTTAGGATGTGTGTGTTTTACTGAATTAAGATAATGCTTATACACAAAAGAATATATTCTTCAAAATACTACTGGCCTTGGACATTAAGAAGGTAATTTGCACGAAAATGATTCTGTATTCCACTCACTTTTAAACATCATGTCAAAATGCAACAACATTCCAATAACCCTATACATCATGACTAAAGAAACTTAAAAGGATGAAATAAGCCTTCATCTCCAAGGTCATTTACCTAAACCTCTTTAAGCAAAGATATAATTCTTACTTGAATCCAAATAAACAAGCCAACACATTCGTTAGCATTGGATACGCTTACACATGTCAAAGAACCCATCATTTCTGATCCTTATTCTACTTATAAAAATTTAGACAACAACTACTGTCCTACTAGGTCTCCCCAATCTCGGAAAAATAAACACACTTTCAAAACATCTTAAAGTGCGTAAGTGAAGGGTAAGTTTAGGAAATGCAAAGACACATGAAGGTGGAAAGTCAAAAGACTTTTTGTGTCCATATAAAGAGGTGGTCTACTTCACATTGGTACATTTGTATTTCTTTTATCCTTTATTTTCCTTTTAGCATTTCCTTCTCTCTAAAGTGTCATTGCACTATGTACTTGCACTACGTAGGTAGTGCATTTTTTAAAAAAAAAGCCATTAGGAATACGTTAAATGAAAGAGTTTATTTTGTATTCTTGAGATAAGCTTCTTTACCCATCATCCAGAGTAATGCAAGTGAATTTTTATAAGTTTTATTTTGACTCTTGATTATCATCAAAAGACCATCACGCCTTTCGATGGAGATGGCACTAAGTGTTAAAAGAATTTCCAAGAAGTGTAGTCAGTTTTCTTTATTTGATCCCATCCTTAAGCTTTAGAAAACCATCCCATGAAGCTTAGGACATTAACGGTATAGCAAATGTTCTCCAAAGAAGCTTGGATCTTCTTACTGTACCCATCAATCACCATAGAAACCAAGTAACTAACTAACCTCAAAAAAGTAGTGACAAGAAATTCCATAAAGATAACAAATACCCTTGGTACAGCAATACTAAAAAAATACCATTTTTAGCCTATTGCTAAACACCCAACCAATCATTCAAATAAGTTCATAAGGTATTAGTTTAGCCTCAAAAAAGGTTATAATTCTTAGCATGCTGGAGAGAGATAACTCTATGTAAAATTGCAATATAAGTTATGCAGAAGCTCCAAACTATTTGCATGACATAAGGGAGAAGCACCTAGGCACCCAAAAATGCAAGCAATGAAGGTAAGAGCCACCGGCATTTAGAACGGGTGAAGGTGTTGTATAGTAACAAGGAGACAATCTACTATGATCGCAATCATATAAGAAGCCATAGGGGCAGCAAATGCAATCTAATTAGTATAGATCCAAAAGCTCATTTTTTTCAAATCATTATTGAAGTAAAGAGGAGTCCAAAAAATCGAGCCAATAACCATACCATATTCACATTTCAACCTTAAGAGGTAAAAATGAAAGAACTCAAATTGTAATATGTTAGTTTAAGAGCCAAATGCCAACATAATGCAAACCAATCAATGAGAATTTCCTACCTGAGCCAAATCATCCCAGATGAGCAAAATCTTATGCTGATCATATTAGATCACATACTCGAGCAATGCTAGCATAGGAAACAATAGAATAAGTTCATGCCAAAAAGCTAGCATCAAAAAAGTAGTGTCATCAAGAAACCTGAGTATAATAGCATGAAAGTAATATTAGTTATTTTACTATTTACAAGATTCAGGATTCTGTACATCAATATAATGTACTATCCTAGGAGCAAGCCTGAGTCTACCAACACTTTAAGAGCAATGCACAACAAAAAATTTTATATTAGTGCTTAGTCCCCAACCGGTTAAATAGAGATCCTCAATATCATTTGGTGTTGCAACAAAAAGCCTGAACACATGACCAGTAACTAGTCAATAGGAAAATCAAGAAAAATAAGAGCAAGTAAGAGCCAAAGGATAATGCACTGTCATAAATAGGGATCATTTGTCTAAGTCACATTTCCAAAAATAACTCAAAACAATCAGAGTGCCAAGACATTCCCAAGCCCAATGAATACCTTTGTAAATCAATACCAATAGAAGAAACACTTTTTAGAGCCTGGTAGTGAGATCAAGGAAAGCAAAATTAGTAGAGGTACCATAAGCTTGGAGAAAACATCTTCCACTTAGAGATTCAAATGTAGATTAGAAGATTGTATCAGAATATGGTAAACAAACCAGAAGGCAACTAAACCCAAAAGGGCATCCAATCAGATGGAACACTACAAATGCGAATAATCAAAACCATTTCTTGGCTCAAACCATAAGAGGTAAAAGGCAAGGATTCTCCATAATACATTAGTCTATGAGCCAAAACTCTTAGAGCCAACATAAAGCACATCATTCATGATGAGTAATGCAAACCTCAGCTAGATCATTCCCGGTGAGCACAACCTTAGGTAGACCATATCAGAGCAAATGCTCAGGCAAAGCCAGAAAAAAGAAGTCTGACAAATAGTCATGAGAAAGCCTAGCATCAAAAACTTTTAAGATCAGTAAAGCAGATCAAAGTCAAAAAGTTAGGAAGGTCATCATCCAACAAGTGACAGACACATTTCAATCCTAGCCAAAAAAGATCATAAAAATCAATCACCAGTTAGGAATGAGAAGCCAGACAGTAGTTGAAGCCCTAGCTCTCAGTTTTTTATAAAAAAATTCAAAGTGCTTAGCACTGAAACCAAAAGCACAAACAGGTGTTAAAAAACCCCATTTCAAAAGCTAGTCAAATACAACTACTCCTAGAAAAATAGCAAGATCATAGCCAATTGGTGACGTAAAGATAAAGCACCCATGTAGGTCTAGAGAGCTTGACAAGCATAGTATATGAATCAAAGTCGTTCTACAAAGGTCTATATCAAGTACTTTAAGAGCATATGAGCATATCATCATAAATTGCAGAACAATAATCAAACTTTGTGGAGTGGTGGACATCAAAGAAGGAGCAAATGAATTAATAAAAGTAATCCAAATTATGAGCCAGTGTCAATCAGGCACAAATCATCAACATCATCCCACTTTTAATTAGATTGAAAAGTCAGGACTATTTTAGATAAGGTAATCCACCTCTAGTGAACAAAGCTATCAATTAAGGTATTGCTCTCCATAACCTGCACAAAAACCACAACAAGCACCTAAACAAGGCCCAAAATTAGAGAAACATAAAGGATCGTCACAACCTGACATGTCGGTAGGAGTAATAGTCCTATACAAGTGGGGCCGAGAGAGATTTTTTATGCTAAATGCAGATCTGAGATCAGTCTCCTAGTTATCAAAAGCAATTTTCTCAGAAACATAAAATGTAGGACCAAAAAGGCCAACAAACCCATAAACCTTCAAAGTTGCCATGTCAAGCTCAATAATGAGCATAGTCTAGGTGAGGAAACATTGATGGTTCTACTACTTTTTGAGAAATCCAAGTACCAAGATCACATAAGTCAAGGTTCTTCTTATCCCACCCAGATTAGAACTTACCAAGTAGTCATAATCCAAATTTAGCCATTTGCCAAAAACAAAGAGAACAAAACTTTTAAGAGGAGAAAATTGAGATATCTATGCCCAGATGCTCGAAAGAAGATGAATGCATAGTGAGCTTTATATCCTTCCACCAACTTCTTGCCTCCAAGAATCTTTTTTACAAAATCGACATTAAGCTGCTTGCAGTATGTGAGATGTCTCCATGCCTAAGAACAGCAAATGATACTTTAATATTACCAAGGTAACATCACCTAACTCGGATGCACATTAACCACATGAATCCACAAAATATACTAAACAGTCACTTTCTCAAAAATTGTGTTCATACATTTTTTATAACAAACACCTCGTTTCTCTAATTGGTTTTACTAAAGAACGATGCATATTCATTTTCTTATAGCTTTTATATTTTATATCCTCATGCTTTTTGAAACAATCCTTGTGTACTAGTGCTTAGAAAGACCTTAGGTTTAGTCTAGTCCTACTTACATACTTTGGGACCTATTTATAAATGGCATTGTACTAGGTAGGAAAACCTACAAAATAGAGGAATTGTACTGCATTTATCTCTAGAATTCTAAAGAACTTTCCAAGTTCTCAAAAACAATTTTCTTGAGGCACTGCGTGCACTGGTAAGATTGTCACACTTATGGACATGGAAATTATTTCATTTCTCCTCTTATGTCCATGACCTCTTCAAGTCCCCTTGCCTTCTCTTCCCCCTCTATTTGACTATTGTGTAAGTCATGAGAGGTATAAGTGTATATTATCGCTCCTCTGAGTATTTTCAGGTCACTTTGGCTCCAAAAGATTAAACGAAGACCACCTTTATCCTCTGTTGCCACTAGGACGTTCACCTCTTGAAGCTACACTCATAACTTGACAATTCAAAAGGATACCACACCGTCCTCAAACGAAATTGGAAAGCTGTGTTGGAATAACAAGGCACCGAAGGGCAACCAGATTTTTGAATCTTTGATCACTACTAAGTAGTAGCCCTGAATGGTAGTGAAAGACCATAGATGCAATCCCTCAATGGAGTCCTAGAGGCACATTGCTTGATGATCCCATGAATGAGCCTCAAACAAAGTGAGCACATTCTACATAGGTCCATATTGGTCTTTCTTGCAAAAGAGTAGCACATTCGAGTACAGGTTATTCACAAGGAAGGTTAAGGTCTCGATCATACAAGCATGAGTTGAGATGAACAGGCCCACATACCACTGGCAGCCTGTGGATAGTTGATAATCACTCTCTATTTTTCAGATTGTTAGGACTATGCTCTGTGGGGTCGGTGGGCTTTGCAGTAGGTGATGCGACAGGGGTGTATGAGGCTGAGAGGTGGCCAATCGAGGACAGTATGCAGCAACTTTGCAAAGTTCAAGTGCCCACAGTACAAAAACACATTGGCAGTATGCTCTTGACAATGTGAACAATGGTGCCTACTTGATATAAATGCAAATTCTATGAAGCTTCTGGCCCATGTATGAAGTATGTTTTGGAGAGTAATCGACATTATTCTTCAACACATTAACGACCTCATTTCAGGATGTCATTGTGACACGCATGATCTCTCATCCTGACACAAAGGGCACATCCTATTCAAATGCTTTGTGTGCTTGTCCTTCAATGAAGATTTCTCACACTTGCAGAACAACTCCTTCAGTGGCATTCGTTGGTCGCTCATATCACTTGTAAGATGAATGCCACATTATTGTCTCTGCCAAATTCTGCAAACCAAGATGCTTATGCCAAAAATCAATTGGTGCCATATCAACAAGAGTTCCACGGTGCAGTGAGGAACAGATCATACACCGTCCTCATCAGAAAAGTTGAGCAATGAACTAAAGCCAATTCCTCATTATGGAGTCTGGACACAAAACTCTCTCATAAGTGAATCAAAAGAATGATTTGCTTTTGTATTCAAAGGATGTTTAAAATTGATTCCACGACGCAGAGCATTAAAAAATAAAAAGTGATCATACAAAAGGGATATGCGAGAACATAGATTCACCCTTGTAGACTGTTCATCTACTGTCCTTTAGCGGTCTCTCTCAAAACTCAAAGACGCGAACTGTGTGATCGTCCGAGCTCGACAGAATGAACGCCTCACCCCTGCCCAGGAAAAGAGACTAATGAGCATTAAGCAGCAAGGAAAACCTCAATAATGAGCCAAAAAATTTGAAACTTACTGTGACAAAGCAAGATCCAAAACAGAATCTTCATGACCACGGTATACTCTCTCACATGTTCCCGTCCGGCTGTCCCACAATCGAGCCTTTCCATCAAGGCATCCAGTCAGGATTGAATTGGATGTTTGAGACCATAACAGCTTCACTACACCTTCCTGGCACATCACAAAGACTTCAGCTAGCTATCCAACTTCTAAATACCTCGACAACCAGAAACTCAAACTACCTCGTGCTGACAACTACTTCGTTGAGTAGATGTATGCACATCCCATATTTGAAGGAACCCATCCATTCCACCCGAGGCTGCTAGAGGAACACTGAACAAAAACGAACATGATAACCGTTGTTACACCTGATAAGCCCACTTTTACAACTATGCCTCAAAAATGGGACTGCGGCAATGAGCAAAGTGGGCACAAAAAAAGATCTCAAATGAGGAATGCAACATCCACTCCTTCAACCAGACTACAGGGATGCATTCACAAACAGATACACAACAGATGGATAAACGATCTTCTCTCAACAACATTATACGTCCAACATAGGGATTCGCAATGTGACTGCTGTTTTTCCCTTTGCTTTTTGCACCAACCTTTGATACACAACAGTCACTGCTGAATGCAGAGAGCAGAATGAACTCATGAAGCTTTCTCAAATAAGCATTGAAATTCCAACACTCTTTTCACGAAGAACTAGTCCAAGAACTTGATAGCACAAGAGGGTACATAACTCATGCTCAATGTTTTGGCTACAAAAACTCAATTTAAATGTGTAGGGTATTTGAAATTGAAGAAGTTTCGAGTTAAGAGTCTCCTATTTAGGCTATGGCCAAGATTAAAAGGTACTTTCCATCATCAGAAAAAGCCTGCTTAAAAGCAACTCATTGATGTGTAAGCCCCCCCCCCCAAAAAAAAAGAAAAAGAGAAAAGCCTAACAGCTGGCCCTTAAAGCCAGCAAGCAGGGCATGCTATAACATGCAGAAGGCCCCTGCACGCTGTTTGCAAAAGACTGATGAAGGCCTGCAACACCACTCGAGGCTGCTAGGAACAAAGAAAGAAGGTATAGAAAAAATGTTAAGAAAGGCGTTGGGAAATGGTATAAAAAAAGGGCGTGTGAAAACAAGACATACAAGAAGTTCAATGTCTGGAATTTTAGATGAAGTAAACTCATAAATTTACTAGGGTTCAATACAAATCAATAGCCTGCAAACCTCCTATCTTAGAAATGTCCTAAGATTCGAGAAACTCCTTTCAACTTTTGTAAGGAGCATGTCCAAAGGGACCTCATGCTAAAACAAAATCTCTCCATGACAAACTCAGCTCTACCTTGAGAAGCAAGTTTGAGGGTGCAAGAGAAACAAAAGCATTAGCAACACGGATAGCATTCGTACCTATTTGCAAATCCGACACATTCGATCGATTTTGAATGTCCGTTGAGAGATGCCACAACCTAGAAGACTGACATACATTATCAAGGATCTAAGGCTGATCATGAATCTCTGTTTGAACTTAGTGAAGCACCAACAAATTACCTTTGCTGTACGAATATTAACAATCTGGACACTTGAATCAAGAGAACCCGAAATAACGACACTGGAATCCATGCCAATGTCCAGGCAAGTGAGTCCTTCAGTGTGATAAGGATGCCCTGTAAAATAGGGACTTTAACATACAGACAAAATATACACATAGCCACAGAATATGTAACCATTCGTCAGAACCAGATCAAGAGTCACACTGAAGTGGCTAATCATAGAAGCAGCATTAACCAATGGGCCTCAGGCAAATCAGATTATCACTTGCAGACAAGTGCAGTTTTGTTACCTTGAACAATGTGGACAGTGTCACCTGACTTGGGATTCCAAACCCTCAAAGCAGCATCTGCAGAGCCTGTGCAAACAGCCTTACCTGCCACAACATTATCCTTTCAATACAGGGCAATATAAAGCTTTAACATGCTAATCAATCCAGCAGATAAGTGGGAAGCTTTCCTCCTGGACAATAGTCAATGTGCACCACCCCTTCATTATAGCAACTTTCCACCTTGCTTCACTGTCAAGAGTCCAATTCTTTGAAGGCCTGCTTTACTGAACGACCTGAAGCATGCCCCATACTCATCTATATTGAAAGTCCTATACTTTCTCAGTGCTTGGCAATCATCTAGCCCACTGGAATCCTTCTCACAAATGAACATGAACTGTTGAATCTGATTAAGGGACACAATATGCACAAGGGGAAATGTGAACTACTGGCTATCTATGAGTTTCATCCTTTGTATTTTTGCCATGCAAAATTCCTCATAGACTGTCTTGATTTTGCCGAATCCATGTCTGCATGGTAATTTGTCAAATCTGAGCCTACTTTCAGCATTTATGCCTATCTGGCACTTCCACAAACAGACATACGTAAACAACAAAATCCTGCAAGGCTTTGAAAGCGTTTTGCCTCTCCGGATAATCAGCCATCTCTGATGTGTGTCAAAACTAGAAGTGGTTAACCCACACATGCACAAATCCAGTCAAGCATACACAACTCATTTCAATAGAGATGGCTAAGCTTTGTTCCAGACCATATCGTCAACATTGGCATCTCAAACTTGATGGGTATGGATGTAGAGAATGTAGTCAGAACATGCCCTCACCATCTGGCGTAAAGTTGCCACATGTGACACTTCCATTGTGCCCAGCAAAAACACTGAGACATGTTCCAGTGTCAGCATTCCACATCCAACTCGTAAAGTCCTCTGAGCCTGCTAACACAACATGCCCTCTGGGATGCCATTTGACCCACTATCCAGTACAAGAAACAGAAAAACAGAGTCATTGTCATGGATAAAATACTGAAGCTGCATTTTACAACTTCAAAACAAATTTATAAAACTAAATCACACAGAGTGACACTAAATCACTGCATTTCACTCAGAAAATCAAAGAACTTGATCATACTAATCCTACAACAACTAAACTCAGGAAGGACCTCCACAAAAAATTAGCTATCTACTAAGGTAGAAACCCGGATCTTACTTCATGTTCACACAAAATTATAAAATACAAATACCAAAGGGAGAAACAACTACGAACAGATCAAACTCCATGTTAGCAGCTATAGCAACTAAGTTCTTGCATTTAAAAAATTCGCATTCACAGAAAAATACCTTTATAAGGTCAGAAAATTCTGAAATCACAAAAGAAAGGCACACAAGAAAACGGATAAAGAAGAAAATCTAGATCACCTTGTTTGTTTTTGAACCAAAAAAAAACCACTATTTACTTGAAAATGTTTTTAATTTACTTGACATAACACTTTGAAACTAGCACTCAACTTCAAGACAGCGCAAAGACTTACTTTAGATAATCAAAGACAGCGCAGAGACTTACTTTTAGAATCTAGACTCCACACGACAATCCTAATGTAAGCTAAAGACAAATATTAGAATCTACTACGCAACAACCTAGAAGAGGCAAAACAAGAAGAATAAGATCGTCACCTTGCCTGAATGTAACAGTCTTGGACACCCAAGCAAGAAATCAATAGCCACACAAGAGAGAAACTGCAACAAATGAACATGAGAGAGAGAGAGAGAGAGAGAGAGAGAGAGAGAGAGACCTTCTGGTCTCTCTGTCCTTGGCACCTCATTCTTGATCTAGGGAATTCTCTGATCTACTAGCTAATTCCCGTTCCTTTCTTTCCTTGTGCCCTGGGACCTGTGGGTAGCTTCGCTAGCCTCCCTTGTCCATTGGCACGTCAGTCTCAATCATCGGAACCCTAAGACGCACTATCATCTGATCCCCTTTCTTCTCCAAAGTCCTCTGAGAACTTGCATCTAGTTCCTTTAGTTCAAGGGAACCCTCGAATGTGCTATCATCTGATTCTCTTATTGCTCTAGAATCCTGTGATGAGCGGTTCCCGTGATTCATTCTCTTCACCGGCAGACTCTTGCCTTGTTGAGGTGGATACTATCCTGTCCACAAGATAAGTCAATAATCCGGCATGCATTCCACATCGTATGTCCCATAAGTCTCTTAATAGAGTCAGATTTCTGGTTTAGACAATACTGTTTTGGCAAACGACAACAAAACCGCTCAATCTGGTCTCTCAAAGTAATCTTCCGAAATGAAGACACTGGCAAATAAGTACCCCAAAACCTCTGGCAGTAGTCATCCAATGTATCTTTCTTAGTCATCTCGTGTGATGCCAAGCCGTGATGACATCTCTTTCATATTCGTCTAATATCCAAATTTTCTTGAATTTTAACCACGCCGCAGGTGCTTCTCTGCGTAACAACAAAGTTGAACTCCTTGGTCTTCTTGCTCATCTGCCTCACTCTCAGAAGAGGATGAGTTCTCCTCTCCCAAATTGCTAGATGGCCTTCCATGCCTTCTAGACTTTTTCAAAAATCTGCTTTTTTTGCTTTTTCTCCGCTTCTTCCGCCTTTTCTCATCCTCTCTGGAACTAGAGGACGACGTACTGTTGAAATTCTCTAAAGACGAAGAAAATCTGAGTCATCCTCGAAACGAGCACGCTTCTTGGATTTGCTTGCCACCTCGAAACTCGACTTCTCGCCCAAATAGCCGGGGAAATCCACCGAATTCCTTTTCTTCCGAGAGTGCTTTAAGCCTTTTATTTTTTGGTTCATCTTATTTTCAAGAGCTCTTTCTGCGAGTACAACTTCCACTTTTTTGCACTCGTCTGTCCTTTCAGCTTTCTCCCCGACCTGAGAGGAGAATTAATGGCCTCGAGTGAATCTCATCAATCAGGTAATTCTTCAGGTGTTTCACAAATCTCCGGTCTCTAGAGTACTTCCATCAATCTTTTCACACACGTATCAACCTATAGTTGATGTTTCTACTCCGCTCTAGCAAACTTGCTTGCCAAAAATTTACCCACATTCTTTTCTTCAGTTCTCGTTCCGAATTTCAACTTTTCTTTGCCTTCCCACCGAGACATTCTCTCTCTCGGATTCTCCGCAAGAACCCATGTGTACTCTTGGGTTCTTTATGGCTTATGTCCCTTAAGACAAAGCGATGAAAATGGGAGCGCGCCCGATACGGGATGGACGAAGGGTGGGAGTGGCTAATAAATCCGGGATCGGGACACGAATATTCTTTAATTGTCAGGTGCATCGGAAGAGAGTAAGGATTTTGCTTGGATCTAGTACTCCGCACACAAACACAAGGGACACTTTACTTCACTTGAAAGAACTGAACTGAACTGAAAGAATGTGAGGGACAAGAGAGAATAAAGAGACGACACAGGAATGTCGGGTTCTAACCCTCAAGGGCCCCCTTGCTCTGTTGCTAGAGCAAGTACTTTCTTTATTCTTGCACAATGTCGATACAATGATTGAATACTGAGATAATGATGCTGATGGGTACTGATGCTGTGATACTCGATGACAACTATGTCGACGACTGTGACGATGACGACGAGATGTCATCATCAAGTCCGAGATCTGCTACGATGGCAATGAAGGTGTCATCGTCAAGATAGGGATCTGCACAAAATACAGGTTTTGCAAATGATATATTAAGGTGCGGGAACACTTTTGCTAAGTCCCCACTACCTGAAAACACTGAAATTGTCAAAAAACAAGTTCCAAAAACAGGTGTTTTTAGCAAATTTCAGATTTACGCAGGTTTTTGCAAGTGTTTTTATGATGCGACTACATTGGGGAAAGTGCAAATTGATGCAATCTACGCATGTTTGACAAAGTTTGGCTATGTATGACCATTTGTGGCTCAATTTCATGCAATTTGATGCTACAAATTGGGGCTTTTGCTCTTACATGCTTCTAAAGGCTGTGTATTAGTCTTATGTATGTTCAGTGAGGCTAAAAACAACTAAATTTGTTGTTTTCGAGCACAAATTCGCTCGCTGAAATTTCCTACACATAAATTTCAAAAATTGTTTTTTTTGCCCAAATCCACCTATTTTGCCCCAAATTGCTCATGTGACCATTTGGAGCTATAGTGCACACCTCTGTGAGGCTATACTCTGGTTTTTGCGCATTTTGCCCAAAAATTCAGCATATTAGCCCTCCTTTTTCGTGCAACTATGGCCTCATCTTCTTCGGATGTGAAGAATCTCTTCGAGATTAAGAGGTTCGATGGAACAGGTTTTGACCTTTGGAAAGACAGGATCCAAGGAATCCTATTTCTTAAGGATTGTGAAGGGGCACTTGAACAGG
Organism: Adiantum capillus-veneris; assembly: GCF_014529385.1. NCBI lineage: Eukaryota > Viridiplantae > Streptophyta > Polypodiopsida > Polypodiales > Pteridaceae > Adiantum > Adiantum capillus-veneris. The sequence continues at coordinate 61,258,959 of NC_140949.1, read as the reverse complement.
TAAAGCCACAGAATATGACGGATGAAGCATGGGTTGGTCTGAACAGGAAGGTTGTTATATACACTAAAATGGCCATGACCGATGAGACAGTCATTGATGTGAAAGGTCTCACAAGTGCTTTTGATGTGTGGGAGAAGTTAAAGGGAATGTATGAGAATACAACGCCTGTCAACCAAGTGCATTTGATGCGAAAACTTGTTGGCATGCAACTAGATGAGTCCAAGAGCGCTACAGAGTACTTGTCGTTGTTCGTAGGTACTTTGTCGCAATTACAAAATTCAAGCTTGCCCCCTTTTGATGATAAGCTGAAAGCTATCTTCTTGTTTATGACCTTAACTGAGTCATGGGAAACATTGGTGGTTTCATTGTCTAATAACCCCAATTTGACCTTTGATGGTGTTAGAGGTTCTATCTTGAATAAGGAAATCAGGAGGAAAACAAGTGGAGAGGGAGGCAGCTCTGCCAACATGGTTAGAGGCAGGACAGAAAAGAAGAATGCCTATGCACAAATGAGTAAGAGTAAGAGTAAGGAAAGGAGAAATGCCAGCAAAGGCAAAGGTGATGTGACTTGCTATCAGTGTGGCAGGAAAGGTCACAAGAAACCTGATTGCAGGTACTACAAAGCCGAGTTAGAACGGAAAAAGAATGGCGGAGACAAAAAGAAAGAGAAGAAGGAAGTCAAGACAGATGCACAGGATAGCTCAAAGGGCAAAGAGAAGTCCAATGTAGCTTCTAGTGTTGTGATTGAGGAGCTGTCAGATGTAGAGGACATCTTGTGTGCCACTTTGTCAGATAATGATGCTTATGACATTGATGCCTCTCTTAATGTTCATTCACAGGACATGCAGATCACCAAGAGTTATCTTATTGATGCTTTGTTGACTGTCAATGATGCATTATCCCAGACTTGGATTGTTGATTCAGGTGCTTCATTTCATGTGACTCCTATCAAGGAGTGTTTCTCTACTTTTAATGCAGGCAAGCATGGCCATGTATACCTTGGAAACAATCATGCATGTTCCATTGAGGGTATTGGCACTGTGCATCTCTCCATAGATGGCACAAATGAGCTTGTCTTGCATGATGTTAGATATGTGTCGGGAATCAAGAAGAGTCTGCTTTCTGTTGGTCAGATGGATATGCATGGTTACAACATCTTGTCTGAGAGAGGATTATGGAAAATGACTAAAGGCTCAAGGTTGATTGTAAAGGGCACAAAGAAAGGGACACTTTACTGCATGCATGGAAAGACCGTGTTGGGCAAGTTTATTGCATTGGCTGAAATTAACTCTCACATGGAGTTGTGGCACAAGAGGCTTGGCCATATGAGCCAAAAGGGTCTTTCTAAGCTTTGTACTTTGAACAAGCTTGATGCTAAAGGCACAAAGCTTGACTTTTGTAATGAGTGTCAATATGGCAAGCAAGTAAAGCGTTCTTATTACTCTGGTGTCTCTCGTAAATCTTGTGTGCTTGATCTTTTACATTCTGATGTATGTAGCATGCCTACTAAGTCTATGGGAGGTGCATGCTATTTTGTCTCCTTTGTTGATGATCATTCTAGAAAAATTTGGGTTTATTTGCTTAAATCTAAGGATGAAGCCTTTGCTGCGTTTAAGAGATTTCATGCATTTGTGACCACCCAAACAGGTAGAAAGCTAAAATGCTTGCGTACGGACAATGGGGGGGAGTTCACAAGTGCTGAATTTAACAAATTTTGTGAAAATTTGGACATTAAGAGGGAGCTTACTGTGCCATACAGCCCCTCTTCTAATGGTGTGGCTGAAAGATTCAATAGGACACTTTGTGAGAGGGTGAGATGCATGCTCTCCACAGCTAATCTCTCTCATGGATTTTGGGGAGAAGCTTTGAAAACTGCAGTATGCAATCGATCCCCTCACATGTCTTTGAAAGGTGACATCCCTGAAGAGGTTTGGTCTGGCAAGCCTGCTTCATATGATCACTTACGCATTTTTGGTTGCGAGGCTTTTGTGCATGTCAGACCCGAGTTGAGGAGTAAACTACATGCCAAATCCATTAAAGGCCTTTTCATGGGATATGGTGAAGAAGGCGAAATGGGTTACAGGATTTGGTTACCTCAGCTCAAAAGGGTTGTACGCAACCAAGATGTTGTTTTTAATGAGGCAAGGCTGCTTCAAAACAATTGTGCCTCAAAGCATGACCATAAAAGGGTCAAATTTCAGCATGACCAGCCACCTGTTAAGCCTATTTTTGACTCTCAGGATGCACCACATATGGCTGAAAATGTAGATGATCCAGTGGTGTTTGAGCCAGATGATGTTGGACAGCAAATTGAGGCTCCTGAACGACATTTGCAGCCACGAAACACTGCTGAAAATGGTGCTGAAAATGATGTACAGCAGCCCATTGTTGATGATTTTATTATGCCACCTGATGTAGACCCATTACTGGATAATGTGGATCATTGGGTGAGGTGGTCTACTCATCCAAGACGGACTGTGAGTAGATATGATCCCTCTTTGCATTACATTATATTGACAGATGAGGGAGAGCCTCTTACGTATGAAGAGGCAAAGACATGTGAGTCAAGCAGTAAGTGGGAGCTTGCAATGCAAGAGGAAATGAAATCCTTGTATGCAAATGATACTTGGGATCTTGTGCCATTGCCTAAAGGGAGAAAGGCTCTTCCTAACAAATGGGTATACAAGATTAAGATTGTGGATGAAAAACCCAAGTACAAGGCAAGATTGGTTGCAAAAGGATATGCACAGAAAGAAGGAATTGATTTTCAAGAAATCTTTTCTCCCGTTGTAAAGCTTACAACTTTACGTGTCCTTTTTGCGCTCGTTGCGGTGCTTGATTTGGAATTGAATCAAATGGATGTAAAGACAGCGTTTTTGCATGGTGACATTGAAGAGGACATATACATAAAACAACCTGAAGGTTTTGTGTTCCTACACGTGAGGAACTTGTATGCAAATTGAAAAGGGCTCTTCTGTATGGTTTGAGACAATCATCACGACAGTGGTATAAGAAGTTTGACACTTTTATGCTGTCTCAAGGCTTTAAACGCAACCATGCAGATCATTGTTTGTATACGAAAAGGGATGAAGATGGTAGTCCCATCATACTTGTTCTCTATGTTGATGACATGTTGCTTGCCGCGAAACATAAGACTAGTCTTGATGCTCTGAAACGTAAGCTAAATTCAACATTTGCTATGAAGGATTTGGGTGATGCAGAGCATATTTTGGGCATGCATATTAAAAGAGATAGAATGCTGAAATTGCTGTTTTTATCTCAAGAAAGGTACATTGCAAAAGTACTTGACAGGTTTAATATGGCTGATGCTAAGCCTCTTGGAGTACCTTTATCTCCATACACTAAGCTTAGCAAAGCAAATTGCCCAAAGGATGAGGTGGCATTGAAAGCAATGAAGGGAATCCCTTATACATCAGCTTGTGGTTCTCTTATGTATGCTATGGTTGCCACTCGTTCCGACATTGCTTATGCAGTGGGAGTTGTTAGTCGATATGTCACAAAGTGATGATGTGGCGGACAGCAGAAACCCTAATTTCTGTCAAAAACCCTAAAATTCTTGCAAACCCTAAGTTTTGCCAAAAACCCTAATTTTTGAAAATCGCGGAGGCTAAAAAAAATAATAATGATGATGATGAGCGACGCGAATCTTGCTTTTTACTCTACGCAAGAGAAAGGAAGAGAATGCTTTTTTTAATTTTTTTTAAAAAAAGAAGAGCTTAAGAGAGAAGAGCTTTTGAGCTCTTATGCTTCTAACTGGAAAGCTTTTGGGGCTTTGCTTTTGGGCATCCCTTGTAACCTTTAAATTAGTGGTGAGGGCCTCACTTCTCAGAGCATCTCGACGCAAAGTCTGAGAGTGAAACCCTAGCCACACTCTTGTACTTTGATCTGATTAATATAAAAAGAAATACCGAAAGGGGCGCCAGTCTTTGGGGCCAACATCTCTAGGCACGGAACTCCGCTGGGCAAGTGCAAATCTATTGTGATCTGTGAATTGTTTTGAAGTGGTTATTTGGTGCTGTCGCGGTTGTTTCTTGACTTGGAGTGTCCAAGTCTGTTACAGTGGTATCAGAGCACGGCCGATTTCTCTTCTACGGGAAATCCGATCCCCAATTTTTTTTTTCCGCGGCACCTCGGGCTTCACGTAAGGATCAGTCAACTCCCTTTGCATCTGGAGATGCAGGTTGGGATCACAACGAAGATTCAGGCAGAGAGTATGGCCCGCCTTGGCCTACTCAGGCGGAGCAGCGAGAGATGGAGCGTCGCCAGTTGATCGGCGATGCAACGAAGATAATGCCCAATTTTGCGAAGGACCCAAAATTTTGCAAAATATATGAGCGAGACTTCTTTTCGGGAAGTGCATGAGCAGTGGCAAAAAACCACTACACCCACTCTCACGAAACCTTCTGCTCACAAGAAATATTCAGAGAAGGATTTAGAAGAGGTGGTTGATGCACGGATCGCCCCAGCTTCTTGACGCGCAAAAGAAAGCCAAAAAACACGACAAAAAGCAAAAGAAAAGCACCGACTTCCCGGGATATTTGGGTTGTCAGTCGACTTTGACAAGGCAAAGAAACAGAAGAAGCGTGTTCGATTTGAAGGAGTACCCAGTTCTTCTTCTTCCTCTTCTTCTACTGACAGTTCTTCTAGCTCTTCAAATTCGAGCGAAGAACACAGAAAAGGTAAAAAGCGAAGCAAGAAACAAAGCTTCGGAAAGGGCAAGAAAAAGGCAAAGAAGACTAAATCTCGCCCAGAGACTGACAGTTCTACTGAGGACTCGTCTACAGACAGCTCAAATTCTGATCATGGAAACTTTTATGCGAACAAGAAGAATTTTTACGAAGCCAACTAGTATGACTTTCTCGAAGATGAAAGCAAGAAAGTCCGAGAGTTCAAGGAAGGTGGCCAGTTTATACAGCAGTTTGACATCGCTTTCGCAGGAGGACGCTATTCAGAGCACTCCAAGATTCGGAGAGCTACCTCTTACCTTAAGGGGAATGCTCGTACTTGGTGGTCCACGCTTCTTTTAAACAAGAGTGCGCCAGTTAAATGGCTGAAATTTAAAAATCTTTTTATTTCTTCTTGGTTGACGCAAGAATATGAACGAGATATACGAGCTGCTTGGAACCATCTTCGGATGACCAAGAAAGATACAATCAATGCTTACTGTGAAAGATTCTAGAGCTCTTTTCTACCCGCCTCTTCATTCAAGAAGATCTCATTCAGAGAACAGATTGAGCGGTTTACCTTGGGTCTACCTACAGAGATCCGAGATCACTGCTTGGAACAGAAGTCAACTTCTATTCAAGAGTTGATGAGTCATGCGAAACGGGGCTTTGCCATTCACTCTAGCAGTCTCACCTACCCCACAAATGAGGCCATGACACAACGAGCCGAACAGACTTCTGGAAATGAAAGTAGAAAGAAAACGAGCAACCCAGAGAAAAAGGATACACGACCCAAGCTTACTCCTGAGGAGAGAGCTCGCTTCATTAGAGAAGGGAAGTGCTTTGGATGCGGGGAACATGGACAAATCTCCGCGAAGTGCCCTAAAAAGGCACAAAAAGAACATAATGATACGAACGACAACAGGCCTGAGAGTTCGAGAGCAGCTGAGGAACGTGGTTGAAAAGGCAGATAGAAAAGCAAAACTGGTACCACATGGCGTGGGACTTGCACCCAATCAAATGAATGAAAGTATAAACTTTGCCGCTTTTTGGGGCAAAGTGAAGGATCAGGAAGCTCTTTTGAAGGAGCCAAGGCCAACTTTTTTTCACTTGGAATTGGCGGCTCCATTTGGAATTACGCCCGACAGACTGATGCCACAAGTGGAGGTAGTTCGACAGGCACCCGGATGGGATGTTGCCATTAGACCGAGCATTGGCAAACTTCGTTTGCAATGACAGGGGTGTTTAGGGCACGCGAGTGACGTTCTACTCGGAATCCCTTGGTACCACCAGAACTACGCCGTGGTTGACTACCGGGCTAAGAAAGCGACTTTGATAAATGAAGGGCTTAGAGATTGTACTTGATGAACTTCAGTTTCTTACTCATTCTTTTGGGAGAGAACTGAACGATGGATAAAGGTTGAATATGTTTTGACATGATCAAAAGAACGCCAAGATTTTTCTCCACACTCATGCCGATTGCTTTTCAGAGGGCCTGAAGATCAAACCATTGATCTGATACCTGGAAGCACGTCACCGAACCGGCCACCTTACCGTGTGAGCCGAGTACAGATTGAAAAGATTATGAACCAAGTGAAAGACCTCTTGGAAAAGGGTCTGTTCGTACTACAGGCGGTTCATACGAAAGTTTGCAGAGGTTGCTTCCCCTTTGCATATCTTAACACAGAAAGCAGTCCCTTTCTCATCGGGATCCACAGAAGTGACTGCCTTTTAGACATTGAAAGAGAAATTGACTACGGGATTAGTTTTGACTTTGCCGGACTTGCAAAAGTCATTTGAAGTATATTGTGATGCTTATGGTCGTAGTCTGGGTACGGTCTTGATGCAAGAAGGCCATGTCATTGCTTACGAGAGCCGATTGTTCTCTAGGCCGGAGATGACAGCACAGATATATGAGAAAGAGCTTTTGGCAGTGATCCATGCTCTTACTCAATGGCGGAAGTACCTACTCGGAGCAGATTTTACTGTCTTTACAGACCATCAGAGTTTGCGCTACTTCTTGTCACAGAAGCAGCTTTCGAAAAAGCAGATGCGGTGGGCGAACATCTTGTCACAGTTTCACTTCCAGATTGTCCATGAGTAGGGACAGAAGAATGTGGTGGCAGATGCTTTGTCTCGGAAGCCGTTGGATCTGGCTATTTCCGCGATACATCATAGGAGCTTCGAGGATATGGTCGATCAGTATGCCACAGATACAGATTTTGCAGATATTTTCACACGGATACGGGATGGGGAGACAGTAGCCTGGATACTCCCTTCGGGAAGGCTACTTGATGAAAAAGACTATGTTGTGCGTTACACAGCCGTTGCGGAAAAAGGTTATGATAGAATGACACTGTCCACCTTTTACGGGTCACCGCGGCATTGCTACCACCATGAAGGGGTAGAGAGATACTTCTTTTCGCCGAGACTCAAAAAGGATGTGGAAGAGTTTGTGCGCAGTTGCTTAGTATGCCAGAAGGTCAATTTTGACAGGCATAAGGCACAGGGATTGTTAAAACCCATACCCACCCGCCCCTGGAAAAGTATTGAAATGGATTTCATTTTTGATCTCCCGAGAACATAGAATGATCACAATGATTTTCCGATTACATGGCACGTCTGAGACGATTGTCTCCGATAGAGACCCCAAATTTATGAGTTTGTTTTGGAAGGCAATTTGGGAGAATATTGGCACGCAGTTGGAGTTCTCGTCATCGTTCCACTTGCAGACTGACGGGCAATTTGAGATTGCCAATTCAGTCATTTTAGATTTATTGAAGTCTTCTATCTCGGATCAGAAGACTCAATGGAAAAAGAACTTACCTTTGGTGGAATTTGCCTACAATAACACGATACACTCTTCGATGGGGAAGACGCCATGTGAGATTGTTGAAAGTGTTGCGAAGGTTCCATCCTTCCTGAGCAGGAAGGATTAGATATTTGAAGCGGATGAATATTCGCGAGATTTGGATACGGCTTTTGCAAAGGTTCGCGAGACTTTGCACAAGTTTCAAGAACGACAAAAAAAGGCAGCGGATCACCATTGTCGCGACGTGAAATTGAAGGAGGATGATTGGGTGCTCTTACGTTTTGAGAAGGCACGCCTACGAAAGAAAAAGGGAAAAAGGAGGCTTTTTCCAAAGCTTAGTATGCGATACTACGGACCTTTCCAGATAACTGAAAAGATAAATGATGTCTCCTTCCGATTGAAACTGCCAGATACTTGGAGGATTCACACTGCATTGCATGTGAGTCTCTTGAAACCTGTTAAGGGTGATGTGCCTGATGATGGGGAGCCTGATGAGCAACCCGAAGTGGAAGAAAACGAGGAGATCCTCGTTCCTGAACAGATTTTGGCACATAGAGATACGAAGAAAGGTAAAGTCCGAAGGCGGTTCTTGGTTAAGTTCAAGAACTTTCCTGCATTTGATGCGAAGTGGATGGAGGAGGACCTAGCAGATACTCCTCGAATTGTGAAACTTTACCTCGATGTTTTGGTTTAGCATAGTCTACTCCAAACAGAACCCAGAATTCAGCTTGGCCGGAGATCTGGTGCAGTGGGATGCACAAGAGGGGAGTCACTCCGCTCCTTTGTCAACAGATGCATCGATTTTGATACTAAAGTCACTGATGTCTCTTTGAGCTTCAGGGATACTGAGAGCTGACAGTATTCTGCTGGATGACTTTATGGAATGAAATTCTTGATAATGATACTGATTTGTTCTTGACTTCTTTTGAGTGCAGGAACTGATAGACAAAATGACTGCATCATTTTGGTCTACTTGATCTCGAATAGACATGGTTGCAATAGGAGTTAGTCAATCGGACATCGATGAGGTCTCAATTGGACCTAGATGTGATTGCTAGCTACATTGCCGATAAATCATACTCTAAGATAAATCATACTCTAAGATCCGAATGAATGTTGAATGTCATGTGATGTCCTGTGATGTCTGGTGATGTCCTGTGATGTCGTGTGATGTGACTGTCGATTTTGTACATGTGCTAGATGTGTGTTCCTAGTACGTAGGTACTAACAGTGAAACCGGCCTGTTCAATCCAAAAAGGGCGGTAGACTTTACTTTAAACCTTGATTTAGCTTTCACCCATTATTAGTCGTCTATTTTACCTGTACTTTCAAGACACAACAAAGGGGAGAGGGATACAGGCTGCTAGATTGCACCTGTATGAGTAGACAGACACCAGATTGGCCCCTAACTTAGGCGCCCCTTTCGGTATTTCTTTATTGTTCAAAAGAGGGAATAAACGCTGTGGTTCCTACAAGCTGCCCCGCACAAACTCGGCTGAATTTCCTCTGTTCCAGCCCGATTTCGGCAGCATAACTGTACTAGAACCCTTCACGGTCAGTATTCCCACGCATTGACCGACTTTCCCGACGCATACGGGCACTTTGCAAAACCTGGCGAGAATCTGCAGCACGCTGAATTCTCTGTTTTCAGCCCTGAAAATGCGCCAGATCACCTGTACAGCGGTCCCCTTGCGTCCCCGAACCTCCTGGGGGTATTAGGGTCCGTTTAGGGCCAAAACCCTAAACCTGCAAAAATACACAGCAGGCTGTAATTCACTGTTTCGGGCTCCGTTTCGCGTGCCGGTCGCATCCCTAGCAAGTCCTCGAGCTCCCGCACCTGTAGGGCTACTTGCCCTTTGAATCGGACGAGATTTCTGGCGTGAAACCTCTCCGAATTCACCTGTACCTGCGGGGGGATTAGCCGCTAGCTAATCCAGTACCTGTGCAAGAGGCTCTTGCCTCGGCAATCACGCATGAACCCACACAACTGTACATTGGTCAAATGAAGAGCCCACTAGAGGGGCATAACATACTGCCAAAGGGGAGAGAGAGGGCAGTGCGTAGCGTGCAGGGCATCACTCCTGGCACCGCACTGTGCATAAGAGGGAAAGCAAGCACTCCATAGCTCTTAACCTGTGACAGAGAGTTGCAAAATGAGCCTCCCAACTATAAATCACGTTTTTGCCTTCTCTATAAGTAGTAAACTGGCCTCAAAGTGCCAAGTGTCACTCATTTGTGCATTTTCCCGCTTTAGACCCTCGGGTCTAAAAATATCTCACCTGTAGCCTCTGTTGACTTGGCCACAGAGTAACAAAATGATCCCCATGTCAAACTGCACGTAATGACGCGAAGACATTTTCAGGTCCCAAAATAGCAGTTCCCTAAATTTTAGGAGATGCTGCCATTGTATCTTTCTAGGTCATCCGACCCTCTTTGTACACTGCGGCCACATCCAAAACTGAAATGTAGCCTCTGTAGCAAAGGATTCCACTTTGGCTAGTCAATGACCCCACTTGGCTAACCATAGTCCTTGTCCAACCTTAGTGCTCTCTTGCCCTCATGCCCGGACTCCCTCTGGACAGTTCCACACTAGCTATGCAATGCAGGGCAGTTAGATTTCCCGAGGGGTGTTTCCAAAAAGTGAAAGTAAATAGATAATAAGAAAGAAATCAACAAAAAGGATAGATAGTAGTCACACACTGGTGACATACCCCCCTCTTGAAATCTCAAACGTCCTCGTTTGCATCTATGTCGTACAAGCTCCTAGTCAACATTGATGTATTCAACACCTGTCGACACATGTACGACACATACATGCTCATTGTCAACCCTGGTGTATTCAACACCTCGTCGACTCATGTATTGCCTGCGTGTGAACCGTGTCCCAATGACATAGTGGTAGCTTCGCACTCTGCCATTGCTTTGAGTCACTAACTTTCCAATGACAAAATGGTAGTTGCACATTTTGCCACTGTCTTATAGTACACGTTGGATCCCGTAACACTTTCGAGCATACCCAAACCGACAGTTTAAGAATGCAGTTACACATGTACTCTTCAATAGAAGCAATCACTGTATCCTTGACAAACTGACAAGAAATACTCACTTCTATAGCACTAATCAAACTTTTGGACATTCCATAAGAGCAATTGCCAAACTGACAATCTGTACAGCTCTAACATTCATGTAACAGGTATTTGATTTGAGCTCACTTTAAATACCATGTACATCATTTGTTTCAGAAGCCATTGTCACACTGACAATCCATGTAGCTTTGAAACTCAAGGGGTCAAGGTAGGTTGCAAATCGAAGGCTTCCAGGTAAAGTGATAACACAGTTGGTGACTCTGCAAGTTCACCTTCTTCCATCCACTTAGCATCCATTGGTGGATAGTTTCTGAACTTTACCAAGTAACGCCTAGCAACCTTGCCTTTCACTTTCCTTTCTTTGTGTGCCAAAATCTGTTCAGGGACCAAGATCTCGTCAAGTTCCTTGACTTCCGGCTGATCTTCAGCTGGCATATCTTCTGGCACATCACCCACATAGGGTCTGAGAAGACTCACATGAAACGCATTGTGAATCTTCCAACTGTCAGGTAATTTCAGCCTATATGCAACATCACTGATTATGTCGCATACTTGAAAAGGCCCATAGTAACGCATGCTGAGCTTTGGAAACAGTCTTTCCTTGCCCTTCATCTTCTTTAACCTTGCCTTTTCAAAGCGTAAAAGCACCCAATCACCAAGTGAATATACCACTTCACGGCGGTGACGATCAGCTGCTTTCTTTTGCTTTGCCTGAGTCCTTTCTAAGGCCACTTTGACCTTCTTGTACATTTCATCCATGTCTTGAACATACTTGTCTGCTGCAAATATCTTGTCCTTTGTATGCAGTATGGGAGGAACTTTCTTGCCACCTTCAACGATCTCAAAGGGTGCCTTGCCAGTTGATGAATGCACTGTATTATTGTATGCATACTCCACCAATGGCAAATACTGCTCCCACTTTCCTTTATGCTCTGACACATAGCACTTCAGCAGATCTAGGACAGTAGAATTTGCCTCTTCTGACTGCTTATCTGTTTGAGGATGAAATGACGAAGAGAATTTGAGCGTGGTACCCATATTCTCAAACAAGCCTCTCCAGAACAAACTTGTCATGCGTGGATCACGGTCGCTAACAATCGACTGTGGCATGCCATGATACTTGAAAATATTGCTCATAAACAAGCGTGCCATCTGATCTGGCTTTATCTTCTTCCTGACAGGAATAAAATGAGCCTGTTTGCTGAATCTGCAAATAATGGTCTAAATACCATCATTTCCTGTCTGCGTTCTCGGAAGATCAAAGATAAAATCCATAGCAATACTTTCCCATGGTTTATCTGGAATAGGTAGTGGTTGCAATAACCCTGGTGCCTTTTGCCTGTCAAACTTGACCTTTTGGCATATTAGGCATTCTCGCACAAAGGCATCCACATCTCTTCTCAATGTAGGCCAATAGAAGAATGTCTCAACCGCTTTAACTGTAGCATCGATACCACGATGCCCTGCATACGGTGGGACATGACTCTCTTCCATAACTTTGCGTCGCAATGGCTTTGTGACACACAATCTGCCATGCATCATCATGAACCCGTCTTTAAGAAGATAGTGTTCATGACGTTGTCCATCCATTAGTTGCTCGAAGACTCTTGCTAAATCTTCATCATTTGCATACTGTTCTCGTATATCATCAAGTTCATGATGATAAGGAATCGACACAGCTGAAATTTGTGGCTTCCTTGACAAGGCATCAGCCACAACGTTCTTCTTGCCTTCTACATGCACAATCTGAAAATGGAACATGGACAAGATATTTGCCCATCGCATATGCTTCTCAGATAACTTTGTCTGTGTCAAGAAGTATCGCAAGGTCTGATGGTCCGTTTGGACAACGAAATCTGCACCTAGCAGGTAGTGTTTCCAACTTAAGAGCGCATGAATCACAGCCAGTAACTCTTTCTCATAGACCTGCATGGTCATCTCTGGCCCTTGCAAAATTCTGCTCTCATAGGCTACTACCCTGCCATCTTGCATTAGCACTGCACCAATGCTACTACCGCAGGCATCACACTGGACCACAAATGACTTCCTAAGATCTGGCAACACAATGACTGGATCTGAAGTCATCTTTTCCTTTAAGAGATTAAAAGCTGAAATCTCTTTCTGTGTTCATCTAAAAGTGACTGCCTTCTTTTGAAGAGCATGTAAAGGTGAAGCAATCTCAGCGAAATTTCGGATAAACCTTCTGTAATAGGAGCATAGTCCCAAAAAGCTTCGGACATCATGCACCGTCTTCAAATTTGGCCATGACTTGATCGCTTCGACTTTTGCAGGATCCATTCTGACACCGTCCTTTGAGACAATGTGTCCCAGAAAGTGAATCTCTTCCAGAAAAAACTCACTTTTCTTTGCATTGATGAGCAACCTATGACTGCGTAGCTCTTTGAACACAATGGCCAAGTGATGCCTATGCTCCTCTTCATTCTTTGAATAGACTATCATGTCATCAAAGAACGTACCAACAAACTGCTGGTGTGGACGGAAAATTCTGTCCATCATCCTATTAAACGTAGCAGGAGCATTTGTGAGACCAAAGGGCATCACTAAAAATTCGTAAAGGCCAAACGTTGTTCTAAAAGCAGTCTTGTGCACATCCTCTGATCTAATGCGGATCTGATGATACCCACTCTTTAGATCTATCCTGCTAAACATAGCTGCTCCTTCTAATTTGTCCATAATATCATCAATTCTACGTATAGGGAACCTATTCTTGATGGTATTCTTGTTCAGTGCACGGTAGTCGATGCACATACGCCATGAGCCATCCTTTTTCTGCACCAACAACACTGGAGAACAGAATGGAGATGAACTGGGCTGAATCAGCCCCTTTTCTAACAACTCCTGTACTTGGCCCATTATCTCTTTCTGCTGAGCCGCACTAACCCTGTACGGAGGCTTATTTGGTGGGCTACAGCCTGGCACCAAATCTATCGCATGGTCCTCGGGTCTCTCTGGCGGTAATTGAGACGGTAATGAATCGGAAAAACAGTCACTATACTGTTGTAAAAACATTGACCTTTCTTTATCTAGCACAGATAAATTTGATTCATCACAATCTGACACTTCACGTGCAAAAACCAAGTACGCAGAAAGATGCTTTTTCATTACAGAAGTAATAGCAGAAGCTGATACAGTAGGAATAGACTCCCCTTTAAGCTTTACATCCAGAATGTGAGTCTTTCCCCTGCTCTGTACAGTGATCTTTTTGTTGTAGGCATCCATGATTCCCTGTACACGAAACAACCAAGGAATACCTAACAACACATCACATCCGTCCAGTGGCATGATGTAAAATTCTTCAGCATCTACATAGGACTGGATATGTAGACGCAACTTTCCAATGATGGGTGTCACAGCCTCTGTATGGCCAGGACATGCCAAACCTGCCTCTGCTGTATACCCCATCTCTTCAGGTCTGATTCCCAACTTTGAAGCCAATTCTGGGGAAATAAAGTTGGCTTTGGCACCTGGATCAAAGAAGATAAGCACTGTTTGATCCCTAACCTTTCCCCATGCTCTGCAAAGCTCACTTGCATCTGAATTTGGCTTGTCGCCCACCATATCTGGCACTAGACCAGCCATGGGCTTCTTTCCTTTCCTGTCCTCCTTGTCTTCAGAATCAGCTGGCCTTTTCTTTGTAGGACAGTTGTAAGCAATGTGGCCAGGCTGCTCACATATAAAGCATTTGTTCTCTGTCCTCAGGACCTTCTTTTGCTCTTCTGACTTGCGAGGAAAACGTCTTTTCCATTTCTTTGCTGGTCCTTTTTCTGATTCAGCCGTAGCTTTGTCTTTCCCTGCGTTGGCTGACTCCTGAGTCCCTTTAGGAGCCTCATTGGGAACGTGCTTCTTGGCTGAATTTTTCTTGCCTGATCCTGCCTTGACGCCAGTGTTAAATTCACAATCTTCTCCCTTGAGCAAACCATTGCCAGTGTTTGCTACCTCGATGAGCTGCGTCAAAGTAGTGACTTTTGTCTTCGTGCAGTATTTTCTCAATCCTTTGGGTAGGCCACAACAGTATTTTTCAATCTGTTCTGTCAATGGCACAAACCTATAGGAAGTTACTGGAAGTAGAGCTTTCCAAAACTTCCGATTGTAATCATCCAGATTTCTGCAAGTGGCAGCATTAAGCTGATGCCATTCTGTCATGACATCTGCTTCAAAGTCATCAGATAACCATGCTGCTGCAAAAATCTGCTTGAAGTAAATCCATGTGGACGGAGCTTGCCCTTGAAGCAATAAAGTTGTCCACCATTGTCCCGCATTCCCTGTCAAGAAAGTGGCTGCCTTGCGGACCTTTGAAGCCTCTGTAAAGTTTCCCCCTGCATAGGCCTTGTCAAACTGCTGGAGGAATGAAAGAGCCTTCTTCCTGTCATCAAACCCTGTAAAGGTCGTGAATGACACTCCTTTGCCACCTTCTTTGTACGGAGTTGGCCTCTCCAGCGGCGTTAAATTGTCATATGGAAGTGACTGAAACATGGGAACACTATTAGGGTTCATCTGTGTTCCTTGGCCGCTATTAACTTGACCTGGAAATGCCATATTTGGCTGCTGATTTGTAATTCCAGCCATACCAAAATTTGCTTGTGGCATCCCAAATTGTCCCTGTGTGCTCTGAAACCCTGGTAGCATGCCTGTGACACCATACATGGGGTTAGGCATCATCGTTTGAGCACCTCCAAACACTGTTCCTGGCGTATAAAACTGATTTCCAGGTGCATGACCAGCCATGCTCTGGAATACCGATCCACCTCCAAAATAGCCAGGGTGTACTGAAGGTGGTGGGAAGACCTGTTGCATAGCCTGTAAGTTGGTTCCCTGCCCATTAGAACCAGCTATAGGCGGTTGAAAGGTGGCGGGCTGAATTGGTACAGCTTGAAAGACTGGCATCTCAGCCACCTGTTCTTGCACCTTAGGCATACGTTGTGGAGACTGCATGTTCTCCGTCAAGTGTACAGGTGTTTCCATTGACTGTGCGGTATGAATCACCTGTGTTCGAGCCTTAACAGGCTTTTGAATATGGTCCAGTGACCCAACTTGCTGAGACGGAACCGGAGGTTGCAGAAAGGCTAAAAACCTCGGATTCTGCATTACTTGTGTGAACATAGCCACAGCAGTAGCCAACTGGGTCCTGAATATATCATCATCAGTCTGTGGTGGTCTTGAGGACTCACCCACTTCATGTGTCTGTTGACCCTGTGAAGAGGAAACCTCTTCAGTCACATCATCTGGTCTGTCAGCCATAATTACAATTCCCTGTGTCTGGTCTATGATCCCTTGTGTCTTCAAGTCCAAAACTGACCAAGGCTCACTTCTATGGGAAAAAGTGATTTAATCCCGTCGATGGAACCATGAAACCGGCCTGTTCAATCCAAAAAGGGCGGTAGACTTTACTTTAAACCTTGATTTAGCTTTCACCCATTATTAGTCGTCTATTTTACCTGTACTTTCAAGACACAACAAAGGGGAGAGGGATACAGGCTGCTAGATTGCACCTGTATGAGTAGACAGACACCAGATTGGCCCCTAACTTAGGCGCCCCTTTCGGTATTTCTTTATTGTTCAAAAGAGGGAATAAACGCTGTGGTTCCTACAAGCTGCCCCGCACAAACTCGGCTGAATTTCCTCTGTTCCAGCCCGATTTCGGCAGCATAACTGTACTAGAACCCTTCACGGTCAGTATTCCCACGCATTGACCGACTTTCCCGACGCATACGGGCACTTTGCAAAACCTGGCGAGAATCTGCAGCACGCTGAATTCTCTGTTTTCAGCCCTGAAAATGCGCCAGATCACCTGTACAGCGGTCCCCTTGCGTCCCCGAACCTCCTGGGGGTATTAGGGTCCGTTTAGGGCCAAAACCCTAAACCTGCAAAAATACACAGCAGGCTGTAATTCACTGTTTCGGGCTCCGTTTCGCGTGCCGGTCGCATCCCTAGCAAGTCCTCGAGCTCCCGCACCTGTAGGGCTACTTGCCCTTTGAATCGGACGAGATTTCTGGCATGAAACCTCTCCGAATTCACCTGTACCTGCGGGGGGATTAGCCGCTAGCTAATCCAGTACCTGTGCAAGAGGCTCTTGCCTCGGCAATCGCGCATGAACCCACACAACTGTACATTGGTCAAATGAAGAGCCCACTAGAGGGGCATAACATACTGCCAAAGGGGAGAGAGAGTGCAGTGCGTAGCGTGCAGGGCATCACTCCTGGCACCGCACTGTGCATAAGAGGGAAAGCAAGCACTCCATAGCTCTTAACCTGTGACAGAGAGTTGCAAAATGAGCCTCCCAACTATAAATCACGTTTTTGCCTTCTCTATAAGTAGTAAACTGGCCTCAAAGTGCCAAGTGTCACTCATTTGTGCATTTTCCCGCTTTAGACCCTCGGGTCTAAAAATATCTCACCTGTAGCCTCTGTTGACTTGGCCACAGAGTAACAAAATGATCCCCATGTCAAACTGCACGTAATGACGCGAAGACATTTTCAGGTCCCAAAATAGCAGTTCCCTAAATTTTAGGAGATGCTGCCATTGTATCTTTCTAGGTCATCCGACCCTCTTTGTACACTGCGGCCACATCCAAAACTGAAATGTAGCCTCTGTAGCAAAGGATTCCACTTTGGCTAGTCAATGACCCCACTTGGCTAACCATAGTCCTTGTCCAACCTTAGTGCTCTCTTGCCCTCAGGCCCGGACTCCCTCTGGACAGTTCCACACTAGCTATGCAATGCAGGGCAGTTAGATTTCCCGAGGGGTGTTTCCAAAAAGTGAAAGTAAATAGATAATAAGAAAGAAATCAACAAAAAGGATAGATAGTAGTCACACACTGGTGACAAACAGTCAGTGTCTGCTAAGACGGTTTATGGCTTTTGTCGGTTTTGCAGGCGTAATCGCGGTCGATTACAATGCTTTCAAGAGGGGGGTATGTCACAAAGTGATGACGTGGCGGACAACAGAAAGCCTAATTTCTGTCAAAAACAATTTCCAAAAATCGCGGAGGCTATAAAAAAATAAAAATTTAATGATGAGCGACATACTCGTGCCTACTTTAAAAAAAGTAATGCTATTACTCGGGAGATTCTCCCCTAAGCTAAGGTAGAATTTGACCTACCACTCCATCTATGCCTCCGCACTTCGCCTCCTCAACACCCCCTCTATCTCAGCCTACTAGCCCCCTCCCTCCCACGCCAGCACAAAACCTTCCCCTTTGCATCAAATGAAAACAACACAGAGCTTGGTTGACTGCTGGTCTGTGAACGCTTGAGAGAGAGAGAGAGCGAGAGAGAGAGAGAGAGAGAGAGAGAGAGAGAGGATGCACAGCAACGGGGCGCGCAAACAAGGGAGAAGAGGTGCTACTACCGTCGACTATGGAAAACAAAGGACGTACATGCACCAAATCAGGTTGGCATTAGAGGAATCCACATGCAGCAGCACATACGAAAGCAAAGGAGGTCCATCCGCAAGAGCGAGCTCTTATGCTTTTAACTGGAAAGCTTTTGGGGCTCTGCTTTTGGGCATCCCTTGTAACCTTTAAATTAGTAGTGAGGGCCTCACTTCTCAAAGCATCGGGACGCAGAGTCTGAGAGTGAAACCCTAGCCACACTCTTGTACTTTGATCTGATTAATATAAAAAGAAATACCAAAAGGGGCGCCAGTCTTTGGGGCCAATATCTCTAGGCACGGAACTCCGCCAGGCCAGTGCAAATCTATTGTGATTTGTGAATTGTTTTGAAGTGGTTATTTGGTGCTGTCGCGGTTGATTCTTGACTTGGAGTGTCCAAGTCTGTTACACGATACATGTCGAATCCTAACATAGCGCATTGGGAAGCTGTCAAATGCATTCTGAGATATTTGAAAGGTACACAATCAAAGTGTATTTGTTATGGCAAAAGTGACTTAAAGTTGCAGGGATATTGTGATGCAGACATGGCAGGTGACATGGATACCAAGAAATCTACCGTGGATATGTATTTGACATTGCTAGTGGTGTAGTCTCTTGGTGTTCTAGGTTACAAAAAATTGTGGCATTGAGTACTACTGAGGCTGAGTATATTTCAGCCACAGAAGCTTCAAAAGAGGCCATTTGGTTGGGCAGACTTGCAAAAGACCTTGGCATGCCTGCTCATACACCCGTGTTGGGTTGTGATAGCCAGAGTGTTGTCTATTTAGCCAAAAAATGCCATGTTTCATGCGCGTACCAAACACATAGATGTGCGGTACCACTTCATACGACAGGTATTGGAGGATAGTCTAGTCAGCTTGACTAAGATCCATACACAGGATAACCCTGCAGATGTTCTCACCAAGAGTCTTGCTAAGGCTCAACATGAGCATTGCATACAGCTGGTGGGAGTTGGTTAACTTAAAGGCGTCACTTATGCCTTTAAGTGGGAGGTTGTTGGGTTAAAGGCCTAAATAACCCCTTTTTGTACATTTTTATACTTTGTCGAACCTGGACACATTTTTTAAAGGTCACTTATAATAAAAGTGGGAAAACCCAAAATTCACTTGTTGAGTTTTCCCCAAAAACGTGAGCTCTCTCTCTCTCCCTCTTCGTTCTACTAGCACTTCCCTTCTGCAGCACAGTGCCTCCGCTTCAAGCCTCAAGGCCTGCACATCTTCGCGTGCTCTATCACTTGCACACACCTCCGCGCGCTCATCACACGACATCCCCTCATTTTCAAAGTGAGGTATTGGTACTGAGCTGCATGGCTTCCTGGTAGTCCACCAACAACTCTGGGTAATCTCTGAAAAACTCTTCGCCGGCCCACTCTTATGCGTGGGTCGTGCCGAAAGCGACACGAAGTGATCTATGGGGGCTTCAATGCTCCTCTTCAAGAATCTCCGAGGAGAAAAATTCCTGAAACCACTTCCAACACAAAATCATAATCATACCCATTCCATGTAGAGTAACTGGAAAAATACTAGTCTTCCTAAACGATTGTACATGCAATGCATATGAACAAAGTGACGGAGTGCCAAACCGTTCACCAAACAAACTCAAAAAGCGAGATCAAATCTTGACTTTTCGTACTAAACCTATCAACCGTGGCAAAGCACAATGGAAATGTTGATGCTTGATGGACAATCTTACTTGTGCTCTTTCAGACTGTCATGTCAAGGAAGAGACATGGAAAAGCGGTTGACAAAACGGTCAATCCATAACAATGTGAACTCCTTGCATGCAAACTTTTTTCTTTGCGAGAGTGATCCGCATATATCCGTGCTCACCCATGAGTGAATCATGTGCATCGTACAATACGGCATGCCTATGAAAGGGAACATGTAGAGATGGTGATGAAAATACAAGAAACCGTCACAAATGAAAAACTCGAACAATGCGTGCTGAGTAATCATGCAAAAACACAATACTTCTTGAGTGGGTTCTTTGGACCTCGGCTCAAGAGCCAAGATCGATCCTTCGTGACTGATTGTATCTGCAAAAAAATGTGTGCCGTGCTTTGGAGAAAAAAGGACTGAGAGAGTCTCCTTCTCCTATTTCTTTTCAAGCTTTACCTGCACATTAGAAATGAGAGGTAAACAATGAATAACCTCCTCATACGAATGATAATGGGAGAGTCACTTGTGGCATTAAAAGTGAGAGTATTGTCTGTCCAATCAATGAGAGGGTTATGCTCACGAAACCATCGAATGCCTAGAATCATATCACATCCTGAAAGAGGAGACACTACAAATTTTCTACGGAAGGAAGCTTGCTAAACAGTGAATAACACATCAAGGCACTCTCGTGTAATGAGAGAGTCTATACCGGGAGCGAAGCCCGACACCTCGAGAGGAGTTGTCTGGCTAACCTCCAAGCGAGCTCTTTCTACAAGAGAGGCACCAATCACATCATGCATACTGCTTGAATCAAACAAGACCACCATGCGTATACCATTCACATGACCATAACACTTCATGAGAGACTCATCAATGAGAGGATCGTGAGAAACTTGGGACACACTTGTGTTCTCATTTATGGCATTAACAGAGGATGTGGGTTCTTTAGATTCATTCTTAGGACATGTCTTCTTTATATGACCCTTGACATGATATTGATAACATCCACCTTCCTTAGAATAAATGAGTTGTTCTTCTGCCGTTATGTATCCTCCTAAAATTCCTTGTGCAGCTTTTTCATATGGGGTGAGCTTAGGTTTAGCAGGTGTGTTAGCTTTACCCTTAGATTCATTTTGAGAGTTCTTTTGCGAAAGATTAGAGGAAGATTGGCTAGAAGAGTTACCATTCTTAGTGCTCTTATCGTTTTGTGGATTCTGAGGAGTCTGAGAGGTACTATGAGAAGACTTGTTCTCCTTAGGCTTTCCCTTGATGTGCTTCATCTCCTGTGCGAGAGCAATCGCTATTGCCTTATTGAGATCCACGGAGTCGAAGACTTCGACATCGAACCTGATATACTCGTTCAACCCGAAAATAAAAGCCTCTTTGCGCTTCGCATCCGATTTGCGTAATTGGGTGCCAAGCTGAAAAACACAGTTAGAATAAGACATGACTGGAGTACCATTTTGCTTGAGATTGCGCCAATCTTCCTTTAACCGCGCTAGGTACTGAGGTGTCAAGAACCGCGCTTTGAGCTTGTCTTGGAAGTCGGCCCAATTGAAGGAAAGGGGCGCGTCTCCGTTGGCCTCCTCTAGGTGCGCGGCCAAATGTGCCTCTTGCCATGCATGGTACCAATTAATGGCATCATCGACAAGATACATGGCTGCCGTCAAAACTTTGTTATTCCCAGTTTTCTTAGTTGTTGCAAAATAAGCATTAAATTGATGCAACCAAGAATGAATAACATTAGCATCCATCTTACCGTCATACTTACTGATTGTCAACTTCTCAATGACGAGATTGTTGGAATCCGCTTCTCGACTTGTGCTACCTGATGATTCTTTGAGAGGCTCGGACTTCGAGGTGAGTACCTGTAGGACCAACTCTTGCATGTGTTGGTCTCTCCACACCTCACATTCTAATTCCAAGGCCGCTCGTCTTTCTTTGCCTGCCATGCGGGCATGGTCACGCTCACGCTCCAAGGCTACTCTTCTTTCTTCGACCGCCAAGCGCGCTTGCTAGCGCTTGCATTCAAAGGTGGCACGTTGCACCTCTTGTTGTAGCATCATGTCCATCATCGACTTGATCAAAGCCTCCATAGGATTTGGTACAACTCGTGGCGTAGATGGGGAAGGGGGAGGGTTCTTCTTCACCACCTCTTGCTCATCACCTTCACACAAAGAATCCATTCCGCTTCGGGTGATGACCATACACTAAGATCTGGGGTACTTAAGTGCGCCAGGAACTTGGGTCTTGAGGTTCTTGGGTTCATCAATCCTTGAGGTTCTTGATGTTCTTGAGTCTTGAGGTTCTTGAGATTCTTAAGTTCTTGAGGTTCTATAGCTTTCAATCGGTGTTTTCTCTTACCCGAGCTTGACTCTTCCTTGCGGGTGCACTCCTTGGCGGCCTTGCGCTCACACCAAAGTTTCTTTTTCCCACCTCACGTCGATTGGTCGGCCGCTAAGTGCACGGTCCGCTCTCAATGAGTGGAAAGAGGAACAAGGGGAGGCTGGACAAGCCCTTCTTGCTTGGGTTACCTGTCACTCTTCAAAAACACGATAAAGAATCGAAACGCCCAAGTGGACTTGGGTTACGTGCGACCGCAAAAAGCAAAAAAAATTCTTGTGGTTCTTTCCTTGACTGATACAGAAAGCTGCCAAAGCTTTGATACCAATGTAAGGTGCAGCGGAAGAGAGTAAGGATTTTGCTCCGATCTAGTACTCCGCACACAAACACAAGGGACACTTTACTTCACTTGAAAGAACTGAACTGAACTGAAAGAAAGTGAGAGACAAGAGAGAAAAAAGAGACGACACAAGAATGTTGGGTCCCAACCCTCAAGGGCCTCCTTGCTCTGTTGCCAGAGCAAGTACTTTCTTTATTCTTGCACAATGTGATACAATGATTAAATGTTGAGATGCTAATGCTAATGGGTACTGATGTTGTAGTACTCGACGACGACAATGATGTCGACGCCGACGATGATGACTGTGATAATGATGACGATGATGTTGACGACGAGTCCGAGATCTGCTACGATGGCGACGAAGGTGTCATCGTCAAGATAGGGACTGCGATGACGATGATGATGACGATGGTGTCGACGACGACGATGTCAAGGCTAAACTGAAAACGCTAGATGCTGTGCTATGGGTCTGCTAATGTGGCGGTACTGTGGGGCTGATCTGCAACCGCCGAATCGTGCAAGGGCTGAGAATGCAAAACGCTGGCTGATCTGGGCTGGAATTGCAAAACACTGGTTGTCTTGGCTGAAAATGCTAGGGCCTTGTAAGGTACAACGGCAGTGAATGTTCGAACTTTGCTCAAGATGAGTGCTCCGAACTGTGCTCAAGGGTTCTTTTTACTTATGGAAGGGAGAGCCTTCCGTCCCTTTAGTGAGAGAGTGCAAATGATCACAAACAAAGTGGGTAGACACTGTGCATGAAGGTGCTGAGACTGAGAGATAGAGAGAGAAGAATACGACACCAGAATGTTGTCAAACCCTCCTCCGAAGGCCCCACTCTCTATGGCGAGAGCGGTCTACGATTGATTGCACAAATCTCTACAATGCTATGGACTTGCTAACGATGTTGACGACGCTGAGGACGACGACGAGACGGGCTGAAAATTGAAAACGCTAAGGGCTGAAATCTGCAAATCTTGTATCTGCTGAATTCTGACACTATGCCGATGAAAATGGCGATGACAACGATGCGACAACGACGCGCTGAAAATGCAGATGCTGAAATATGTGAATAGCGGGCTGAAACTGCAAACGCTTGCTGATCTGACCGTGCGGCGAGGATCTGCTGCCGGAAGGTGAGATTTGCAAGGTTCGAGGGCTGCAGTGCAGAGCCGTAATGCTGAAATCTGAAAACGCTGATGCAGAAAGGTTGAACTGTCGCCGGAAACTCCAAAACGCTAGGACGAATTGCTGGTGCAAAAACGCTAGGCTGAAGTGAGCATCTACTGCAAAAACGCTATTGAATCTGCTGTCGTCAGGTTGATTTGCAACTGCTGAAAACGCTAGGCTTCTTCTGCTGTTGATGAAAAACGCTAGCTGGTCTCTGGTTGCTGAAAACGCTAGGTCCTCTTGCCGGTCTTGCTGAGAAGGTGCACTTCAGTGGGTGGCTGCTGCCTCTTCTGCCAGAAAGTGCTAGCGCTAGTTTTCTTATATATTAACTTGCAATGTTTGCCCTACCCAGTTTCCCAACAAAGTCACTTATTAATAATAAGTGAAAAAAGGCTGAAATAGGGAAAATAGGTTCTATGCACTGTCAAAATCCTCCTGATGGTTTCTGATGGTAATCTGATGATCATGTTGTGTGCAACCAGAGGATATGCATCTACTCTAAGTGCGGAACTCTGCCGTGTTGTGCTCTCTCTCTCTCTCTCTCTCTCTCTCTCTCTCTCTCTCTCTCTCTCTCTCTCTCTCTCTTCCAATAGATCTTTAAGATCTCTCTTGGAATAGTTTCCTACGACGTTAAAATATTCTTACTCTTCTTCTTCTCTCTATTAAAGTTTAGTGATTCTAAAGTTTCTATTCGTGTGTTGCTATTGATCTCTCGCTTGGGAGTGTCCAAGCCTATAACAGTGGTACTAGAGCTCAGTCAGATTCTTCTTCTACGGAGGTTCCGATCCCTTCTGCAACACACATTGATTCTCGAGGAGAATCTGACAGACCAATCAAGTTTTTGTTGTTTGTTCATGTCACGTGCACATCTAACCCTATGTGCATGTGGACAAGCTATTTCAGGTCTAGGGTTCAAGTCAGCTTAGGAAGTGTTCTGGCACCTTTGTGAGCCTGTGTGCAGGCCGTGCATGTCCAAGCACTTAGAGTAGTTGCATATCCGATCATCAGCATGACATTCAGTACCCATCATGAGAATTTTCCAGTGCATAGAACCCATTTTCTCAATTTACTCATTTTTCGCTTATTATTTAATAAGTGACTTTATTGGAAAAGTGAGTAGGGCAAATTTGCTAAGTTACTATAAAAGAAACCTAGCACTAGCAGTTTGTGGTAGAAGAGGCAGAAGAAGTTCTAGCAGCTTGCAGTGCACCTTCTCAGCAAGACCGGCAGGAGGCCTATCACGTGCACATCTAATCCTATGTGTACATGGACAAGCTACTTCATGACAGGGGTTGAGTTAGCTTAGCTTAGGAAGTGTTCTGGCACTTTTGTGAGTCTGTTCACAGGCCGTGCATGTCCAGGCACTTAGAGTAGATGCATATCCTTTGGTTGCACACATCATGATCATCAGATTACCATCAGAATCCATCAGGAGCATTTTTACAGTGCATAGAACCTATTTTCCCTATTTTAGTTATTTTTCACTTATTGTTAATAAGTGACTTTGTTGGGGAACTGGGTAGGGCAAACTTTGCAAGTTAATATATAAGACAGCTAGCACTAGCACTTTGCAGAAGAGGCAGCAGCCACCCACTGAAGTGCACGTTCTCAGCAAGACTGGCAAGAGGACCTAGCGTTTTCAGCCACCAAAGACCAGCCAGCGTTTTTCATCAACAGCAGAAGAAGCCTAGCGTTTTCAGCCGTTGCAGATCAACCTGGCACAGCAGATTCAATAGCATTTTTGCAACAGATGCTCAATTCAGCCTAGCGTTCTTGCACCAGCAATTCAGCCTAGTGTTTTGCAGTTTCCGGCGACAGTTCAGCCTTTCTGCATCAGCGTTTTCAGATTTCAGCATTACGGCTCCGCACCACAGCCCCCGAACCTTGCAGATCTCACCTTCCCGCAGCAAATCCTCGCCGCACGGTCATATCAACAAGCATTTGCAGTTTCAGCCCGCTATTCAAGCATCTGCGTTTTCAGCGCGTCGTCATGGCATCGTCGTCATCGCCGTTGTCATGGACATAGAGTCAGAATTCAACCAATACAAGATTTGCAGATTTCAGCCCTTAGCGTTTTCAGTTTTCAGCCCGTCTCGTCGTCGTCGACATCGTCGGCAAGTCCATAGCATTGTAGAGATTTGTGGAATCAATAGTAGACCGCTCTCGCCATAGAGAGTGGGGCCTTCGGAGGAGGGTTTGACAACATTCTAGTGTCGTATTCTTCTCTCTCTATTTCTCACTCTCAGCACCTTCATGCACAGTGTCTACCCACTTTGTTTGTGATCATTTGCACTCTCTCACTAAAGGAACGGAAGGCTCTCCCTTCCATAAGTAAAAGGAACCCTTGAGCACAATTCGGAGCACTCATCTTGAGCAAAGTTCAGTATTCACTTCCGCTGCACCTTGCATTGGTATCAAAGCTTTGGCAATGTTCTGTATCACTCAAGGAAAGAACCACAATAATTTTTTTTCTGCTTGTTGCGATCGCACGTAACCCAAGTCCACTTCGGCGTGTCGATTCCTAATCGTGTTTTGAAGAGTGACAAGAAACCCAAGAAAGAAGGGCTTGTCCAGCCTCCGCTTGTTTCTCTTTTCGCTAGAGCGGACCTTACACTTAGCGGCTGGCCAATCGATGTGAAGTGGAAAAAAGCAACCTTGATGTGAGCGCAAGGCCGCCAAGGGGTGCGTCCGCGGGAAAGAGAAGAGCTTGGGTAAGAGAAGATCCTTCTCTAACACAGATTGCAAGCGAAAGAAGAACCTCAAGAACCAAAGTTCCTTGTGAACTTAAGAACCCAAGACTTTAGTTTATGGTCATCATCCGAAGCGGAATGGATACTTACGCATGGAGGTGATGAGCATGGAAGTGGCGAAGAAGAATTTTCCCCACCAGGAGGTTTTTCTAACCCTCCCCCTTCCCCATCTACGCCAAGGATTGCACCAAATCCTATAGAGGCTTTGGTCAAGACGATGATGGACATGATGTTACAACAAGAAGCGCAACGCGCTCCCTTGGAGCGCGAGCGCGAAGAAAGAAAAGCAGAAAGAAAGGCTATCTTGGATCGCGAGTGCGAAGAAAGAAACGCAGAAAAAAAGGTCGATTTGAAGCGTGAGCGTGAGCAAGCACGCTTGGCGGCCGAAAAGCAAAGGGCAGCCTTGGAGCGTGAGCGTGAGCAAGCACGCTTGGCGGCCGAAGAAAGAAAGGCAGCTATTCAGCTAAAGCGTGAACAAGCACGCGAAGCCCAACGAGTAGCGGCTGAAGACAGACGAGCGGCCTTGGAGTTAGAGTGTGAGGCGCAGAGAGACCAACGCATGCAAGGGTTGGTCCTACAGGTTCTCACCTTGAATCCGGAGCCGGCCAAGATGTTGGTGGTTCATCAAGTGGTGCAAGCCGAGATTCCGACTCCACCAACCCCGTCACCAAGAAGTTGACATTCAATAAGTATGACAGTAAGATGGATGCTAGTGTTATTCATTCTTGGTTGCATCAATTTTAATGCTTATTTTGCGACAACTAAGAAGACATGGAATAGCAAGGTTTTAACAGCAGCCATGTACCTTGTTGATGATGCCATTAATTGGTACCATGCATGGCAAGAGACACAGTTGGCCGCGCACCTAGAGGAAGCCGACGGAGAGGTGCCCCTTTCCTTCGATTGGGCCAACTTCCAAGACAAGCTCAAGGCGCGGTTTATGCCTCCTCAGTATCTAGCACGGTTGAAAGAAGATTGGCAGAGTCTCAAGAAAAATGGTATGCCAGTTATGTTTTTCTCTGATTGTGTTTTGCAGCTCGGCACCCAATTACGCAAATCGGATGATGAGCACAAGGATGTTTTCATTTTCGGGTTAGACGACTATAACAGGTTTGATATTGACGTCCTCAATCCTGTAGATCTCAACAAGGCGGTAGCGATTGCTCTCGCACAGGAGATGAAGCATAACAAAGGAAAGCCTAAGGAAAACAAGACTTCTCCAAGTATCACTCAGACTTCTCAGAATCCTCCGAACAGTAAGAATGGTAACTCTTCTAACCAATCTTCCTCTAGGCTCTCAGAAAAGAGCTCTCCAAATGAACCTAAGGATAAAGCAAACACAATTGCTAAACCTAAGCTCACTCCATATGAAAAAGCAACACAAGGAATTTTATCACGTCAAAAGAACAAAGCATTTATTCTAAGGAAGGTTGATGTTATCATTGTCACCTCAAGGGTCACATAAAAGAACATGTCCTAAGTTTGACTCTAATGAATCTAAAGAACCCACAAAACCCACGTCCTGTCAATGCAATAAATAAGAACACAAGCATGACCCAATTTTCTCATGATCCTCCCATTGATGAGTCTCTCATTAATTGTTATGGTCATGTGAAGGGTCAATGTTTTGTCATATTGTTTGACCCGGCAGTATGCATGATGTGATTAGTGACTCTCTTGTTGAAAGAGTCCGCTTGATGGACTCTCTCATCACGTAAGAGTGCCTTGATGTTTTGTTCACTATTCAACAAGCGTCCTTCCGCAGAAAAATTGTAGTCTCTCCTCTTTCAGGATGTGATATGCTTTTAGGCATTCGATGGTTTCGTGAGCATAACCCTCTCATTGATTGGGCAGCTCATACTTTCACTTTCAATGCCAAGAGTGACTCTCCCATTGTCATTCGTGGGGAGCAAGTTGTTCATTCTTCATCTCTCATTTCTAATGTGCAGGCAAAGAAAAGAATCAAGAGAAGGAGACTCTCTCAGTCTTGTCTTCTCTAGAGCACAACACACATGATTTGCATGATAACGATGTGATTATTCACAAACATGATGATTTGCATGATAAAGATGTAATTGTTCACAAGGATGATAGTTTAGTTGATACTTTGTCTAGTGAAGCTAACCTCATTGCAGATTCCATCAATCATGAAGAACCGATCTTAGCTCTCGAGTCAAGGTCCCAACAACCCCTACAGGAAGTATTATGTATGTGCATGATTAGTCAGTACACATTGTTCGAGTGTTTCATTCGTGAGGGTTTCCTATATTTTAGTCACCGTCCTTATGTGATCCCTTTTCATAGGCATGCCACATTACACGATGAACACGATTCACTCATGAATGAGCACGGATGTATGCGGATTACTCATGAAAAGATGAAATGTTTGCATTCAAGGAACTCACATTCCATGTCTCTTCCTTGGCATGACATAGTATCTGAAGGAGCAAAAGAAGGATTAAGTATCAAGCATCCGCATTTCCATTGTGATTCGCCACAGTTGATAGATTTAGATTAGAAAGACTAACTTTCGATTCCATTGTTTGCGTGTGTTTGATGAACGGTTTGGCACTCCGTCTATATGTATAACTACATACATGCACAGTCTTTACAGAAGACTAGAATTTTTCCAGTCACTTTATATGGAATCGGTATGTTCATGTTTTTGTGTTGGAAGTGGTTTCAGGAATTTTCATTCTCGAAGATTCTTGAAGAAGGTAGACGCATGACTACAGACAAAGTTGAAGCATTGAAGAAGCAACAGATGACTATGTCGCTTTCAGCGCGGCCCAAAGAAGCAAGCGTTGCAGACCTTTATGAAGTTCAAGTACCGCATGACCCACGCATCAGAGTGGGCCGGCGAAAAGTCCTTTCGAGGATTCCAGAAGTTGTTGGTGATCTCCCTCGACGCCATACAGTTCGGTACCAGTACCTCACTTTAAAAAGGAGGGGATGTCACGTGCACATCTAACCCTATGTGTACATGGACAAGCTACTTCATGACAGGGGTTCAATTAGCTTAGCTTAGGAAGTGTTCTGGCACCTTTGTGAGTCTGTTCGCAGACCGTGCATGTCCACCGCACCCAGAAGCATTGCCCCAAAGATTGGCACCCCTTTCGGCATTTCTTTATTAATGATCACATCAAGGTACAACTCCGAGGGTCCTTTGCTCTCAGACTCTGTGTCCATATGCTTTGCAAAGCGAGAGGCGCAAGGGCTCTTTTAAACTTACAAGGGATGCCCAAAAGCAAAGCCCCCAAAAGCAATCAGTTCAAAAGAACTAAACCCCAAAAGCATCTGCTCCCAAAAGCTAGCAAAAATTGCGAAAATCAGTACAGCCTACCACGTGCCACAGCTAGCGCAAAAGGTGGAAAATTTGTACAGCCCTGTTGCATCAGCATCTGTACGATCTGCCTTGTCAACATGTCAGCGCGATTTACAAAAATCACTCTCAGAGTGCAAGCTTCTGTCTTTTAGGGTTTCGGGCCCCACGGACGGTGCTCATAAGTTCTTCAAGTTGGTCGGTTCAGTTTCTCTTGTCCACTCAACCACTTCTCTTCCAGTTGGTCATGCCACGTCCTCACTTTGTGACACGTTAGACGCAAGAGCATTGGTGAGAGAGATTGGAATGCTCGTCCAAACTCCGAAAGCATCATCTATGAATCTTTTGTAATAAGCCAAGTTGAGTCTCATGGATGAGAAGGGAATGGTTTTCTAGGTGGCAGAGAAATAAGCATGCATATACCACCACGAAGTTTGATCCCATTGTTGTGCCTTTATTTTACTACCACACTTTATTCTTGAAGCAAAGGTAACGGTGTGATAAAATAAGAGTGGCAAGTGAGATGATAAACTCCGTTTCTGGGGTTCCGAGTGGTTAATGATGGTGCTTTCGAGGGCTAAGAGTCCCTGAGACATGTAGATGCTAGGGTAGAGGGAGGTCACATCAAAGGTGAATAAGAGACTCTGGGAAGGGAAGGGTTTAGATTGGAGATCAATGATGAGGAATAAAGAGTCTTTTAGGTGGTGTTTTTAAGAAAGCTCTTGCTAAATTGGCTTTATCTGACATAAAAATAATTCTAAATGAATTATTGGATTTATAAGTGAGAGGGTTTTCTCGCTTGGAACACCAGGAAAAATACTTCTAAATGAATTATTGGAATTTTAAGTGAGAGGGTTTTTCTCATTGGAGACATCCGAGTACAGAGCATTCCTAGTGCGTCATTGAAAGTAATGACGGGAGCACTGAGAACGGGAATATCTGTAAGGCCACCAGGAACGGGTACTTCTGATGCGTCACATCGGATGGGTGACAGGGAGCATCGGAAAGAAGTATCCGACCATCCGGGAACGGACATCTCTGATGCGTCATAGTATGGGTGACATAGAGCATCGTGAAGGGGATTGTACCGAATTTTGGTAGAAAAGGACTAGGTGATGGGTATTCCTGATGCATCACAAGGTGGGTGACGGGTGCATCAAAAAGGGGATATCCATAGTCGAGAGGAGATCCGAACTAAAAAGAGGAATACGCGTAAAAATGCAAACACAAGAATAAAGATGGGTTCTGAGAAGCTTTTCTTAGAAAGCGGAAAATTTTAACGAGTTTTCCGAGAAGAGCAAACGCTATCCTGCGAGGAATCTATGTATTTGTGCATGCGGTTGCATCCAAGGACGCCTGGAAAATGTTGTGAAAAAGCATTGTTTTAAACTTATAAGGTTTTACTGAGTTTTTGGGCAAGTTCATACCAATTTTAAAATATGCCGACCGCCCACTTAATAAGTGGGCAACCACTTAGAAAATAAAGCAACAAAACCAGCCAGCAAATTCTCTCTCCCTATTTCGGGTAGAGCAACGCACAACCAAAAAAAAAAAAAAAAAAATGGCCGCGAACTCTACGTGAGCAGCTATTCGTGCCGTGGCCAAGGAGCTATAAAAGCACCACATGCCGTCACTGAAAGAGAGTTACCAACGTCAGCAAGAAAAGACTCTGCCGCTAGATAACGCAAGAGATCGTGAGACTACGAAGCACGGAAGTCGCTTTTCCCGCGCAAGAGCGACAGGTATCTATTGTGGATTCGCCATAAGAATTGTTGTCGCGTGTTTGCGTGTGTGTTTGCAGGTACTTCATCGCGAAGGAGAAGCGAGAAGGCTTCGGCCTACGCTTGGGAATTCCGGGAACGGAATTCGAAAATTGTCTGCGGAGTTTCGACTCCGAGTACAGACGAAAAAAGGATTGAGAGCTCGTCTCTCGAATTTCCCTTACGGGAAGGAGCGACCATCGAGTCAGAGAATTAGAACGGAGGGGTTTTCTCCGGTTCTTGTGCTTGTAAAAAGATTCTCCCTAATAAAGGATTCTCTTTAAGGGGGGGAACCAGCCCATTTTCTGGTCCCCAGAACTGTGTCGATCTTCTCACTCTCTCTCTCTCTATTTATTTCTCTCTATATCCTTTGACTTCAGTATTAAGTGATAAATTCTATTTATCCGAGTATATTTTATATTGTTATGCGCTCCCGTTTGTGACAGTGGTATCAGAACATGGTCTCCTCTCTTTCTCTATAAAAGGGGACGACTCTAGGAAGATACGGAAAGAAGACATGACAAGCCAAGAGAGAAGTAAGCAGGCGGAAACCTAAGTCCTGTAGGGAAAGCTTGCAGAGTTGGGAAAATTCTCTCTCTGCAAGAAGTCGACACAAGACTTGGGATTCTCTAAGAAGGCGACAAGAGCGTGATGCTCAAGAACCTAGAGAATCCAAGGAGCAGAATGCTCAAGATCCTTCAGAATCCAGAAAATATCCATGAACGTCAATCCAGAACTATAGCCATGAAATCCCGTCATTTCGAGAAGGATATGAAGAAGGTCTTCAGACCTCAGAACACTCCGGTCAAGTTTGATACTTTTGACGGATGGGAAGATGTCCCAAAAGCTAACGCTTTCATTCGACAGTTTGAAGTTGCCTTTGCAAGCGGCAATTTCTGAAAAGCGTTGAAGGTGAGGCATGTGACCAAACACCTCAAGGGGGATTGCAAGTACTTGGTGGTATACCAAAGCTTTGCAAGGAACTTACAACAAGACTTGGATTCAATTCAAGGCTGAATTTTCGGACAACTTTTTTTTTTTCCCTCTACGCTTTGAGGAAGGCATCCAAGAAGATTGGGATCGGTTTGCCCAATAGAAATACGAGCGAGTCCAAGCAAGTAGTGGTTCACTCTTGCCAAGGTAGCTCCACTCTTGACCCTCTCTGAGGAAGGAAAGATGAAGAAATTCAACGAAGGACCTTTGCCCGAATTTTGTAGACGCATCTGCAAGATACTTTGCAGCAAATGGTGGAGTCAGCAATACAAGCTGAAAGCGTACATCTCAGTGTACATAGAATCTAATCCCCGCAGTGGGACGGAAACCATTGAACACAGAAACAACAAACTTTTGTTACCTCTCCTCGGAGGATACGTTGCTATCCGGAGAAAGTTTGGAGTAAGGGAATTCAATCTATAACTCCTAAGATTTTGAACGAAAGACCCTCGAACTTTACGTGAGAGCGCAGGTCTTTGATCAAAGTTAAATCTTTGAGGAACTCATCAACTGCGTATTGCTTTTATGCACGAGATATGCACGTGTCTAACCAGGACAATCACTCTCGAGTATTTATGAGAGTAGGGTTGAGTCAAAACATTGTTTTATACGATGAACTCTTTGCTTGACCATCCGGAAGGTCCATGATTGATCAGGTATCCGGTAGTTCTCCAACAAATTACCTGCTATTGCGGGTAGGAAATTATGAAGGAACCATTCCGAGCTTTCAACCAAGAAAAGCTTTCACTAAGCTTATGAACCAACAGCCCCTACCCGGTAACGGAAGAGTGCTTTCCGCACAAGTGAAGAAATACTCTCTTTACGAGGGAAGGAACAAGCAACGACTACGGCCTGTGCTCGAGGAATCCAAGAATTGAAATCCTGCATTATTTGATGAGCGGGTTTTGCTCTAAGATCGAGCCAAGGGATCGTCAGGTGAGCGTCTTTGCTCTGAAGGATCTTACAAAGGGAAGGTAATTTCCCAGGTTCACCGAAACTCTAACACAACTTAAGAATTATGTATACCATTGGGTACATGGATAACACACGAAGATGCAGACCTATGCCAAGGTGGGTCATCTACCAGTTGAATTTTTTTCTGCTAAACGGAATGAGATGAACCAACTTCCTTTTTAGGAACTTGACGGGAGTTTGTTATAGCGCCTTTTTTATCCGCAAGGATATTCCGACACGAGAATCTCTATTTGAGATGTGTTTGGTAGAAGGAATTTGAGTTTCTCTACGGAGAAGAGGTTTTCTTATGGTCATTGATCATTGAGTACGCTATGTGCTTTTACCATTACAGTAGCAACTTTGGTTGCGGTATATGTTTCTCCATGAGCAGGTTAAGTAGCATTTACACGCTGCTAGAATAAATTCGAACTATTATGTTCGTAAGAATATAGTTCTCTAACCGTTTCAAAATGGTAAGAATCAAAGAGGGTTCGCTCTATTGTGAACCGCGTTTGAACATACGTTCAGAAAATGCTATGGCTAGAATTCTATCTGCCTGAGATTTTGCAAGACGTCATTGATGCTCGCAAGGTGAATCATTTTTTATGATTTTGTAAGTAAGAGACGGTAATGGGCGTCGGGAAAACACTGCTGGTGGTAATAACTCGTAGGAGGAAAAAGATTGGAAGGAAGTGCCGCAGTGCACAAAGAATCTTCGGATTGGAACCGTCCGCCTACGTTGAGCGACGGCCCGGAACACAGAACCTTCTTTAAGGTGATCGCAAACTTTGTTTGTGAAAGAAAGACACGGAGCTTAATGCTCTATGATTTGGGCATTCCCTATGTGGGAGGACACAAGAGGTTTAATATCCTCAGGACTAATAGCGCAAGGTTATGCGCAAGGACATAGACCTAAATTGATTTTTAGGAGGATTATTCTTCTCGGGATTGAGAAGGTGGAATTGAGTTAACAGATTCTCGGAAAGACGCGAATGACGAGTTCTTACATGGCTCGTAAGTTTGATGAATGGTGAAGGATATCCTCGAAGTACTAGAGGAAGGACATGAACTAGTAAGGTAAGTATTGAATTATGAAATTTTGTTTAATTTACTTTTTAAGTTCTGTATTGAGAAAGGACCAGCTCAACTCACCATTGAGCAAGATTTGAAATTTTTCCGGCTTCTCCCCGGCAGTTCAGTTGGACCTCTACAGTTGAGGACAACTGTTTATAAGTGAGAGGGATGTTGCTAAATTGGCTAATTCTAAATGAATTATTGGATTTATAAGTGAGAGGGTTTTCTTGCTTGGAACACCAGGAAAAATAATTCTAAATGAATTATTGGAATTTTAAGTGAGGGTTTTTATCACTCGAGACATCCGAGTACAGAGTATTCCTAGTGCGTCATTGAAAGTAATGACAGGAGCACTGAGAACAAGAATATCTGTAAGGCCACCAGGAACAGGTACTTCTGATGCGTCACATCGGATGGGTGACAGGGAGCATCGGAAAGAAGTATCCGACCATCCGGGAACGGACATCTCTGATGCGCCATAGGATGGGTGACATACAGCATCGTAAAGGGGATTGTACCGTAAGTTCGGTAGAAAAGGACTAGGTGATGGGTATTCCTGATGCGTCACAAGGTGGGTGACGGATGCATTAGAAAGGGGATATCCATAGTCGAGAGGAAATCCGAACTGGAAAGAGGAATACGCGTAAAGACGCAAGCACAAGAATAAAGATGGGTTCTGAGAAGCTTTTCTTAAAAAGCGGAAAATTGTAACGAGTTTTCTGGGAAGAGCAAACGCTTTCCCGCGAGGAATCTATGCATTTGTACATGTGGTTGCATCCAGGGACGCCTGGAAAGTGTTGTGAAAAAGCATTGTTTTAAACTTATAAGGTTTTATTGAGTTTTTGGGCAGGTTCATACCAATTTTAAAATATGCCCACCGCCCACTTAATAAGTGGGCTGCCACTTAGAAAATAAAGCAACAAAACAAGCCAGCAAATTCTCTCTCCCTATTTCGGGTAGAGCAGCGCACAACCAAAAAAAAAAAAATTGGCCACGAACTCTACGCGAGCAGTTATTCGTGCCGTGGCCAAGGAGCTATAAAAGCACCACATGCCCTCACTGAAAGAGAGTTACCAACGTCAACAAGAGAAGACTCTACCACTAGATAACGCAAGAGATTGCGAGACTACGAAGCACGGAAGTCGCTTTTCCAGCGCAAGAGCGACGGGTATCTATTGTGGATTCCCCATACGAATTGTTGTCGCGTGTTTGCGTGTGTGTTTGCAGGTACTTCATCGCAAAGGAGAAGCGAGAAGGCTTCGGCCTACGCTTGGGAATTCCGGGAACGGAATTCGAAAATTGTCTGTGGACTCTCGACTCCGAGTACAGACGAAAAAAGGATTGAGAGCTCGTCTCTCGGATTTCCCTTACGAGAAGGAGCGACCATCAAGTCGGAGAATTAGAACGGAGGGGTTTTCTCCAATTCTTGTGCTTGTAAAAAGATTCTCCCTAATAAAGGA
This sequence comes from Adiantum capillus-veneris, assembly GCF_014529385.1. Lineage (NCBI taxonomy): Eukaryota > Viridiplantae > Streptophyta > Polypodiopsida > Polypodiales > Pteridaceae > Adiantum > Adiantum capillus-veneris. The sequence goes on along the minus strand of NC_140949.1, from coordinate 61,223,144 downwards.
TTCTCTTTACGGGGGGGTACCAGCCCATCTTCTGGTCCCCTGTACTGTGTCGATCTTCTCACTCTCTCTCTCTCTCTATTTATTTCTCTCTATATCCTTTGGCTTCAGTATTAAGTGATAAATTCTATTTATCCGAGTATATTTTATATTGTTATGCGCTCCCGTTTGTGACAAAAGGAGGATGAGGTATAGTTGGTAGTGTAGCCATTTAGAGGCATTTTCGGAAAAATAGCCTCTATATGAGCATAGTGGACGGGCTATAAGTATGGGTTTATGTATCTTAGGGAAGAATTGGATGGGGCAAGGTTTGAAGGATTTGAGAGTGGTGCAAGGATAAAAGTGGTTTCCTCTTGCGTGACAAGAGTGTATTTAATAGTGATGGAGTAAAGTAAAGAAGCTAGATAGTTGTATGGTGGAAGGGTGATGAGTTGGTGGGTGGATAGGTCATTTAGTTGTCTAAGGGCTTCTTGTTCATACCAATCCCTCGAGGGAATGGTTAGGCCAAGATTTTTATCCACCAGTTTAATGACTATTGAGGGGTCCTTAGAAAGGGTTTTTAGAGCATGGTTGACAAATTTAGGAAACTTCGAGCATGAGGCATTGTAATGTGAAAGTGTTTCATTAAGACTGAGGTGGTTTTGGAGTGTAATGGTCTCTAGCGTAGGGTCTAAGGAAGGGGGCATCCAAGAGGAGTTTGGGGTTTTGTAAGGGAAGGGTGGGTTGGATGTAGGTGTTTGGAAGAACGTTTTGAGTTGAAGGCTCCTTACCGAGGAGTCATGGACTTTGAGAATGAGTTTCGGGGGAGGGTTTGGGGGTGGAGGGATGTATTTAAGTCCTAGGTTCACGCATTTCCTTTCATTTAAAGAGAGGGGTCGAGTGGTGAGATTATGGACAAAATTGGAGGTTAGGCTAATGATAATAGAGTGTGAGGGAAGCTTACCAAAACACATAAGCTCATAGGCATGTGGGTCGGTGAGTGGAAGCCAAAACTTGCGCCTTTTCCTTCCTCCGGAGGGTTCATTGAGAGAGAGGGGGAAATCTCTGCGGAAGAGGGTGGGCTAGTTGATGTGGTGAAGAGGGAGGGTTTAGTCCATAGATTTGGGAGGAGGGGGGGACTTGCTAAAAAGCAAGTGTATCCAAGAAGTTGGATGCGAAGGCACTAATCCCTCCTCCCTCTTCCTTTCCCGATTCGTTGTCGTCACGGTTATTGTCGCGGTTGTTGTCGTGATTGTGATTGCGGTTTGTTGTTGTTGGGAGGTTTGTGGTTGTGGTGGTTAATAGGTTCGGTTAGTTTGTTGTAGGGGAAAGGGTTCGCTTTACAGGAAGAGGGGATCTTGGTGTTGGGGTTAAGGCCTATGTGCCTTGACCAGTCACCCAAGTCATGGGCGCCCGCCCACTGTTACCCTATACTTATAGTGAGTATACTGTATAGGGGGAGCTGCCACTTCACAGTCTCCCCACCCACATTGAGTGTGTGTCTCCTTCTCTCTCTCTCTCACTCTCCGTCTGTGGTGCTCCCCGATCCCCTTCAATTGGTATCAGAGCATAGGTGCGGAGGGAGCGCGTGTGTGCACAGTCACGACGACAGCGGAGAGCCAGTTTCATTCCCGAAATCGCGTCCGCGCGCGCGCACTTTCAAGAGTGCAAACAAGGTTTCGACTTCGGCATCGGCAAATTCAGCTTTCCGAGTGCGTTTCCACCAGGCGTCCTGGCGCTTTACCCCCCTTTCGAAGCCATTCGAAGCCATTCGAGCCATCAAAAACCTCATTCGAGCTACGGTTGAGGAGCTGCATTTTTCAGCCCTCTTTTGGCAGTTTATGCTGCGTTTCTGGGTCGAAACGGAGGTTTTTGGCATAGCTTTCACACCCGGACTCGGATACATGTGATCAAGGAGTCTACCTTGGGGTTTTGGCACGCTCCGGACGCGCTCGTCATATCAGAATTTTTAAATTCTGAACGCTGAATTTTCTGTAGCAGCAGTTGTTTATTGTGTGTTGAGGATTCCACACATGGTTTGCTCTGAGATGTGAGAGTGATATTTGCTGCAAGTTTCCTCACAAGTGGGAGGATACGATGTATGCCTTATGTGGTTTGATGCTCAGGGAGACTAATGGGATTGCATTTTGAGCTCGGTAATGTATGCCTCGAGCATGTTTTTTGGCAGTCACAGGTAGAGAAGATATTTGTGTACTAGATTTGCAGGTGTTTGCAATGATGTATGCAAAGTGTGGAGATTGGTGCATGCATTTGGAGTGCGGTTTGATGCGCTTTGGTTGCTCATGGTTTTGAGTGTACAGTCAGTTCGGTTACTGGTTTTGTGGCCGTTTTACTGACGAAACTCTGGCGAAATTTTCCCAGGAGTTTTATGCGTATCATTTTTGCGATCTAGGTAGAGATTGCGGGTTGCACTCAGCATTTGCGTGCGGTATTCTCTGCAGGTGGAAGATTTGTGCATGTGTATGCATCGATACCGCACAGTGTGGGCTTGGTGATTAGCTCACAGATTGCAGTGTGATACTAGAGCAGGCGAGGCTTGTATTGACATTGCGGGCGCTCTACTTTGGAGTGTGTCTCACAGGTTTTACATTGTGTTTCTGGCCATATTGGTAGACAGTTTCCAGGTGTTGTTGGTGAGGTGGTTTTGCTATCTAGCTTGCTACTTGTGCTCATGGCAGAGACAGGTGATCGATCAGATTGTGACCTCTCACAGATGCGCGTGTTTGATGGGTCAGACTTTGCGGCATGGAGAGAGTGTATGCTTGATGCATTGACACAGCGAGGGTTGCATCAACCATTGAGTGGTGATGTAGGTAGACCTTCAAACATGTCTGACGATCAGTGGAAGGAGCTAGAGGAGATGGCACTATCTACGCTCTCTTTGCACCTTGTGGAATCTGTATATGCTCTTGTTATGTATGAGGCTACTTCGAGAGCACTTTGGCGCAGATTACATGATATGTATGATAGATCTGAGTCATCAAGGACTCGTGTGAGACATATACATTCACGAGTATGCCGACAGGTGATATGTTGGTATTGTGGTCATTCTGGACACGTTTGACGGCGTTGTTTTCGTCGTATGCGACATCGTAGGAGACATGGCAGTCTCAGAGATGTATGTAGTGATGCCATGGACTCAATTGTTTTGACAATTGAGGCAGATATAGTGTCGGAGTATACTAGTGACGGGGATGTCACTTTTACCTCGAGCCATGCACGAGATGCTATACATGTGGATAGTGCACTCCCTTCGCAATGGTTGCTAGACGCAGATGCTATGTTTCATGTCACGCAGCATCGTGCATGGTTTTGTAGCTATTCTAGCGGGATGCTTGGCAGTGTACGTTTGACCGATGGATCGGTGCATGCGATAGCAGGTGCAGGAGATGTGAGACTGTCATTATCGAGTGGTGCATCTTACTTGTTACGACATGTGCGCTATGTACCAAATTTGACAGTGAGTTTGATCTCGATTGATCAGCTTAGAGATTGTGGATGTCAGATTTCGCTACGAGAGCGAGATTTTGTGATGCATTTGGATTCGCTAGTGATTGCGAGAGGTGCCAAGAGTGGTACAGGTTACCCATTTCATGTGGATCACGTGAGAGACGGTGTTGTCTCTGTGATCATGCAGCCAAGTAGAGAGCGAGAGAGCAGGCGAGTCTCTTTTGCTTGTGGGTTGCAGGATGCTTTGCATGGAGTGCAAAGCAGTGACCTTGTTGTGCAGGTTGCGTCTACGGATGCACAGGTAGAGCGGGACAGCTCTAGTGAGTCACAACAAGATGAGTCATCAGAGGTGATGACAGAGATGACTCACATGGATGCTGAGATGTCGGCTATTGTGGAGTCATTTCTTGATATGCTTATGCCAGAGCTTGATGCAGATTCAGGACAGATGGATACTCTTGGTACACATGTGATATGTGATGGGCACGAGGAGTCACTCCAGAGCTCGGAGTCAGAGTGCCATGGTCTCTATGATAGGGGACAGGATTGCCATGAGTTGAGTTCTGAGTTGGAGGTGGCAGAGGTTGCCAGGGTTGCATCAACGTTCGGTGTCCTCATGTACGAGATGCTGATCTCGAGGCCCGACATAGCAGCTGCAGTGGGAGCATTTGCAGTAGGGTTGATTAGTTGTTCGATGACTGATCTCCGCATAGAGCATAGGGGAGGTTTGCAGGTATTGGACCGATACTTGCAGGAGTGCATGAGCTCTTGTAGACTCTTTGCAGAGCTTGGAGCTAGCTCTGTGTGGCTTCCGCAGTGGGATGTTTGTCTATCAGTAGAGCCGGATGCACTAGCTCATCGAGAGGCAGTGGGCATAGGTTGAGAGAATATCTCACCTTCTATTAGTTGTACACTAGTAGATCTTGCTTAAAGGCACATTGGCCTTTAAGTGGGAGGTTGTTGGGGTTAAGGCCTATGTGCCTTGACCGATCGCCCAGGTCATGGGCGCCCGCCCACTGTTACCCTATACTTATAGTGAGTATATTGTATAGGGGGAGCTGCCACTTCACAGTCTCCCCACCCACATTGAGTGTGTGTCTCCTTCTCTCTCTCTCTCACTCTCCGTCTGTGGTGCTCCCCGATCCCCTTCACTTAGGTGAGAAAAGGTTATGAATGCGATTGAGAGGGTATTTGAGGGCTAAAGTGGGCTCTTTAGGTGAGGGGTACGAAAAGGTTTTTTAGGAGGAGGGGAACAAGGTGGGGAGTGGGTGGTGTGTGGATTTTAGGAAGGGTCTTGTGGGTTTTGAAAGGTTTATTGAAGGCTTGGGTGGAGGAAATAAGAGAGTGTGATGAAAGGGAGGAAAAGGGAAAGTCCTTTGATGATTTGTGAACCGGAGAGAGGTTCTAGGGGGAACAAAGGGAGCTTTGGCGGGAAGAGGGCGCCTTTGTGTTTTGATGCGGTGGGGGTTGGTCGTGTTGCAGGGTGCGGTGGTTGGGGTGGTGGAGGATTTAGGGAGAGGGAGAGATTTGAATTGTTTGAGGACTTCAAAGCTTCACTAGTTCCTTGATGGTTTGCTCCTTTGGGAGTTGGGTGATTGTCTCCTTCATGGTGGAGAGAGCGTTTTCTAGCTTTGTTAGCTTCTTCCTTGGTGGATGCTAAATGGGAATTTATTGTAAGGGATTGCATTTTGGAGAGGAAAAGCTGAAGGGAGGAATCTTTCCAATCCAAGAGGTATCTATGCCAATCGCATGAGGCTATAAGGGGCAAGGTAAAAGTAGAGAGCTTGTTGACAAGGTCGGTGAGGGGGTCCTCTACTTCTCCTCTCTCCCCCAACCATACCCTCCCTTTAAATGTTCCCTCAATGAAACTCACTTGGAAGGTTTTTCCCTTACTTAAAACCCCTTGCAAGATACCCTTTGTAGTTACTTCACATCCTTCTCCCATGAGTTGGGTTGGTAACTTTTTAATTAATCCCCTGCAAGTGCTTTCCCCTTATTTTACCACCACCAACCCTCCCCCCCCCCCGGTTTTATGAACGCAACCGACTTACCCTTAAATCTTCACCCTAGTGATTACCTTAGCCAACAATCTATGGATATTTCATTACCTTAGCCCGGAATCTATGGATATTTTCAAGCTTTGTAAACTTTGAAAGTTTTCTAACTTCGAAAATTTTTATAACCTTGATAACATTGTACTAACTGTGAAAGCTTTAATAAATTTGAAACCTTGAGAACGTTGAAAACTATAATAGCCTTGAAAGCCCTAACCCTTTGGTACTATGCAGAGCCCTCAAATATTTACTCCTCTTAGCGGCTAATTACTTCACTAATGTCCGTTGCAATCACCTGCTCGTACGTAACTTGCCCACCTACCGCCCTTCGAAAACTTCACCCCCGCTAACCCTCTCATCCTATAAAGCTCGCCTATCATCCCGCTTACCCTACTTTATTCGCCCCTCAAACTGCTTGTGCGCGCACACACCTTTGCGCACCTTAACTTGCTTTTGCTACAGATTACTCACGCACTCCATGGCCATCTCTGCACTCCATAACAGAGCTCGCAACACTCGCTCCTGCTAACATCGGCTGCCTTCGTGCCTTTAACCACCCTACCTTACATCGCACCTCACACTGCTCTATTCCGCCCACACTCCCTCACACTCACCAACAGACCAAGCACTTAGCACCAACACACCCTCACGCTCACCAACAAACTGAGCTCCCCCCTTGAGATACAACATCATCAACAGACTGAACACAATCGTCTTACACTGAAGAATCAACCCGGTCTACCCGAATCGTGTGTGTCAACTTGATAAGGTTGTCGCTAGACACTGAAGAACCAGCCTGCTCCACCCTTCTTCATTGAGCATCTTACAGCTGCATGCCTACGTCCTCAAAACACTAGCCGCAACAAGCGGATGCTGCCGAATGGGCTATAGTTGGTTTATCTGACAATATCCTTCCCTCTTATTCATTTTATGATATCAGAGCGGCTTGGCTACTAGTGGGCATGCGCAAACCTATGGAGTAGTTTAGAGTCAGATAGTGTTGATTTTCATGCAATTTTTGGATGAAAAAGTCATTGAATTGCTGATTTTTCTCATATGTGCAGGTGAAAAATCCCTGATTCTTGCTGCTTTTTCATGGAAATCTGATCTGGATTGGTGTTTTTTAACTTTGAGAAAAATCAGTGCAATTCAAACAAACTCGATTGATTTTTGAGAAAACTCAGAATTGAGCATGTTGATTTCACTCTTTACTCTCTGAATATCAAAAAGTGTGAAAAGAAATTCTGCTTTTTATAAAAGTCAGAATTCTGGAAAGTAACTTTGCTGATTTTTCAGTAAAGATCAGAATTTTAAAAACTTGTTTTCCTGATGTACTGAAAAAATCAGAAAAATTAATTTCAATTTGCAGAATTTTCACAGTTTCCAATCTAATTTTTAATGTGAAATTTGCAGGTTACATGGAAGGAAATATTTTTCTACGGTCAAAAATATTTCTCTCATGCTCTGGCTGATGCGCGAGGAAAGAGAAAGAAAGAAAGATTTTATAACATCTATGTGAGGCCGATATTGGCAACCATACAGATGCATCAAGCTAGCTAGCTCCATCCTGTGCTAATAGGGGGGTGTAAAATGTGGTACATGGGAGGATCAGGAGCAAGGGCTGCTCAGATGAACGCAATTGGGTGAGCCATCAACTGGGCTCGTCTCTCCTTAGCAACTCGATGCTCTCGGGTCTGGATCTCCTCGATTTGTCTGTGGTAGAGTCGTGGGGCCCGACATCTGGTAACATGCGGACGTCATCTGGCCCACTGGCTCATCTCAGCCTGCTGGACAGTCACTCCCCTCGGTGGATCTGGGAGTGGAGGTGTGGTCCTCTAGAAAAAATCTGGAAGCTGTGACTATCTCCCCCCCATTTGTGTCTGTGTATGTGGCTACAGAAGTGTATCTCTATGCCTTTGTATCTCTAGCAGGTACCACCCCAGCTGTCTCTGATCTCGAGAGTGCATGATCTCGAAGAGGGTAGGCTGCCCTCTAAATAATGACTCATGTATGCCTCTAATATCATCATAAGCTCTGCATCTGCAAACAAAATGCTCCTCACTCTCCACCTCCTCTCTGCGTACTCCACAGACTCTTTCTTCCCTAGGAATGTCATGAGCTCGCTCCACCTCTATCTCTAGTCTGTGTGATGATACTCAAAGCTGACCAATCGCCACTCGTGAGCTGTTTGGCATGTAGGTGTCCATATAGCGTGGTCGCTGTATGAACCCGTCCTCGAGTATGTTAAGGAAATGATCTCTATAGTGTGACATCTTCTATTGAAGGGGAGATGTGATCCAAGTCTGTCTTGATATATAGCTGCCCTGTTAGAGATCCTCTCAAAGCACTATGTTTATCTCACTACATGAGAGATGAACCTAGGGTAAGTCGGGGTCATACTGGAACGGTGGCAAGCTCTCAAGATCAAGGCCATGTGCTCTAAACCATGCTCTGACCTAGGTGTACCAAGCTCTGTCATATCCAAACTTTGCTATCCGTATGGCTGACTCAAATGCTCGCCGTGTGTCTGTCAGTCGAGAGCTCTCTCTCTCTCTCTCTCTCTAGATAAAGCTGACCGTCAGTAAGAGTGCCCCCACTACAATGGGGTGGGGGGGGGGGGGGGGGGGGGGGGCCTGCCCTAATGATGTCCTATGGCACTGTGTGCTTGCCTCGAAAGAGCGGGAGAGGTGTGGAAGATCATGGCCTTGGTCTTCCCAAGGTTCATTGTCAGTCCTCTATGTGTACAAAACTCATCCAAGGCGCTGCAATAGCTCTGTAGACCCTCTGGTGACTCTGAAATGAACAAAACAATGTCATCAGCATATAGCATATTGTGGACTGGAGTACCTGCTGGGTCAGCTCTTTCCCCTGCCGCTCGTAAGATGTAGTCGGAGATCTCGTCAATGTAGAATCCAAAGAGGGTCGGGGAGAGGGGGGAATCCTTGCTTAACACCAATGGTGCTAGCAATGGACTCTGATAGGCCGCCTGGAGAATGAACTTTCCCAGTTACTCTCTCATAGAGAGCATAGATTGCCCATATCATCCCCAATGGTATCCCCAGACTCTGAAGTCTTCGAAAGAGCCTCTCTCGTGGGACTGTGTCAAACGCTTTGCAGAAGTCCACAAAGCAGCAATAAAGCTTCTTCTTCCGCATCTTTGCCCCATCAATGAGGCAGCACAAAACGAAGATGTGGTCCATGTCCGCCTAAACCCTACCTGGCCAGGAGCCCGTAGGCCCTCGGTTTTTGTCACAAACTGATGACGTCACAGGACCGTATGGACAAACCCGTAGGACAATCGATGACGTGGCAAAACCGTCGGACAGACCCGCAAATTGCGTTGACATGCTGACGTGGCAGTAATACAAAAATTCCATGTTTTGTGTTGGCTATGCCACATGGCAGGCTGTACGGATTTTCACGATTCACGCTGGCAGCAAACCGGCCCGTGGGGCGGTAGGCGTTGGCTTTCACTCGAAATTCTTTACTTTAGACACAAACACACACATCACTTTGCAAAAAGAACCTGCGACGGGAATTAACACTTGAATACACACACGGCTCGGAAGCTAGAATGCCCCGAGCAGACACCAACAACCTCTAGGCCCCAAAATTGGCGCCCCTTTCGGTATTTCTTTATTCTTTAAGAGGGTAAATTACAAAGTAGAGTCCTGGGAATCCTTTACCTGTATCCCGCTAGATACTGCCTGATTTGGCCAAATTTCGGCAACATAACAACCCCAAAAATTGCGCGAAACCAATTCCCCTACTGGAACTCATTTCCATTGGCGTATACCCTTTGATTCCTGCCTAAAAACAGTAAATTCAGCACGCTGTATTTACTGCTTTTTGCCCTCTTTTCAGTCCCAAACAATCCCCTAGCTGTCCTCTACCAGTGGGGCACGATCCCCAAGGGTTCTGGCGTCCGTATGGCTGAAAAACAGTCAATTTTCTGCCCATACAGCGCTGAATTTGCACTTGTACGGTGAGGTTATGACCCTCACCGGTGCCTGCTTTGGAGTAGCACCTAGCTACCCCTGTTCCTGCTCAAGGAGGCTCTTGCCGCAGCACAAAAGCATGAACCCACACATGGACTCACAAAAGCATGAACCCACACAGCTCTACATCAGTCAAATGAAGAGCCCTCTTGTGGGGCATCACATAACTGCACGTAGGGGGGGGAGAGAGAGAGAGCAGTGTGTAGCGTGCAGGGCATCACTCCTAGCACCACACTGTACATGGGAGGGAAAGAAAGCACTCCATAGCTCTTAACCTGTGACAAAATGCAAATGAGGCCTCTTCCCAGCTTAAAATTCAGCGCCACTTCTTCTGCATAAGGCAGATGCATAGAAATGTGCCACTTGGCACATTTACAAGCTTTTTCCCGTTTCGGGTTTGCCGCCTAAAAATCTCCCGACTGGTTGCTCAGTTGACTTCGCGGCAGGGTTGTAAAATGTTCCCCTAGTCATACCGGAGGTAATGACGCGAACACATTTCACGGCCCAAAATAGCAATTCCCTAAATTTTGGGAAATGATTCCGGTGGGCTCCCAATGGTCTTCTGACCATCTATCCTCATTGGACCGCATCCAAAAGTGCAATGTGGCCCAACTATCGGATACTTTTAGTTGGTAGTTCCACCTTGACTTTATGCCTTTATTGAGTTCACTTCCTAGTATCCACCAACTTGCTAAGTGCGACGGGGTGCCCTATATGATCTTGCTCTGAGCCTAGATAGCCTCTTACTATACGAATTCCAATGCCGACCACTTCCCGTCTGCGGGTGAAACTACCGTTCACATTGGCCATACAATGTCTGACCGTTTGCTACTTCAAAAAGAGGGTCTCAAAAAAAAAAAAAAACCCATTGGAAAGAAACCAACAACTAAGGTTAGCAGTTGCCACGTCCTCATGACATAGTTAACAGCTGCCACGTCCTCGTGACATACCCCCCTCTTGAAATCGCAAACGTCCTCGATTGCATACCATAAATACACCCACTGATGATCTTGTGCTATCAACACTCTTTTATCATCGCATGTATCCGCAAGAAAGGTCCTAACATATAGATACAAATGACTTAATGAGACCTTCATACTTATGTCATTTCCATCTATTACACTGAGTTCATTTGTACATTTGATGTGCTAGCTCTATCATTACCCCTCCTTTGCACACGTTAAGTTGGGGCATAAACTGACCCTGGTTGCACTGAAAACCTTGTTGCATGCCGATACTACCATACATGGGGTTTGGCATGATGCCTTGCATACCCCCAAACACTATTCCTGGCATGTACGGCTGACTTCCAAGCGCATAACCAGCCATACTTTGGAACATTGATCCACCCCCAAAATACCCAGGATGTACTGTGGGTGGTGGAAAAAGTGGGTGCAAGCGGGCTTTGAAAGGTGGCGGGCTGAACTGGCATAGCCTGTGGAATAGGCGCTCTAGCCACCTCTTCAAGCACAGGAGGAACCTGTTTTGGAGTCCCTGACTCCGCAACATACGAGTGTTCCCTTTCCTGCTGAGTCGCATTAAGTACTTGGGCTTGAGCCTCAACAAGTTCGGTACGCGGTGTAGGTTGCCTATTTTGTTGTTGCACTGGTGGCGCTTGCAAGAACTCCATAAACCTTGGATTTTGCACCAGCTACGAAAAGACATTCATCACGGCAACTAACTGAGTCCTGAATGCATCATCCTCAAGTTGCCCAGTCATAAAGCCCTGTACTACTGGAGGGACATTCACATTAACAGGAGGTACAGTCTGACGTGGCCGTGAACTCTCGCCAATCTTGAAGACCATAGGAATCTCCTACCTGTCCTTCGAAGAGGAACCCTCTTCCATAATGCCCTTCCCTTTGTCGGCCATAGTGTAATCCCGCGTTCCTGCACTCTGTGTCTTTACCCATAACAACCGAGGCTCACTCTTTGAGGAAAAAGTGATTGATATCCTGGCAATGGAACCTTGAAATTGGCCCGTGAGGCGGTAGGCGTTGGCATTCACCCAAAATTCTTTACTTTAGACACAGACACACAGAGCACTTTGCAAAAAGAACCTGCGACGGGAATTAACACTTGAATACACACACGGCTCAGAAGCTAGAATGCCCCGAGCAGACACCGACAACCTCTAGGCCCCAAAATTGGCACCCCTTTCGGTATTTCTTTATTCTTTAAGAGGATAAATTACAAAGTAGAGTCCTGGGAATCCTTTACCTGTATCCCGCTAGATACTGCTTGATTTGGCCAAATTTCGGCAACATAACAACCCCAAAAATTGCGCGAAACCAATTCCCCTGCTGGAACTCATTTCCACTGGCGTATACCCTTTGATTCCTGCCTAAAAACAGTAAATTCAGCACGCTGTATTTACTGCTTTTTGCCCTCTTTTCAGTCCCAAACAATCCCCTAGCTGTCCTCTACCAGTGGGGCACGATTCCCAAGGGTTCTGGCGTCCGTATGGCTGAAAAACAGTCAATTTTCTGCGCATACACAGCGCTGAATTTGCACTTGTACGGTGAGGTTATGACCCTCACCGGTGCCTGCTTTGGAGTAGCACCTAGCTACCCCTGTTCCTGGTCAAGGAGGCTCTTGCCACAGCACAAAAGCATGAATCCACACAACTGTACATCAGTCAAATGAAGAGCCCTCTTGTGGGGCATCACATAACTGCACGTAGGGGGGAGAGAGAGAGAGAGAGAGAGAGAGAGAGAGAGAACAATGTGTAGCATGCAGGGCATCACATAACTGCACGTAGGGGAGAGAAAAGAAAGAAAGAAAGAAAGATTTTTTAACGTCCATAGGAGGCCGAAATCGGCCTATGAGACAAATCAAAGTACATGGGGTGGGTGTCCTCTGGATATCCTGTGAAGGATGAAAAGGTACAAATCAAAAATAGCTATCCTGTGTAAGGACTGAGGGAAGAGGGAGGTGGTACGAGGGTGGGGTTCTAAAAAACAGGGGAGAGATGCAATCCCATATGCTGGGGTATATACAATCATGAAAGAAATGCTATCATATCTCTAGCTCCATCCTGTCCCGTAATCAGGGTGTAAGACATGATGCATGGGTGAGTGAGGTGTGAACAATCCCCGTAGGATGGCGGCTGGATCTGCAAAAGCTCGGATGCGTCTCTCCTCTAGAGATCTGTAGTAGCGCTCCTGGATCTCCTCGATCTCTCTCTAGTGAAGTCGGGGTGCCCTACGCCCATGGGGATGTGGATGTCTGCGAGCTCGGACCTCCTGAGCCTGCTGTAGAGTCACTCCTCTCTAAGTAGTGTTGGATGGTGGTACTATTGTGCCCCTCTGGAAAAAATATGTAAGCTGTGTCTGGCGCTCGTCTCTCACGACTGCTGATGTCTGAAGGAGAGAGTCCCTCTGCTGCTGTGCCTCTATGAGGAAGCGGCCGAAAAGTCGTTGGTCTCTGGACTGAAGAATCTCGTGTAAGGTGGGCTGATCTGCAAACAAAGTCGGATATCTGCCTCTGATCCCCTCATATGCTCTACATCTGCACACAAAATGCTCCTCACTCTCAATGTCTGCTGTGCAAAGTCTGCATATCCTCTCTGCCCTGGGGACATGTGCAACTCTCCCTGCCTCAATCTCTAGCTGGTGTGATGATACTCTGAGTTGTCCAATCGCAACCCGTGCTCTATGTGGCATGTGGACATCCATGTATCTCGGTCTCTGGATGAAACCATCTGCTAGGATGGTCAGGAAGTGGTCTCTGTAGTATTGCCTCTTCGTAGGAAGAGGCTCTCTGGGTGTGATCCATCTCTCTCGGATGTATAGTTGCCAAAGATCCTGTCCGAGAACTCGATTCCTCTCATGGTGAGAGAGGCGTATGTATGGGGAGTCAAGATCATACTGAAAAGGGGGCAAGTCTGTGATGTCCAAGCCATGGGATGTGACCCACTCTGTGACCTGTGAGTACCATGCTCTGGTGTCCCCCTCCTGATGTAGCTGTATCGATGCCTCGAAAGCTCTGCGTGTGAGTTTGTCTGGTGGAAGCTCTCGCATGCGCTGGATGAAGCAAACTGTCTGGAAGAGGGCGTCTACTAGCATCGGGGGTGCCGCTAGCTCTGCTCTGATGATGTCGTGTGGTACTGATGGTTTGCTATGGAGCAAACGAGAGATCATAATGATCTGTGGGCGCTCTATCTGTGTCCAGAGAGATGCTGAGAATCCTGGTGCCCATACTGCGGCAGTGTACATCATCGCAGGTGTAACTAAAGTGTCAAAAAGGCAGCCTTTGGTGCGGGGCTCCTCGAAGTAGGCCTGGTGGCATGTGCGCTCTAAGGTGGCCAATGCTGCATATCCTCGTGTAAGCCGGTCTCTGGCTGCCTGGGTCATGGAAAATCTGCCCGTGGTGCCAGTGAAAGCAGAGTTACCGGGGAAGGGACTTTTAGGGCCTTGGAACGCTGGAACGGCGTTCTGGCCGGCTGGAGTTTTCTGGAACACGTTGGAACGGAACGGCGTTCCGGCCGGCAGCTGTCACCGGAACGGGACCACCGGAACGGACTGGAACGGGACGGAACAGGCCGGAACGGCACCAACGGCCCCAACGGCAGTTTTTGAAATTTAAAAAAATGACTGTTGGGCAGCCAACGGCCATTTTCAGCAGTGAAAAAAGTATATAATGCCCCCCTCCTCCCCCATTCTTCACACACTCATCAAGCCTCAAGGCCCATTCTCCCTTGCTTGAGCCTTGCTCTCAACTCTCAAGCCAAGCTCATTCTCCCTAGCTTGCTCTCAACTCTCAAGCCATAGTGTGGCGCCGTGGCATGCCTCAAGGCTCAAGCTCTCAACCTCTCTCTCTCTTGGGCTAACTTCTAAGTTCTAACCCTCAAGGCTCAAGGCTCAAGCTCTCTTTCAAGCTCTCACGGAATCAAGCGGCAAGCCTCTCTCTCTCAAGCCCTCTCTCTCTCTCAAAGTTCAAGATCAAGCTCTCTCTTTCACGGATAATCCATCATCCATGGCCTCTTCTTCTCGTTCAACCCCCTCAGTTCATGCGGGCAACACTCAAAAGGCGAAGGAATGGTCGTGGTGGGATGAAGTGACCTCGGAGGGCACCTTGTCGGCGGCGGGAGGTTCTCGTGCATGGGGATGCAAGCTATGCTCTTACACGCGGAAAGGGGGGTATGACAAAGTGAGGGCAAACTTTCTTCGAGTGCCGGGACATGAGGTGAAATTTTGTGCTAACGTAACCATCGAGAAGAGGAAGGAGCTCGAGGAAAAGGATCGGCAATTCAACCATAAAGCCAAGCTGGCACGCAAAGGTATTGATCCAAAGACCCTCATTTTTCCTTCTTCCTCTCTACCCGGTGTAGGTGTTGGTGCATCTTCACAAGGTCCAATTCGTCGCCAAAAGACCCTTGCCACCTCTTGAGACCCAAAGAAGAAGGAAGAGGTGGATGCGGCCGTGGCCCGATTCTTCTATCACAACCATATCCCATTTGTCGCAGCGAGGTATGTTCATTGTTTTATGATTTATCACTCTTCTCTCTCATTTCTTTCGTTATCGTTGTTTCCACTTTTTTGATACTAACCTCTTCTATGTTTGATCGAAATAGGTCGGAGTATTGGAAAGTCATGGTGCAACGGATAGGAGAGTATGGCACCAGCTATGTGCCGTCATCTTCAGAGGCTCTCCGAACCACCTTGCTCGATCGAGAGAAGGCTATCGTGGAGCAAGCAACCCTCAACATTCAGCGTCTTTGGGCAAAACATGGTGTTTCCCTCATTGCCGACGGGTGGAGCGATACAAGGAAGAGATCTATCCATGGTCTCGTCGCATACTGCAGTGGAGAGATGTACTTTGTGCACTCTCATGATGCCACTGAGAGTGGAAAGTCCGCCGATGTCCTCTCTGTAGAGTGGACAGCGGCCATAGAAACCATCAGTGAGCAACACGTGGTGGCCTTTGTCACAGATGGGGAGGCATCAAACAGGGCAGCAACAGCTATCATAGAGGGCCACTATCCACATGTGACAGTGTGCTTTTGCATGGCACACTGCTTGAGCAACCTTCTAAAAGACATCGGCAAGCTAGACTGGATTGCTCCAGTCATTGCTGATGCAGTGAAGATGGTTACTTTCATCAACAATCACAACTTGGTTCGGAGTGAGTACCTCAAGAGGTCGGGCGGCAAAGTGCTTCTAAAGTATTCAGATACCCGCTTCCCATTCAACTTTCTTCTTGTGCGCAGGCTGTCTGAATGTCAAAATGCGGTCCGACAGGTCTTCATCAGTGATGAGTTCACCACCTCCCCCTATGCAAAGACAGTTGCAGGGATTTTGTGCAAGGATAAGGCAGAGGATCTTGAGTTCTGGAAGGAGCTCAAGAGTCTAGATGCACAGGTAAAACCGGTGGTTCATTTGCTTCGAGTTCTGGATGGCATGGATCCTTGCATTGGCAAGATTTATGAGGCAATGGACCACATGATTGAGCAGCTTGCACAGCTTGAGCCAAACACAAAGCGATATGAGGAGATCCATGCGCTTTGCAGCTCGAGGTGGAATTCATATGACTCTCCTTTACACGGGGCAGCGTACATGGTGGATCCAGAGTTCGAAGGTGCAGGGCAAGAGACAGATAGGGAAGTCATGAACCAATTTACAGAGATCTTAAACAAGATGGTTCTAGACAGAGATGGGCGACGCATTGCCAGCGATCAACTGAGACAGTACAGAGAGATGCGGGGGTCATTTGGCAGTCCAGATGCTCAGATTGATCGCAGGAAAATAGGTTCAGTGCTTTGGTGGAAAGACTATGGCTATGATGGCCCTAAGCTTCAGAGATTGGCGATCCGTATTCTCAGCCAATCAGTTAGTACCTCATGCTTGGAGCAATTGTGGAGTACCTTTAGCCACATTTAGCCACATTGTGGAGTACCTTTAGCCACATTGCTTCCAAGAAGAGGAATCGGCTTGGAGTGGAGAAGGCTAATGATCTTGTCTTCGTCAGCGCAAATTTGAAAATGCTTTGCAAGAGTACAGACAAACAGACAAATCCTTTTACACTGTGGGAGATGGAGCAAGAGGCTTCTCAGGCGGGTGGAGATGCACATCCACCAACACCAGGTACTTCATCTGTGGCTGAGATCGAGCCGGACCTAGACCTCGATGATGAGGAATGGGAGGATGTGCATGATTTACAGCCGGCTACTACGGATTGGGAGGCCTCTCAGGCTAGTGGCTCTTGAGTCTTGAGTCTTTGCCATTTATCCTTACCTTTTTGTATGGCTGCTTGAGCCTTGCCCTCTTTGCCATTTGTAGCTACTAGCATCTTTATGGTATTTGTCACCTTCAGTCGTTTGGTATTGTGGTCACTGAAGTCTGGTTTGAACTTTGCCCCCCTTTAGTTTTTTTGTAGCACCTTCGCCGTTGGCGGCCCTTGAGGCTTGTTACTATGTTAGCCATAATTAATTCCAAAGTGTTATCTCTGACTACTACTCTTGCAATTATTTGAGAGCATTGTGTATGTACTATGGGCATTGTGTTTGCTCATTGTTGTTCATCTGGCTATGTACTCTGGGCGCCTCACATCCCAATCAAGTCATAATAAGATTAAATGGTGTTCGAATCGTGTTTTTTGTGGGTATTAGAGTCAAAGGACGCTAATACTACTTGTATTCAAACACATAACGCTATAAAAAAAATATTTGGGTGTTTTTTTAGCCTACCGTTCCCGTTCCGGGCCCATTCCCGTTCCCCCGTTCCGCAGGGAGACCCGTCCCCGTTCCCGTTCTGCGTTCCGGGTAACTCTGAGTGAAAGTCACCCCCAAAGATACATATGAATCAACTACCTCAACCTGTCCACCTGCTACCATGAGCACTGCTCTACTCCGGACTATCCTGGAGGTGTGGAAGATCATGACCTTGGTCTTGCCAAGGTTCACTGTGAGCCCTCGATGTGTGCAGAAATCATCCAAGGCGTGGAGGTGGCTCTGTAGTCCCTCCTGTGTCTCAGAAACTAGAATAATATCATCTGCATAGAGCATAATATGGACTGGTGTATCTGCCAAGTCGGAGCCCGCCCCGCCTGCTTGTAGGATGTAATCTGCTATCTCGTCGATGTAGAGGCTAAATAGGGTCGGGGAGAGGGGGCATCCTTGCTTCACACCAATGGTGATAGCAATAGGGTCCGATACTCCACCTGGGCACCGCACTCTACCTATGACCTGTGCATACAAAGAATGAATGGCCCATATCATCTCAGATGGTATCTGTAGCTCCTGGAGAAGCTGAAAGAGTCTCTCTCTAGGGATGGTGTCAAAAGCCTTGCGGAAATCCACAAAGCAGCAGTAGAGTCGTCTCTTCCGTGCTTTCGCTCCGTCGATCAGGCAGCGAAGCACGAAGATGTGATCGATGGTCGAGAAAGTGCGTCGAAACCCTGCCTGTCCTGGTGCAAGTAGCCCTGATGCCTCTGCGTATGTGTTGAGCTCTGCCTCAAGAACTGCCCCATATAGTTTGGCCAATGTGTGGCCAATCATGATAGTCTTGTAGTTCCCTGGGTCCAAGGTGTCGCCAGATTTGTGGATCGGCACAATGGTGTGCATGGTCCACTCCTCTGGTAGTCCCTCAACCAAAGTGCGGTTGAAGAGACGTGCTACCAAGGGGGAGAGGGTGTCTGCTGCATAGATGAGGTGCTCGCTCTGTAGTCTAGTGTGGTCTGCTGAGCGGCCACGCTGGAGGCGTCGAATAGCCCTCTTCACCATACTAGATGTGAAGAAAGTCGAGGTGGTAGGTCGAGGGTCGGGTGGCTCCGGGATCAGTGGCTGCCCAGGTATCTGGTATAGACACTCCGCGTAATCATGCCAAATCTGAGCGTCCTCCAGGGGGGTGGTAGGACGTGGCTCTCTGAGAATCCTCCATGCGGTGGCGCAGTCTGCACTCATGAGAAGGTGGTATAGCTCAAGCTCCTGTGCCTCTTCAAAGACCCGCCGTTTACGACGTGTGATGGCCTTCATCTGTCGTCGGACCTCGCTCTCAGTGATCTCCTCCAAGGCTCGTCGAGCCCGTAGCTGCCTGTATAGATCCCTACACTCCTCGTCGTACCACCGGTTCTGGGGCATCGTCCCAGAGGGTGGAGGTCTACCAATGTGGGTAGTATGTGGAAAGCAGCTGAGGGCTGAGGTGTGTAAAACTGCGGAAAGCTGGCTAGTGACTGTAGAGAGTGGTGTATCTGGGTCAAGAGTGTAGATCCCCTCATAGACATGCGATGAGTAAACTCTGGCTAGCTCATGTGTGAAATGTATGGCGGTGTGTGGTGTGAGTGTGGGTGGTGTGTGTGAGATGGGTGAGCCAGTGAAAGAGAGGGCAAGATATGCATGGTCAGCCCCAATAGGTAGTGGTGGGATGGTGAAGGATGTGAGCAGGTGAGCTGCCTCTCTGAAGCCGATGATGTAGTCCACTGTACTGCCGCCGCTGGGGACTGATGGTGGTATGCAAGTCAGGCCTCCAGATGATGGCCATTGCGCCATCCCGTTGTAGATAACAAGACGGTGTTGTGATCCCAAACGAAGTAGATGTCGCCCGTACAGTGTCGGTGTGGTGGTGTCTCTGGAAAACCTCTCTGCCTCTGTGTTCTCCATGGTGGAGAGTAGCTCTGGGTCGTCAAAGTCGTAGATGTCACACTGTCTACTCTGTGTCCTGGCGTTGAAGTCTCCCGTGAGGAAAACTTCTCCAAGCCTGGAGTATTCCATGATCTCCTCCCTGAGACATGCATATGGTGAAAGTGTATCATCCTCCTCCTCTCCTCCTTGCGTATGAGCCTCATCTGTCTCTCCTCCGCCTGTCTGTGCAAATCTATAACCACTGGGTGCGAAGTAGCAAATGGCAATGTAGAGAATGTGTTCATCAGAGAGCTCAATCCGCACCCACATGTAGCGTGCTCCTGGGTAACGGGCTACTATCCGTATCCTGCTATGGAGTGAGCGACGGTAGAGGACTGCTACTCCGCCAGATCCTCTAGTGGTGTTGTGTCGTGTGCACTTCCTGTGTGTAGACTCCCACTGATAATCCTGTACTCGGGGTAGACCTCTCTCTGAGCTCTCATGTGTCTCTGTGAGTAGAATGACGTCTCTGTCATGCATCACCTCCCCCAATCTCCCTGGGTGTGTCCACAGAGAGCCGTTGCAGTTCCAAACTGCCATGTGTATCTCCTCATATAGTGTCCCATAGGCCGCGAGTCCCTATGCTACGGCCTTGCCATCGATGATGACCCGGCCGTCGCGATAGGAGGCTCGTTTTCCTTCATTGCGTGCTTGTTGGATCCGGGGCATGCATGCTCTTCTATGCTCCACCTGCATTTTTGTGAGGTCGTCATCTAGGTAGATGGGGGGGGCCGTGAGACCTCGTAGGATTACCCTCTTTCGGATGAAAAGGGTGCGTGCTTCTTCCGATGGGAATTGGAGTATAAGAGGCCTCTTCTTGGTGAGGTCTTTGCCGGCTCGCCAAGCTTTGGTGAAGGGGGTTGGGTCTTCTACTTTGTAACCAAGTGTGTTGCATAAGGTTTTACCATCTTTCTCGGGGGTGGATTCCTTCCTTTCTTCAATGCCGGTGACTCGTATGTTGAGGCGACGGGCATTCCGCATCTTCTCCTCTTCAAGGGTGGTGTGTACAAGGAGAGCTTCTTCCTTGTGGGCGTCCTCTTTCGCTTCTTTCTTGAGGTTCTTCTTGACCACTTCTACCCATCCCTCCTTTGTGGCTTCGAGTTTGTCTTCCAGGCTCTCGGTAAGGGCTTTATGAAGTTCTTCTTTGATGGCCTCCTTTGTGTCCTTGTTGATTTCCCCTTCCTCGGGGGTAAGGGATGCGATTGAGGCCTTGAGGATGGCTATTTGCTCATGCATCTCTTCCTTCTCTTTCTTCCATCCTTCAAGCTCCTTCTTTTTGTCTTCCTTTTCCCTTGCCCATTCTTCTTTCTCTTTGTTCAAGACTTCTACTTCTTTCTCAAGTTTGGAGAGGCGGTTGATGATAGTGGTGATGGCGGAGTCGGTCAATTTCTTATTTTCTTTGATCGTGGCGTGTAGCTTGTCCTCCATTTTGGCCATTTCATCCTTTGTGGCCCCTTTTGCCATAGCCGTTCAGGGGGTGACTCAATGGGTGAGGCCCCTTTGTATTGAAGGTTGAAAAAGGTGACGGGAGAAAACTTGACGGGCAGGGCAGTGGGAATAGCTGACGGACAGGGGCAGTGGGAATAGACTCCAACGCGCAGGCAGGCCCAAAACGAAAGTTTTTATAAAAAAAAAAGAGAGAGAAGGCTGCGCGCAAGTAATTAGGCGTGCAAAACAGGCTGCGGGTAGGTAGCTGGGCGCGCGCAGGCAGTGCAGCAGGTATGGCGAGGGTGCAGCAGGGCATGGCGTGCAGTCAGCAGTCAGCAGTCAGCAGGGCATGGCGAGAGAGAGAGAGAGAGAGAGAGAGAGAGAGAGAGAGCAGTGTGTAGGATGCAGGGCATCACTCCTAGCACCACATTGTACATGGGAGGGAAAGAAAGCACTCCATAGCTCTTAACCTGTGACAAAATGCAAATGAGGCCTCTTCCCAGCTTAAAATTCAGCGCCACTTCTTCTGCATGAGGCAGGTGCACAAACATGTGCCACTTGGCGCATTTACAAGCTTTTTCCCGTTTCGGATTTGCCGCGAAGTCAACTCCGTTGGGCTCCCAATGGTCTTCTGACCATCTATCCTCATTGGGACCGCATCCAAAAGTCCAATGTGGCCCAACTATCGGATACTTTCAGTTGGTAGTCCCACCTTGACTTTATGCCTTTATTGAGTTCACTTCCTAGTATCCACCAACTTGCTAAGTGCGACAAGGGGACCTATATGATCTTGCTCTGAGCCTAGACATCATCTTACTATACGAATTTCAGTGCCGACCACTTCCCGTCTGCGGGTGAAACTACCGTTCACATTGGCCATACAATGTCCGACCGTTTGCTACTTCAAAAAGAGGGTCTCAAAAATAAAACAAAACCCATCGGAGTTGCCACGCCCTCGTGACATAGTTAACAGCTGCCGCGTCCTCGTGACAGCAGCCTTTAAACCTAAAGCTTTTAAGTTTGCCTCTTTTCATGTAATGGCTTTTGAGTTTGAAGGCCAAGGGCCTATAAATATGAAACCAAGGCCACTTATTCTCTCGGTCTGCTGACGAGCAACTGAGCAGAGAGGACCCTTGGATTTGTGACTTTGAACAAGTATTAATATTAAAAAAAATACCGAAAGGGCACCAGACTTTGGGGCCAATACCTCTATGCACGGAACTACACCGAGCCGTGTCAACTCTATTTTTAGAGTGTGAAAAAGTTGTGAAGTGTTTTAAGTGATTTTCTCGTGTGTCGTGCGAGATTTGCGACTTGGAGTGTCCAAGTCCGCTACAGTTTCTCCATATGGACTAGGCTCAGCCTCAAGTACTGCCCCATACAGTTTGGCCATTGTATGGCCAATCATGATAGTCCTCTGATTCCCTGGGTTCAAGGTGTCCCCAGATTTGTGGATTGGCACAATGGTGTGCCCAGTCCACTCCTCTAGGTAGCCCTCCCCTATCACTAGGTTGAATACATCTGCAATAAACGGGGCTATATTGGCGGCTACTTAAATGACATGCTCACTTTGTAATCTTGTATGATCTAAAGACAGGCGGTGCTATACGCGGCAGATGGCCTTCTTGACCATCTCTGTTGTGAAGAAAGAAGAACTCATGGGTCGAGATCTGGGTGGCTGTGGAATCGGAGGCTGGTTTGGTACCTCATAGAGTATCTACATAATCCTGCCATACCTGTGGGTCCTCAATAGTAGTAGTCGGGCGTGGCTCTTGAAGCGTGCACCATGTTGTGGCATTGTCCATGCTCATGAATAAGCGGTATATCTCTAGCTCCTGTGCCTCCTCGAAAGCCCGCCGCTTTCGGCGTGTGAGTGTCTTCATTTGGCATCTGGCTTCTCGATCAATAATCTCCCCAAGGGTCCAGTGCGCACGCAGCCAGCGATAAAGGTCTCTACACTCATCATCATACCAGTTGTTTGTGGCAGTCCCAAGGGGTCAAGGGGGGGAGGGCTATATGGGTGGTGTGCGGGAAAGAGCTAATTGCTGATGTCTGAAGGACAGATATGATGTGGGAGGTGAGCATGGGTAGTGGCGTAGAGGGGTGGAGTAAAAGGAGTCCCTTCTCAAACTCCGTCGAGTATAAGGAGGCTAGCTCATGTGTGAAATGGATTGTGGTGTGTAAGGAGCATGTCGTGGATGTGGAGGGTGTGGCGTCTCCAGTGAGGGAGAGTGCAAGATATGTGTGGTCAAATCCAATATGTATGGGCGGGATGGTGAAAGAGCTATGCAGGTGGGTGGCCTCTCTATGATGTAATCCACGGTACCCCCTGTCAAAGTCGACGATGCGGAAGTGTAAAGATCAAGGGGAAAAAGCAAGAGAGAGAGAGAGAGAGTCTCCTGAACCAATCAACCTTGGCAATGAATAATCGATACAATGTACAATGGGGACAAGGGGTCACGTATATACCTACCTCAGTAAATTGCCCTACCCAGACTTTGACAAAGAAGTAAAATAAATACCTAAACACCAAAAAAAATAATGGGATTACTTTGGGGCCTGGGCAGTTCACTTGAGATGCCAAAACTAACACCCTCTCTAGAACTCATAGTGGACGATGACGAAGCTACCATGGACACCCCAGTAGTTGACCACTCCACTTGGTACACCTCGGATTTGCTACCCTCTGTCACAAACTGCTAACGTGTCAAGTCACTAAAGAACAGAGCCACCAACCGAGGGACCTAAACCTTAAGCGAAGAAGCAGAAGCAGCAGATGTATGGATTTCCGCAATTCACGCTCGCCTGTTGACGTGGCAGATTGTACGGATTTCCGGATTTCACACTCGACTGCTTACGTGGCAAACTGTACGGATTTCTGCGTTTCACGCTAACAATGATGACGTGGCAGCCTGTACTACGTTGGCTGATTTTCAGCGCCAACTTTTGGGCCAGTTGTTTTTGAGTTTGAATACTTTTCATGTAAACTGCTTTTGGGCCTAGGGCCTTTAAACATGAGGCTAGGGCTCATTCTCTGGCACTCTTCTGGGAGAAGGTGCAGAGCGTGGAGTATCGGCTTCTACTGTGTTGATGCAGTATAAAGAAATACCGAAAGGGGCGCCAAGGTTTGGGGCCAATACTCTCTGGGGTGGAATTCCGCCACTCCATGTCGTGTGTCGTCTCTCTCTTTCAGTCTAGTTCTTATTGAAGTGCTAAAAGTCTGTTCTTTTCTATTTGCACGTGGTGCCGGTCTTGTGACAGTGGTATCAGAGCATCAAGCGTGTGCTTTTCTGAAAGCATACCGGTCCTACAAAAGAGCAGACGAAGCAAACCGGTGCTTCCAAAGGCTACTCGAATTTGACTTGAAGAAGCCTTGTGCTGCGACCCCAAACTTATTAGCCACTCCCACCCTTACTTCATCGCGCATCGGACACGCTCCCGTCTTCACTGCTCTGTCTTACAGGGCATAAGCCATAAAGAACCCAAGACATGGCGTTCATGGATTCAACAGAATATTTGCAGTTTCTTCTCAACGAGCTTCACAACATTCTTTCGCGGCATCCTCAGCAGAATCTTCCGATGCTGCAAAAGTTTTCAACAATTTTTGAACTACATGTACCCCTTTTGATGCCCCAAGTGTTACCTCCTCCTCCAACACCAGAAAGTACAAGAGCTTCCAACCGACAACCTTCTTAGCCGTTTGTTCCGATCGGGGGAGTCTTCAAGAATATGGTGCAGCCATCTGACCCTGATCCAATGCAACCGCCTTTGTCACCGCCATTGCCCCCAGGCTACAATGGTTGGAGCCCATCTGGAAACCCTTATTATCTGTACCCGAGATACGCGCCTAACCAACCCAAATATTTCAAGAATGGCGGCACGACATTCAAATTTTTCACTTTTCCCGGGGTGAAAGATTAGAAGAAAGCATTGCAATTCCTACAACAATTCGACAACATCTATGCTTTGGGGAACTATACAGAAGAATCCAAGATATTTGGAGCAGCGGGATTTCTTAAAGATAATGCTATGCAATGGTGGAGTTCAATCGCGACACAACCGCATGCTCCAAGGACCTGGCAAGCTTTCAAGACAGTTTTTGCACGCAGTTACATGACTTCTATGTTTGAAGTCCGGATTTTGGCAGAGTGGGACAACTTGAAAATGCTTGCCACCGAAACCATGGACGACTATAACCAAAGGTTTCTCGACGTGTACCTTCCGGTGTCCTTCTTTAGGTTCGTTCCCTTGGAGGCCCAATGCAAGCGATACACCATTGGACTACCATCACCATCGCAGGAATATTGTCTCTCCAAGCAAGTTTCCACCATGCAAGAGCTTATGGACCATGCCACGGTCGGCTACAAACTGAGGAAGGGAAAGTTGGAGTTTATTACAGAAGAACCTCCAGCCACTAACCACAACTCTCGACAACAACGAACAAATTCTCGAGAGTCTCGTGACACCCAACCTCAAAGGTCTCGTTTGACACGTCAACGAGAAACCCTTTTACAAGAAGGCCGATGCTTCGGATGTTTTCAAACAAGACATACATTTACTACATGTCTTAAGCGAGCCTCGACGTCTTCAGAGAAACCTTCTACTCCCACGACTGAACAATCCTTACAGCCACCTCCAACCAAGAGAGCTAGATCCGCTATTGGACTAGTCCTTAATATCTATGGCATACACCTTGAAAGTACAAACGAATTGTGTCGAGCATATGGCAAAGTCAACGGCTTCAAAGCCCTTATTTTCTTTGACCGTGGGGCTACAGAGAACTTCATCCATCCAAAATTCTTGAAGCAGATGCACTTTGATTATGATGAAGAGGGTGGAGAAATTGAAGCTGAGTTAGCCACGGGGCAAACTTAGAAAGTGGTACCGCTCATTGGTGCCCTTCCAATCACTATACAAGATTATCATGAAAAAGCCGATTTCCACATTATAAAGTTGGGCAATTGCGACGTTCTCTTGGGCATGCCTGGGCACGAAAGAATGATGCTACTCTCCACGTTCGGAACCGAACCATCACTCTGATGCAGAAGGGCAAGCTAGCCGTCCTCAAAGTTCAACTGTCCGAACAAACCCTGAATGAACTCCCTAGTTATTTTATAGTTAGATACTTTTCAACACTGTTTGAGAAAGTATTGTTTGGATTTGTTTGAAATGGATGCTATCTGTTGTAAACCTGTCTTGGTGCCGATTTGAACTGTTTGACTCTGGTTTTAATACTGGTTTCAATGATTGGTGAGTTTACTCACAAGTGGAGTGCTGAGGAATGTTATTTTGGTATTGTTTGAACCTCGAAACGCCGCAGACGGGATGTTTGGGGAGCGTTTCGTTGTATACTTGAAAACCTCAGAACGACGCAGACGGGATGTCTGGCGACCATTTCGTTGTATGCTAGAAAAACGTCCGAACGACGCAGACGGGATGTTTGGGGAGCGTTTGGTTGTATGCTTAAACCTCCAAGCGATGCAGGCTGCGATCTGGGGAGCGTTTGGTTGTACAGTTCTCTGAGCTCATGGCCCAGACCTTTTTAGGTTATTTGTGGGGGGAGTGACGAGGTAGTCGTTGAGTAGCTTCATACCGCAGACCGTTTGTCTCGAGGGAATGCTCACCGGCGCTATTTGTTGTGTCTGTAACATGCATATGTGAGCATTTGTGTTGCATTGTGATGTGTCAACCATTGGATATTCCTAATTGGGTGAGATTGCCTAGGTATGTAATTTCAGTGCATCAAGACACTCGTGGAAGATCAGTGCGGTCTAGGTGTGATGGCTAATTTTACTACGCCGGAATATCAACAGTTCCGATCTGGACGAAAGAAGAAGCCAACTCCTTAACAAAAGAGCCGATAGGAGAAGCTAACTCCTTCGCAAGAAAGAATAAAATGACTGTTCCTCGGAATGACCCTCGGAAATTTTTGAGCTAACTTGAGTTGTTTTCCAAGTATGTTGTAATCGCGGACGATAACTTTCTTTCAAGAAGGGGGGATGCCACAAATTGATGACATGTCAAGTCACTGAAGAATTGAGCCACCGGCCGAGGAGCCTAAACTCTAAGTGAAGAAGCAAAAGCAGCAGATGTACAGATTTCCGCAATTCATGTTGGCTTGCTAACGTGGCAGATTGTACAAATTTCCTGATTTTGCGTTGGATTGCTAACGTGGCAAACTGTACGGATTTTTGCGTTTCATGCTGGCAGTGATGACATGGCAGCCTGTACGGATTTTCGTGATTTAAACTGGCTGAATTTCAGTGCCAGCTTTTGGGCCAGTTGTTTTTGAGTTTGAATACTTTTCATGTAAACTGCTTTTGGGCTGAGGACCTTTAAATATGCGGCTGAGGGCTCATTCTCTCGCACTCTTCTGGGAGAAGGTGCACAGCGTGGAGTACTGGCTTGTACTGTGTTGATGCAATAGGAAGAAATACCAAAAGGGGCACCAAAATTTGGGGCCAACACTCTCTAGGGTGGAATTCTGTCACTCCGTGTCGTGTGTCGTCGCTCTTTCAATTCAGTTCTTATTGAAGTGCTAAAAGTCTGTTCAGTCTGTTCTTTTATATTGGCACGTGGTGCCGGTCTTGTGACACCTTCGACTTTGTTCCTTAGAAGAATGACATCTTGAGCATCATATGCCTTTTAGAAAATTGAAATGTAGACCACACTACGTCCAAGAATCCCCATTCGTGAATTGTGGACACATCACGTCCAAAATACTCCAAGATAATGAACTGTGGAACACACCCTATCCATAATCCAATCGACAACAATGGATTAGTGCACTTATCCATAGTATTTTAGATACATCTCATTGGTTCCCTGCCAGATGCATGTGCCTTGAACTGCGACCCACGGGTTCAAACACCGCTAACTTTAACTCCAACACAAGGGTCCAAAATAAATATTCGGAGCACTGTTTGCCACTCACAAGCCTCTATCTGGCTAAAGCTAGTGGCGGCAACTGCGCTCTAAAAGAAATCTGGTGTCGTGGCCGCTGTGCTCGCCACCACGTGTGCCATGCCGATCTCCTCTGTCAAATCTTTATTATCGTAATCTCTGTCCAGCTTGCCTTTGTCTTTGTCTCTTTGTGAGTTCCTGCTTTTGTCTTTGGCTTCAAACTCCGAGCCAAACAAAGCGTCATGTCACATTTATAACAATTGTCGACGGACTCCGAGGCAACTTACTGAGTACTGTTATTGCCATGCTTGTCAAGCTTGCCTTTGCCTCTGTCCTCTAACGAACTCATCCATTTGCTTTTGGCTTCACAATCTCGAGCGAAACAATTGTCAGTTCCCTTGAGAACTTCGTCTGTGCATAGGCCGCTAACTGGATGGTTGATCTGCTTTTCATAGCCTATAGTTTGGTTTGGTCGATGTCGCTAGCGCTTGAGCAAGGGGGTTTGTACTCCAAAAGATGGCCTCCAAGCCGATCCACATACTCTACACGGAGAACTCCACACGAAATGGGCTCCAAGTTCCACCTTTTCAAGCCGCCCCTCAAGACTCGGCTCGGCCCCTTTATAGGCTCCAATCTCCTGGCCACAATCTTGTTGCTCACAGCTCAGCACAGCCCCTTCATAAACTTTGGCTATCAATTTTGTGGTAGACTATCCTCCCTCTCAACGACCATAAACAACCCACCCCAAGGTGGATCCTAGCGTTTTAAAACGCTGGGTTAACCAAGGTTTGGGGGGAGGACAGGGGAGTTTATGTCGTCCAAAATGCGTCCAGCCCATCAGCGTTTTAAAATGCAGGCAGCAGAGGAGGAGTCGGGTGTCGTTGCAATTACTTGGGCGCAACGAGCGTCTCAAAACGCAAGCAGGAGAGGTGACGCCGTCAGACGCAACGTCTTAAAATGTTGTCGGGAGTGGGGGATTGCAATGCCGTCAATAGCTTACCCAGCAGCGTTTTAAAACACTAATGCTAGGGCTCCGAGAGACAGCAAGGGCATGAAGAGAAGGGTAGGTGACGCCATGAGAGAGGCTTTACACTAGCATTTTGAAATGTGAATTGCAGAGAGAGGGATGGTGGCGCCGCCGCCAGTATAGAGATTCTCTAAAGCTTCTCCCAAACGCCTTGCTCCACCAAGGCTCTGATACCATGTCAAAGTCGACAATGTAGAAGCGTAGAGACCAAGGGAAGAAGCACGAGAGAGGAAGTCGCCTAAACAAATCAACCTTGGTAATGAATAACTCATACAATGTACAATGGGGGAAAGGGGTCACATATATACCCACCTCAGTAAATTGCCCTACCTAGATTTTGACAAATAAGAAAAATAAATACCTAAAAGCCAAAATAGATAATGGGATCACTTCGGGCAGTTCACTTGAGATGCCAAAACTAACACACACACACACACACACACCCCAAGGCTGTAACTCCAAGTGGTATGCATGTTAGCCATCCTAAAGTGGGCCACTAGGCCATCCCGTTATAAATAACAAGACGTTGTTGAGAGCCTAATCTGAGCAAATGATGGCCATACTATGTGATACGGGCTGTGTCTGCTATATCTCTCACGGTAGCCTCCTCCTGTGTGCCGTGTAGTGCCACTAGGTCCTTTGTGTCGTATGTCTCGCAGTGGTCACAACATGTCCTGGCATTGAAGCCTCCCATGAGCAAGACTTCCCCCAGTGTAGAGTACTACTTAATCTCATCTGACAAGCATGTGTATGGGGATGGTCTCTCTTCCCCATCCCTCCGTGGTGTTTCTGAGTGGAGAAGGAAAAAAGGGCTTTTCTCCGGACCTGCCATGGGTTGGGCGACCCTCCCCTCCTCGAAAGAGAGACGTTGCTGAGCGCTTTTCATCGCAAAATGCGGGTTGAGAGGATTAAACACTAATCGACAGCAAAACAACCACACATACTTCCGCTAAGCTAACACGGTCTACTGAAGATATCTCCCACTAGTACAAGTATAACCTATGTCACCGTCTAGTGTGAACTGATGAATGGAGGCAATCAAGAAAGCTAGTCTTTTCTGCCCGGTTCTTCTGAACATGCCTTAAGTCTTTGCCGGCTCCCAAGCTTTGGAAAAGGGTAGCTCCTCTTCTTCCTTGTACCAAAGTTTCATGCATAGAACTTTCCCATCACTTTCGGGTGTGGATCCCTCCTCTTCTTTGATGCCACTCACTCATACATTGAGGCAGCGGGCTTGTCACATCTTCTCTTCCTCAATGGTTGTGTGTATAATGAGCGCCTCATCTCTTTGAGCTTCTGCTCTTGCCTCTTTTCTGAAATTCTTCTTGACTACTTCGACCCATCCTTCTTTGGTGGCCTCCAATTTGTCGTCGATGCTTGCCATGAGAGCTTTGGTGATCTCCTCCTTGCTGATTTCTCCTGCCTCGGAGATGAGGGATGCGATAGAAGCACGGAGGAGTTCAATTTGCTCAACTCTTCCTTTTCTTTCTTCCATCCCTCTTTCTCCTTCTATCTTCTCCTCCTCCTTCCACGCTTCCTTCTCCTTGGTCAATGCTGACCTCTTTCTCAAGCTTGGATAGCCGGATGATGGCGTTGAGGGTGTCCATAATGTAGGGCACCGCCTTTTTTCAAGTTTGGCCACCTCCTCCTTTGCAACGTTCTTCGGCATGTCGGCTTGGGGGGGGGGGGGGGGGGGGTTTGTGGCGGGCGGGGGGGGGGGGGGGCGGCGGGGCGGGGTGTGTTTGGTGTTGCGAAAAAATTAGTAGGGCGGGTGCAATAGCAACAGCAGCTGCTGGCATGGCAGGCAGGTCAGACAGCAGGCGTAGCCAGATGGAGTAACAGGTCAAGCCCAACACCACCACCACCAGGGTCGGGTGCAGTAGCAGCAGCAGCAAGTGCGCGCGAGCAACAGCAGCAGCGAGGGTCGGCGGGGGGGGAGGGGGAGACAGATGAAATGAAATGAAATGTATATTAATGTTATATTAACGCCAAAATGACCTATGAGATCAAAAAGTTACAATGCGGTGAATTTGATACAATGTCTTGAGTGCCGAAAATAAAAAGAAAAGGTGCCTAAAAGGGAACTGCGTATGATACGAGCAGGAGAGGGGTGAGAGTAGTAAATGAGGGCTAATATGGCACAATGTGGGTATGTGTGTGGTACAAGATGAGCAAGGTGAACACTCCTCAAAAGAGCTAAATCACACGAGATCCATCATCGGTCATTGGCAGAACTCATCAATGATCAATCTCCTCCATGGTCAGTAATTTGACAAGGCGGTATGCATATCGGGCCAAAGTGACCCGGATCCTTTGCTGCAGTCCCCGACGGTATTGTGTAGTCCTCATCCGTCGTGGGCGTCTGGATCTCCCAAGCTCGGTCACTCGATCGATCAATGTGCCTCTAGTATAAAAGGAATGTGAGCTTTGATGTGGTAGTTGCACCTCCTGCCGCCCAGTGTCAGCTCTAAAGAAGTCTGTGATCCGTCTTTGAGACTAGCTAGCCTCTCTTCTCCTCAGGCTCTCTCTGTGTCTGCGCAACTCAAGCAAAAACAGTCCCAGACATCTTTGTTTCTCATATCCCAAGACTCTAAAAAGTGGTCCAAAGCCCTCTCTGACTAGGTAGTGAAAGCGGCCTCGTATCTCATAGTAAATTGGGCAGTGGCATGTGTAGTGCAACTCTGTCTCCGGCTCCATGTGACATAGGGGACATGTCCTTGCCTTTGATGTACTCCGTTGTATCTACCAGTCTCAATCCAAAGTTGGTGTGAAGATGTGCGTACTGGCCAATAGCGCATCACATCATCCCATGAGATAAATGGGTGTCCATGTATCTAGGCCTCGTCCCAAAACCATCCTCAATGAGCTGGAGAAGATGCTCTATATAGAAATCCATCTTCGTGCCCGGTTGCCGTGCCGGCTGTATCCAAGTCCTCCTGGTATCAAGCTCAGTCAGGTCCTGGTGGATGAGCCTCGTGATCTTGGACTGTGTGAGAGTCAGAGAGGGTGCATCCAATGAGTTCTGGAAAGGGGGCAATCTGTTCATGCTGAGCCCATGTTCCTGAAACCATGATGTCATCTTCCCATACCAGCATGTTGCATCTCCTTGCATAGCTAACTGTCAAGAGGACTCAAGTGCTAGGCAGGTATATCTATCTCTTGGGAGGTCCCATAAGCAGTGTATAAAGGAGACTGATCTGGGTGAGCGCCTCAACCACTAGTGGGGGGGCAGCTAGCTCTGCTCAAATAATGTCATGTGGTACTGAAGCCTTGGCTCTAATGAGCCACCAGATCATAGAGACCAACGGCTTCTCCATGTCTCTCCATCCATCAATGCGACCCAATCTCCCATGATGGTCCAAAGAGGGCCCCTATATCTGAACTCCATAGAGCAATGCCGAAGCCACCAGGGTGTCAGAAAGCCAGAGCTTCGTCCAGGCTCTTGAAGCTGTATCTGTGAACACATCCTCTCCAATCCCCCCAATGTTGCATAGGCTCTGGTCGGTCTTGTCTCTGTTGCTCTCCTCAATGAGAGTGCTGGTCCACTAAAGACCACCCCAAGGTAGGTGTAAGCATTTGTATACTCCACTGTCTCATGGCCATAGGTGAATGTGGGTGTTGCTCTCTTGATCCACTGTGGGGTGGTGTTAAACACCATAACCTTGGTTTTACCAAGGTTGACAGACAAACCACTGTCATGGGCAAACCTATGCAATGCATCCAAGTGACGTTGCATCCCCTCTAGAGAGTCGGAGATCAACACAATACCATCAGCATATAATAATAGTGGAATCCATGTCCCTGCCAGTTGTGCCCCTCTATCACCATCTCTCTCAATATAGTCAGAAACCAAATCCACATACATACCAAATAGAGTAGGAGAGAGTGGGCAACCCTGCTTCACACTGATAGTCGAGTGAACCAATGTAGATATCCCTTCTGGAATGCGTACATGCCCCACTACTGACCTGTATAATGCCATGATTCCCCAAATCGGCTCTGTGGGTACTCCCATCTCCTGTAGTCTGCGCATCAATCTAGCTCTGGGCACCGTGTCAAAAGCTTTGCGGAAATCCACAAAGCTACAATAGATCCATCTCCCATGTGATCTGCCCTCCTCAAAAATGGCTCTTAGTGTCAGAATGTGGTCAAGAGTAGAGAAACCTCTCCTGAACCCTGCTTGCCCGGTTGCACGTATGCCCTCCCTCTCTGCCCATCTACTCAGTTGCTGCTCAAGAATGGATGCGTACAACCGTGCCAATGTGTGTCCAATTATGATAGTGCGATAGTTCCCAAGCTCCATCGGGTCTCTAGACTTGAAGATGGATACAATAGTAGATAGCCTCCAAGTATCAGGCAGGCCCTCACACATGGCACGGTTGAACATTACTGCTAAAAAAGCTCTGCGACCAA
This sequence comes from Adiantum capillus-veneris, assembly GCF_014529385.1. NCBI lineage: Eukaryota > Viridiplantae > Streptophyta > Polypodiopsida > Polypodiales > Pteridaceae > Adiantum > Adiantum capillus-veneris. The sequence goes on along the minus strand of NC_140949.1, from coordinate 61,190,258 downwards.
GTCCCTGGCATGTATAAAATGCTCAGCCACTAAGCCATCATGGTCATATGCTCTCCCAGTTCTCATCCTATCAATTGGTGGGGGGGGGGGGGGGGGGGGGGGGGGGGGGGGGGGGGAGAGAGAGAGAGAGAGAGAGATTGGTTACCTCTCTGTGTGTAATGCCCTCTCTAGTGCAAAGACTAGTGCAACAGACGGGTGTGCAGGTCTCTGACCAACGTGGAGGAAATAGAATCAATGTCAAGCAAAGAGAGAGAGAGAGAGAGAATTGTCCAGCATGGATAGAGGTAGGTAGAAGAGGGTAGCTTGCCTCAACACTCAATACCATGGGGTCTGGGATCGTCACTAAACTGGGGCATAGTTACATGGCACTTGTGATCCGTCAGATGGATCGAAGTTTAATTTTTTTTTCTAAGTTTACTTTTTCCTGGGGCAGTTTACTTTATAGCAAAGTGTAGTGGCAAGGGGAGCAAGGAAACCCAAACGGGCACGTGGATAGGGCACCAGACTGCCAGCAGGGAGGTTGAGGGTTTAAAACCTGGATTATGAGGGGGATAAATCAATACGACGACATTTTTTTCACCGTTCGTCAGCATCGAGATCTGCATGATTGGCTGTCCACCCTCAATCCCACCACCCAAGGTTAAGGCACCGAGATATATAGTGTCGTGGTGCGAAAATTCGCTCACTAGGCATTTAGACGAGCACCTTCTTCCCCAAATGGCTTCTCGTATTCTCACACTGGATTCTCAGCCCATCTTGGTTCTCACGTAAGTTTTAAACATTGGCTTCATTCTTAAAATGTTGTGTTTTTTAAGGTGTGGCCTAAACTGGTGACTTAGAGTGTGAAACTCACCTCGATTGCTGCACTTGGACCCTCCAGCTTATGCTTCAAAGAGCCTGTTGACGTCTCCCAGATGTTGACAATCCCATCCAAGCCTCCAGAAGCAAGCAAATGCCCATCATTGCTGAAAGCCAAAGACGCAACTGAATCTGAGTGATCTGCAAAGCAAAAACCTCTCTTTAAGGCTCAAGCCTTGAGCTCTGGTGAGCTTCATTTCAAGAGGTGCAAAACTCGCACTTTTTAGCTCAAGAGGAGATGCACTGTCCCTTATCTTCCAAATGTAAGCTTTATCATCACCCCCACCAGTTGCCACTATATTGGGGTCTATAGGACTGCAAGCCACTGCAAAAACCGAATCTGCTCCAAAAATAATATCAACCATTTTTAAGCTGTATACACACCAGGGCCTAAGCAAAAAGAAAGGTCACTGCACATTCCAAACAATCCAGATGCTTCACACATGTTATGCATCCATGCAGACAAGAACATCTCTGTCATTCTTGCCTTGCATATAATCAAGATTAGTAAATCCAGAGAGACTCACAAGGTTTTGAGACTGTGCTATCCAGACAAATTAACAAACGTGCTTCTTGCTTTCTAATATGAATTGATTTCATTTGCTTGATAAAAACTAAAAGAAAATTACTCCATGAATGACAATCTAAAGACTATAGCAGCAAAAGCATCAAAAGAGAATCAAAAAGCATGATAAACAAATTCTTTTGTTGGATAAAGACTGCATGTGTGTGTTTGACTCTGCAAAAAAGGAGTCTTTTAAAACGATAATACTAGAAATGCATCACGGTGCGTACACACATTTGTAGGCAAACTTTTGATCTTGTAAGCTCAAAGCTATACATACAGGAGTGAGTAATGTAAAATCGTGTAGATGCATGGTTTGGAATGTTCAGGAGTACAAGCACACCTGAGTGACCAGTGAAGATATGGATGGAATCATCTTCTTCCTCTTCACCACCATCTTCTGGAAAAGGCGGGAAAGGACATTAACAGAGCATCTTTGATTACTTGCTGGCACCATCAGGTGAGACACACTGCAGAAGTACCCAACAACATCTGGAAAGGTTCCAGACTACAACATTCTGGAAAGTGATCGATACATGATGCAGCACAGTTGAGTTAGACTCAGGAGCTTGAATATTTTTGCAGATGCTACAGATAATACGTAAGAACAAAAAAAGTTAAAACGTCTACCTCTTTCCTGTCAGCTCCATCATTCAGAGCATTGACTAAATACAACATTCACACTACCGCAATCAGTGTCCAACAATGGGTCTAGAACTACGGACAAAATGGATGCTTCCAACACAAATCACCAAACACGCACACATGAGCATACATCAACATGAAGGTTAGGGTACTGGTAATGACTCCAATGATACACACAGACTCAAGCAATAATGAAGCCTAGCACTAAACAAAAGCAGTAGCTAGAAAGAAATGATACACCAAAAAATACTTGATAGGCCATGCACTGTATGATGCACACCACTGAAGTTTTCACAACATCAACTAATCGCAACCCATATGAAACTTCGCAGTGGTAATCTACATACGACGTGAACATGCAGTAAAACGGAAAGCTTGGAGAGCAAAGCTTGTATAAACGATATGATGGGAATGTGCCCTCCCTTCCACACATGTTTGTATGGTGAACAAGAATACCAGATATGGCCACCAGCCAGAATATAGAAAGGACTCAGCTGCCATCCAGAAACTCTGGTATGGCTTAGGAAACATCTCTAGGATTTCCCAAGACAGCCAGATTTTCATTGAATCCCTCTTTCTCCATATGTTGTTCTCATCTGGAAATCTTGTTGTAAGTTTTGTAACTAATGGTCTCATAGATCATATTGGCCTTTAGACACATTTAATATAAGTTTCTTTCTTATGCCTTTCTCAAGCAACTGCCTTTTCACAACATCGACTGCTCGCAACCAGGATGAAACTTCACAATGTGAAATCTACATGTCCACTAATACATATATAGCTAAAAAGGAAATCTTGGATAGCAAAGCTTGTGTAAACGATGTGATGGGAATGTGCCCTCCTTTCCCACACAATTTTGTACGGTGAATGTTACGATTGTGACTTAATTACATCATACACTTTCTCATGGTTGCACATACGAGAAGTGACGTGCCAAGGAGTACCCCTACACTTGGATGGTCACGACTTAGCTCTAGAGGCATGCCTCATCATCAAAAGCCACACTCTTTCGACAACTTATCACACCCCTTCACCCAATGGATGCAGCTATTGGTCCAAAGAATGTGTCTACGTCGACGTTCATGTCTATTCCCCATGAGACGTTCCTTTTCATTTATGTCTCTTCGTCTCCACAAGGAGCTTGTTGTATAAAGTTTCAATCAATCAAACACGCAGTCTCCTAAGTCTCTTGTCAAAAGAGTTATCTTTTCAAGTTTTGTTCAGAAACATAGTAAATAAGTATGACGTACTAGAATTAGGACACAAATCCTCACAGTGGTTAAAAAAATCCCGGGACCCAACGGTTCTGAGCCTCTCACCCTCACCGCTACATTCTCAGCCTCTCCCTCTCCCAGAGTTGCATGGAATCAAAAGAAAGATAGTACATACACACCTACGAGTATGAGGTAATTAAATATTTTCTTCTCAACTACACATCTACAATACAAAGACACACACGTGTGTGTGTGGCGTACCCGATGAATGTGAAGAAACTCCCTTTCCGTAGCCTCTTCGGATACCTCTTCATCGGGTTGTGTCCCTTCGTGCTTGCACACACACCTCTTCACACGAAAGGTCCCCAAGCCAGTATGCAGGCACCCCTTCACCTTGACGGCACCCCTTTCCCCAACGTACATGCAGGTGGGTGTCACTTTTTGTTCCTCACACTGCCACACACCTCGCCAGCCTCCCCTCGTTATTCTCTTTGAGAATTGGCCATGCCAAGATCTCAAGACGGCGATGGCCAACCAAAGGACGCTCTTGCTGTTCTCAAGGAGAAAATGGCATCACTTTCAACAAGCCTAGCAATCAACACTCGCGTGGAGCAGTTGCAGATGTAAACCTCTTCATGAACTCACCATACTACTTCTCAAATTCCTCCTATGGCTTCTCCGCCATCTTCTTCCGAAGCTTCTGTGGACAAACACAAAGAACCGGACCCAACTGCTGAGGTAGACAATCGTGAACTTCAGCTTCTCTATAAGGCGTTTGAACCAGCTAATGCAGATTTCCATGCTCGGTCCTCTCTCGCCAAACTGGTTCCTTGGCTGCATATATCACAGAGTTTCAAAAATCTTTGGAGATAGAGAATCTCAGCCTCTCTGACAAACTACATAGTTTCATAGACAAGCGATGTTTCAATCGCCTTTGTGGAACGTCTTGGCGATAATCAACGCCCTACAAGGAACTTTCTTCCCGGTGATCGATCTTCCAAGAGCGCTTGTTCTTCACAGCGTGATCGCAAAGGACGCTATAGCCAAAGTCTGCGCCCATTTTAAAGCTCTCAATCTTCTAGACAACAATTTTCAGGAAAAAAATCATTCGCTTCTCATGCAGGATTCTCTTCCAACAGTAATTGGAATCAAGACTCATCTCGGATGAGTCATCGACAAGGTGACCGCCATGATTTTCGACATAAGGGCAACAAGCTTCTTATCAGTTCCCTCCACCTCTCACTCTAGCCGTCCAGGATTATGTACCATTTGTTATGGGCTGCACAAGTGATATGAATGCCCAAGGCATCCTAATCTCTCTAACCATCGCCAGAATTCCAACATGGAGACACGTTCAAATGGTAAGGCAAGCAAGCAGTTCGTGTTGTTTGTGCTTTGATGCTTAATGTTGGGGTATAGGAGTCTGTGCGCCCAGGCTATGGACGCCCGCCCACTATCACCTTATTCTTGTGTACATATACAAAGAATAAGGGGCAACCCATAGTAGAGTCTTACTCCACCCACACACTGCAAGCGTGTGGGAAGGAGAGAAGGAGAGAGTACACAGTGTGTGGGTGGAGCAAGACTCTCCTTCCCACACGCACACCACACCACGCACGCACGTACACGCACTCTTCAACTAGTATCAGAGCTTTGGCGAGGCGTGCGCGACAGCTTCCCAACCGGACAGAAGCGACGGAGCTCAGCTATGGCGGCTTGAGCTTGGCGGCGGTGGAGAGATCAAGAAATCTCGAAAGCTTTGTGAGAATGCAATGGGAGCTTATGAGCTCAACTGAGAGTGATGTATGCTCTTGTGAAATCCTAGAAGACAGCGTGAAAGATTGTGTGTAAGTGAAGGTGCTGCCCTAAAAACTTTGTGCGCAGCAGAACTATTTTCAGATTCGTTTTTCTCCTTGTAGAAGACAGCTCTGAATATTCTGCCCGCATTGCCCATCCGTTTCGGCGTGGTCTACAACTTTACAAAAGAAACTTTTTGCAAATTATTCATCGTTTTGCTGATATTCAGCTCGGACTGACTGTATACAAAAATTACAGGTTTTTTGTTTTCGCATAGTGTGCGAGTTTGATGCATGTTTGGAAGCACGGCAGGTGCTCGAAGTTAAGTGCATAAATTTTGAGTTGAAGATACAATTTCAGCTTGTGCAGAGCTTGTGGTTTGAGAGTTTTTGGTAGATTTGGGCAACAAAGTACGAAGGCGTTTCGAGTTGGATTCCCACTTTGAAAGGTTTTGTCAGCTTGGACACAGTTTGGTGTTCTTGTACCCACTCTCGCAGGAGTGAGGATTACGTATGCTAGTGTGGCTACAGACTTTGCCAGTCACAGATTTCACAGGTTTTTTGCAAACTTTTGCAGTGGGATGCGTTTTGAGCTAGTTTGCTCTCTACATGCGTATATGGTTATGCGCTTTACGCTGGGTTAAGCTGACGGGCACCACATGCCAATAGAAAAGAACAGATTGAACAAACTTTTAGCACATGATGTCAATAAAACACTCGAGGGTATGATTCTGTTTGGAATACAGAGTTTTCTAATGTGACCTTGTAAAAAACAAGTGAGTTCTCCAAATGTGTTGTGTGTAGTCGGATAAAGTCTCAACTAGAGTCAACAAAGGATGATGAGCTGATTGCACGTTTGAAGGATGAACGTAGAATTCACAATTGCCACATCAACAGTCACAAAAAACGCGGAGCATCCATACAACTGCCATGTCATCAGTTTTATGTTGTGTGTGTGTGTGTGGGTCCTGCTTTATTTTACTTCCTTTATGTCACTGGGGCCCTATCAGACGGGGTCCCCATAAGTTGGTAGGACTTCTTCTGTTACTTGTTCTTCTTAGCGTTTAGGCCCCTCGGCCGGCATCTGCAAGTTGGCTCCATTCTTCAGGGCTTTGACACGTCAACAGTTTGTGACATAAGCAGTTTGTCCCAGATTATATGCTTACAGTTAGCAGATTGTGGAGTTGTTTTATGCATACATGAGCATCGGTTTTGATGCGTTTGATCATGTTTTCTATGATTGTGTAGTGGTCGAGTTATCTCCCACTTTTGTTTCCATTTTGGCATTCACCTATGGCGGCAGATATGTGTAACAGTGAGAGACGGCGGTCTCATTCTTGTCGATACTTGCGTTGTTGGCATTGTGGTCACACAGGGTACATTAGGCGCCATTGTTTCAGACATATGAGACGGCAGCAGAGATGTATGCGAGATGCACATAAGGTTTGACACATGCTAGAGCAGTGGCTTCATATGCCAGTGACGGTGATGTCACATTTGCCTTTAGCATTCCTCCTGATTACATGTCATTGAGCAGTGACACTTCTCCACGTTGGTTGCTAGATGAGGATGCAGTTTTCCATGTCATACAGCATCATGACTGGTTTAGCACCTTCTCTAGTGGGAGTTTTGGTTGTCTACACTTGGCCGATGGTTCGGCATTTGACATAGAGGGTGCACGAGACGTGTCACCTCGTTTACGCAGACATCAAGAGTCGCCAGTATTTGATTCCATCCAAAGGGTTCAAATGACTCCTCTGGAATTGGTCTGGAATATAGTGTGTGTCCTCCACAGTGAGACGGTTAGTAGACTTTGGTTGTCGAATACAGCTTAGAGAGCAATTTTTCCAGATGCATTGCGGTTCACTAATGATTGCCAGAGGAGCCCGCAGTGGCCTGGTATATCCTATGCATGTGTCTGAGGTTTGAAACGGCATAGTCTCAGTTTTGTTGTTGGCATGCTTTGAGTAAGAGACAAGACGTGTCTCTTTCGCAGGTGAGCTCCACCATGCTCACGAGACAGAGCTTTTAGCTGTGCAGGACATGCTAGTAGACTCTGCAGAGCAAAGATAGAGCGACAGTGCTCTAGTGAGACACAGCAGGTGTTGTCAGAGTTTGTGCAAGCAGAGGTAGAGCAGGTCTACTCCCTAGAGACAAAGACAGAGCTGACAGACATGGAGTTTGTGCAAGCAGAGGTAGAGCAGGTCTACTCCCTAGAGACAAAGACAGAGCTGACAGACATGGAGTTTTTTGATATGCTCATGTTAGAGGTTGATGAGTTGGTGCCAGGATGCACAATTTTGCCTATGGATAACAGGGACGTAAGTTTCCCAGTGTCGATGTTGAAACATCCATACGCGATGGGTAGTCCTGATGATGCAATGATTACAGATAGCGCACTGGAGCAAGTACAGCCAGGTTTGTGAAGATTTCGTCAGCGTTCGAGCGTCTCATGTTCGACTTGTTAGTGTCGAGGCCGATCTAGCAACTGCAGTGGGAGCATTTGCAGCAGGGATTGTCAATCGTGCGATGACTGACATTAGCATGATGCATAGTGGAGTTTTGCAGTATTGCAGACCATACAGAGTAGTTTGCGAGATTTACATGCAGGCTCTAGCGTGGGTACGCATGCTCGCCTACCACCAGAGCCAATACAGCTCTATGTAGATCGACTGAGCGAGCCAGTGGGCATAGGTTGAGAGAGTCTCTCACCTGTTTTCTTGTACATACTAGTAGTTTAGCTAGTAGGACCCACTTACCGACACATGCGCCTTTTAAGTGGGAGATTGTAGGGGTATAGGCGTCTGTGCCTTGCCCGGCCGCCCAGGCTATGGGTGCTCGCCCACTGATAACTTATTCTTGTGTACATATACAAAGAATAAAGGGCAACTCATAATAGAGTCTTGCTCCACCCACACACGGTGTACTCTCTCCTTCCCACATGCACGCCGCACCGCGCGTGCACGCATCCGTGTACGCGTCCTCTTCACTTAATGCCCACAACCATACTTCAGTGTCCATCAATCTATCCAATCAGGTTCTTAGTTTGCTTGGATTTATCGGCAAGAACCCCATCAATGTGCTTGTGGATAGTGGATGCTCCATCAACTTTATGGGTACTTCTCTGGTTAGTAAGCTGCGACTCCAAACTCAGCATAGTGTGGAAGCCTTTCAAGTGGAACTTGCAAATAGCTCATTTCTACGATGCAACAAAAAGGTTCAACAACTACACTTTCAAATTCAAAACTACCAAGATGAATTAAATTTCTCGATCATGCCATTGTCACATTATGACATGATCCTTAGGCAGGCTTGGCTTTATCAGTATGATTGAATGATCAGTTTTCAAGATTACTCCATTCGACTCTATCATAATCATCACAACCTTACGGCAACCCATTCCAATCTTCGTGGGTATGTTGCAGTTCCTCTAGGCGGTTCCTTTACTCTTACCTTGAGTATTGGTGTTATGTTGTGCATTAGATATGGATTGCACAGTTTAGTTGTGGGTATATCCTCTTCAGCACAAGTAAAGGGATAGCAGTCGATGAAGCATGTCCACGTGGCACGTAGAGCCATGTGCACATGACATCAAATTAAAAATTCAGCTCTACTCTCAAATGAGCTCTTTCTCTCACCAATGAATGCAACCAGGAAGATGGACTAATGTTCTATCCCAAGAAGCAACTCAATTTTCTCTTTGTAATATAGTAGAATCATCTTTATGTTGTTTGTTTTTATGCATGTGCACATGAAATCTTGCATGATCTACGAGTATGAGTCTACTTAAACTCGAGTTGATTGTAACTGTGACAGACATGGACACTCCAAGTCAAGAATCAACCGCGACAACACCAAATAACCACTTCAAAACAATTCACAGATCACAATAGATTTGCACTGGCCCGGCGGAGTTCCGTGCCTAGAGATATTCGCCCCAAAGACAGGCGCCCCTTTCGGTATTTCTTTTTATATTAATCAGATCAAAGTATAAGAGAGTGGCTAGGGTTTCACTCTCACACTCTGCGTCCACATGCCCTGAGAAGTGAGGCCCTCACCACTAATTTAAAGGTTACAAGGGATGCACTTTCAACAATCTCACATGGCCTCTTCCCCGTGGAAGAGTGTATCGTGTTATTGTAGGCAAATTCCACCAAAGGTAAGTTCTTTTTCCATTGAGTCTTCTGATCCGAGATACAAGACTTCAATAAATTTAAAATCACTGAATTGGCAATCTCAAATTGCCCGTCAATCTGCAAGTGGAACAATGACGAGAACTGCAACTGCGTGTCAATGTTCTCCCAAATTGCCTTCCAAAACAAACTCATAAATATGGGGTCTCTATCGGAGACAATTGTCTCAGACGCGCCATGTAATCGTAAAATCATCATGATCATTCTGTGTTCTCGGGAGATCAAAAATGAAATCCATTTCAATACTTTTCCAAGGGCGGGTGGGTATGGGTAAAGGCTGTAACAATCCTTGTGCCTTATGCCTGTCAAACGTGACCTTCTGGCATACTGCGCACAACTCTTCCACATCCTTTTTGAGTCTCGGCCAAAAGAAGTCTCTCTCTATCCCCTTCATGGTGGTAGCAATGCCGCAGTGACCCATAAAAGGTGGACAGTGGCATTCAGTTATAAACCTTTTCCCTCAACTGTTGTGTAACGCACAACATAGTCTTTCTCATCAAGTAGCCTTCCTGAAAGGAGTATCGACTATTGTCTCCCCATCCTGTATCCGTGTGAAAATATCTGCAAAATCTGAATCTGTGGCATACTGATCGACCGTATCCTCGAAGCTCCTATGATGTATCGCGGAAATAGCCAGAACCAACGGCTTCCGAGACAAAGCATCTGCCACCACATTCTTCTGTCCTGCACATGGACAATCTGGAAGTGGAAATGTGACAAGATGTTCGCCCACCGCATCTGCTTTTCCGAAAGCTGCTTCTGTGACAAGAAGTAGCGCAACCTTTGATGGTCTGTAAAGACAGTAAAATCCGCTAATGCCGCCACTGAGTAAGAGCATGGATAACCGCCAAAAGCTCTTTCTCATAATGAACTGTCATCTCCGGCCTAGAGAACAAACGGCTCTCGTAAGCTATGACATGGCCTTCTTGCATCAAGACCGTACCCAGACTACGACCACAAGCATCACAATATACTTCAAATGACTTCTGCAAGTCCGGCAAAGTCAAAATAGGTCCCGTAGTCAATTTCTCTTTCAATGTCTGAATGCAATCACCTCTGTGGGTCCCCACGAAAAAGGTACTCCTTTCTGTGTCAAGATATGTAAAGGGGAAGCAACCTCTGCAAACTTTCGTATGAACCGCCTGTAGTACGAACACAATCCTAAGAAGCTTCTAACTTCATGGACATTTCTCAAATCGGGTCAATCACAGATAGTCTCTATCTTGGCCGGGTCCATTTGCACTCCTGCTGCTGACACACTGTGTCCAAAACAGTGCATCTCTGGTAGGAAAAAATCACTTTTCTTTGCATTAATCACTAACTTGTGATCTCGTAATGCCTGAAAGACTTGAAGCAGATGATCTCTGTGTTCTGCCTCATTCTTGGAGAAAACAATGATGTCGTCAAAGAAAGTGCCAAGAAATAGCCTGTACTCGCAAAAAATCCTGTCCATCATTCGGTTAAATGTTGCAGGAGCATTGGTTAAGCCAAAACGCATCAGCAAAAACTCAAATAACCCAAAAGTCGTCCAAAAAGCTGTCTTGTAGACATCTCCTGGCGCTATCCTGATCTGATGATATCCACTCTTCAAGTCAATCCTGCTAAAGCACAAGTATCCCTGTAACCTGTCGAGTATATCATCGATCCTAGGAATCGGAAATCTGTTCTTGATGGTGATTTCGTTGAGAGTGCTATAATCGATGCACATTCTCCAAGATCCGTCTTTCTTCAAAACCAACAACATTGGAGAGCAATATGGTGAAGTACTAGGCTAGACAAGACACTTTTCCAAGAGGTCTTTCACTGGGTTCATAATCTTTTCGTTCTGTACTCGGCTCACACGGTAAGGTGGCCGATTCGGTGGCGTGCTTCCAGGTATCAGATCAATGGTTTGATCTTTAGGCCCTCTGAAAAGCAATCGGCATGAGTGTGGAGAAAAATCTTGGCGTTCTTTTGATCATGTCAAAACATATTCAACCTTTATCCATCGTTCAGTTCTCTCCCAAAAGAATGAGTAAGAAACCGAAGTTCATCAAGTACAATCTCTAAGCCCTTCATTTATCAAAGTCGCTTTCTCGGCCCGTTAGTCAACCACGGCGTAGTTCTAGTGGTACCAAGGGATTCCGAGTAGAACGTCACTCGCGTGCCCTGAACACCCCTGTCATTGCAGACGAAGTTTGCCAATGCTCGGTGTAATGGCAACATCCCATCCGGGTGCCAGTCGAACTACCTCCGCCTGTGGCGTCAATCTGTCGGGCGTAATTCCAAATCGACCGCCAATTCCAAGTGAAAAGAAGTTGGCCTTGGCTCCTTCAAAAGAGCTTCCTGATGCCCCAAAAAGCGGCACAGTTTGTACTTACATTCATTTGATTGGGTGCAAGTCCCACGCCATGTGGTACCAGTTCTGCTTTTCTATCTGCCTTTTCTGCCACATTCCTCAGCTGCTCTCGAACTCTCAGGCCTGTCGTCGTTCTTATCATTCTGTTCTTTCTGTGCCTTTTTAGGGCACTTCGCGGAGATATGTCCATGTTCCCCGCATCCAAAGCACTTTCCCTCTCTAATGAAGCGAGCTTTCTCCTGAGGAGTAAGCTTGGGTTGTGCATCCTTCTTCTCTAGGTTGCTCTTTTTCCTTCTACTTTCATTCCCAGAAGTCTGTTCGGCTCGTTGTGTCATGGCCTTTGAAGTGGGGTAGGTCAGACTGCCAGAGTGAATGGGGAAGCCCCGCTTCGCATGACTCATCAACTCCTGAATAGAAGCTGACTTCTGTTCCAAGCAGTGATCTCGGATCTCTGTAGGTAGACCCAAGGTAAACCGCTCAATCTGTTCTCTGAATGAGATCTTCTTAAATGAAGAGGCGGGTAGAAAAGAGCTCCTGAATCTTTCACAATAAGCATTGATTGTATCTTTCTTGGTCATCCGAAGATGGTTCCAAGCAGCTCGTATATCTCGTTCATATTCTTGCGTCAACCAAGAAGAAATAAAAAGCTTCTTAAATTTCAACCATTTAACTGGCGCAGTCTTGTTTAAAAGAAGCGTGGACCACCAAGTACGAGCATTCCTCTTAAAGTAAGAGGCAGCTCTCCAAATCTTGGAGTGCTCTGAATAGCGTCCTCCCGCGAAAGCGATGTCAAACTGCTGTATAAAAGACAAAGCCTTCGAAGCATCTGAGTATCCTGAAAAAGTATCAAACTTGATCGAGTGGCCACCTTCCTTAAACTCTCGGACTTTCTTGCTTTTATCTTCGAGAAAGTCATACTGGTTAGCTTTGTAAAAATTCTTCTTGTTCGCATAAAACTTTCCGTCATCGGAATCTGAGCTGTCTGTAGACGAGTCCTCAGTAGAATTGTCAGTCTCTGGGCGAGATGTAGCCTTCTTTGCCTTTGTCTTGCCCTTTCCGAAGCTTTGTTTCTTGCTTTGCTTTTTACCTTTTCTGTCTTCTTCGCTCGAATCTGAAGAGCTAGAAGAACTGTCAGAGAGGAAGAAGAAGAAGAATTGGGTACTCCTTCAAATCGAACACGCTTCTTCTGTGTCTTTGCTTTGTCAAAAGTCGACTGACGACCCAAATATCCTGGGAAGTCAGCGCTTTTCTTTTGCTTTTTTTCCGTGCTTTTTGGCTTTCTTTTGCGCGTCAAAAAGCTAAGCAATTCGGGAGAGGTGTTGTGGTTCTCTGCCACTCCGCCTGTACCTCTTCCAAAGAGGTCTGGTTCATATATTTTGCCATCTTCGGGTCCTTCGCAAAATTGGGCATTATCTTCGTTGCATCGCCGATCAACTGACGACGCTCCATCTCTCTTTGCTCCGCCTGAGTAGGCCGAGGCGGGCCATACTCTCTGCCTGAATCTTCGTTGTGATCCCAGCTCGCATCTCCAGATGCAGAGGAAGTCGACTGATCCTTGCATGAAGCCATAGGTGCCGCGGGAAAAAAAAAATTGGGAATCAGATTTCTCGTAGAAGAGAAATCGGCTGTGCTCTGATACCACTGTAACAGACTTGGACACTCCAAGTCAAGAATCAACCGCGACAGCACCAAATAACCACTTCAAAACAATTCACAGATCACAATAGATTTGCACTGGCCCGGTGGAGTTCTGTGCCTAGAGATATTGGCCCCAAAGACTGGCGCCCCTTTCGGTCTTTCTTTTTATATTAATTTGATCAAAGTACAAGAGAGTGGCTAGGGTTTCACTCTCAGACTCTCCGTCCAAATGCCCTGAGAAGTGAGGCCCTCACCACTAATTTAAAGGTTACAAGGGATGCCCAAAAGCAGAGCCCCAAAAGCTTCAAATCAAAAGCAATTGCTCTCTCTCTCTTTCTCATATTGTAGAGAAAAAGCAAAATTTGCGTCGCTCATCATTTTCCAAAAAAAAAAATTTAATAGCCTCCGCGATTTCTGGAAATTTGGGTTTTTGGAAAAAATTAGGGTTTACAAGAATTTAGGGTTTCTGTTGTCCATAGCCACATCATCACTTTGTGACAGTAACTGAGCTCAATCCTAAGGTTCTTGGATTAAGCTAAAATATATTTCCTTCTAGGGTGGGGCGGGGCGGGGCGGGGAGGGGGGGGGGGGGCGGGGACGGGGGGGGTGGGGTGGTGTTTGCCCATCTTAAAACCTCATTCTGTGTCACAAATTGCTGACGTGTCAAGCCACTTAAGAACGGAGCCAACCTACAGATGCCAGCCGAGGGGCCTAAACCCTAAGTGAAGAAGCATCAGAAAAAGTTTTACCAACTTGCAAAGTCTTGCCGAGTGGCCTATTTTTAGAAAAAGTTCCACCCAACTTATGGGACCCCGTTTGATGGGGCCCAAGCAACCTAAAGACATTAAAATAAAGCAGGACCACACACACATACACAAAGTCTCTTGCCATCAACTGATGACGTGGCGCAATTGTACGGAAGATCCAAATTTTTGCACTGACATGCTACCGTGGCAACTGAACGGATTTCCATGTTTTTCGCTGGCAAGTGCTAACGTGGCAACTGTACAAATTTCCGCAAAAGCGCTAGCTGCTTTTGGATTTGATGCTTTTCATGTGAACTGCTTTTAGAGGTCAAGGCCCTTTAAATATGACCCATTGGCTCTCACTCTGGCAATCTGCTCGCGGGAGATACAGAGCAGAGCCATGGGAGTTATACTGTGTTCAAGCAATACAAAGAAATACCAAAAGGGACGCCAAGGTTTGGGGTCAGTGCTCTCTTGGGGTGGAACTCCGCCACTCCCCGTCTCGTGTGTCGTGCATCTCTTTCATGTTCAGTTGTTATTTGAAGTGCTTAAAGTTGTTTAGTCTGTTCTTTTCCATTGGCACGTCGTGCCCGTGCCCGTGCCCGTTCCCGTGACATTCTGTCTCTTATCTCTTTGAAGTGTTGTGATTAATTATTTTTTCAAGTTCTTTAAGTATTGAAGAACAAACCATCACTCTTAGTTGCACGGGGCTCTTACAAAAACATAAAAGCGTTAACTATTTGCTTGGTTGTACCTTTGTAGCTACGCGTGTCTTTGTCAAAAAATGAGTCTTCTATGTAATAAAACCCCATAAAGGAGTCGTCAATTGGTGAGGGTAACAAACTTAGACACCCCAAGTCAAGCTTCTACCGCGACACAACAGAGATTCACTTCAAAATACTTCACAGATCAAAAGAGAGTCGATCAGCCCGGCATAGTTTCGTGCCAAGAGATACTGGCCCCAAAGATTGGCGCCCCTTTCGGTATTTCTTTTGTATTAACCTTTGAGCAAAGTACAATTGCCCGTGGGTGCTCGCTCTCAGATTCTGCGTCCAAATGCTCTGCAGAGTGAACCCCTTGGGTTCAATTTATAAGTTAAAAGGGTTGCTAAAAGCAGAGCCCCAAAAGCATTAAAGTCTGAAAGCAATGGCTCCCAAAATCTAGCGCTGTCCAAAAGCAACAGTGAAAATCGCGGAATTCCGTACAGTACAGTCCGTACAGTCAATGCTTTTTCCGGGATTCCGTATGCACTGCCATGTCAGCCAGTCAACATGCATTGCGGAGATCCGTACTGTCAGCCACGTGGGTGTGTGTGTGTGTGTGTGTGTCCGAGCACTGCCACGTCACCAATTCATGACATACCCCCCTCTTGAAAGAATTGTAATCGCCCTCGATTACGCCTACAAAACAGACAAAGGCCATAAACCGTCTTAGTAGACATTGACTATTAGCACCGACGCACTAGACACGACACATCTAGCACTTGCACAAAATGACAGTCACATCACAGGACATCACATGACAAATCACAGAAAAATTTATTCCAAATCTCAAGCCATGACTGCCAGCAACGTATTTAGTAATCACATCTAAATCCATTCCGGACCTCACTGATCCGCGATTAACCAATCCTTATTGCGATCATGTCTATAGAGATTTATGAGACCGAAATGTTGCAGTCATTTCGTCTTTCAGTTCCTGCACTCAAACAAGTCAAATGAGAGAGTACAAATCAATCATTATTCAATTTCGTAAATACCGTTCATAAAGTCATACAGTAGAGAAACCGATAGAAACGGATCGCTCGTTGCTGCTGCTTCGCTTCCCATCGCCTGAGCGCCCCCCCCCCCCCCCCCCCCCCCCCTTCCTGCGCACGCTCCTCCCTCCTCGCCTGCTCGCCACTGCGAGCACTGCCGTTCCATTCCCTCGCGCCATCGCTCCCCCTCCCCAACTGGTTCGCGCGCTTACCCTTGCTCGCTGACCCGCAAAAAACACGATTCGAAGACCATTTAACCTTATTATAACTTGATTGGGATGTGAGGCGCCCAAAGTACATAGCCAGATGAACAACAATGAGCAAACACAATGCCCATAGTACATACACAATGCTCTCAAATAATTGCAAGAGTAGTAGTCAGAGATAACACTTTGGAATTAATTATGGCTAACATAGTAACAAGCCTCAAGGGCCACTAGCGGCCAAGGTGCTACAAAAAAACCAAAGGGGGGCAAAGTTCAAACCAGACTTCAGTGACCACAATACTAAAAGACTGAAGGTGACAAATACCATAAAGATGCTAGTAGCTACAAATGGCAAAGAGGGCAAGGCTCAAGAAGCCATACAAAAAGGTAAGGATAAATGGCAAAGACTCAAGACTCGAGCCACTAGCCTGAGAGGCCTCCCAATCCGTAGTAGCCGGCTGTAAATCATGCACATCCTCCCATTCCTCATCATCGAGGTCTAGGTCCGGCTCGATCTCAGCCACAGATGAAGTACCTGGTGTTGGTGGATGTGCATCTCCACCCGCCTGAGAAGCCTCTTGCTCCATCTCCCACTGTGTAAAAGGATTTGTCTATTTGTCTGTACTCTTGCAAAGCATTTTCAAATTTGCGCTGACGAAGACAAGATCATTGGCCTTCTCCACTCCAAGCCGATTCCTCTTCTTGGAAGCAATGTGGCTAAAGGTACTCCACAATTGCTCCAAGCATGAGGTACTAACTGACTGGCTGAGAATACGGATCGCCAATCTCTGAAGCTCAGGGCCATCATAGCCATAGTCCTCCCACCAAAGCACTGAACCTATTTTCCTGCGATCAATCTGAGCATCTGGACTGCCAAATGACCCCCGCATCTCTCTGTACTGTCTCAGCTGATCTCTGACAATGCGTCGCCCATCTCTGTCTAGGACCATCTTGTTTAAGATCTCTGTAAATTGGTTCATGACTTCCCTATCTGTCTCTTGCCCTGCACCTTCGAACTCTGGATCCACCATGTACGCTGCCCCGTGTAAAGGAGAGGCATATGAATTCCACCTCGAGTTGCAAAGCGCATGGATCTCCTCATATCGCTCTGCGTTCGGCTCAAGCTGTGCAAGCTGCTCAATCATGCGGTCCATTGCCTCATAAATCTTGCCAATGCAAGGATCCATGCCATCCAGAACTCGAAGCAAATGAACCACCGGTTTTACCTGTGCGTCTAGACTCTTGAGCTCCTTCCAGAACTCAAGATCCTCTGCCTTATCCTTGCACAAAATCCCTGCAACTGTCTTTGCATAGGGGGAGGTGGTGAACTCATAACTGATGAAGACCTGTCGGACCGCATTTTGACATTCAGACAACCTGCGCACAAGAAGAAAGTTGAATGCGAAGCGGGTATCTAAATACTTTAGAAGCACTTTGCCGCCCGACCTCTTGAGGTACTCACTCCGAACCAAGTTGTGATTGTTGATGAAAGTAACCATCTTCACTGCATCAGCAATGACTGGAGCAATCCAGTCTAGCTTGCCGATGTCTTTTAGAAGGTTGCTCAAGCAGTGTGCCATGCAAAAGCACACTGTCACATGCGGATAGTGGCCCTCTATGATAGTTGTTGCTGCCCTGTTTGATGCCTCCCCATCTGTGACAAAGGCCACCACGTGTTGCTCACTGATGGTTTCTATGGCCGCTGTCCACTCTGCAGAGAGGACATCGGCGGACTTGCCACTCTCAGTGGCATCATGAGAGTGCACAAAGTACATCTCTCCACTGCAGTATGCGACGAGACCATGGATAGATCTCTTCCTTGTATCGCTCCACCCGTCGGCAATGAGGGAAACGCCATGTTTTGCCCAAAGACGCTGAATGTTGAGGGTTGCTTGCTCCACGATAGCCTTCTCTCGATCGAGCAAGGTGGTTCGGAGAGCCTCTGAAGATGGCGGCACATAGCCGATGCCATACTCTCCTATCCGTTGCACCATGACTTTCCAATACTCCGACCTATTTCGATCAAACATAGAAGAGGTTAGTATCAAAAAAGTGGAAACGACGATAACGGAAGAAATGAGAGAGAAGAGTGATAAATCATAAAACAATGAACATACCTCGCTGCGACAAATGGGATATGGTCGTGATAGAAGAATCGGGCCACGGTCGCATCCACCTCTTCCTTCTTCTTTGGGTCCCAAGAGGTGGCAAGGGTCTTTTGGCGACGAATTGGACCTTGTGAAGATGCACCAACACCTACACCGGGTAGAGAGGAAGAAGGGAAAATGAGGGTCTTTGGATCAATACCTTTGCGTGCCAGCTTGGCTTTATGGTTGAATTGCCGATCCTTTTCCTCGAGCTCCTTCCTCTTCTCGATGGTTACGTTAGCACAAAATTTCACCTCATGTCCCGGCACTCGAAGAAAGTTTGCCCTCACTTTGTCATACCCCCCTTTCCGCGTGTAAGAGCATAGCTTGCATCCCCATGCACGAGAACCTCCCGCCGCCGACAAGGTGCCCTCCGAGGTCACTTCATCCCACCACGACCATTCCTTCGCCTTTTGAGTGTTGCCCGCATGAACGGAGGGGGTTGAACGAGAAGAAGAGGCCATGGATGATGGATTATCCGTGAAAGAGAGAGCTTGATCTTGAACTTTGAGAGAGAGAGAGGGCTTGAGAGAGAGAGGCTTGCCGCTTGATTCCGTGAGAGCTTGAAAGAGAGCTTGAGCCTTGAGCCTTGAGGGTTAGAACTTAGAAGTTAGCCCAAGAGAGAGAGAGAGGTTGAGAGCTTGAGCCTTGAGGCATGCCGCGGCGCCACACTATGGCTTGAGAGTTGAGAGCAAGCTAGGGAGAATGAGCTTGGCTTGAGAGTTGAGAGCAAGGCTCAAGCAAGGGAGAATGGGCCTTGAGGCTTGATGAGTGTGTGAAGAATGGGGGAGGAGGGGGGCATTATATACTTTTTTCACTGCTGAAAATGGCCGTTGGCTGCCCAACAATCATTTTTTTAAATTTCAAAAACTGTCGTTGGGGCCGTTGGGGCTGTTGGGGCCGTTCCGGCCCGTTCCAGCCCGTTCCGGTGACAGCTGCCGGCCGGAACGCCGTTCCGTTCCGACGCGTTCCAGAAAACTCCACCCGGCCGGAACGCCGTTCCGGCGTTCCAAGGCCCTAAAAGTCCGTTCCCCGGTAACTCTGCTTCCCATCTCCGTCTGCTTTCCTGGTTTGAGGAGGGAGTACCTACCACTTTTGTCCAGGATAGGCTCAGCAAATGGGACTATCATGGAGACACCTCGCACAGGAGTCTCGAGTGCTACCAAGGCGGCCGACATTCTCTCGATGTTTGTTCTGGTTAAAGACACTCCCGAAGGTCATCCTACTTCCTTGGGTGAGTGGGGGTTGGTTTCGACAGAGCGTGGAGTATTCGAGCGTCCCGAATCAGTGTTTCATTTGTCGACAGATGGGCCCTCTCACGAAGGCCTGTCCACGGAGGAGACCCCGACCTACACCACAAGCCCACCCCCAACCCTCAAGGGCTGGCCAACAGCAGCAGGCAGTCACAGAGTACACAGGAAGAGCCACCCTCCAAGCCTGGGACTCAAGCAGAGGAGGGATGGCAGCAAGTTCGTGGTGGACGTCGGCAGGGGCCACTGCGCAAGCCTGGCACTCAGAGTGGTCCTCAGGCTCCTGTCCAACAGTAGTGAGTTCCCACGGGGAACCGATTTGACCCTCTTCAGCAAGACGAGGTCCCTGTTCCAGCTTCAACTCAGCCTCACCCTCGACAACCCCCCCCCCCCTTTCCTCCCTCGGAGTCCCCCCCCCCCCTCCCTCCCCCTCTGCTTCCGCCCGGCCCCCTTCTCCCTCTGCTCTCCTCCTCACCCTCCTTCCTCTCACCTCTTTCCGCTTCAGCCACACAGCCGTCCCAAGGGGCAGGGCCTTCTTCTGCTGCTAGGAGATCTCTTGGCAGCGCCTTTGCCTCGAGTCGTTTGGCGAGAGAGGGACAGCCTTTCTTGCGACCTCCTCTTCAGGTGCAAACGTCTCCTTTTCCAACAGTTCCTCGTGGTCTGATGAGCTTCGACATTCGCCGTCATTGGGATTTCTTTACCTATGACTTTACACAGTTTCTCAATGACCCCTCACCAGACTTTGAGGCAACCTGCTTCAGAATACATGTACTATTCCTTGCAGCTAGAGGGATAGAGGCCTTGGACTCGGCGGTTGGCTTCTCTTTTCCCCTTTGCGGCAGGGACCGGGCTCAGTGGACTTTAGACTCAGTGTTGGAGTGGTTGCAGACACAGGCCCTATAGTTCTCTCATCACATGGAAGACCTAGGAGTTACAGACTTGCTTCAGACTCTTTGGCCATTGGCCAAGTTTGTTGTGACACCTCTAGACGCAACAGGATGTAGACACATTGTGGTTCACTTCTTTGCTGACACGCAGAGCCCGCCATGCTATGTACACATACATGAGGACTCCTGGACAGAGGCCGTTGCTTTACGCACGACTCGATCTACATGGGCTTGGGCTAGACACTCTTTGCAGTCACGACTATCTCGAGGACACTCGGATGCGGATTACTCTCCATCCAAGCCTGCCTCGAAGATAGCACGGTTAGCTGTTGCGGCAGCATCAATTCTCTCTCGCTCCCCATGAGGATCGTCTCATGGAATGTACAAGGACTAGCTGGGCCCAGTTTCAGCGCCAGAGGGGCCGACTGCATCAGGAGCTTCAACAATGCCTCGTGGGAGGAAAGATTGACCTTCTTATGTTACAAGAGCATCATCTGTGTGAGAGCCGCATTAGACGTTGTGGTCAGCTTTTGCGTGGACAGTATGAGACTTTTTGGTCAGCTGCATTTGGACCTGGAGGCATCCAGGGTGGGGTATGTATGACTATTGCGGATTCTTTGCAGTAGGCCATTGTGGGCAGAGGGATTATTGTGTCAGGCACGGCTCAGAGGATCACTATGCAGGTTCAGGGTTGTCTCATGGGCTTCCTGAACATCTATGCGCCCAATGTGGCCAGTGCACGTGAAGAGTTTTTGTCTTAGATTGTTGAGTCTCTGCCACAAGCAAAGCAATGGTGCATAGGGAGTGACTTCAACATGTTGGAGGAACCCTCTAACAGGATTGGTGGTAGCCATACTACTGTGGATGGAGTTGAGCTGGCAGCTTGGAGAGGTTTTGTATGACTGCGGGTTATAGATGTGTGGCAACACTCCAGCTTTGTGAGGCCCCTAGACAGCCTGGCCTTCTCTCGTTCGGACCGCAAAGTGGGAGGCGTGAATCTATCTCGGATAGATCGCTTCTACACCAGTGACCACTTCTGTGACTTGGGTGGGACAGTTGGCATCCTGGCAGGGACTTCCTTTTCGGACCATGCTCCATGATCCTTACAGTGACTGATGGACAGAGGAGGGGGAGCATGATGCTTCGCATCCCCGAGCGAGTCTTGTTGGACTTAGCGCTTAGAGAGCGAGTGGAGGCTCTTTGGTCAGACAGTTACAGCAGGCTCGCCAGGAGCTAGTCAGCACAGAGGAGAGGCGCCATGAGTTTGCTTTCCATCAACAGGCATCTTACTGGACCCAAGTGGGTGACAGAGTGACAGGCGCTTTCTTTGAGGCAGTGGGACCTCGGCATACACATGCCAAGGTCAGTCAGTTGAGGAGGCCCGACGGGTCAGTTGCTTCAGAGCCAGAGGACATGCGTGCAGTTGCCACTAATTTCTACCGTGATCTACTGTCTGCAGAGCCTCAGTCAGAGCATCAAGATGCATGCAAAGAGCAGGTGTGGGCACAGATGTCTTGTCTTGTGACTGAGGAGATGCGCCAGAGGCTTGAGCAGCCTCTTCAGCTAGAGGAGCTGCACAAGGCTCTTAGCGCACTCCCCGGTGGTAGCTATCCAGGTGAGGATGGCTTGACTCCCAGCTTTTTCTTGGAGTATTGGGACTTGCTTGGCTCAGATCTCTGCAGTGCTTTACAGTACATCCTACACACAGGAGAGATGCCTGACAGCATGAGTGAGGGCCTGATTTATCTCATTCCCAAGGAGGGTGGCTCCTTGGATGAGATTCAACAGTGGCATCCCATCACCATCCTCAACTCAGCCTACAAAATTCTTGCCAAGGCTCTGAGTTTGAGGATTCAGCCACTTCTAGAGAGCATTATACATGGAACTCAGACAGGTTTTGTCAAGGAGCATAGTATCCTTGACAACATCTTTACCTTTTGGGAGGCTTCTGCCCTCGCGCGGCTCCGTGGTGAGGATCTGGTGATTCTTCTTCTTGATTTTGAGAAGGCCTACGACAAAGTTGACTGGGACTTTTTTGAGGGCATTCTACGCAGGATGGGCTTCTCAGATGCTTGGATCAGAGGGGTGTCAGCTTTGTACAGACGGGCACACAGTCAGGTACTTTTGTCAGGAGGTAGAGGTGATCGTTTCATGCTCACACCTTCAGTCAAACAGGGCTGCCCTCTTGCCCCCTTCCTCTCTCTGTTCTATGTTGGTGCTCCCTATTCAAGGAGATGAGCTACTGGACGCTGAATTTGCGAACGACTCGGCCTTGTACTTGGATGGCCAGGAGGCCAACCTTCACAGGTGTGAGTGGGCTCTTGAGACTTTCTGTTGTGCATCTCGCGCACTAATCAACTGGAGAAAGACAGAGGCTTTCTCAGTTGGTAGTGCTCCTATGCCCGATTGAATGCCAGGTGAGGGTTCATGTGGATTCCCCCAGGGACTGTAGTTCGGTACTTTGGCTGTCAAGTTGGTTTTGACTTGTCTCCCGAGTAGCAAATTGCTCCCCTTCTCCTATCTATCAAGAGGAAGTTGTTACATTGGAGTTCTACACAACTTTCTCTGGCAGGCAGAGCTGTAGTGGCCAACCAGGTGTTGTTGGCTACTATGTGGTACATCACTTCTTGTTGGATCTTCTCGAGTTCTTGTATCAACCAGGTAGAGAGGCTAATCAGGAACTTCCTTTGGTCAGGGCATGACACTCCGATAGCCCGGGCCAAAGTGGCATGGCAAGTCATCACTCTTCCTTGTTCTCAGGGAGGGTTGGGGATCATAGACCCAGCACAGCACAGCAGAGCCCTTCTTGGGAAGTTCATCGTCAGAGGACTTCGAGGTGAGGAGCCCTGGAAGGAGTTCTTGCTTCAGCGGCTTCGTGCTAAGGTGCCTCAGGCTGGAGGCCCCTGGCGACCTTCGACTAGATGGATTTTCACAAAGATGCGCAGAGTTGGCTTGAGCAGGAGACTCGAGGACCGCTTCGCTATGAGTCTGCTCCGATCTTGGGAGCAACTGCGGCGAGGCCTGGAGCAACGTCAGCCTACTTGCACTCACAAACGAAGTTTGCCAATGGCAAGTGTAATCTCGAGCCACGCCGCCAATTCAGGTGAGAAATGAAGTTGGCCTTGGCTCCTCCATCAGAAAAGATAAGGGCTTCTTGATCTTTCACTTTACCCAAAGCTTGGCAAAGTTGTGTACTTTCATCTATCTCGCTTGGGTCAATACCCATGCAATCTGGTGCCAGTCCTGCTTTCATCTTGCCTTTTCTGCCACGTTCCTCTGCTGCTCTAGAACACTCTGGCCTGTCTTCAGTCTATCCTTGCTGTGGTGCCTTTTTGGGCACTTTGCGGAAATGTACCCTTGTTCCCCACAACCAAACCACTTCCCCTCTTTGAGATAGTTAGCCCTTTCTCGAAGAGTCAGTCGGGCTCGTGTATCCTTCTTTTCTTGGAAACTCTTTTTCTTTCTACTTTCATTGTTGGAGGTCTGTCTGGTCCTTTGAGTCAAGATCTCATCAGTGGGGTAAGTCAAATTCCCCGAATGTATTGAGAAACCCCGTTTTGCGTGACCCATTAATTCTTGAATAGAATCCGACTTTTGTTTAAGGGAGTAATCTCGATCTCTGTAGGGAGTCCGCAGCAAAACAACTCAATATGTTCCTTAAAGGTGACCTTCTTAAATAAAGAGATTGGTGGAAAAGAGTCCCAAAAACCTCTCGCAATATGCATCCAAAGAATCTCCCTTGGTCATCCGAAGATGGTTCCAAGCGGTTCATACAACCCGTTCGTACTCTCGGGTCAGCCAAGAAGAAATAAAGAGCCGTTTGAATTTCAACCACTTGACTGGAGCTTCTTTTCTCAAAAGAAGAGTGAACCACCATGTTTGAGCATTTCCCCTTAGAAAAGATGCAACCCTCCTAATCTTGGGTGCTCTGAGTAATGCCCTCCAGAGAAGGCTATGTCAAACTGCTGGATGAAGGCCAAAGCCCTGAGAGTATCTCGGAATCCGGACGAGGATTCAAATTTTATCGATTGTCCACCTTCTTTGAACTCCTTAATCTTCTTGCTCTTGTCTTCAAGGAAGTCGTATTGTTTGGCTCTGTAGAAGTGCTTCTTCTTTGCATAAAACATGTGGTCGTCGGAATCCGAACTGTCACAGGATGACTCCTTCGTAGAGCTATCAGAAACTGGTCAGAATCTGAGTTTCTTTGCCTTTTTCTTGCTCTTTCCGAAGCTTTGCTTTTTGCTTCGCTTTTTGTCCTTCTCGCTTAAGTCGGAAGAGCTAGAAGAACTGTCAGAAGAAGAGGAAGAAGAACTAGGTAGTCCTCCAAAGCGCACACACTTCTTCTGCTTTCTTGCAAATGCAAAAGAAGATTGACGGCCCAAGTAACCAGGGTAGTCAGTCCCCTTCTTGCGCTTCTTCAATTGCTTTTTCGATTGATTCTTCGTGTCCAAAAGCTGACTAATCTGGGTCTGAACCACCTCTTGAAGTTCTTGTTCTGTAAACATCCTTGGTGTAGGAGGTTTCTTGATTGCCGGTTTGATAGGTGGTTCAATGGCTTTCTGCCATTGGGTATGCACTTCAACCATGGACTGCTAACAAAAATTTTGCAAATTGGGGATCTTTAGCAGACTGAAACATCTGCTCCGTGCACTCGTCAACCTATCGTCGATGTTGCATCTCCAAAAGTTCATACTATGTAGGCCGAGGTGGCCCGTACTCATCCTCTGTTAAGTCGTTTAAATCTTCTGCGTTGTCTCCTCCCGCCTCAACGGTTGCAAAAGAAGTCGACTGATTCTTTTCGAAATCCATAAGTTTTGCGAGAAAAGGGATCGAATTTCCCGATAGAAGAGAAATCACTCGTGCTCTGATACCACTGTAACAAACTTGAACACCCCAAGTCAAGATTCTACCGCGACCCAGCAGAGATCACTTCAATACTTCATAGATCAAAAGAGAGTCGACACGGCCCGACGTAGTTCCGTGCCAAGAGATACTGGCCTCAAAGACTGGCGCCCCTTTCGGTATTTCTTTTATATTAATCTTTGAGCAAAGTACAATTGCCCGTAGGTGCTCACTCTCAGACTCTACGTCCGAATGCTCCGCAAAATGAGCCCCTTGGGTTCAATTTATAAGTTACAAGGGTTGCTAAAAGCAGAGCCCCAAAAGCATTAAAGTTTAAAAGCAATGGCTCCCAAAATCTAGCGCCGCCCCAAAGCAGCAACGGAAATCACGGAATTCCGTACAGTTTTGCCATGTCAGTAGCCAGCGCGTTTTATGGTAGTTTGTATAGTCAGTGCTTTTTCCGCGATTCCGTACAACCAATGCTTTTTCCGGGATTCCATACACGCTGCCACGTCAGCCAATCAGCGTGCATTCCGAAGATCCATATTGTCAGCCACTTGGGGGGGGTTTGTCCAGGCACTACCACGTCACCAATTTGTGACAAGACAGACTGAGTTGAGTGTACTTGCAATCCTTGTCCCACATAAAATCTACCATGAGTGTAACATGAATGATACATAAACACCACCAGCCTATAGCACCACCGTAGGACCCTTGTCTATATGTCGAGCCATCGTAACAGCTTAGAAACTTTTGTCATGGTCGAGGACCCTTGCCCTCAGCATAAATCATCATTTAGGTCTTAACATGTGAACCTTTGGTATGTTGTTGAATCGCATATTCAGTGAAATACATGCCATACATATAACAAGTAACATAGTAGCAGAATGCTTCACTGTAAAATGACAAACGATCGATAAAATAATAAATTAGTCATTGTTCGTCCAAGGAGAAAAAATAAATCCCTAGAACAAAAGAATATCCATGTCCAAACCATAATAGGAAATGCGTATAGGACAAAATAGATGTCAATAATAAATCTTCCATGCACCCTTATGCGGAATTCCATTGCACAAGAGTGTTTGGATAAGTTTAAGTTGTATACTGTATGCTCGACAGGCAGATTAATTGTTTGATGATTGACAAGGGGTGAAGAAATGCAAGGCAAGCACAAGGTGCATAAGTACACGAGTTTTAAGCTATGGCTTTTTGCAAGAGGATGTTTTATACTAACCATAATTTGACTGATGACGTCGTTGCAAGAGTGTTGTGCGTCGTAGCAGAAGCATTAAAAGCATGCTTATGTGGAGTTAGATACACCATAGCATATAGCTTCTGCAGATAAAGCAAAAGTCATTTGCCTTGTATCCTCGTTGGCTCATAGCCTTGCCCATCGTGCCCGTGGTGTTTGTAGTGCTTTGCAACATCTATCTATGGAGCCTTTCTCCTTGAAACTCAAACCAATGCCTTGCATGTCGTTCTTCACCTTGCTCGCCATGCCTTGATATGGGCTTTGCACGGCCATTACTCCTTCACTCCGAGCTTCTCCTATGTGCATGGCTTCGCACAGGCTTTGCATGGCCTTGCTCCTTTGTGTGACCTTGCTCTTTGAACTCGAGAGTTCTTCATGGCTTTGCATGGGCTTTGCATGCACTATGGCAACATCGACCTTCTCTGCCAAAACTCTAAAAGGCCAAAACTGTGTTTTTTTACCACCTTTCAGTGTACGCAAAATAACTCTAAATCAATGCAAACTTGAGAAACTTTCTTCTACAAACTTGGAGACCATGATGATTCTCTCAAGCACGCGAGCAAAATATTCACAATCGACTTTGAACGCAAACATTTCAAAAAAAGAAAACGGCTGATTTAGAATCATGAGAGGATCTGCAGAGTACACAAGGAGGCCTCCTCCTGCTTCCTCTTGCCATAGCTCAAATACTAGTGTAAGGACCCCGCCAGCCTCTCTCTGTAAAGCCATTGGCCTAGAGACCCCTACCTACATGCATGACATGTTAGGTGCAGCGGAATGAATGTTGTATTTTCTCAAGATTAGTGATCTTTATTTGCTCAAGGTTCCTTTTAGTTCTTAGGGAAAGAGAGCTTTCCGTCTTATGGAGAGTGCTATGATCACGAACAAAGTGAGTGGATTGTGCGTGCAAGTGAATGAGACTGAGAGAAGGAGAGAGAAGAGATACGAGACCCGAGAGGTTGTAAAACCCTTCCTCCGAAGGCCCCACTCTCGTCGGCGAGAGTGGTCTATTCTTTGATTGCACAAAGGTGTACAATGCGTATGCAATGGATTGTGCAACTTGGTCTATGCAGATGACGACGACGGTGACGACGACGACAATGACGACGACGATGACGACGACGACGACGACGGCTGAAATCCGAGATCTTCTAATCGCTGAATTTCGGGACTGTTTTGGTGGCTGAAAATGACTGTTTTGGCTGCGTTTTCTTGGCTGAAAAATGAGGTTTGTTAGGGCTGAAAACTGATGGTCTTTACGGGCTGAATCTGCTACACTTTAGGTGAATAATGCCGGTCTTAATTTGTTGCTGAAATCCAAAAACGCCAGGGGCTGAAATTGGTCCTTCTGTTGCCGGGGTTCTGCAAATGCAAAAACGCTAGGTTGATCTGTTGTGTCGTGATGACGACGGGGCTGATCTGCTGTGCACAAATTGTCAAGGCTAATCTGATGCAAAAACGCTAGGTCTTCTGTAGAGAAAACGCCAGAGTAGTCGCGGGGGTTGGTCTTGCTGACAAGTTGCTTGTTGAGCAAGGTGCTCCTATATTAACTTAGCAAAATTGCCCTACCTACTTTTGTTGGAAAGTCACTTAAAAATAATAAGTGAAAATACCAATAAATAGAAAAATAGGCTAAATGCACTGGAAAATTCCCCTAACTGATGCTAATGGATTCTGATCGGAATTCCGATGATCATGTTGTGTGCAACCGGAGGATATGCATCTATGCTAAGTGACTGGGCATGCACGGTCTACGAATAGACTCACAAAAGTGCCAGATCACTGCTAATCTAAACTTGACTTGACTGACGGGAACCCTGCTATGGTGTAGCTTGTCCACTCACACATAGGGTTGGGATGTGTCACGTGACATCCCCTCCTTTTCAAAGTGAGGTTCTGGTACCGAACTGTATGGCGTCGAGGGAGATCGCCAACAGCATCCGAAATCCTGGAAGGGACTCTTCGCCGGCCCACTCTGATGTGTGGGTCGTGTGGTACTTGAACTTCATCAAGGTCTGCAACGTTTGCTTCTTTGGGCAGCGCCGAAAGCGACACAAAGTCTTCTGAATCTCCTTTCTTGCTTCAACTTCGTCTAGAGTACTGCTTCTTTCATCTGCAAGAATCTCCATGGCTGAAAATTCCTGAAACAATCTCCAACACAAAACCATGAACATACCCATTCCATGTATAGTGAAGGAAAAAAATCTTGTCTTCTCTAAAGACTCTGTATGCAATGTAGATGAACATAGAGACGGAGTTACAACCCGTTCATCAAACACATACAAACAATGAGGTCGAATCTTTTCTGTTTGATCGAAACCAATCAATTGTGGCAAATCACAATGGAAATGCCCATGCTTGGTGCTCATACAATCATGTGATCTTTCGGAAACTGTGTCATGCCAAGGAAGAGACATGGAATGCGACTTCCTTACATACAAACTTTTCAACTTTTCATGAACAATCCGCATACATTCGTGCTCATCCATGAGAGAAACGTGCTCAACATACAATATGTCATGCCTAGGAAAAGGGATCACATAACGATGCTGACTAAAATACAAGAAACCGTCACGAATGAAACACTCGAACAATGCGTGCGTATCAATCATGCGAACACATAATACTTTCTGCGATGGTTCTTTGGACCAAGGCTCGAGAGCCAAGATCGGTTCGTCCTGAATGATCGAATCGTCTTGTGGGGGTTCTTTGGAGCTCGACTCGAAAGCCAAGATCGGATCTTCGTGAATAATCGAATCTACAACGAGGTTAGCTTCGCTAGGAAAAGCATCCACTAACACATCATCCTTATGAACAATCACATCATCTTCATGCAACTCATCATGCTTGTGAGAAATCACACCTTGATCATGCAAATCATCATGCTTGTGAGAAATCACATCTTGATCATGCAAATCATCATGCTTGTCATTGTCATCCAAATCATTATGCAAATCATTGGCATCCAAATCATCATGCTTATCATTGTGCTTCAAATCATCATGCTTATCTTTGTCATCCAAATCATCATGCTTGTCATTCAAATCATCATGCAAATCATTGTCATTCAATTCATCATGCTTCTCATAATCATTCAATTCATCATGCTTCTGATCATCATGCAAATCATTATCAATCAAATCATCATCATCATGCTTCACACAATCATGCAAATCCTGTGTGTCATGCTTTGGAGAAGAAGAAACGAAGAGTCTCCTTTTCCCGAATTTCGTGCATCGGTGCCGGCACTTGAGAAAAGAGTTGCAACAAGGCGGCTTTCCTTTCTTTGTACTCATGCTTTATGGCTACCATTCTTTCTTCATGTTCACGCTTTCTTTCTACATTTCTTGCTTCTCGTTCTAACTTCTGTTGCAGAAAAAATTGCTGCAAAGTCTCCATAGGAGTTAGTGCAATCTTTGTCGTAGATGAGAGAGGGGGAGAGTCGGAAAACCTCCAGGTGGGGAAAATTCTTCTTCGCCTCTCTCATGCTCATCACCTCCAAGCGAAGTATCCATTCCGCTTCGAGTGATGATCATTCTGAAGTCGTGGGTTCTTGTGGGTTCTTAAGTTCACGAGGAACTTGGGTTCTTGGGGGTCTTGGGTTATGAAGTTCACGAGGAACTTGGGTTCTTGGGGGTCTTGAGGTTCTTGAGGGTCTTGAGGTCCTTGATTCGGGAGAATCTTGGGTTCTTGAGGGTCTTGAGGTGTTCTTTTGCTTGCAAATCGCGTTGAGAAGGATCTTCTCTTCACCCGAGTTCTACTCCTTTCTACGGGCGCACCCCTTGGCGGCCTTGCGCTCACACCAAGGTTGCTTTTTCCCACCTCACGTCGATTGGCCGGCCGCTAAGTGCACGGTCCGCTCTCAATGAGTAAAAAGAGACACAAGGGGAGGCTGGACAAGCCCTTCTTTCTCGGGATTCCTATCACTCTTCAACAAAACACGATTAGGGATCGCCATGCCCAAGTAAACTTGGGTTCGTGCGATCGCAACAAGCAAAAAAAAAATCTTGTGGTTCTTTCCTTGAGTAATGCAGAACACTTCCAAAGCTCTGATACCAATGTTAGATGCAGCGGAATGAATGTTGTATTTTTTCAAGATTAGTGATCGTTATTTGCTTAAGGTTCCTTTTAGTTCTTAAGGAAAGAGAGAGCTTTCCGTCTTATGGAGAGTGCTATGATCACGAACAAAGTGAGTGGATTGTGCGTGCAAGTGAATGAGACTAAGAGAAGGAGAGAGAAGAGATACGACACCCAAGAGGTTGTAAAACCCTCCTCCAAAGGCCCCACTCTCGTCGGCGAGAGTGGTCTATTCTTTGATTGCACAAAGGTGTACAATGCGTATGCAATGGACTATGCAACTTGGTCTATGCCGATGACGATGACGACGACGACGACGGCTGAAATCTGAGATCTTCTAATCGCTGAATTTCGGGACTGTTTCGGTGGCTGAAAATGACTGTTTTGGCTGCGTTTTCTTGGCTGAAAAATGAGGTTTCTTAGGGCTGAAAACTGATGGTCTTTATAGGCTGAATCTGCTACACTTTAGGTGAATAATGCCGGTCTTAATTTGCTGCTGAAATCCAAAAACGCCAGGGGCTGAAATTGGTCCTTCTATTGCCGGGGTTCTGCAAATGCAAAAACGCTAGGCTGATCTGCTGTGTCGTGATGACGCCGGGGCTGATCTGCTGTGCACAAATCGCCAAGGCTGATCTGATGCAAAAACGCTAGGTCTTCTGTGGAGAAAACGCCAGAGTAGTCGTGGGGGTTGGTCTTGCTGAGAAGTTGCCTGTTGAGCAAGGTGCTCCTGCTGCCTCTTTTGCCAGAAAGTGCTAACTTGGGTTTGCTTATATATTAACTTAGCAAAATTGCCCTACCTACTTTTGTTGGAAAGTCACTTAAAAATAATAAGTGAAAATACCAATAAATAGAAAAATAGGCTAAATGCACTGGAAAATTCCCCTAACTGATGCTAATGGATTCTGATGGGAATTCCGATGATCATGTTGTGTGCAACCGGAGGATATGCATCTATGCTAAGTGACTGGGCATGCACGGTCTACGAATAGACTCACAAAAGTGCCAGATCACTGCTAATCTAAACTTGACTTGACTGACGGGAACCCTGCTATGGTGTAGCTTGTCCACGGACACATAGGGTTGGGATGTGTCACGTGACATGACATGTGGCAGGGCCTTGCCCTAGGGACTTTCCCACCTTGGCCCTTAGGACCCTTATCCTCACAGAACTAGAGACAAGGGTTCATCAACTGTAGGAGAGCAATCATCATCTAGGTCACCAATAAGAGGTAAACATGGGGATAATGTGGAAGACTTGGGAACAAAAGCCCTTCTCAAGAAATATGCCCTTCTGAAGAAATATGCTCGTTGAAGACTATATCTCGAGTCACCACAATCTCCTTTCTATCTAAATTATAAAGTCGATGTCCCTTGAAAAGAGTATTGTAGCCAACAAAAATCATTTGATTTGACTTGGAATCTTAAAGTCGATGTCCCTTGAAAAGAGTATTGTAGCCAACAAAAGTCAATTGATTGGACTTGGAATCAAACTTCCCCCGTACATTATTCCAACGTCAACATAGCCATCACTTCATAAAATCCGAAAATGGAAGACAATAGGCTTTCTACCAAAGTAAGACTCAAACAAAGTCAATCGGGGAAACGAAGTCAGAGGAGACAGGTTGACAGTATGAATTGTCCGCACGAATAGTCTTCAACGCCTTGCTGAGCTTCTTCTTCACAATTGTACACCAATTTTTGACGATCTCGCCGCGTCCATGTGCTCGAGGAAGTATACCAAAGTAAAGCGATTAAAATCATCCACCAGCAACATAAAGTATAGAACTCCGCCTAAGGATGAAGTCTACATAGGTCCACAAAGGTCGGATTGAACCACATCTAAAATTGTAGTACCTCGGCATATAGAGTGCTTTCATATAGCCTCTCTCTGTTGCTTCCCACGAATGCACAAAGTGCACTGTCCTTCCTTACTCCCAATATCTAGTAAGCCTAATATCATCCGGTCACAAAAAGCACGACGAAGAGCATCAACATTCAAAATTCAAATGGCTAAACTGAGAATGCCAAAGATCACCTGTAGGAGAACTTGTAACTGAGGAAAGAGCTAGGAATCTATAGTGCTCTACCATGCCTTCTTTGACCTCCATGCCGGAGTCTAAGATCTTGTATGGGCACACTGTCCTCTGTGAAGACCACTTCGCACACTACGTGGACCGTTAAGAGATGGAAACCCAACTTTGAAGCATAAAGAACCTTGGAGAAGTGCTTACCCCCTCTACCATCTCGAATCAACTTCAAAGTGCCCTCGCTGTGAACAGGAATCACCGACTTGTCGCCAATGAAAATGAAACCACAGTGTCACCACATGTTGGACAACTAATCCTTTGAAGGTGTCATGTGCGGATCCAACTCCAATAATCTTGAACCATAAGAGTTGTCTCAACCCCCGATGTGCCTGGAGAAGTCTATGAAGGTATCTTCACCAAATGAACAAAAGTTAGGGCCTTTACTCCAACTGTAGAAGTAGAAGCCTCACCAACTCGCTTTGGACACTTCCGCCAATGATCGCCTTCTTCTCCACATTTGTTGCAATGCCACGCACCTTTCAAAGCTTCCTTTTCAGCTTCCTTCTTGTTGTTATTGTTTCTTTTCTTCTTACTCTTCTGCTTCTTCTTGTTGTGGGAAGAACTAGCCAAGGCTTAGGAGCCTGGCTTCTTCCTCTAATCGAATCCGCTCCTCCCAGTCTAATACAATTGGCACGATCTCCTCCCAAGTAATGGTATTCATTCGGCCACTTGTAATCACCGAAGGATAGAAGTTCGTGTAACAAGGAGGCAACTGAGCCAAAAGCTGAATGGCCATGCCCTCTAAACTGACCGAACCCTCTTGCACATATGAAGTATCTCCCGTTGGAGCTCCTGCATCTTGTTAATATGATCCCTCATGGATGTATGATTGGCATCCAAGGTCCACAACTGCATCTCCAAAGCAATCTACTTCATCACAGATGCTCGATCATAGAGAGGGGTAAGTCGATCCCACATTATCTATGCGTCTATCAATTAGATATGGCTAATGATAGATGGTGTACTACTAAATGATCACATTTAAGCATTGACATCTCCCACAACTTCTCTCCTTCTGGATATGTGGCCTCTAGACGTTGCTACTAGCAAAGCCTCCAAGCTCGTATGAGTCGAAGATTGCCATCATAGTCAATCTCCAAATGGCATAGTTCTCACCATTCAATTGTCAATCGGTAGAAAAGGTGGGTAGAGTAGGAACCTTGATTGGTTGATCTGCCACACCAAAGTAGAACTACAACCAATCTCCCCACTGCTCTTCGTGTGTTGCTCCATCATTAGCAACCTCTTCATGAACTTCTTCATTACATACCAAATTTCGAAGAACCTTCAACCGTTTCCATGGGTGAGAAAAACTTGGACATGTAAACTCGATAGAAGATGAAACTCTATCAGTAGACGCAATTTCCTCTCAAAAACATTCAATACAAGCTGAACTTCATTTCGAGATTTTGGGCCTTTCACATCTCTTGGAACTGTCAATCTCTTGAATAAGAGGTCGAGTTCAAGGCTCATCAGGTAAATCTTTAAGTTCTCTTTCAATTGTTCCTACACCAATATAAGTTCTCTTCTCTTCTTCTTCTTCTTGGTTAACACTAGTCCCTAGAGTTATATACTCTCAGGTTAGAGTCAAGTAAAGGAACTGAGTTTTTCTCAGTTAGAACCGACACATACTTGCTTCCCAATAAGCATACTCAAGAGCTTTGCCTCTCCACATAATGACTCTAGAGCTTAGTCTCTCCAATTAGATTATTGCGATTTTCCAAGCAAAACTCAGAACTGAAAAGCAAGATAATCAACCCGCCTTCCCATTTATGCGCTCGTAAATAAGAGCCAGGTCTCCCTATGACTTAGTGAATTTAGCGGTATGAGGAAAGATGGGAAAGTGCAACTCATGTCAAACATTTCCCTTAAATGTAGTAATGTTGCAAATACTCACAAAAATTCGAGTATTACGGAGATTTAGGCCTTATTCCTTGTTTATGGAGTATCAAAAGTCAAAAAGGGAGCCTACATTTAAGGCGTTGAGAGGGTAGATCTTACTAATTTAAATTTAGCCGTTTGTGGGACACCTTTACCTAGCTTAGTGCAACTAATACCATTAATTAGTGGAAAAGTATTCGGCTCTAAATTAAAATGCCAAAACGTTGAAAATGGTTGATGGGGTCGAGCTTTAAATTATTAGGCACAAGCTGACACAGTTAAGAGTCAAGAAGCTAGTACAAACCTGTCCCAACATCATCATGATCATCCCCATCTTCATCCACATCTGGAAGATCTGTAAAACAGAAAATTTGCACGATATCAGCCACGGGCATGGATGATAAAAAGGAAGCTTACACCCCCGCCTGCACCAAACCCTCCACATACACGCACAAACATGCACCCATAATACTTGTGGCGAAAAGGTATTCATTTCTGCTGAGCAACCTTCTTCGTCAACTATAACCTCTTGGACTACATCCTCATCGTCCATATATATAGCATCTTCGTCATCACGTTCCGGAGTATTCTGCAGAGAGAAAGTATGAGAGTGTTTTCAATACATAAGCGCGCACAGAGAGAGAGAGAGAGAGAGCTCACATTGACAGCCATGTCTAACGATCAATGAATCAATGATATGGCTCTGCTCAAGCTTTACAATCAAAGCCACCTGATTGAGTGTTTGTCGCTCTATCGAGGGACAAGTTTTTGGCTTTCTAAAAGAAACCCTTAGTGTTGGGCCTAACCTGTTGGGCCTGGTTAGGCCTCGTTACCAACATTGGGTTACTAGACTTTCATAGTTTTTATTTAGTGCACGATAAAGATTTACCTTTCATTTAACATCATGTCTTTACTTGTCTTGCATTTTATTGTTTTAGAATGCTACGCAGCAGTATGTGTCAATGATTTTTTAAAAATCGTTGATAGCTGGAATCTGGACAGATGCTAGGCATAGTCTAGCGAAATTAAGGCAAGCGGAGTCCAACGAAAACCAAGTCGCAATCATTGCATAAAAATCATGTAGAGATTGGAGCTCCACGGCGCCACGAAGGCAAGTCCCATCGCATGTGCTCTCTCCCTCTCTCTCTCTCTCTCTCTCTCTCTCTCTCTCTCACACACACACACACACACATCAAATTTTTGTTGTTGCACTCTTTTGAGACCACCTTGTGTATTTCTGTTGCTGCGCTCTTTTGAGACCACCCTGTGTGTGTGTGTGTGTGTGTGTGTGTGTGTGTGCGCGCGCGCGCGTGTGTGTGTGTGACAGAACATGAAACGTGCACCATCTTTGCAAGAGCATGAAATGTGCACCATCTTTGCAGGCTGTGGGCAGCCATTCTCAACATGTACTACCAGAGAGAGAGAGAGAGAGAGAGAGAGAGAGAGAGAGAGAGAGAGAGAGAGAGAGCTTGCTGACTAGTTGCAGGCAGCCATGAGAGGGAGGGCTCACGGGTTGTAGGCAGTCATTCTCTATGCGCGCGCGCGCGAGAGAGAGAGAGAGAGAGAGAGAGCTAACGGGTTGCGGGCGCGATCCTTCACCTTCAAGATTCCTTGGCATCTTCAAAGAAATGAATTTATTTTGAAGTCTACCAGTATGTGTCTACCAATAGTAAATTTACTTTCTCTGCATGCTTGAAAATGACTTTAGAGATCAAAACATTAAACAAAATATTCATAGGAGTTTGATCTTATGATGCAGTCTTTGAGAAAGTCCTTTTTGTCTAAGCAACAAGTTTTCTCCTTATACAAAATGAAAATACTATTAAAAATTTTTAAATTTGCAAAATATTCAAACTATTTTCTAGTATATTTTATCGGGTTTTTTCTCCTTTGCCATCCTTTGCAACCGGCTAATTTCGATTTTCAATCGGCTTAAGCCTAAGTTCAGACACATCTTTCTCAAACACTGAGGTATTGATAAACGATTCTCTCATTTGAGGATTTTTTAAAAACAAATCACTTCACTAAATTGTTTAATTATTTTCTATGCTTATTTGAAAGCATTAAAATATTCTTTTGTTTTGATTTTTAATGTGTCTTTTTATTTTACTTCCTTTTTGTTTTATTTTGTTTCAAAATACTAATGTGCAATGTGCACCAATTACCTTATTATTGGGGCCCTTTCATAATATATAAGCCATTTGCGAGTAGCGAGTACCGACTAGAAGAACATAAAAAAATGGCCTGATTGAGACTTACCTTAAATGTTATTTAAATTTTATTTTTTTTCTCTCACATAGCCTTATGTAGACCATAATAAACTTTCACATTGTTTTTAGGACTCCATAAGGCCATTATAAAAGGGTTACATTTTGGGTGCAATTGTGGACCATTGGTCAAAAAGCTTGTTGATTAGTGATACATGGCAACAAACTATCTTTTTTGGTTTTCTAAAAGAAGCTTTAGAGATGTGTTGGGTTAGGATACTTTCAGTGTTTTCAATGATGATCCACATTATCGGAGACAAACAAGCCTCGTAGAACTGGTCTAGAACAATACATGTCATGATGACATCTAGTAATAAGTAAAGCTCTGTCCTTTTACCCTCAAGGCTCGGTCTGAGCTCGAGGTTGGTGTATATTTCTAATGTTCTTAATACTATCCACTCACAATTGTGAGTTTTGCAAAAAGACAAAAGGATACTTTCAATGTTTTCAGTGATGATTGAGCCTTACACTTAAATGTTATTTTGGTTTTAAAGTATTAAATGAATATTTTTATTTCATCTTAATTCTAGTAAGTTCTATACTACATACATACACATACACACACACACACACACACATATATATATTAATGAGCAAACCATGATAAAAAGAAGAAAAACCGATCCAATGATGTCAAAACTGAGCTCAAAAATCCTACAAATTTCAAAAAAAATACTAGTATATTTGGTTCTTCTTTGGAGGAGGACACTCGATCGCTTAATAAAAGAGACATTGTTGAATAGTGTTTCACCTTATATAATTATAATTAAACTCAACCTAAAGATTTTATTACTTTCTTATTGTTTTAGAAAGCCATCGTGATCCTTTCACTTGTTTTGATGGCACGCAAGTGGTGGCGGAGGGACTTTTAAGGTTGGGTGTGGCGTTGTCCACTACCAGATGTAAACTCGGACAAGTTACGAATCAGGGGCAAGCCACATAGCAGGGCCGCGAGTGATGATGAGGTAGTCCACGTTGGACTCATTAATGGGATAGGTGGGTCAAAGAGATGGGCCTCTGATGAGGGAAGGGCAATTTGAAATTTGAATTTACTGCATCCTTAGCGATGACTGCTCCCTCCTTGGCAATGGCTTCTCCCCCCTTTCCCAAGATTCCCCTCCTCACCATGTCTATGACTGCTCCATCCTCTCCCAAGTTGCTCCCTCTTCTTCCTGGCCGCTCCCTCCTCACTGTGGTTGTATCCCTCTCTCCTCCCTCTTCTCCCAAGTCCTCCCTCCTCTCCATGCTTGGAACCTCTCTTCTTTGGACTCCACTTCACCTTTGGCATGCTCTCTTAGGCTATCCCGCACATCGCGTTGATAATCCAATAATGAGATACCGCCATACAATTGTTGCTCCCTCACATCATAGGTGGATTAGGGAGGAGGATTCACACCCATGAATTGGGACCTATGGAGGTCAATGACCTTGGTGCCTGGATTTACACTCTACCTTTTTGTAGAGGGAACAAGGAATGAAGCTTTAGAGTGCCTAGGTCCAACCATTGTTTTCTTTAAGAGGGCACGAAAGGATGAGAGTTCTCGCCCTTGTTTCATTATGAGATGGTTGTGGCATCCATTGCAATGAGAGAGAGAGAGAGAGAGAGAGAGAGAGGACTCTATCTTTACTTAGGATCTCTTTGGATTAAAGTTGTTGTCTACCATTGGTGTATCTTAGTCCTTTCTACTAGAGACATCACTACTCATAATTGTCCAGTGAACAAGAACATTGGATTGATACTTCATTCTTATTGTAAAGTGCAAAGATAAATCAAAAGCTAAGTCACTTTTGTGCCTTTCTCTTTCCTTTTTCTAAAGCCAGTTGTCTTTTGAACTAATATGTTGTCTTTTGAACTAATATGTTATGTTGTGTATAAGTATTAGTTTAAAACAGGAACACACACAAACGCCTCATTGGACCCTTCAAAATCATTCAGTATCCCTTTTCCATCTTGACATATCAAAATATGTTGACTAATGAAGAGAGATGGAAAGAGGTAGAGAGAGAGAGAGAGAGAGAGGAGGGAGAGATCAATGCCAACTCGATCGGCACCTATCTGCCACCTTGCATGTCATGTCACCCTAGTTAGTGTAATAAAAAAGCAATTGGTGAAAAAAGAGTATAAATTACATGTTTGTAGCTTTTATTTATATAAAACAATTTCATAGTTTTATTTTAGCATTTTTTTGAAATTGGTGAAATTCACTAACATAAGCTCAAGCCCTTAAATAAGCACTCAGAAAAAAATTCCAAAAAAATAGGGCAGTTTTATGGCTAGTTAAATGTAGTTATGATCAAATTTCTTGTATTTTAAAAATCAATAACATTTATTTAGTTGTTAATATTTTATACTTAGACAACCAAACTTTGTAGCTCTATTTTTAGTAATTTTTAAAAATGGGTAAAATCCTAAAACCCTAAAAACACTCAATATTGAATCTCATTATGATATTGTTATTACTTACCTTTATGTTTATTTATTTTAAGTGTGATTGGTTGTTTAATCACTCTGAAATTATTATATGTAGTGTTTAACTTCTTGTAGCTTGATATAAAAGGTCCTTTTTTTTAAACTGGGCTCATTTGACCCTTGCATGCACTTCGCACTTCTCAAGATTTTGT
Organism: Adiantum capillus-veneris; assembly: GCF_014529385.1. Taxonomy (NCBI): domain Eukaryota; kingdom Viridiplantae; phylum Streptophyta; class Polypodiopsida; order Polypodiales; family Pteridaceae; genus Adiantum; species Adiantum capillus-veneris. The sequence continues at coordinate 61,150,991 of NC_140949.1, read as the reverse complement.
ATTGTAACCATATAGAAAAGGGTTCATTGATATTATGATGTGGCAGGTTAAATGATGCATTTGTGTGTGTGTGTGTGTGTGTGTGTGTGTGTGTGTGTGTGTGTGTGTGTGTGTGTGTGTGTGTAGGCTGTCAAATGTAAATTGTCCAAGCTTCACTTACAATTAGTAAAGATGCAACAAGAGGCAAAGATGAAAAAACATTTCAATTATGATAAGGTTTAGAGGTACAAAAGGGCAGAGGCAGGGGGTGTTCTAAAATTAGACAAACTTGGATAGAGATGCTTAAACACTTAGAGCAAGGAGTCCTCCTATTATACCTGCCACCATCACAGCCAACAAAAAAAAGATTTTAGGCAGTGGAAGAAAGGTGCTAAAAGAGAAATCCATGTATTATAGATGTCCACCCTAAGCACAAAGCATTAAGAGCCTTCAAGATAGTGTGAGACCAGACACCTAAGTAGAGCCCTACATAGTTAACTTGGCATGTATGTATGAGCAGGGACCAAGCAGTTGTTTAAAGAATTGTAAGGTCTTGATATCATGCATTACCACTCTAAGGTAGTATGTCTCATGTTGCACCGAATCAGAGAAGGAAACGTCTTTTAAGGCCATGGCCCCTCATATGCAGAGTGAGGACATGGTGGAGCCCTTCTTCACCAGAAACCACACGGTAGTGAGGGTAGTAAGCCCACGGTGGTGGAGTACTATGCCATGTAAAAAGTAGTGGGGTTTTTATTTAATGATGGTCGCCGCACGCATCCAATATAGGGGTTGTCCAAGGCATGGGTGAAATTTTGAAAAAGGAGGTAAGTGGTAGTTCCATGGCCAAGTAAGCCAAAGGTGCAAACAATTCCCAAGTGAAGTTTCAAGTATTATTGGCATGGTGTGTGTGTGTGTGTGTGTGTGTGTGTGTGTGTAGGTTGCCAAACAAAGACTCTCCAGATTTCACTTAAAATTAGGGGAGATGCAATATACACTAAAGATCAACAACACTACTTAATTTGGAGAAGGTTTATTGGTACAAAAAAGTAGGGAATGGGGGGTGTTCTGCAGTCAACCAAGCTTGGAAGGAGATGCTTTATCAATTAGAGTAGGGATTCCTTCTATTATACATGCAACCATCGCAACCAACAAAAAAAAAAAGCGTTAGACAATGGAAGACATGTGTTAAAAAGAAATCCACGTGTTATTGATGTCAACTCTAAGCAGCATGAATCATTTGTAAGCTTTCAAGAGGGTGTGAACCTAAACACCTGAGTAAAGCCCTCCATAGCCGACTTGGCATGTACGTATGAGTAGGGTCCAAGCAGTTGTTCATAAAATTGCAAAGTCTTGATGTCATGCACAACTACTCTAAGGTAGTATGCCTCATGTTGCACCAAATCAGAGAAGGAAACCTCATTAAAGGCCATGGCCCCTCACGTGCAGGGTGAAGGTATGGTGGAGCCCGCCTATAGCTGAAAACCGCAGGGTAGTGGGGGGTTTTGAGCCCGCAGGTGTGGAGTACTAACACATGCAAGAGATAGTGGGGGTTTTAATTAATGATGGGGCTCCACATGCACCCAATTGTAGAAATAATCCAAGTAGTGGGTGAAGAATAAAAAAGATATTTAGGGTGGGTTTCCATGGCTTGAGCAAGCTAAGGGAGTAAGTAATGCCAGTAGTTATTGGCATGGTGTATAGAGCCCTCCATCCACTCCCACAGTAGGGCTTTAAGAGGGGGCACTAGTCCTAGTGGCCAACACCAAGAGACAATTGTGCCAAGACTTCATGTGGATTACATGTATAGGGGGAGAGGTTGAACTTGAGTAGGTTGTGCCTTACTAGTCTCCATAATTTTTCCCTTTCAAAAGCTTTTCCACAAAAGGCATTTATGAAGCATTGGATATCTTTACTAGCATGTTTGGTGCTGCTATTGCAAAAGAAGATGGGTTTTAACTGGGAGAGGATCACCTTATGGGCCCAATTGCTAGGTCTATTGCTACCCCTATGAATGTATCTAATAGGAGCACAAGGTAAGAGGTTTTCTATTTTGGCTAGGAATTTAGTGAGCATCCCTTGATCTATAGATAACAAGAGGTTGAGAAAAGTAGTATTAGTAGCCTTTTTGCCTTCAATAGTGAGTTCAAAAGGGTAAATACCTTTCTCAGAGAGAAAAAAATCAGGGTTTTGGAAGTCAATCAAAAGGATATCATCAAAATATCTAAAAGGGTAGGCCAAGTTTTCCAGCTTCTTCTTATTGAGAGGGGACAATAGCATTTCTTGAAGGTAATTATATCCAAGGGCATGAAGGTAGAGATTACACCATATGGGTGAGCAAGCTAAACCCATTAGATTCCATTGGTTTGTCTATAGAATTTTTGGTGACGTTGAATGTACATGTGATTGATTAACCAATTGTTGATCTCAATTACATCTACAAGGTGAAAATACAGTCCATTCTTGTCTTGGTCCAACCTCCTTGTTGGCAAGTAGAGGGAGAACTTTTGAAAGAAATAAACTCATCAGTAGTGGATTTAAAAGCCCATGAGATAAGGTCAGTTATGAGGGGAACTAACCCATATTTACCATAGTGAGGGATGTTCTCATGACTTTTCTTTATGTCTGCTGAAAATAATGAGGAGGCATTAACTGGTAGGTTGAGAATGCAATCATAAATGGAGTCAATAATCCACCGGGATTGGAGCTTGATGTTATCACAGAGTAATGCCTTTTGATTGAGTATCCTTGCTCTATTTTTAAGGGAGGGGAGCAAGACCTCATCAAGCATGCCATGAGTAAGGATAACTCAGTATAAGCACTATTAGCTCCACATGTGAGCCATCTGAAAGATTGTTTGTGCATTTTGTAAGAAGCAATTAGGAAGGGGAGGGGTTAAGAGTTAGGTAAGCACATTTTGATCACCATATCCTCTTCTAGAATAGTAGGGTTTTCAGTACAAATGGTAAAATCCGGGCTAGAAACTCTTTTTAATATCTCAGAGTGACCAAAGGCTTTACAGATGAAAAGTGGGTTATTAGAGGCCTTGTCAATACAAGTGATCAAGTATCTCTTTCTACGGGTATGCAAAAAGACACTGGTAACCAAACATCACAATACATGAAAAACCATTCCTTAATATTGCAATTACCAGATAGTGGGGGAAGGACAATTCTTTCAAACATGAGCTGCTCTAACACAAAAAAAAAAGTTTAAGGAAAGCATCATTTAAGTTAGGAGCACATGATGGAATATGTTTTAGCCCAGAATGGATAAGCCTCTTTACTTTTGGAGGAATACTAGGCCATTTACTTCAGTAAGCACATGTCCCAACTCGGGTACAGAGCCAAGGTCAATAGGTAAACAATGGCAAGTAGGGGGGTGAGCTGAAGTGAATACTTCCTTTTGATTACAAAGTGTCAATTTCAAAGAAGGTCTAAAGCTCCAAGTGAACTAACAGGCTTCCCACCAAGGAGTCAATCTAAAATTTAAGCCAAAAAAGAATAGACCAATAAAGGACTTCAGACTAGGCAAATCCAATAGAGGGTTACAGTAGGCGATATTGATGAATATTTTTCCAAGTTGCTTCTTCTAAAGGACCAAAGATAGCCTTCCAGTAGCTTCTTTCTCAACCTGCAGAACTGAGAAGAGGTTAGTTGTAGAGAAGGGACTTAGCACTAGGTAGACAGTTGCATGTGAAGGCATATCGAACACGTCCACTGGGGGCTTCAGAAGGTTGTCCAAACCAAACAAGGAAGTTGGGTGTTTGGGAAGAAGGAGGTGTCATGCAGATGCCACCACAGTCTACAGGAGAAGATGCCACAACAATCTACAGGAGAAGATGTATTCCAATTCAAGTTTGGGGGTGGTGCAGAATGAGACAGTCTGTTATTGCTCGACTGATTACCTCTGTTAGCTCGATGGGGTTCCATTATTGCTCTTTTGGGGGTTCTTCCACCATTGATCATATCCCTATTAGGGACTATGGCCCTTCAAATGAAGGTGTCTACCTCTGACAAATTGTTGGCAGCAGCATGCAAATGTCCAAACAAGGCAAGCTGCTTCACATCATCCTTTAGCTTCTCCTTGTAGTAAACATGTATTAGGAGGGCTTTCAAGGCTTCTTGAGCTTCAATGGCTATCCAATGAAGAAAGGTGAGCATGGAATTCTTTGAGGAGCCCGCATGAAAGAAGGTTGGCATATTATGCATGATCATCCAAAGGGCATGATCAAACCATAGGATATTGGCATCTTCGCAAAAATCACATTCACCAATGTGTTCACAACCACACTTGATGAATAGCCTATGCACATTCCAAATTAATGTAGTTAGAATCTCTTCCTGTGGTGCTTATGATCCCTTTGACACCGAGTAGACAACCCACATTGGCATTGCATCTCTGAGTTTCAAAATTGCTCATAGTGAAGGGACAAGCCAACAGATAGGATTCAATATTGGTGGAGCAGTTGTTTTGTAGAATTTGTTGAAGTCCAATCTTTAGAGCCTCCTTCTCCCTGTCATTGATTTAGGTGAGCAATAAACTTTCAATAAGTGGTGCAAGTAGGGCAAAGTTCCCAAGAGCCCAAGGCCTATGATTAGCATCAGTCAGGTAGACCTCCAACAACCTAGAAGGGATATAAGGATCAATGTAGGTCTCAAAAGGCTTCTTAGCAATTCCAAGAGAAGGGCTGGTGACAAAGAAATTCTAAGTAGTGATATCCACTTCATCTTCATCAAGGCCATCTGGTATTAACAAGTTGGTGGTGGTGGTTGGTGGTGACAGAGATAAAGAAGGGGCACCTTGCAGCACATGTTTTTTTTGTTGCCTAATCAGAGGGTCATTGCGTAATTTCTTACCATGTAAATCCATGAAGTTTCTCATGATGTGGGAGGATCAAGCCACTCCTTGTGCTCTCTACTATCTTCATCCTGGATGTTGTGCAGATTTGCAGTAATATTCATGAGGACGGGTTACTACAGCAACAAAGTTCTCTCTGACTAGAGCATAAATATTGAACCATGTTGTTATGTCAAGTTGGACAAGGACCAAGAGCTCAGTAGTATCATCTAGGGAAAGTTCTCCTTTGCTAGCATCCTGTAAAGCAGAATGAAAGGTGGTTTCCTTGATGCAAATCAGTAGCCCTTGCACAATGGAAGGCGATGCAGGTAGGCCCCCATCATAACCCAAAGCCAAAAGAGCAACATCCCATCCTCCAACATTATTACCTTGAAGTAAAAAGTTCAAGCCAGAGAGGTTATCAAAAATAAAAGATGGAGAGAGAGAGAGAGAGAGAGAGAGAGAGAGATTGAATTATCGTCCATGGAGGTCATATATGACCTATAGGACCAGAACAAAACAGTACAAAGGATTTCGTCTCATACATATCAGTTAAGGACTGAGAGTCCATCGAGTGGGGAGAAAAAAGATAAGGTGGGCTGAACAAAAGTCTAAGATGAGGTAGGTGAGGAGGAGGGGGCCGGTTTGGGAGTTCGAAACTCTTGGATGATGGCTTTGCCTCCTCGGTAAACTGCCCATTTCCCTGCTGTGCGCGCTTCTCGCATCTTTTGGAGTTCGGTCTTCTTTTGTTTGAGTTGGGTGGGTGTGAGATCTTCGGCAAACCAATTTTTTGTGTCCTTGAGAAGCTTTGATTGCTCAAGGAGCTTGACTCGATCCGCTTTGGTCTTGAAGGTAAGAATTGCATGGTTGGTGCGATGCTCGTGAGCGAGAGTGGTGATTGTTGCTGGATCCCATTGTATCATGGGGGTTGTTGTTCGGATGCGATCGAAAGACTTGTGGAACTTGGGGTCCTCTTTTCCTTGCCAATCGCTCGGGAGTCCGCCAATGCGGACATTGAGAGCAATAGCATCTTGTCGTTGTTGTTCGCGTAGCGTAGACGCCACACGAACTTCGACTTCGCGAAAAATGACATCCTGTACTTGAGTTTTGACCTTCTCTGTGAGGGTGACTTCCGTCTTCGTATTGAGCTCGATTTCCTTTTGTTCCGTCTTCCCCTTGTTGGAGTCCTCCACTGTGGTGAGGCGAGACTCGATGGCTGCGAGTCTTTCCTTCAAAGCGTCATTTTCCTTGCGAAGTCTTTCGACTTCATGTTGAAGCCGGGCCATGCTGTCCACCTTTGGGGGTGTTGCCACGACGCCGGCGAATGTGGGCTTCACGCGAGAAGAGGCCCGAGTGGCCATGGTGGGTAGTCTCTCAAGAGAAAAAATCACCTTCAAAGGCCTATAATCAACTTTAATTAAAGGAGCTCTCTCTATGTAGCAGGTCGAGACTCGGGTGAGCAGAGGCTGAGACTGGCGGGCTTCAACATGGGCAAGGCTGAGATTGAGACTGGAGAGGCTGAGATTGGCCGGGCCTGGGCATGGGCCGAGACTGGCGAGGCTGAGATAGGCTGGGGTGAGCAGGGGCTGAAACTGACGAGCTCTACAGAGAGCGAGAATGCACGTGAGCAGAGCTGGGCGGGGTTGCTACTAGAGATGGGGAGCAGGGCTCTGTGGCCTCCCCTAGGGCTGCCCCCTCACCCAAGGGAGACCGGAGACACAGTAGGCCGCTAGAGAGAGAGAGAGAGAGAGAGAGAGAGAGAGAGAGAGAGAGAGAGAGAGAGAGAGAGAGAGAGAGAGAGAGAGAGAGAGAGAGAGAGAGAGAGGAGGAGGAGTAGGAGCAATTCGCAAGAGAGGGAGAGGGAGAGAGGGAGAGAGGGAGGGAGGGAGGGAGGGAGGAAGAGCTCAATTATAAATGTTCTCCTATGTGCAATTTGTGTCCACAATGGCCTAGGTTTATAGTTGGATGGGTTTACAATGGTCGGTGTTTAAGTTTACTCGGGTCTACCGCATAGGCAAATTGTGTGTGTGTGTGTGTGTGTGTGTGTGTGTGTGTGAGAGAGAGAGAGAGAGAGAGAGAGAGAGAGAGATTCTTATGTGCAATATGGAGTTGCAATGGGAGCTACCATGAGCTCATTGTTAAGAAACTTTTCTTGCTTTTGCAAGAGTACATGTTTGATTAGCGCTTTTCAACATGAATACATGAAGACATCATTTCTACACCTTGTACGTATCTTAAATGGACTTCCTCTCCTCTCTTTGCTCTCAAAATTAATAACTTTTCTCCTAGCCCAAATCTTACTCAGCCCACAATGTTTCCACCATTTCTACACCTTGTTTCTATTGGGGAAGGGGATGGGGTGTATAGATCACAAAGAGATAAAAAGTTGGGATAGACCAAATTCCACTTCAACAGAGCTCAATTTTTGCTAAAAATTGGATTTGGACGGAATAGCACTCATGGTAGAGAAGTAAAAAACTACCATGCTTGTATTTTCTCTATCTTAGACACACATTCATTTGTTGCATTGATGTTTTATTGCTCATATACAACATTGGTTTTATGATAATCTCTCTCTCTCTCTCTCTCTCTCTCTCTCTCTCTCTCTCTCTCTCACACACACACACACACACACACACACACACGCGCGCGCGCACACACGTCAATTTGCATTGTATCAAGTTGTCATGAAGCAAATAGGGGCATTGCTTATGTTGATTTGAATTCTAACAAGGCCGTCATGACGCAAAGAGGAGCATTGCTTATGTTGATTTGCATTCTAACAAGGCCGTCGTGACGCAAACAGGAGCACTGCTTTTGGGAGAGACAAAGACTGATGATTTTCCTCATTGAAGAAATGTGTGACTTGAAATATTTAAAACTCAAAATCATCACAATGTTCCCATATGAATCTTGAAAAAGTCGTTTTTAAAAGATATATATTGCAGCAACCATCTCTCTCTCTCTCTCTCTCTCTCATCACAATGAATGCCACAACCGTCTCATAATGAAACAAGGGTGAGAAATCTAATTCAAATATGCCCTTCTCAAAAAAGTAAGGGTTAGACCCAGGCACCTTAAACCCTCACTCCTTGTGTCCTCTACAAAAAGGAGGCAAAAAACGTAGGCACAAAGGACATCTACATCCCTAGGTCCCAGTTCATGGGTGTGAATCCTCATCTTCCATGCCCTTTGCAAAAAATTTAAGATTAAACAGGAAGCATAAACCTTGGCACCAAGGGCATTGACCTAGGGCATTGACCTCCTTGGGTCCTAGTTTATGGGTGTGAGTCCTCATCACCCACGATCTTGCAAAAAAGTAGAGATTAAACACTAGCACTATAAACCCTCATTCACCATGTCCTCTGTTAAAAAGAAAAGTGTAAACCCATGCACCAAGGGAATTGACTTCCCTAGGTCCTAGTTCATGGGTGTGAATCCGAATCACCCATGCCCTTTGCAAAGAAATTAGATAGTAAACCATTACTCCTCGTGACGTCTCTAAAAAAGCAGACATAGACTCGCACACTAAAGGCATTGATCTCCCTAGGACCCAATTTATGGGTGTGAACTCTAATGACTCATGCCCTCCTCAAGAAAATAAAAATTAGACCCATGCACCCTAAACCTTCACTTCATGTGCCCTCTTCAAAAAAAAAGAGTGTAAACCCATGCACCAAGGTCATAGAGCTTCTTAGGTCCTATTTCATGGGTGTGAATCCTCCTTACCCTGCTAGGGTTCAGGCCAACTAGTTGGGCACCCATCATACTGACCATACTAACCTTATCTAAATTTTTTTAATCATATAGAACAATGAGGAGTAGTGAGGCATTCCAATCCTCACTGAGAGCTCCACCCACATTGTGCTTGTGTTTGTTCTTCTCTCTTGCACTTCGTACGCACTGCGCACACTTCAAGTGGTATCAAAGCTAAAGGTTGCAGTGCTACTTCTCTCCCAGTGTTTCTCTCTTCTCGACGAGTTTCACATTGGCAACAGATCAAAGCTCGGAGCTTCCATGGCTATGGATACATTATGAGCTCAACACATAGAGCTCACGTATCAAGGTGCAAGGGGCTGAACTCCACAACCCATAAGGAGTAAAATATTGAGCTTTCTGTGAGCTCAAAGAGAGATAGAAGCAGATTGCTCAGTTTAGGGCATATTGATAGAAGGTCATTATTTTTCTCATAACTTGAGAGACAAAACTCTGATTCAAAAACTTTTTTTTAATATCAAAACGTAGATCTCTTTTCAGCTCTAAGACTTTGTAGAGGAACTTGTCAGCTAGTTTGGAATGCAGCTATGTCTAAAATCAAAAACACAAAAGCTATTTCTCAAGGCAAGTTGTGCATTCGAGTTGAGTAAGAGAGGAGAGAGAGTGTGCATAGAGAGAGAAAGAGATAGCTTCATCTCAACTTTAGCATTGAAGGTCTAGAATATACACACTCTCAATGAAGAAGAGAAAGGGGATTTGATAGAAAGAGAGAGGGATTGTGTGCATAATATGACACACAACACACATACACTCGAATTCTTGGCATCGACAACCCTTTATTATGGCTCGCAGCATCGACGACTTTCTCCTCCGGCGTCAACATGCACGGGTGAGGTGCCTCTTCCATGGAGGAGTGACACTCGGCATCGGCATCGACTTCTCTAGAATTGTAGAGAGCAAGACAGAGAGACAAAAGTGAGAGGTAGGTTACAAATTTCCATTAGCAGCATTTCTATGCGTTTTTTGAGAGAATATTTGGATTTCCACATGCGTGTTTAGCCATAATGTATGTTCTTTGTGGTATTGCTTATGCATAGCCATTGAAGGCTTCTCAAACATGGCTCTTAGATATAATTTTTACATGCATAGAGACGGTCACAGGTTCTTTGAAGATAGTAGATCTGCGACCATCTTTGGCAGTGTGATAACCTTTAATATAGTTCCAGTGGGAGTTTGGATGCATACGGTTTATGCGGGACTAACACTTAAGAGTGCTTGTGCTCTATTGACAACATTTTACTCCCCACACGAAGCTAGTTCTATGCTTTTGCTTACATACTCATTGGTGCCTATACGAGCGTGTGTCACGTGGTTTGGTTGTGATAGTTTCATGTTTTAGAAATGTTGTGTTGTATATTGCCATCGTACAATGTTGTGGAGATAATTTTGTCTTGTTTTGGCAGTCCTGACCGTTTTTGCCACTTTTGAAACTGTGGCTAGTCGTGTTTGCATAACCTTTTGTGAGGGTTGTTGCATGAGGTGTTTTGAAGTCAAGCACTAGGGGCCGGGTTACCCGTGTGAGGTGGATTATGTTGCTAGAGATCCACATTCGTGCCCTTGCATAGGATATGTATAGACGGGTATAGGTGTTTTGATGTCAAGTTGGCAGTTTCCAATAGTTTCTTTGAGTAGTATATGCTAGTTTATGCCTAGTCAACACTCTTTGTTGGTTTATGCACTGTTTTTGGTAGTTTTTCTTGAGATTTTGATCTTTGTACAAAGGAGGCTCTGCCGAATTTTTCCCACGAGTTCTCATTGCCATTACAGTGATCTTGTTGAGCTTTTTGTAGAGATTTTCATCTTTGTGCAAAGGAAACTCTATCAGAATTTTTGCTATTTCATCCATAAATTCCTAGTCTCACTCTCTTGCATTTTCTCTTGTCAGACATGGTTGAAAATTCTAAGAAAGAAGCGTATTATATAAAGAAGTTTGATGGCACAAACTTCGTGATATGGAAGAAGTGTATGCTTGATATTTGGGAAAATAAGGGCCTTGCAATGCCATTAAAAGAGTGTAAAGAGGGTGTTTACAATGATGATGAGTGGGAGGAGCTTGATGCTCGTGCTATGGCAACCATTCGGCTACACCTTGATGAGTCCATTTTCTTTACAATAATGGACAAGACTACTACAAAGGAATTATGGGAGTCGTTATGCTCATCTTGGGATGATAAGAGTGCATCGAACAAAGTGTTTTCAATGAAGAAGCTTATGCACCTGAATATGAAAGAGGGTAGCAGTGTCAGTTCACATTTGGAGGAGTTCAATTGTGTTTTCATGTAGTTGACTTCCAAAGGGCTAAATTTTGATGATAAAATGAAAGCCATTTTCTTGTGATGCTCTTTGCCTGCACCATGGGATACGTTTAGCACTTCCATTAGTAACTCCCCCCCCTCAGGGCAAGCTTGTTTTCAATGATGTTTTTAACACTTTGCTCACGGAAGAGGTTCGACGTCAGTCTCTTGATACTAGTTGGCATGGTGATGCATATATGGCAAGTGGAAGCAGCCAAAAAAATCATAAAAGCAAAGAGGTCATAGTTGCAGTCATGTCATTCTCAGGATTGCAAGAATGCACGTAGCAAGAGTCATGGATGTGACACAAGGAACATTGAATGCTACCATTGTCATAAAGGACACATTGTGTGCTTCTACTGCACGTGCCAGAGGCTAGGGACTTGTTGAACACTGTGTGTGAGCCACGTATGGTTGCAAGCACACAATCAAACTATCCTAGTAAGCTCAAAGGGGGAAATGGTGTGTCACTACCGCTCTATGCTTGCCGTTGTGAAGAATTCCATGCCACGAAGAAGAGGGAGCCGTCGCCGTTGCGCTCAATCGCCTCGCCCCGTCATCGATGCCGCCGCAATGCTCTCTCTCTCTCTCTCTCTCTCTCTCAAGCATACATACACACACACATACAATCGTGAGCACACACGATGGAGAAGAAGCTAGAGGTAGAGCAAGAGCCCTTCTTTAACAGGCACCTCAAGAATGAGGATTTTGGGTCAAAATGGATCTTTTATGACCCTTCACACATGGGTGCCCACAATGGTCGATCATAGCAAAAATAATGTAAAAATGAGATAAGTGGTGCGCATCTCATCAGCGATCACCTACGCACCTATAGGACCGACAAGCTCGGTCCATGACTCAAATAAAGTGATAAGGCATTCGTCAAAGGTGATAGGGTGCCCATAAGTGGTTAACACGTCCCCTTCCTAATGAGATTCCGTTCTCGGAAGCTACTGAGGTGAAGCCCCTTCATCGAAGTGGAAGAGCATCTGAGATTGAATGTCTTTAGCTTTCTTCGAACATTGCAAAATCAACCAAAAATGACATAGTAATTGCATTATCATAGAGCACATATAATCAAAAAGCATATGCAATGAATAGGTACACAGATCGATTGATAATAGAATATTAAACAATTTTTCAGTAGTAAACATTAAATTGTAATATAATCAAACGCATAAGCACTTGTAAATGTCAAAAAATAAACAAGTGTAGGGTCGCTAATTTAATGATTTAGAGGCACTAGAGGTCAACTATTAATACCATGGGCATGCTTCTCAATTCTCTCTGGTCAATTAAGCTATTTAATCACGAGAGCAAAGTATTTCGTATCCTAGGGATGACTAGAGGCTATACCTAGAAGACCTTTTAGTTAAGCTACGATAAAAGGAATTGCATATGAAATCATTGCCTGAATTATTTCTTTTGTTTGACCCCCCCAAGTGTTTTCCACATTGATTCAATTTTGATGTGTTTGTTTATTTTGTATGTCTAGTACCATAGGCAATACATGTGAGCGAAGTACCAAGTGATGCTAGGATTTCTCTTCCAGCTTAAGATTTCACATTTTTGGCACTTGTTTTTTTGTTTGTTTGTTTTTTTATTGCATTTCAATTTTGTAACTTTGGCAGTCATATTGACATTGTTACCCTCTCAAGACTCATCACAATAGTAAACTCCCTTTATAATACTTAAGCTAAAGGTCAAGAGGGATTAAGCCCACTAGAAAGTACTAGTACATTGCACATAATGCTTCATAATATCAGATTAAGAACCTAAAGTAACCATTGACAATTAGGAAGGCAGGATATTAAGAGAAGATCTCTAATGTCTATCTTGGTCAAACTAGCTTAGTCAGACTTCTTGATTCATAAACCTAGACAAAGGACTATGACATAAAATGATATTGAATCTAATGTTTAATACTAAGCAAATGTGTCGAATATTGTGCTACCAATTACAGTTAAAGCAGACAAACATGGATGTTAAAAAAGACAAGAGACAATGATAATAGATGAGAAACACATGTTCGTGTTGATGATCACGCTCGATTCGAAGAGTGAACTAGACAAAGATTGCATGAAGTTCAAATCCCAACTACTACAATCCGTTCCTGTACACACTAGAAAACACAAGGAATACCTCTAGGAGGCACATCAGTGGGAAGAGGCACCAACCTTTATTGAACACAATCAAAACAACATAAGGAACCCTAACCTACGTATTTGCATCCCCCCTAGACGGTCAAGGGAACATAATATTGTGTAGATGGGCAGGTAGTCAGTGAGACCATACGTGCCATCCGTGTAATCATGTAAATCTTTCTCATCATTAGATGCACATATGTTCACTAAGAATGTCACTAGGCGTGTACATTCATTTTGCTTGAAAGGATAAGCTTATGCAATTAGAGAGACGTTCTCTACTAAGTAGGGATCAGTCGTGGTCAAGAGACGTATTAGCCATTCTAATTTCTCAAAATTTTTCTCACATGCTACTGTATCTACCAAATTCCATTCACAAGCAAGCACCGGGTAAACTATATGAAACACTTGTGAAAAATAAAGAGGGTACCTCTCACCCAAGGTAGGAGTGGATGACTCTAGCGTACTAGCCATATATGTACACATAGATAGATTTTGGCTATTGTGTGAAAATATTATAAGGGTCATGTCAAAAATCCCAAATTGTGTGATGAGCTTCCACTACTTTGATCAAGATAGAAATTAAAGTCTTGTTAGTGCTCTTAGCTTGGCCATTTGCTTGTGGATAATAAGGTGTAGACTTATGGTGGGCTATCATGAAGTTTGTCGTGAGTTCCTTGTCACTCCATTTATAAAATGATTACCATTGTCACTTACAATCTCAAGGGGACAACCAAATCGTGTAATAATGTTCTCAAAGAGAAACTTAGTAGTTGACCTTGCATCAGCCTTGCGTGTCGCCTTGGCTTCTGCCCACTTTGTCACACTGTCAGTGGCAACAATAATATATATCGAGATTGAGTGTACGAGCTACTGGATTAATTGGGCCTACAAAGTCTAAACCCCATTTTTCAAATGGTTGAGTCACTTTAATAGGATGCAAGGACATCTTATCCTTTCGTTTTGTGATCTTGTAACGCTGGCATTCATCACACCCTTTTGCAAAAAGTGATGCATCCTTGAATAAGGTAGGCCACCAATAGCCTGTTTGTTGCAACACCTTTCTGCATTCAGTTTTCTTGAAAAATATCCTCCGTCTATAGCCATATGGGATTCTTGCAGTATGTGTAAATACTCATCCTCATGAGCACAACGTCTAAGAATATCGTCCTTCCCTAGCTTGTAGAGAGTTCCTGCAATTAGAGAATAAGGTTCACATTCCTTCAATAGTTTTTGAGCTATATCCTTACGAAGCTCTTTGGGTGGAAAACCATTAACTAAAAAGTTCACAATCTTCTCACTCCATTCATGCATGGTCTTGACTAGGAATAGGGAAGTATCGGGCAATTCATCATCAATTCCAGTAGGGGCTTCACCATTGGGTATTTGAGACAAATGATTCACCATGACACGTCTTTTACCGGGTCTCACCACAACGATAAATTTAAACTCAAGAAGAATTAATAACCATCGTGTAATTCTTCCCATTTACTAGATACAACAACGCTCGATAATCCACATAGAGAACAAACTTGTTGGCAAGAAGGTAGTAGCATTATTTCTTTATTGCATAAATCATAGCTAACCCTTCCCGCTCTAGAGTGGTGTAGTTCCTCTCAGTATCATTTAATTGAAGACTTGCAAAGTTAATGGGGTAGTCCAATTTATGTTCTCCTAGTTGAGCTAGAACACATCCAATAGCAAAGTCTGATGCATCAATATGCACATAAAAAATTACATTCCAATCGAGCACTCATAGGATGGGAGCACTTGTCAAAGCCTTTTTTTAACTCATAAGCATGGTCACACTCCGCGGTCCAGTGGAACTAAATAACAAACTTGTACAATGGGTGAGCTATCTCGACAAAGTTCATAATAAACCGTCGGTAATAACCAACATGGCCTTTGAACTCCTTTATAGTTTGTAGGTGGTGGCAAATTGGAAATGGATTTAATTTTGCTTTCATCTATCGAAATTCCATTTTTGGACACTGTATGTCCTAAAATAACTCCATGTTTAATCCAAAATTGGCATTTGAAAGGGTTTAATGAGATGTCATACAATCTACATTTTTCAAAGACTTTTTGTAAACATGATAGATGTTCTTTCCAAGAAGAATAAACACAAAGATCATCTAAGAAAGCTTCACAAAACTCCCTCAAATATTCCCTAAAAGTAGTTTTTATCAATCTTTGGAAGGTAGCAGGGGCATTGATTAAGCCAAAATCCATAACACGAAATGCGAACACTTAAATTCGGTTATAAAAGCAGTTTTAGCTTGGTCCACTAGTGCAGTTGTGATTTGATTGTAGCCAGAGTACCCATCTAAAAAGCTATAAGCTTCCTTCCATGCAACTCTTTCAAGCACATATTTTGAATATAGCAAGGGGTAATGGTCTCTTATAGTGTCGGCATTGACCTTCTTGAGATCCATGCACACTCTGAGTTTCCCATTCTTTTTTGACACAATAATTATTCGAGACACCCATTCTGAGTGCTCAATAGAGTATATGAATCCGCATTTGACAAGCTTTTCAATCTCTTCTTGAACAATCTTGCATACTTAGAATTCATTGGGTAGGGTCATTGGTGGACTAGTTTAGCCATGCTATTCATGGGAATTGTGTGTTGCACCACGGAAGGTGGAACACCTTTCATATCATGATATGTCCAAGCAAATATAATCTTGATTTTCTTAAGAAGCTCCTTAAGTACATATTCCTTAGTCTCTGTCAGATCATGGGCAATGAAAACAGGTTTGGACTCCTCACCTGGGTCTACTAACTCTATTTCCTTACCTATCGTTGGACCATCATAGACTCCAATCACTTCCATAGATAGGTTTTAGATATTATTTCTCCTTGAATCATTAAATTGTCCTCCAATTGGATCACATTAGTGGTGATTGCTTCTCAAGTGGTGATACCTCTAATGATTAGGCTATTGTAGATATCCTCATGTCGTAGTCCCCTAATGAATCTATCAAGCAATTGGTTATTGTTGAAGCACTCACTTGGATTACAATGAGAATTCAAATGCTTCAAGCGACTAATAAAGTCCCTCACGGACACTCCTTCCTCTTGTTGGGATTTTTGGAGCTGAGGGGCTACACCACAAAGCACTCCCTCTTGTATGTACTCTTTCAAGAACAGTCTCCTAAGAGTAGGGTAAATTATTTTCTCTTCCACCCTTAGGGTCCTATACCAATCTCCAACCTTCCCACTCAAGGTCAGGTTTAAAGCATTACTCTTATGCAGCTCATTGTGTTCTCCTAAGGAATTGCATATTTGTTCAAATACTTCGATGTACTTTCTCACATCTTCGTCTCCACTAAATTATTGTGTGAGCTTGGCTATTTGTATTGCCTTACTTCTAGGCTCTCTATCAGATGTGTTACGTATATTTTCAGTAATAGATCGATCGATAGCTTGAGAAAATGTTGCCAAGTCACCCAAGTGAGCAGGCATAGTGGGGACAGATGCTCTTGAGACTGCATGTGGAATGGGATTGGCATCGGGTTACGCATACGGGTGATCCTCGGGTCCCAAGCTGGGTACGATGTTTTGCCATGTGGTGGTCAAATTTCATATGTGTGGCCTTGGGCATAGAAGACGTGGGATGTGATATGCTAATGCTAGCTGGTATAGTCTCATTGAAATAAGGGCTTGGATGTTTTGATCGTGGAGCATAATTTGTTGAAACAATGGGAGGGGTAGGAGCTACATGAGCATGAGGGTCCATAGGTGCATATGATTGATACACACTTGTAGGTACTGTTGTAGGCATTGGACCACCATGTAGCGGTGCTTTACTAATAAATGAGGTCCATGGTGTGTTTTTTGTCATGCCCATCATGGGGTAGGCATGGTAGCCGTGGTGTCATCAAGAGAAAGATGAGCTAAACTTGGAAAGGTAAAGCTATAGTTTGTGGGCTCAGATTGTACTGAGACCCCTGGCGAAACAACCGTTAACCCTCACGGCTCACGGACACCCTATCACCTACGACGGACGTTGTATTATTTACTTGGTAGAGTCAGGTACCGGGCTTGTTGGTCCAATAGGAAAAGGGTAAGAGTGATCGCCGATGAGAGGCGCACTTTAACTAGAACATTCAAGGGATTAGTTGGCTAAGCATGGGTGCCCAAGTGTGAATGGGGTGAGCTCATATATAAGTCAACTAAACCTAAAATTCACTCATTCTCTCATTTGTGCAATAAAGAGTGCTCTTGCTCCATCTCCATCTTCTTCTTCTTCATCTCCTTGTGTGTGTGTGTGTGTGTGTGTGTGAGAGAGAGAGAGAGAGAGAGAGTGCGCGATCGAGCATTGCGGTAGCACGACGACGGCGAGGCGGTTGAGCGCGGCGTAGCGGCGTCTCCCTCTTCTTCACGGCGAGGAATCCTCCACGACAGGAAGCGTAGAGGGGTGAGTGACACACCAACGCCATCTTTGAGCTTACTAGTTTAGGCTTGTTGTGTGCTTGAAGTCATTTGTGGCTCGCACACAGTGTATCGGCAAGTTCCTTGCATTGACACGTGCGACATACGCGCACATTTTTGGCGCCGTTGCCGAGGAATGCCATACACGAAGCTTGAATGGCACTCTGTGCTTCTTTTGTGGTGCAATTTCAATTGTAGGAAAGGTAAAGAAGGGGGTGTGTGTGTTGAGAAGAAGGATTTTGTCTTACTACTGTGTATTTTTTTGTTAATGGAGTTTTCAAAGGTACTGTGTTTTTTTCTCTGTGTAAGGTGTTAGTATTAAGGTTGTTAGTTCTGTGTAATGTAATGTACAGTAAGTAGGAAGTAGATTTGTGAGAGCTAATAGAGTGTGTTAGTGTGTAACAGTAGGTGTATTAGTTGGAAGTAGGTAGGTAGAGTGTGTGTGTACTCTCGCGCAGGCCGCCACGACCTTATCCTTAAAATTTTAAAAAAAATTTAAAAATATATTTTTTTAAAAATATTTTTTTAAAAAAAATTTAAAAAAATTTAAAATTTTAAAGGTAGGATCGGGATCGGGAATATCTCCCAGACCCAAACCCAGACCCAAGTCCAAGCTCACGCTCAGGCTTAGGCATCTATCGCCCTTTAAAATTAGGAATTTTAGCTTCACACGTAGCTAAAAATCGATTTTGTGAGGACCAACGGAGCTTCAGGTGACCGAACGTTGTGCTGTAAAGCACACCGCGACCCTCTGAGTGATATGCTCGTTTTGAGCTATCACACACCTAAATAAAAAAAATCGATCATTAAAAAAAATTAAAAAACATAAAAAAACGAGTGAAAACAGATGCTTAAAAAAGTAAGCGGTTAACCTTCGAGGTTATTCACCGACGCTTGTAGGGTGCCAAAGGCACATGCATCTGCACTCTGTTCGTGTGCTAGAGACAGAGAAACTAGAGAGAATTTCGACTTACGCGAGTTCTCAATATCCACCTACTTTAGGTTTCGGGCCCTCGGCGGGGACCCAAGGTAGTACAAACCAAGACCCGAACATAGCGGCTAGTGACTCTTCCTCTGACTACGACGTCATGGAGGGTTTCCTAATGCCTAATCCCGATAGCTCAAGCCAAGACATGCATGCCATGGGCCCGAGGTCCGGGCCAAGCGTGTTTAGCCTCCTGAAGGAAACTTTTAGTAGAGCCACTCGCTCCGAACATGGAGCTAATGAAGTAAATGAGGGGGGTGGAGGAGTAAATTCTCCATTCATGACCAATGTAGACCCTATACCCTTAGAGAATGTGCACGTGAATACTTCATTCACTGCACCTCCTGACTCTTCAGAGCTATTCACCTCCGAGGTTATATTACCTGATGGTAGAAGCCTTGCCGAAGTGCAAGAGGTTGAGCGGTATATCCTTGCAGCGAGGGAAAAGGAAATTGAGAGCTTACGCAAGGCGGAGCAACAAAGAGAGTTAAAAGCGAAAGCTCCTATGTCAATATCCTTGCTAGGAGAGCAATCGAGTGCCCCTGACTTAGCAACCGCTAAGGACCAAGCCCGAGAAAAAAACATTGCATGTAGTTCAAAGGACACCCCTAGCACCTCAATCCTAGATGGAGCGTTCTTAAATGAGAACTGGGAGTGCGAACTACAAACGGAAACTCTGATCGACCTATACACAGGTCACACCTATCACATGGGTTGGTTAGATATCCTACAATCCACAATGGGCGCTACTAGTGTGGAGGATCAACAACAAAGAGTTTGTGAGGTCATCCATAGGGTCATTGAGTTAGAGAGACAGAACAAGGGGATCAACATGCCTTCAACGGGTCTCATGAGATTCTTAGATACAGGAAAGGATAAACAACCGGCCTTATTGCAAATGGAGACTCCCTTGGTAAGTCCGATGGATCCTCCATATGTTGTTTCTCCAGGGGTCTCAGTCCAATCTGAGCCCACAAGTGATAGCTTCACCTTTCCAAGTCTAGCTCATCTTTCCCTTGATGACACCACGGCTACCATGCCTACCCCAATGATGGGCATGCCGAGAAATACGCCATGGACCTCATAATGCCTGCAACAATACCTACAAGTGTGTACCAATCGTGTGCACCTATGGGTCATCGCACTCATGTAGTCTCTACCCCTCCCATTGTTTCAACTACCTATGCTCCACAACCACAATACCCAAGTTCTTATTTCCATGGGACTATACCGGCTAGCATTAGCATGTCACATCCGACGTCTGCTATGCCTAGGGCCACACATGAACTTTGGGCCACCACATGGCACAACATCATACCAAACGTGGAACCCAAGGGCTTCCTATGCGCCAAGCCCAATGCCAATACCTACTCCACATGTAGTCTCTGGAGCACCTCCACCCACGGTGCCTGCTCACTTAGGTGACTTGGCAACATTTGCTCAAGCTATTGGTCGATCTATTGCTGAGAATATGCGTAACACGCCTGATAGAGAGCCTAGAAGTAAGGCAGTACAAATAGCCAAGCTCACACAAAAATTTAGTGGAGATGGGGATGTGAGAAAGCATATCGAAGTGTTTGAACAAATATGCGATTCTCTAGGAGAACACAATGACCTGCATAAGAGTAATGCTTTAAGCCTAACCTTAAGTGGGAAGGCAGGGGATTGGTATGGAACCTTAAGGGTGGAAGAAAAAACGATTTACCCTACTCTTAGGAGACTGTTCTTGAAAGAATACATACGAGAGGGAGTACTTTGGGGTGTAGCCTCTCAGCTTCAGAAAGCCCAACGAGAGGAAGGAGAGTCAGTGAGAGACTTATTAGTCGCTTGAAGCATTTGAATTCTCGTTGTAATCCAAATGAGCGCTTCAATAATAATCAATTGCTTGATAGATTCATTAGGGGATTACGACATGAGGATATCTACAACGACCTAGTCATTAGAGGTATCACCACTTGGGAAGCAGTCACCACCAATGCGATCCAATTGGAGGATAATTTAATGATTCAAGGAGAAAGAGTGTCTGCTGAGCCTAAATCTATTAGCTCGCAAGCATCAGGGCATCAGCTAATGACCCTAAAGCCTATTGCTAAGGAGCCAAAGATATCTAAGATGACTTTAGCAGATCTCACCAAGGCTATTCAAGAGAGTCTTAGGGATAATTGTGCTCCGCAAAACAATCATATGTATCCAAGAAGGAGCAACATGGTGCTCAGTATGCTATGGACCGCATAGTACCAGTGAATGCCCTACTTTTAGAGTAAAATTAAATAGGAACTGCAATGCTTGTGGGAGGTATGGTCATCAAGCTACGGATTGCATAGTATTTAAGCGCGCGATGGCCAATAGACCAACCTTAGCATGGACAAACACACCTCGAGTGCCTGCATTGATGTCGGCCCCACCTCTTGAACAAACATCACAACACATGGTCCCTAGGGCCCAAAATGTTGTTTAAACAACACCCTTACCACCTCCAGTGCTAGGACCGCAACCACCACATCCGAGAATCACTTTTGTGAATCAAGTGGGTTGTGAGTCATCTATTTCTCGTTAGAAGGCTTTGAGGAAGATATAGATCCTAATAGTGCCTATGGGATGGATGTGCTTGAAGAAAGTCCAAAATACTACATGGAGGACTATTGGGGACAAGTCAAACCTATATATCAAGTAGCTGCTCTTGCGGCAAGAGGCCAAAATATCAATTACACTGCTAAGAGACCACCTCTTCAATGCTATGAGTGTGGAGGTCCACATCGTGTAGCTGAGTGTCCTATTAGGCTACAAAAGAACGCCACACTAATGCAAACCAATCAAGCAAGCACGTCTACAATGCCGATACTTGTGTGTAATCGATGTGGCATCGATCATTTGATTGCTCAATGTCCAAATAATCCAAATGCACTGAAGATCACGCCATTAAACTTGATTGAAGTTACCGAGGAGCCATCACAAAGTACACCTGTGGAACTAGTAAACGTACTAACATGATTGATGCTCCAAAAACAAAATTATATTCTTGAGGAAAGAGACACGTCATCAATTGCCCAATCTCAAAAAAAGAAGAAAACACGAAGGAAGAGATCGCAAAAAGCAGCGAAGTCAGACCCTAGTTCAAAGACCAACATAGGGACTGGTGACGACCCCATATATATAAACGACGCTGAAGAAGACTTTGATTCAGGTGAAACCATGCAGACCAAAACAACCACTAAGATAGAAACCAACAAGGAGAATCTTCATGAGGCACAATGGTAGGGATCCAAGAAGAAGATAGGAACTTATCCAAACCCTACAGAGGAGATCGAGCGAGTCAAGCAATTAAGGAGTTTGGTAGAAGATACCCAAAGGGATCCAGAACGAGCACCTAGGCAGATCCAGATTATAGATACCGTCTTCCCTACGCAACAACAACCTCACCAAGTCCATAGACACTTAGCCATACCTAGTGTCATCCAAGAAGAAAGTGACTTAAAGTCATGAGAAAGTGGGCGTACTCACTTCTTGATGGAAAGAATATTTAGAGAGGGACTACTTGATCCTATCGAAGAAATGGAGATCCCATCTTCCCCACGTCAAGGGACTGAAGTCCAAAAGGTGCCGTTAAACATTGCCAAATTGATGGATTTCATGTCTTCAGAAGTTAGAACCACCATCATGTCCAAACTATATAAAGACCCTGAGCTAGTCTCAGCTCTTCGAGCCTTCCTCAATGGAGAACTGAGGGCTACTACAATTTGCACAGGTAGATGGAGCTGGGGAGATGCCAATAGAGGAGGAACACTTATATCCACAACCCAACCTAGATGAGAACCTTGTTATAGAAATACCTGTTAACAAGTTGGGACAATACTTTGCGGGTGATGAATCCAATGCCACCATACCAATCACTACTAAGGGATTAACTGTGAAGGGAATCCTTGATGGTGGCGCTGGGGTTAGCATTGTGACTAAAAGTTTTTGGGAAACTATGGGAGGACCTCACCTTGCGACCACAACCATAGTAGTGAAGATGGCCAATGGGCCTATTGTTAACACTAGGTTGGTAATGGGACACTTTTATGTCCTGGGACATTTTTATGTCCAGTTAAGTGACCATTTTCCTTGAATTATGTCAAGAGTTTCAAAATGGATTTTGAGGTGCTATCTGTCTAGAAAGTTGTCTCATGAGCTGAAAAAAACTTGACATTTTTTTGGAATCTCAATTCCGTCTTTAACATTGTCCTCGCACAACATTTCACAACCTAAACTGTGTGAAAAAACGGGTCTTGTTTTTGTCCTTTTTCAACTTTTTGCAACTATACCACTCTAGAATTCATGTTTGTGAGGTCTATAATGCTAGAGAACTATCTTTAGTAGTCCTCAACATGTCCTGATGCTTCTAGGGAGGAATAAATGTTAAAGTTATAAGTTATGACCAAATTACAAAAATTGTCAAATCCTGTTTTTTAGCCAATTTTAGCTCTTCTATGATTTTTTTGGTGGCTTTCATGATATCCAAATGCAATTTTGATTTTCTATGTCGCATATTGTAACATAAAGCTAATATTCCTTGAGTTTTGGGGCACCTAATACCCTATTTTGCGTAGTAGACAATGATGGTTGATTTTTTCAATTATAGAAGAAAACGAAACATTCTAGTATATCAAGTATAGCTTTTTCAATATTGCTAGTTTCTTATGACAACTACATGCATTTTGTAGGTAGTAACCATATCTAGTCATAAGGATCAAATTTGGCTAGATATTGAATAGTTTCTATGGGATTCTACAACTCATAATGTTGAACCCAGTTTTTTCATGTTTGCTGTATTTAGCACTTCATCTTTGTCCACAAGATTCCCCTTGGTAAGAGATGTATTATTTTTTTGACATGCTCCATGGCTCCTTATGAACCTAAAGGACAATAAGGAACTAAGAAAACATGAATATATTATTTGTATTGAGCGTGGCTATAGAAACTTTGATGATATGTTTGCAGAATGGTAAAAATTCAACTTTTTTATACCTATTTTTTTTGGCAAAACAAAAAATAGTGAGTGAGAAGCAATCATATGTTCTGATCACCAACCCATTGAAGTTAACTAGGAAATTTATCTCAAGTCCTACAAAAATCCCTAATCTTATTTTTATGCAACAAAACGTAAGAAATGACTGTTTTGATGAAAATGTACTGGTCCATCAACTTTGGAGGCTTGGTGTGACCAAAAGATGAGAAATTTTACAAGTTTCTTATTTTTTCCATGTGTAGTAGGCCTTGAACTATAACCTCATGAAAGGATTTTACAAATTGAGTGGATCTACTATGGTTTTGGAGGTTTTTTTCAAAACCCTGAAAGGACACTTTTATGTCCTGTTAGGTTACCAACCTAGTGTTAAGCCTATTGGGATGCTAGAAGATCTCAAGATCAAGGTCTTTGGACATAAAATAAGGATTACCTTCATTGTTATGGATTTCTCCAAACACACTATGGCATCGGAGATGATCTTAGGACGTCCTTTCATGAGGGAAGCAAAAATGGTGCATGACTGGTCTAAAAACCATGTCTACTTGCAGTTCCAAGATTCTGTCATTCGAGTGGATCTTGTGACTGGTCGAGCACATCCCCTAGGAAACAGGTTTATAATTGATCATAGATCTGACACCACAGTTCACTCGGTCCCATTGAAGTATTGTTACACGTGTAAAGAGGACACTGATGTTGGGGAAGATTCTCCTTATATGGGTGTACTACCTGGGATGACTGAGTCAGACAATGTGGATTGGGTCCACCTAGCAGCAAACATAGACATTTGGGGAAATATGGGGACGACCTGGGTAACACCTGAGGGGGATGAAATACCACCACTTGTACCCTTAAATATGCTAGAAGCAATGCATATAGCTTCTGATGATCTACAAGATGAAAGTTTGACTGGCATTGGAACCAGTATAGCACCTCACAAGACTATAGCCCACACGATTTGGGGTCAAAATCATCAATTGAATTTGACTCTGAGGATGAAGAATCTGAGTTAAATCTTAGTGCAAATGTGGGGACAAACCATTCAGGGCCCAGTGGTACCCTAGATGACAATCTATCCAAGGGAGCAGAAGACACAAGTAGTGATTCATCTAGTGACTCTTCACTAGAGATTTGTTGTAATCGAAAATTAAACAAGAAGAGTAAGAGATATAAGAGGCGACGATATCGAGAAAATGTGCGTGCTAGAATAAATGAAAAGAAATCTACCGCAGAATGGCTTAATTATATAGGGGCATGTGATGCTCATCGGAAGTTGGTAGATAAGTGGGGTGAATACCTTGAAAGAGTTATGTGGTGTAGTCCACAACCCATTGACATCGCACAACTAGAGGCTACAGAGAAGCCAAAGTTGAGTCGTACTGTAAGGAGATGACAAAATCGAGAGTTAGCTCAACAACAAAAGGAATCATAAGTGAAATCACAGTCCATAGAACAACAAGACCCCACAAACTTACACCCTGCACCTGAACATTTCAAATCCTATGCCACAAAGGAACGTAAGGTTGTGTATACAAAGGCTCAAAGAAAACCTATCGATGGGAGCAATGGAATCTATGACGGTCCAACGATAGTTAAGGAAATAGAGTTAGCAGACCCAAGAGAAAAGTCCAAACCTGTTTTCATTGCCCAAGAGCTCACATAGACTGAGGAGTGTGTACTTAAAGAACTTCTCAAGGAATTCAGGGATATATTTGCCTGGACATATCATGATATGAAAGGTGTTTCACCTTCCGTGGTGCAACACACAATCCCCATGAATAGCATGGCTAAACCAGTTCAACAACGACCCTACCAAATGAATCCTAAATATGCAAAAATCGTTCAAGAAGAGATTGAAAAGCTTGTGGAATGCAGATTCATATACCCTATTGAGCACTCAGAATGGGTGTCTCCAATAGTGATTGTGCCAAAGAAGAATGGGAAACTCAAAGTGTGCGTGGATCTCAAGAAGGTCAATGCCGCCACTAGGAGGGACCATTACCCCTTGCCATATTCAGAACATGTGCTTGAAAGAGTTGTAGGGAAGGAAGCTTATAGCTTTTTAGATGGGTACTCTGGCTACAATCAAATCACAATTGCGCTGGAGGACCAAGCTAAAATAGCCTTTATAACCGAATTTGGAGTGTTCGCATTTTGTGTTATGGCTTTTGGCTTAACCAATGCCCTTGCTACCTTTCAAAGATTAATAAACACTGCTTTTAGAGAATATTTGAGGGAGTTTTGTGAAGCTTTCTTAGATGATCTATGTTTATTCCTCTTGGAAAGAACATCTATCATGCTTACGAAAAGTGTTTGAGAAGTGTAGATTGTATCGCATCTCCTTAAACCCTTTCAAATGCCAATTTTGGGTTAAACATGGAGTCATTTTAGGGCATATAGTGTCTAAAAATGGGATTTCCGCAGATGAGAGAAAAATTAAAGCTATTGCTGAATTGCCACCACCTACAAATTATAAAGGAGTTCAAAGGTTCATGGGCCATGTTGGTTATTACCGACGTTTTATTTTAAACTTTGCCGAGATAGCTCGTCCTTTGTACAAGCTTCTTATTGAGTTCGAATGGACTGCGGAGTGTGACCATGCTTATGAGTCATTGAAAAAGACCTTGACTAGCGCTCCTATTCTACGAGTGCCCGATTGGAATGTAATTTTCCATGTGCATATTGATGCATCGAACTTTGCTATTGGGTGTGTTCTATCTCAACCAAGAGAACATAAACTAGACTACCCCATTAGCTTTGCAAGTCGTCAATTGAATGATGCCGAGAGAAACTACACCACTACAGAGCGAGAAGGTTTAGGTATGATTTATGCAGTGAAGAAATTTCGCCACTACCTTTTGGCCAACAAGTTTGTGTTCTATGTTGATCATTAAGCCTTGTTGTATCTAGTAAATAAACCTTGTTCCACGGGATAAGCACCTCCCCTTGTGGGCCCTATGGTGTGTCGGAAAAAAAATGAAATAAACCTTGTTCCACGGGAATAATTACACGATAGCTGTTAATTCTCCTTGAGTTTAATTTTATCGTTGTGGTGAGACCTAGTAAAAGACATGTCACGGCGGATCATTTGTCTCGCATACCCAATGGTGAAGCCCCTACTGGAGTCGATGATGAGTTGCTCGATACTTCTCTATTCCTAGTCGGAACCATACCTGAATGGAGTGAGAAGATTGTGAACTTTCTAGTTAATGGTTTTCCACCCAAAGAGCTTCGTAAAGACATAGCTCAAAAATTGTTAAAAGAATATGAGCCTTACTCTCTCACTGCAGGAACTCTCTACAGGCTAGGGAAGGATGATATTCTTAGACGTTGTGCCCGTGAGGATGAGTATTTATACATACTGCAAGAAGCCCACATGGGTATAGCCGGAGGACATTTCTCAGGGGAACTAACAGCTAGAAAGGTGTTGCAATCAGGTTATTGATGGCCAACCTTATTTAAGGATGCATCACTTTTTGCAAAAGGATGTGATGAATGCCAACGTTACAAGATCACACAACGAAAGGATAGGATGCCCTTACACCCTGTTAAAGTGACTCAACCATTTGAAAAATGGGGTTTGAACTTTGTAGGCCCAATTTGTTCGAAAGCTCGTAGCACTCAATCTCGATATATTATCATTGCCACTGACTATGTGACAAAGTGGGCGGAAGCCAGGGCGACACGTAAGGCCGATGCGAGGTCAACTGCCAAGTTTCTCTTTGAGAACATTATTACAAGATTTGGTTGTCCCTTTGAGATTGTGAGTGACAATGGTACTCATTTTATAAATGAAAATAAAAGAACTCACTACTAACTTTATGATAGCTCACCATAAGTCCACACCTTATTATCCACAAGCAAATGGCCAAGCTGAGAGCACCGATAAGACCTTAATCTCTATCTTAACCAAAACGGTGGAAGCTCATCGCACAGATTGGGATTTAAAGCTTACATCAGCTCTATGGGCTTATTGTACTGCGTACAAAGTTGCCATTAACTGCACACCATTCAAGATGGTGTATGGCCAAGAAGCGGTTATGCCATGGGAGTTTGTCGTTCCTAGTCTTCGAGTAGCTTCTCAAGAAGGTTGGGATGGTAACCCCTTAGTTGAGCGATTATATATCCTTGAAAGGCTAGATGAAGAGAGGTAATTAGCTGTGCAAAATGCACTTGTGGAGAAAGATAGGAGGAAGAAATGGTTTGATCGTCATCTAAAGAACAAAGATATCAATGTTGGTGATAAAGTCCTTATGTATGGAGTGCGTAACGAAAAGAAAAAGTTGAAATATACGAGAAAAGGACCATATAGAGTATGTGAGATCACCCCACAAGGAACCATTCGTGTGGAGACTCTTGTTGGAGTTGAAACCATTGGATTCCTCAATGGGAGCAAATTTAAAAGATACTATGATCCTTTAAGCCAAGAGAAGCTACTTGCCATCCATACAAAAAAGGCAACCAAGGCATAAATAGGATTGAAGAAGATACAAGCTCAAGCTGAGGCTAAGGAGCGACAACAACGCATAAGACGAAAACGAGAGGCTAACCTTGGACACATACATTCCACGTTGAAACCGACGAGGATTGGTTGGACTCTGATACACCTCTACGATACCCTATTGAGCTAAACAACACCTATGAAAAAGTGCTATATAACGCCTTATTGGTCACGGGAGCTAAATATAATCTGCTA
Organism: Adiantum capillus-veneris; assembly: GCF_014529385.1. Classification (NCBI taxonomy): domain Eukaryota; kingdom Viridiplantae; phylum Streptophyta; class Polypodiopsida; order Polypodiales; family Pteridaceae; genus Adiantum; species Adiantum capillus-veneris. The sequence continues at coordinate 61,122,835 of NC_140949.1, read as the reverse complement.
TCATATGGGGTGTGGTGTCAGTTAGGGAAGCCACCTCTATCTGAGAGTATTATCCAAGTCAAGGGTGTCAACAAGAAAAAAACTTCGGTTTTTGGAATCTGGCACACTTCTGTCAGTTATGACAATGGGGTTGTAGCTCAAGACTTTTTGGTCATGCCTGTTGGAACTATGGAGGGTAATATAAATCTAGGACGCACGTGGATGATAGCCACGAAATGCACTATTGATTGGGGGACAGGGGGTGTCACAACACAGAAACCAACTCTTAGCCGTGCCACTCAAGCCATAGTCCTTGAGATATTGCCATTTAAGGAAATAAAACCCAAAACATTGCATGTCCAAGAGGTTGAACCATATCTCCCCATAGGCCAACTCTCTAGAGTTTCAACTGATGTAGTTGAAAGAAAGCTTGAGACACACAAGACCGATCCCAATATAACAAAGAAAACATACAAGTGGGTCCCTAAAGCTTCTTTAGCAACCATAACCAGTGCTAAAAGACAGGAGCTTGGTAAGAGACGTCCCATTCGCCCCAAGAAATGTAAAGACGCGTTGCGTTGGATTTCTAAAAAACTATTGGAAGCCCAAGGCTACTATAAAGGAAATGATCAAATCTGGGTGCCAAAACGTAAATTGTGCTCTTACTTGTCACCGGGCCCATGTGAGCTCAGTCTTGTCGATCCAAAACAAATTCAAGATCGTGAAAAGGAAAAAATCACGGAATGCTACACACCTGCTCCAGATCTAGTTTGGGTACCAAAGAAAGAACGATTTGTTCCACTTAGCTCAGGAACAGGGAAATCAAATGAAGCTTCTTGCTCTTCAATTATTTCCTATACGAAAATAGAAGCTTCAACACAACCTCCACCTACCATTGTACATATCCATACAATCAAGAAAGAGCTTGCACCTCCCATTGTAAGTTCACCACCTACAACAATGTTGCAAATAAAATCATGGGAGAGTACCTTACCACCCTTGCAACTAGATGAAACGCATAGGGTGGTCGAAAACTATTGGTTAAAGCCTTTACCTATAACAACTTGGAACAACTGGTTTCAAAGGGTGACGAAATCATTCCAAAAGGTATGATCTACCCAAGGAAGGGGGGAGTGTTTGCTGACATCCATCATTCACTTGCTTCCCTCTCAACCTTCCTCCCTGACCTCTCAATCTCCAATCTTAGGGAATGTATATATAAAGCCTTATACTCACAAAAACAAGATAAAAAGGTAAAAGAGCAAGAGCCATAACACAAAAGCATAAAAACACATTATGCACAAGAACACGACCCTTGTAATATTTGCACTCTAACCATCATCTATTTGTGTGTACAGATATGGCTAGTACGCTAGAGTCATCCAGTCCTGCCTTGGGTGAGAGGTACCCTTGTTACTTTTCACAAATGTTTCACATGGTCTTTTCGGTGCTTGCATGTGAATGGGATTTGGTAGGTACGCTAGCATGTGAGAGGAATTTTGAGGAGTTAGAGTGGCTGATACGTCTCTTGACCACGACTGATCCATACTTAGTAGAGAGCGTTTCTCCCATTGCACAAGACTACCGTTTTGACCAGGATGACTATAGGCGTCTAGTGACCTTCTTAGTAAACATGGGTACCTATGATGAAGAAGAAGATTTACATGACTACACGGATGGCACATATGGTCTCATGGATGATGACTTTGTTTATCTCGACAACGAGGATAGGGGTTTAGCCTTAGGGGTTCCCCCCAATCTCTACAATATCCTATTTCCTTGACTCTCTAGGGGGAGTGCAAAAAATTAGGTTAGGGTTCCTTATGTTCTTTTTGTTGTGTTCAATAAGTGTTGGTACCTTTCTCCACTGATATGCCTCCTAGTGGTATTCTTTGTGTTTCTTAGTGTGTACATGAACGTGTTGCTGTTGTTAGGATTTGTACCTTCATGGGATCTTTCTCTCATCCACTTTTCAAATCAAGCGCGATTATCAACGCAAACAGGCGTTTTTTGTCCATTAGCATTGCCCCTTATCTTTTTGCATCCATGTTTGTCTACTTTAATTGTGATTGGGAGCATAATATTCAACACATTGCTTAGTACAAACATTAAATTCAATGTAAATTTTTTGTCATAATCACTTGTCTAGGTTTAAAAATCAAGCATTCCGACTAAGCTAGTTTGACCAAGCTAGGTGTTAGAGATCTTCTCTGAATACCATGGGCAATGCCTTCCTAATAATCAATGGTTACTTAGGTTCTTAATCCGACTGAGGCAGCATTGTGTGAAATGTACTAGGGCTTTCTAGTGGGCTTAGGCCTTATTGACCTTTAGCTTAAGTATTATAGAGGGAGTTTACTAGTGTGATGAGCCTGGGGAGGGTAACAATGTTATATGACCCCCCAAAGTTACAAAATTAAAATGCTGAAAATGAACAAACAAAAAATCAAAGTGCCACAATGTAAAATCTTAAGCTGGAAGAGAAATCTCAGCTTGATTGGGTACTTCACTCACATGTATCGCCTATGGTACTAGAGCCCTAGAGGTTCCCAGTGTGGGCGCTTTTCCTTGAAAAGCAAAAAACCCAAGGCATACAAAATAAGCACACACATCAAAATTGAATCACTGTGAAAAGACTTTGGGGGGTCAAAGAAAAGGTAATCAGTCCGGCGATAATTTTATGAGAAATTCCTTTTGTTGTAGCTTAACTACAAGGTCTTCTAGGTATAGCCTCTAGTCAGCCCTCGAACATGAAATACTTGGCTCTCGCGATTAAACAACTTAATTGACCAGAGAAAATTAAGAAGCTTACCCATGGTATTAATAGTCGATCTTTAGTGCCTTTCAACTGTTAAATTAGCGACCCCGGACTTGTTTAATTTTTTATCTTTACAATTGTTTATGAGTTTGATTATATTGCAATTTAATGTTTATTGCTGACAAATGGTTTAAAATTCTGTTACCAATCAAATTGTCTGCCTACAATTGCATATGATTTTTAATTGCTTATGAGAATGCAATTACTGTGCCAATGTTGTTTGATTTTGCAGTGACTGAAGAAGGCTAAGGACATTCATCTCAAATGCTCTTCCACCTTGACGAACGAGCTTCAACTCAATAGCTTCCAAGGACGGAATCTACATCAGGAAGGGGGGCATGTTAACCCTCATGGCTCACGGACACTCTATCACCTACGATGGACGTTGTATTATTTACTTGGTAGAGTCAGGTACCGGGCTTGTCGGTCCAATACGAAAAGGGTAAGAGTGATCACCGATGAGAGGCGCACTCTAACTGAAACATTCAAGGGATTAGTTGACTAAGCATGGGTGTTCAAGTGTGAATGGCGTGAGCTCATATAAAAGTCAACTAAACCTAAAATTTACTCATTCTCTCATTAGTGCAATTGAAGAGTGCTCTTGCTCCATCTCCATCTTCTTCTTCTTCATCTCCTTGTGTGTGTGTGTGTGTGTATGCGTGAGAGAGAGAGAGAGAGAGAGAGAGAGAGAGAGAGAGAGAGAGAGAGAGAGAGAGAGAGAGAGCATTGCGGCGGCACGACGGCAGTGAGACGGTTGAGTGCGGTGTAGCGGCATCTCCCTCTTCTTCACGGCAAGGAATCCTCCACGATAGAAAGCGTAGAGCGGTGAGTGACACACCGACGCCATCTCTGAGCTCAATAGTTTAGGCTTGTTGTGTGCTTCGAGCCATTTGTGGCTCGCACACAATGTATCGGCAAGTTCCTTGCATTGACACGTGCGACATACGCGCACAACAACATATGGAGGATCCATCGGGCTTACCAAGGGAGTCTCCATTTGTGATAAATTTGGTTGCTTAGCCTTCCATGTATCCAAGAATCTCATGAGACCCGTTGAAGGCATGTGTATCCCTCTGTTCTGGATCTCCAACTCAATAACCTTATGGATGAAATCACAAACTCCTTGTTGTTGCTCCTTTACGCTAGTAGCACCCGATGTGGATTGTAGGACATCTGACCAACCCACGTGATAGGTGTGACCTGTGTATAGGTTGGTTAAAGTCTTCGTTTATAGTTCATACTTCGTATTTTCATTTAGAAATACTCCATCTAGGTTTGAGGTGCTAGGGATGTCCATCGAACTAGATGCAATGTGGCTCTCTATGGTTTGACCCTTAGTGGTTGCTAATCCAGGAGCACTCGATTGCTTGACTAGCATGGATGTTGACATAGGGGCCTTCGCCTTTAGCTCTCTCCGTTGCTCTACCTTGCGTAAGCTTTCAATTTCCTTTTTCCTAGCTGCAAGGATATATTATTCAACCTCTTGCACTTCGACAAGGCTTCTACCATGAGGTAATATAACCTTAGAGGGGAATAGCTTTGAAGAGTCAGGGAGTGCAGTGAATGGAGTATTCACATGCACACTCTCCAGGAGCATGGGATCTACATTGGTCATGAATGGTGAATTTACTTCCTCACCCCCTTCCTTTACATCGCTAGCTCCATGTTTGGAGCAAGTGGCTCTACTAAAAGTCTCTTTCAAGCGGCTAAATATGCTCGGCCCAGATCGTGGACCCATGGCATGCATGTCTTGGCTTGAACTATTGAGATTGGGTGTCAGGTAACCTTACATGACATTGTAGTTAGAGGAAGAGTCACTTGATGCAATATATGGGTCCTGAGTGGTACTACCTTGGATTCCCGCTGAGGGCCTAGAGCCTAATGTGGAGGAATATAGGGTGCCCGCGTAAACTGAGACACTGTTTATATGATTTTCCTCTAGCACACAACCAAAGCGTAGGTGCATGTGACCTCAACACCCTAAAAGTGTTGGTGAGTGCCCGTGAAGGCTGCTCACCTAGTTTTCTGGGTGTTTTGCAACCCAAGTTTACCCTCAATTTTGTGTTTTTTGGTCTTTTTTTCGAACAAGCCACAAAATATGGTGCGTGATAGCTCAAAACGACGTCTTGGTTGGAGGGACATATCGTGCCCCGATTCGGTTACTTAAGACCCTCAAAATCCTAAAAACAATCTTTTTCTAGTTGAAAAGAAAGCTATAATTAGTAAGTCCAAGGGTGTAAGTGTGAAGGGAAGGGTAGAGGACTTGAAGGACTTGTCCCACATGCCCTCCCTTCCTCTTGAGGGGATAGTCTATATATATATATATATATATAGTAGTGTCTATACTATATCATAAGACTGAGGCTTGGGCTTGGGTTTGGGAATGATCCTGATCCCTTCTTTGATATAAGAAAACTTTTTGAGCTTTTTTAATTAATATTATTTTTATTTTTATAAATTTTATTTATTTATATTTATTTTGTTTATTTTTGTGTGTGGATAAGGTTGTGCTACGTGGACGTTGAGCTCATGCGGACAGAGCCTGCCTAAGCATGTAGCTGCACCTTGCAGTTCTTTCAAAACTATAGCTACACACTCCACGCCCAACAAAACTAATTAACACTGCACATTGCAACACTAACATAACTAACAACCTGCTCATTGCCCATTGTAAAAAACTTGCACATTACAAAGCTACTACACTAACAGACATGCTCAAATCTGCACATTACAAAGCTTAAATAGATCTAACAAAACCTGCACAAAACTGCACCTTGCAACACTAACATATCTAATCCACTAAAATAAAATAAAAAAAGACAGAAATTAATGGCTTCATGAGGCAGCACCGAGTGCTCCTCGACGTAGGGAAATCCTCGACTGCGTCACCAAAAATGTGCGCTTCTACTGTACGTGTCGGAGGTTGGGGACTTACCGAACACTATGTACGAGCCATGAATGGCTGCAAGCACACAACCAGACTGTCCTAGTAAGCTCAAATGGGGCAATGGTGTGTCCCTCACTGCTTTGTGAATGCTGTCGTGAAGGATTCTGTGCCGCGAAGAAGAGGGACCAGTCGCTCGCTGCGCTCAACCACCTTGTCAGCCGCCGATGCCGCCGCAATGCTCGATCATATACTCTCTCTCTCTCTCTCTCTCTCTCTCTCTCAAGCATGCGCACACACACACACACACACACACTCGTAAGAGCACGATGGAGAAGAAGGTAGAGGTAGAGAAAGAGCACTTCTTTAGCATGCACCTCAAGAATGAGGATTTTAGGTCAAAATGGACCTTTTATATGAATTTGACCGATTCACACATGGGTGCCCACAGTGATCGATCATAGCAAAAATAATGTAAAAATGAGAGAAATGGTGCGCCTGTCATCGGCGATCACCTACACACCTACAAGATTGACAAGCCTGGTTCATGACTCAAATAAAGTGATAAGGCATCCGTCAAAGATGATAGGGTGTCCGTAAGTGGTTAACACACATGAAAAAGGATTATCATTTTTGCAAAGAGAAAAGGTTAAAGCCATTTCATAAGTCCCGCACTTCCTAATAGTAGTATGAAGAGAGAGGAGGTCATTCTTGTTGAGTCTCCACATGTTGATGTTGTTCCTAATGTGCCGCAGTTGTCGTGCTAGTCTCACTTTTGATTTGAGTCCAAAGGTATTATTAGCTCTTGACAAATGTTATATGTAGAATTGGATCATTGACTTAGGTTCCAGTTTTCATGTTACTCCTCACAAGGATTAGTTCTACTTCTACACATGGTTCAATTAAGCTGGGTGATTCTCATTAGCTTGAGATATGTGGCATTGGAGATTCGAAGTTATGTATGTGCAATGGTACCGAGTTTATGCTGCAGGGTGTTCAACATGTGCCAAAGCTAACTAAGAGTTTGGCTTCAACATGACAACTTGATGATCTTGGATACATTACAGTGTTTGGCAATGGTTCTTGGATAAGAAAAAAAGATAACTTGGTCATGCTCAAAGGCCCAAAGTCTGGCTCATTATATTTCATGTATTTCTCTTCTATGAAAGAGAACTCTATCTATGTAGCTTAGCTGCCTTTTACTGAGTTGTGGCATAGCCGGCTTGGTCATATGAGTCAAAAGGGAATGAAGTAGTTACAATGTTGGTTATATCCCTGTGCTAAACTATTTTGATTTTAGTTTGTATGAGCATTGCATTTACGAAAAACAGACTAGGCTTACCACTTCGCCTTAGATCAAAAGCTAGGGAATCCTCTATATCTGGTTCATAGTGATCTATGAGGTCATATGCCAGACAAGTCTCTTTGGGGGGCATTATATTTCTTGACTTTCATAGATGACACTACTCTCATAAGGTGTGGGTCCTCTTTTTAAGACGAAAGACGAAGTCTTTAGTGTCTTTGCGAAGTTCTTAGCTATGGTTGACAACCAGTCAGGCAAGAAGTTGAAGGCTTTGCACACTAAAAATGGGGGAGATTACGTCTCCTAGCAAAAGAGGAATTCATAGGCAATCTACTACGCCATACATACTTGTTACCATATACATGTGGTAGTGATGTGTGTGACCACACTAGGACCGTCGGGGCATTTTTTCCCTCTTTAGGAGGTTTTTCCCCCCGAGCATATACGCCCATCACTCTAGGGCTATCTATCTTTCCATATCATACTAAGTAACACACTCTCTATTGTGTGCCTTGAGCTTCCTTCGTCTTCTCCAAGCTGTGTGCGTTTCTCTGCAACCCTAATTCCAACAATTGGTATTAGAGCAGGTTGCATCCTCTCGAGCTTAGTCACCAGCTGCTCCAGCACACACTTGCTCACTTTCTCTGATTTCAGTGAGCTTTGGCAAGCGTTCATAGGTTGACAAAAATTTCGGGGGTGTGTGTAGAGCTCACTCTGCTCAGATTTTTGATTCGGGCTCATTTCGGCCTTCGTTTCCACTACAGACAGTATTGCACAGGCTATTTTGTGATTTTGTGCAGAATTTTTGTCACTGCCGTTTTCTGCATAACAGGTGCCTCATAGTCTTCTACGGTTTGTGCTATATAGCACCTGTTCTTCCCGCTCTGTTTCTCCTATTTTCGGGCAGTTTTCACATCAGGTGCAACATTTACCATGGCTGACAACAACACAGATGTGTTCAAGATGTTTGCTGTTGAGGACAGGTTGGATGGGGACAACTACCCTATGTAGGCTTATATGATGCAACATGTTCTTGTGTCAAAGGGCGTCTGAAACATTGTGCAGGGCATTGATGTACGTCCTGGTTCTAAGGATGTAGGCGAGGTTGAGGATGTTGCAGGTCTTGCTGCAAGGATTGCTGCTATTAGAGTTGTTTTGCCTACGGCATAACAAGCTCGTTGGGATGTAAAGGATGCGCAGGCTCATGCATTGATTGCGTTGTCTGTGAAGCGCACCATTGTTCCTCACATTCGTTCAACAAAATCTGCAAAACAGGCTTGGGATATTCTAGCAGGTCTTTATGCAAGTCGCAATGAGGCTAAAATTGCTTTGCTGCGTAAAGAGTTGGAATCAAAGATTATGCATGAGGAAGATGATATGGACACTTTCCTTGCTTGTGTCAAGGATATCAATGAGCAACTTATTTATATAGATGAAGTCATTTCAGACAGTTCCCTTGTGTAGACTGTTCTTGATGCCTTACCAGATTCCTACCAGACTTCTGCTAGTACTTGGAGACTGATGATCCAAGGAAATCCTGAAGTTGTCAAGTTTGATGCATTATGCACATTTCTGTTGCAAGAGTCACTTTCCAGAAAAAACAGAACTAGGCAGCGTCGTGCAGTTGAATAAGCTTTTATTGCTTCTCAAAGAAAGGGTGGTAATAGCAATGCGGCCACTTCTTATGGTTCTGCTGCGAGTGGCAAAACTTCTGTTCCTAATGCTTCTGTTGGCAGCAATTCATCTGGAAATTATGGTGATAAGGGCAAAAAGAAGATGCGTTGCCATTATTCTAAAGCTAATGATCACTTGATCAAGTCGTGTCCTAAGTTGAAGGCCAAAGAGCTAAGAAGAAAGAGGGCGGTTCCACTGCAAATGCTGGTTCCACTACAAATGCAGCCATTGTTGAGTCTTCTGTGAAAGGAGAATGTGTTGCTGATGTTGATGCAAAATGGGCTTTTAGCGCAGAGTGCACTTACAGTCCTGCTATCCATGATGCATGCTTGTTAGTTGCTGCAGATTCACATGTGTGGTATTTTGACAGTGCTGCTACAAAGCACATTACCTCACATCGTGAATTGTTTATCTCTCTCGAGTCTGTCCCTCATGGGAATTCAGTCACTTGTGCCAACAATGCCTCTTATTCGGTTCAGGGAGTTGGAAAGATTGTGCTTACTGCTGCAAATGGCAGTTCCTTTACACTTGTTGATGCACTTTATGTACCTGGGATCAAGAAGAATCTCTTGTTTGTATCTGCACTTGCTAGACTTGGACTTGTAGTCAAATTTGTGGATGACAGATGTACAGTTCATGATCTCAGTTTTGGTGATGAAATTGTTGCATCTAGCCTTTTGTGTCGTGGGCTGTATAAGCTCACTTTGTATGACAAGTGTGGATAAAATTTTGCAAATGCTGTTGCAGATTCAAGGGCTATTTTAGATGCAAAACTTTGGCATGCACGTTTTGGTCATCTGAATTTTGCCAGTTTACTGCGTTTGCAGAAATATGATATGGTTGCTTCTTTGCCGCCTCTTGAAGCACCCGTCAAACATGTTTGTGAAGGCTATATTTTGGGTAAGATGCAGCGTTCTAAGTTTCCAAAGGATGGTTCAATTTGGGCCACATGCAGCTTGCAGCTTGTGCATAGTGATGTTTGTGGGCCCATTATGTGCTTCAAACAATTTCTGGCTATGGCTGAAAATGTCTCGAAATGTACTATGGGCACCCTCCGTTCCAATCGAGGGGGGGAGTATATGTCTCATGAATTTAATGCATTTCTGGCTAGTCGTGGGATAAAACACCAATGTACAGTGCCTTATACACCTCATCAAAATGGTGTTGCTGAGAGGAAAAACAGGTCACTGACGGAAATGGCACGATGTATGGTCAAAAGTCAAGCTTTGCTGCATTCTTTTTGGCTTGAGGCCATCATGTGTGCCACTTATGTACTTACCAAGTGTCCTACAAAAGCGTTGCAGTCTCTTACTCCATATGAAGCATGGCATGATAGAAAGCCTTCTATTGAGCACATGCGTGTTTTTGGCTGTTTGGCAATGCTTTGGTGCCATAAACACAACGCAAAAGTTGAATGATATCGTTGTCAAATGTATTTTTGTTGGTTATAGTGCTGAAAGCATGAAGCACAGAATTCAGAAATTTGGATAGTTGCCATGCAATCAGAATATGATGCACTTATAGAAAATGACACATGGAGTTTATGTGATTTGCCTCCTGGCAAAAAGGCCATTGGTACGAAGTGGGTTTAGTGGTTGAAACGCAAGCCGGATGGTGAGATCGATCGCCATAAGGCTCGACTTGTTGCAAAGGGTTATGCACAACAAAAAGGCATAGATTATGAAGAGACTTTTGCTCCCACTTGTCGTATGACTACTGTGCGTTTTCTATGTGCATTGGCAGCTCATTTTGGTTGGGATGTACATCAGTCAAACATTGTTACTGCTTTCTTGAATGGTGACATGTTTGAGGAAGTTTATGTAACGCAGCCTCGCGGTTTTGTCATAAAAGGAAAAGAGGACAAAGTGTGAAGATGTAAGAAGGCTTTGTATGCGTTGAAGCAATCTCCTCGTGCTTGGCATGAGAAAGCTGACACTCATTTGGTTAAACAAGGTTTTCGTAACAGTCCAACAGAAAGCATATTGTATGTAAAGCGTGAGGGTGATGTAGTTCTCATTGTGGTTCTTTATGTCTATGATTTGCTGATCACTGGACCAAATGAGAGACATATTGTTGAATTTAAGGCTGATTTGAATGCTACTTTCAAGATAATAGATTTGGGGCTGTTGCATCATTACTTGGGTATATAGTTTAAGTAGTGTGATGGTGGTATTTCCTTGTGTCAGAAAAGTTACATAGAGACATTGCTATGTAAGTTTGGACTTGAGGATTGCAAACCTATTGCCACTCCCATGGAAACAGGTTTGAAGTTGAGTCTACATGATGTTGGCGATCCTGCTGATGTCACTCTTTACCAAACTGCTGTTGCCTGCCTCATTTATGTATGCAACACGAGGCCAGATATTCAATTTGTAGTCTCACACGTCAGCAGATTTATGCATAGTCCAGGGTCTAAGCATTGGCAAACTGTCAAGAGGATTTTCCGCTACGTTAGTGGCACTTTATATCTTGGCTTGTTTTATCCCAAGGGAGGATCATTGCCACCAGACTTACATGCTTTTTCGGACTCAGATTGGGCTAGTTGTTTTGACACTCGAGTGTCCACAAGTGGTTTTTATTTCATGCTTGGCAGTTCATGGATATCATGGTTGAGCAAGAAGCAATCTACTGTGGCCACTTCGAGTTGTGAGGCTGAGTACAGGGCAGTCTTCACAGCTACGGTTGAGTGTGTATGGCTCAGATGCCTTATGGCTGATTTGGGTGTTGGACATGACACTACCAACACTATCTACACTGACAGTCAGAGCGCATTGGCAATTGCAGGGAACCCAGTTTTTCATGCTCGCACAAAGCACATTGAGGTGCATTACCACTATGTCAGGGAGAGGCTCTTAGCAAGAGAGATCAGCATGGCTTATGTGCCAACACAGGACAACCTTGCATATCTTTTCACAAAGGCATTGTCTCGTGAGAAGCTTGAAGCTTTCCGCAAAGCTTTGGGCTTACTCCCCTTTGTGGACTGATCATGTCCTCAGGGCATGGCACTTACCTTTACTCATGTGCCAACTCTCGTTCACCGCATCACTCCAGGGGGGATTTGTTAGCATATACATGTGGTAATGATGTGTGTGAACACACTAGGACCGCCGGGGCATTTTCCCCCCCAAGCATTGTATATCACTCTAGGGCTATCTATCTTTCCATTGCATGCTAAGTAACACACTCTCTATTGTGTGCCTTGAGCTTCCTTCGTCTTCTCCAAGCTGTGTGCATTTCTCTGCAACCCTAATTCAAACAATACTTGCTCAAATCTCGCTTTCGGATTCAGAGAAGCCGGAGCATAGCAATTGCTACTTATTACCTTAGGTTTTTGTTCTTCTTTCATGGAAAAAAGGCAAGGAAAGGAAAGGAAAAAAGCAAGCAAAGGTCAGGGAAGCCTGAGCAATCGCTACCCATGCGCACACGGCAATACAATATAAAGAGTGCACGGGCGCTTTGGAAAGCATAACAAAAGGACTACCCTATTAAATCAATAGGGAAGCCTGGGCATAGCGATCATTGCCTATTTTATATTATAACTTGGTGCAAGGCAAGCGGAACGAAAGGATTCCCCTATTTGGGTTGGAAGCCTAAGTGTAGCGATCATCTTTGTTTTCACTTTTTCTTTAGTGAATTTCTTATTGCTTTAGCTGCGGATTATTCATTAAGTAGGCAAGGTTTGATAAGTTTCTTTAGCGTAACACCCTATTCATCATCATCAATAAAACATAATATTGATGCGTGACTTTTTGAATGAATGCTTCTTCCAAACTCCTTCTAACGAGCCCGCTTCTGAAAGCGGAAATCTCCCCGTCCCGGGAAGGGGGCTACAAAGTCACTCCGGCTCTGCAGGGTTGAAACTCCCGAGTTACACGGGCACGCTGCAAAGAATGCAGGATCATCAGAACGAGGATGCCTCATCCATGATCTACTGGATGGATTCGATATGAGCCCTAAGAGTAGCTTATCTGCTGTGCACATGTTGGCAACCCGCATATGCCCAGATACACATGTATCCCTCGTATACTATAAAACCAAGCCCTAGGATCTATCTATCTACCTCGTCAAGTGCCTTCAGTCTTTTTGGCATTCCACTCGTAGGCAGGCGGGAGATAGTTGTTGTTAGGGAGGTCGAGCTAGTGAGGTAGGTTCGGGTTGTTAATTCCTCTGCTCCGGGATCGTGCTCGTGAACTTTTTCCGACATTGAGGCTTCCTTTTTAACTTGATCTTGGAGGGCCAGGGATGTAGTATGGCACAATATTGTTGTAGAGACTCTAAGGTTGCATCTCTGCTTTGCTATGCTCTGCTCTGTAAGTTAATTTAGTTAAGTTTGGAATTATGCTGAGCTAAACCTAAACTCTTCCCGTGGTAAGCACCGAGATCTTAAGCCATACTTTGTGCATCAATCGCCTAAAGATGCTTGAAAAAGGCTAAATGCAAGCTTTTATTACCTTTTTCGCTTGCTTGGAAAGCATTATGTGGGCCCTTTATTGCTGCTGCAGTTTTCAAGGGGGGTGGGCGGCAAAATACTTGTTTTGGAATCCCTACACTAAGTGGACTGGTGCTGGGATCAAGCATTTTCTTGCAAAAAAGTTATGGATACAAAGAAACTAGTGAGATTAACTACATCAACGCACTACGTGCGTAGAAAAACGCAACCTTACATCATAATAAATGCGCAAATCTGAGCTAGAATTAGAAAGGAATATCCTACGCTTCAAGATCTAGATAACGACAAATTTGCGATGATTGCGTACAAAGCAAACACCCACTCTGCAACCATTCGAACAATATTTGTGTAAGGCAAGCGCTCGTTGGAGCCAGCAGACCCGACGTGAGAAAATGTATTCTTAACCTCTTTGGAATCACCTGAAGGTTGGGGCGATTATCTGATTTATTTAACCGCTCCTCTCATTCAAGGAATACTGAATGTCGACTTGATCTCTTAGGTTACCTGTGACCCGAGCATGGTTTTGTTGATAAAACTGCTAATTGCTTATGGCACATTTTCCATAGAAGAAGAAGAAGAGGGAGAGAATATTGTTGCAAATAATGCCTACCTATGGTTTATCAGTTTGCATATGCAAATCCTGTTTAACATTCTCAAAGTGATGTTGTCGCTAAGGAACGGGGGACCCCGACTCTTTCTGCGACTGCTTGCTTGCATTAACAATACACCTCTTATTAAACAAAATGAATACTAGTCGAATAAGCTACAACTCTTCTTTTGCTTCGCGTACTCTAGCTTTGCTTGATGCCTCTTATTTAACCACTATATTATGGGATAGGTTTTGACCGAGTCCCGTTGACCGATGAAGAAATCTTATAGCGTGGGTGTCCGTCGGCAGTGTGATGTATTTCATGAAGTAAGTTATTGAATTTAAGGTAGGGAGAGGGGACCTAGTCTTCCTCGGGGGTATAGTCTTCCTTGACCCCCCCCACACCGATAGCTTAATTGGGTAGAGTGCCTGGCTTTGAACTAGGTGGTTAGGGGTTCGAGTCCTTTTCAGTGCCAATGCCTCCACCCATTTATGGCTTTATTTCATTTCAAAACGAGCAAAAAACAAATAACAGGGATGGGGGCTTAATGAATTCCATCCAATCGGGCCCCCTTGTTCGAGGTGTTGCCACCAATCTGGTTGATTATCCTGTTTTTTTGCCCATTCGCTCCCCTAGCTTCTGTCCTTTTCTCGCTCTCTGGACATATTCACCATGTGTGGGCAACCCTCTGGATCGGACAAGCACTAATCAATGGTTTTCGGGCTTTCTTTCGTGACTTCGTTTCGATTTTAAACTGCCAGGGTCATGCGCAGGGCAGGCAACATCATTTCCCTTCTTTCCTTGCCACAGTACATACGACATTGCGGGGTGATCCTTTATTATGTATTATAATAAACACTACAAAGCTAGTGATGAAGGTTAGAGGACGTGAAGGCGGAGTGGGAACGAAAGGACACGTGCGGAATAATTGCTACATCCCCTCCCACGCAGGGGAACAAAAAAAGGTTAATCACTTGTCCAAAAGCTGTAAAACGGTAACGATCATTAATAAAGGAATAACCATTTTGAGACACCGAATGAATTCTCTGGGACTGGTATAGCTCCCGGGGAACTCTTCCAGAATTGGTTGTGTTAGACATAGATAAACCCTTGAGTACAATATCTAACACCAATCTTGATTAGGGACCCTATGCTTTTATGGCAACGGTGATAGTGATGGCAATATATATTTTTGCACAAAGAATTAAACCCCAAAAAGGAGGCAAGTCTGCCCCCTCCCCCGTGTTCTTCATCACATTGATGAAATAAATTATAAAGTAGTAAAGTCTGGATACTATTAGGATCCCAAAAACAGGCTCGAGCAAGATAACACCAAAGCTCACTCTTATCTAAGCTGCTACCTTCCACTACTCATACATTAGCGACCTCTCCTTTCCTAGGAAGTCAATAGCCTAACAGAGGCACCAGGGTATGATGCTTGATTGTTTCAATGCAATGGTTTCCATCTCTACCAATGTTGCCCTAATCTCCAACGAGGTTTTTGTAATAAATAGATAGCGCAATTATGTAAGTTCTAATGCCTAGCTACTCTAGAATGACACCGCTAAGCTTCATAAAATTATAGTTAATATTCAATGTGATGAGGTTAAGTTAAACTAGCGGTGTCATTCTAGCTACTCTAGAATGACACCGCTAAGCTTAATAAAATTATAGTTAATATTCAATGTGATGAGGTTAAGTTAAACTATTTAACCGAGGGAAATAATTAACTAGAAGCAACACAATTCTTTAAATAAAGACCACAAAAGGAAGGCGGGATAGTTGTAACATAGATTTTGGGCAAGCACGAGTGAGACATAGAAATTCAACTATTTCCTCGCTATCTTCATCGCAGTGCAGTATTTTAATAGTATTAGTCTAGTTTAGATGTATTAAAACTATTCTGATTTTAGTTTGTGTGAGCATTGCATTTACGAAAAACAGACTAGGCTTACGACTTCGCCATTAAATTGAAAGTTAGGGAATCCTCTACATTTGGTTCATAGTGATCTATGGGGTCCTACGCCGCATAAGTCTCTTTGGGGGGCATTATATTTCTTGACTTTCATATAGATGACTCTACTCTCATAAGGTGTGGGTCTATCTCTTTAAGAGGAAAGACGAAGTCTTTAGTGTCTTTCAGAAGTTCCTAGCTATGGTCGAGAACCAGTCAGGCAAGAAGTTGAAGGCTTGCCCACTGAAAATGGGGGAGAGTACGTCTCCATCGAGTTCAAGAAATTTGGTAGCAAAAGAGGAATTCAGAGGCAATTTTTTATGCCATACATACTTGCTCAAAAGATGTCGCCTAGTACACCGTTGAGCTACAAGATTTTGTACGAGATGTGGACACGCAAGAAGCCTAATAATGATAAATTATGTGTGTTTGGGTGTGAGGCATTCTCTCATGTGTTTAAAGAACTTGGAAAGAAGCTGGACCTCAAGTCAAACAAATGTAGCTTCATTGGCTATGGTGCAGATGGAGAGCTGGGTTATCATCTATGGCACCTAGAATCTTGTAAAGTCATTCATAGCTCGCAAGTGATTTTTAATGAATCAAAGATGCACACACAGCCTATGAAAGAGGTTGAGTATCACAAATTAAGATTTGAGGACGTAGTCTCAAGTCTAATTACGCAAATAGTTTAGTTTACTAGTGATCTACCTACCACTAGTAGTGCTCTAGAGAGAGCTAGTGATGCTTCTGAGAGAGTAGATGATGAAGCAGGATCTGTGAAGGAGAAGCTGTGGGCAGGGAGAAAGAGAACACAGACACACGTATGGAAGGGGGTGAGCCAAAGATTAAGGCCCCCAATTATAATGTACACATATATTGAAGAGTGGCTCAAGTGTCCTATACACTTGGGTTAGTAGCAGTTAGACGGGCGGTCGGACATGGCCAGCATAAACCCAACAATCTCCCACTTGATGGCCAATGCGAGAGGCCAAAAGAGAAAATGAATGAGTAAGTCTCTATCTTACCCAATGAATGAGTAAGTCTCTATCTTACCCAATGCCCATCAACTCACGACAATGTTGAAACTGATGGTTGGAGAGACTCTTGGTGAGTGCATCCGCTATGTTTTCTGACGTAGGAATTTTCACTAAGTCAAGGCTTTTGTTTGCCATGTTAAGTATGGAGCCTGATTTACCCTTGTAATTTTCTGTGGTAAAAGCGCACATTTGTAAGGCCCCCATTATGAGGAGAAGCCATCGTGCGTGAAGGAAAATCACTCACCAGAAACCAAAATTTTCACGGACAAGAATCAGGGGCAACTTTAGAGACCTCGGGGGCGGAGGCCCCTTGAGACTTTTTTTTTGCCAGAATATTCCTTTTCGCCGGAATATTATGGCCGGCCGGCGGCCGGAAAGTGGTCGGAAAACAACCGGTCAGTTGGCCGGTGGCCGGTAGTCAATGGCCGATGGCCGGTGGTCGGAAGTCAATGGCCGGTGGCCGGTGGCCGGTGGCCGAATTCAAAAGCGGACTTGTCTCCTCAAGGGTGGCCACACATGGGCAGATTGGAGGGTCCGATTTGGACTTATTCGCACAAGGGCGGCTACACATCGCTGTCTCTCATAAGAGAGGGCAGATCTTTTGGCCTATAAAAGGAGGCCATTTCTACACACATTTCATAGTGTGAAGTTGATGCAACAAGGCGAGTGTGAGGTGGTGAGAGTGAAGCAAGGCGGGAGCTCCATTAAGGGTATAATCCCTTTGTAAACTACTTCTTGTTTTGAAGTACTAAAGCCATTGAGTGGCTGCTTTCCCGTGGACGGAGCCCACATTGGTTGAACCACGTATATCGTGTGTACTCTCTCTCTCTCTCTCTCTCTCTCTCTCTCTACTCTATAATCTCGTGTATGTAAATCTGTCTCTCTCCATTAAGTAATCTACTTAATTATCTATTTAGCTACGTCTTATTTCCTAACAACTGGTATCAGAGCAAGGTTTGCTCGTAGCTAAATTATCTCAAGGAAAGGATTCCTTGAATTGAGTGGGAGTTATGGCGGAGGAAGGGAAGCTCAAGATTGAGAAGTTCAACGGCAAAAACTACCAACATTGGAAGATGCAGATTGAAGACTATCTCTACTAGAAGGACCTCTATTTTCCACTAGGCGGTCTTGCGAAGAAGCCCGCAACAATGGCAGATGAAGCATGGATTGTCCTTGATCGAAAGGCTCTGGGAACAATCCGGTTAAGCTTGGCGTCAACGGTGGCCTTCAATGTTTCGGAGATGAAGACCACGGAGGACTTGATGAAGTCACTTGACGACTTCTACGAGAAACCATCGGCATCCAATAAGGTATTTCTTATGAAGCGCTTGTTCAATCTAAAGATGGCAGAGAATGGTTCAGTTGCAGAACACCTAAATGAATTTAACACAAACATAAGTCAACTTCGATCAGTGAAAATCAATTACGATGACGAAGTGCGAGCTCTCCTTATACTATCATCCCTACCGGATAGTTGGGACAACCTTGTGATGGTTGTAAGTAATTCTATCTTTGGCACAAATACTCTTAAGTTTGATGATGTTGTGGGTGTTCTCCTAAGCGAGGAAATGCGAAGGAGAAGCATAGGAGAATCATCAAGTGCTGCACTATCAGTGGAAACAAGAGGAAGGCCTAAGGAGAGGTTCAAAAACCAAAAGGGTCGTGATCGCTCAAGGCGGAGCAAGTCATGCACAAAGTCAGTTCTTGAATGTTGGAAGTGCGGCAAGAAGGGCCACGTCAAGAAGGATTGCTGGTTCAAGAAGAAGAAGGAGACGGAGTCTCAAGACAACAAGCCAACATCGGAGGCCAATGTGGCAAGCAAAGTAGAGCAAGATGCTCTAATTCTCTCATTAGACAATGTGTCTAATTCATGGATAGTAGATTCCGGGGCTTCATTCCATGCGACACCACACAAGCAACATTTCCAAGACTACACCAAAGGTAATTTTGGGTATGTATACTTGGGAGATGATGAAGCTTGTGAGATTGTCGGCAAAGGTACAGTTTCTGTCAACACTGCTAACGGAAATGAATGGAAGCTTAAAGATGTTAGACATGTTCCTTCTCTTCGCAAAAATTTGATCTCTACAGGACAATTGGACGATGAAGGTCACAACATTACATTCAGAAACAAACGGTGGAAGATCTCAAAGGGATCTTTGGTGGTTGCCAAGGGAGAAAAAGTCGGTACACTTTACTTGTGTACTGTTAGCACTCAACCTTCAGCTTGTGCAGCAACTACAGAAGTTGACAATGCGATGTGGCACTACCGACTTGGGTATCTGAGTGCCAAAGGAATGCAAATCCTTCAAACAAAGAAGCTTCTACCAGGTTTGAAAGAAGTAGACTTAGAGTTCTGTGAAGATTGTGTTTATGTTAAACAAAAGAGGGTAAAATTTCAAAAATCAGGAAATGAAAGAAAAAATTAAAAAACTTGAGTTGGTTCATTCTGATGTTTGGGGTCCTGCAAGTACACCATCACTTGGTGGCTCATTGTACTATGTAACATTCATAGACGATGCGACTAGAAAAACATGGGTTTATGTCATGAAGAATAAATCCGATGTATTTTCCATATTTCAAAGGTGGAAAGCCTTTGTGGAGAATGAAACAGGTACCAAGGTTAAA
Organism: Adiantum capillus-veneris; assembly: GCF_014529385.1. NCBI lineage: Eukaryota > Viridiplantae > Streptophyta > Polypodiopsida > Polypodiales > Pteridaceae > Adiantum > Adiantum capillus-veneris. The sequence goes on along the minus strand of NC_140949.1, from coordinate 61,103,518 downwards.
TGCCTCAGATCCGACGATGGAGGCGAATATTGCAGCCAAGCTTTTGAAAGATTTTGTGCTAGCAATGGCATTCCGCGGCAAAGGACAACCCCAAGGACACCTCAACAAAATGGGATTTCGGAAAGGATGAACAGGGCAATCATGGAGCGAGCACGAAGCATGCGGCTACATGCAGGCCTACCGCTTGAGCTTTGGGCGGAAGCTGTAAGTACGCCTGTGTACTTAATCAATCGGTCACCCTCAATGGCATTGGATGGGGGAGTTCCAGAAGAGGCATGGACAGGTAAACCGGTGAATTATGCATTTCTCAAAGTGTTTGGGTGTGAGGCTTTCATGCACATAGATAGAAGCCTAAGATCAAAGCTAGATGCAAAGTCCAAAAAGTGTTTCTTCATTGGCTATGGAGAAGGTGACTTTGGGTATCGCCTATGGAATCTTGAAGATGGTAAAATCTTAAGGAGTAGGGATGTAATTTTTAACGCGAACAAAATATGTACAAAGATTACTTGGAAAGAAAACAAACAAAAGAAACAGGTGATGAGTACATGGAGCTTGAGGACGGTGAAGACTCAAGGACTGCAAACGGTGACAATGTGCAACAACGTCAACCAAATAAGGAGCCTCAACCTATTCCCCCAAGATCTACAAGAGCAAGTAGACCTCCAGAAAGGTTTGTTCCTTCCTTCAACCATCTCTTGATCTCAGATTCTGGAGAGCCAGAATCATATGAAGAAGCTATGCAACATGAATCCAAAGAAGAATGGACGAAGAGCATGCAAGTGGGGATGGACTCACTACATCGCAACCAAACATGGGAGTTGGTTGAGTTGCCTAAAGGTAAGCGGGCACTTCAAAACAAATGGGTGTACAAGCTGAAGGAAGAAGAAGGTGGGAAGAAAAGGTACAAGTCTAGGCTTGTGGTAAAAGGGTTTTCTCAAAAGAAAGGTATTGACTTGAATGAAATATTTTCTCCTGTTGTAAAAATGAACTCAATTAGGCTTGTCTTAAGCCTTGTGGCTGCTCATGATCTAAATCCCGAGCAAATGGATGTAAATACGGCTTTCCCTCACGGTGACTTAGAGGAGGAAATCTACATGCTTCAACCAAAGGGGTATGAAGTAAAAGGTAAGGAGAAAATGGTTTGCAGATTAAAGAAGAGCTTGTATGGTTTAAAGCAAGCATCAAGACAATGGTACTTGAAGTTTGATCGATGGATGTTGGATCATGGATTCACAAGATGCAACTCGGATCACTGCGTCTACACGAAGAATTTGGGAGATAAGAAATTCATCATCCTAATGTTGTATGTTGATGACATGTTGATTGCAAGTGCTAACATACAGGACATCAAAGACCTAAAAGAGGAGCTGTCCAAATCTTTTTCAATGAAAGACATTAGGAAAATTTTGAACTCATTTTTGGGCCTTTTAAGAGTGCCACATCATCAAAGTTGTACAAAAGAAAGCAACCCGGTAGACCCCTCTAAATATTGCTTAGAACCCCATGATATGATCTATCATTGGAAAGTTCTTGAAAAATGGATTATAAAGAGCCAAGGTCTGAAAAGTTTGGATGACTTCTATGAAAGTTATGCCATTTTTTTTCAATCAGCCAGGTTTTGTTACCGTTACGGTAATCTAAAATCACCTTTTTCTAGATCTACATGAAGGCAATGTCCGATACATGCATGCTATATATCAATAGATAGCATTTGAAGAGTAGATTCTAAATATCCAACCTCCGACAAGTTTGGATCTTATTTGAAAAAAATTTACCGATCCCCACTTTTTGAAAGCTATGCCACATCAACAATTCTTACAAGGTCTATTCTTGAGTCCAAACTTTTCCTAATGTTTAGGTGCTGCAAAGAGGATACTTGGTATGAAAACATCAAGGGACAGGATGAAGAAGAAAATAAAGCTATCTCAAGAAGATTACATCAAGAAGGTACTAGAAAGGTTTGCAATGCAAAATGCAAAACCAGTTTCTACACCTTTGGCTGGTCATTTTAAACTAACGAAGGATATGTGTCCAAAGACACAAGAGGAGATAGCCTATATGTCTAAAGTTCCATATGCTGCAGCGGTAGGTTCTCTAATGTATGCTATGGTCTGGACAAGGCCAGACATTGCACATGCAGTGGGAGTTGTGAGTAGGTTCATGGACAACCCAGGTAAAGAGCATTGGCAAGCTGTGAAGTGGATACTTAGGTATCTAAAAGGGACAACAAATGCTTTGTATTTTGGAGGAACTGATATTTTTCTAGAAGGGTATGCTGATGCAGATATGGCAGGTGACAAAGATACTCGAAGGAGCACTACTGGCTATGTGTTCACGGTTGGAGGCACAGTAGTAAGCTGGGCTTCAAAGCTACAGAAAGTGGTTTCACTTTCTACCACGGAAGCAGAGTATGTAGCAATGACGGAGGCAAGCAAAGAAATTCTGTGGCTTCACAGATTCTTAGAAGAGCTTTGATTCAAACAAGACAATTGTGTCTTGTACAGTGATAGCCAAAGCGCTATCCATCTTGCGAAGAACTCAACCTTTCATTCAAGGACAAAGCACATTGAGGTGAGATATCACTTCATACGCACTCTTTTGGAAGAGGGACAACTAAAGCTAGGAAAGGTGCATACAAGTGAAAATCCTGCAGACATGTTTACAAAGGTGGTCAACAAGGAGAAGTTGAGCTTTTGCTCATCTTCAATCGGCATTCAAGGATAAGAAGCCAGAATGGAAAGCAGTCATAGGTTTGGTTTGGAGATCAGTCTCCAAGTGGGAGATTGTTAAGTATGGAGCCTGATTTACCCTTGTAATTTTCTGTGGTAAAAGCGCACATTTGTAAGGCCCCCATTATGAGGAGAAGCCATCGTGCGTGAAGGAAAATTACTCACCGGAAACCAAAATTTTCACGGACAAGAATCAGGGACAACTTTAGAGGCCTCGGGGGCACTAGGCGAGCAAGCCAAATAGCTTCTTTGCATCCTTCACTCAATGCAACATACTGTGCCTATGTAGTGGAAATGAATGTACAATCTTGAAGAACCGACTCCAAGAAATGGCAGAACCAGCAAATGTGTAAATCCAGCCTGTAGTTGATTTACGGCTGTCAACACAGCCTGCATAATCATTGTCTACATATCCCTTAATGGATAACTCTCCATGACCATAGCATAACTGTCTATCTGCAGTGCCACTCAAGTATCTGAGAATCGACTTGACAGCATCCCAATGCTTTTTACCAGGGTTAGACATAAATCTGCTGACAACTCCCACTGCATGTGCAATGTCAGGGCTTGTAGCCACCGTGGCATACATAAGACTACCACAAGCTGAAGCATAAGGAACCTTAGCCATCGCAACTTTTTCCTCAGCAGATTGGGGACAATCTTTCTTGCTAAGTTTCAATTATATAGGCAATGGAGTACTCAAAGCCTTCCCCTTCTGCATGTTGAAACGATCAAGAACCTTGTGCACATACTCGTTTTGAGAAAGGTACAAAAACCTCTTCTTACGATCACGAGTAATGCGCATACCCAAAATGTGATTGGCTTCACCCAAATCTTTCATGTCGAATCGACTTTTCAGCTTGGTTTTCAAGTCAGCAATGTCCTTCTTAGAATGACCAGCAATAAGCATTTCATCTACATAATGGATAAGCATAATAAGCTGTCCATTTGGTTGTCTTTTCACGTAAAGACATGGATCCTCATTACTACGCTTATAGCCTGGGGAACGCATAAATGCATCAAACTTTTGATACCATTGTCTGGATGATTGCTTCAAGCCATAGAGACTTTTCAAAAGCTTATAGACCAAATGTTCCTTGCCCTTTAGCACAAACCCTTCAGGTTGCTGCATATAAATCTCTTCCTCGAGATCACCATGTAAGAAAGCTGTAATGACATCCATTTGATCAAGCTCCATATCTTCAGTGGCAACCAAAGCAAGCAACATTCTTAGTGTAGTCATCTTGACCACTGGAGAAAAGATTTCCTGGAAATCTACACCATATTTTTGCTTGAAACCTTTGGGCACTAAACGAGCTTTGTAATTCTCAACATTGGATGCAATCTTCTTCTTGTAAACCCATTTACAAGGCAAAGCTTTCCTATTTTTTGGCAATGGAACAAGTTCCCATGTTTTGTTCTTTGCAATACTGGATAGCACCCTCTTCATAGCATGTTCCCACTGAACCTTATCATTGGCTAGCATGACCTCTTTGTAACAAGAAGGCTCACCACTATATGTCAGGAACACAAAGTCCACTTCTGGAACAAACCGTTCTGGCGGATGTGAGACTCTTTGAGATCTCCTCGGCTGATCAGAGCTTGTACTAGCCTCTGTAGTAATTGGCTCTGGAGCTATCTGTATAGGAGGTGATACATCGAAAAACGTCACTTTCTAGAATTCAACCTCTTTCATTGGCTGTCTATGCATCTTGGCCTCATTGAAGACAACATCACTGCTACGGATTACTGATCGACTTTCCGGATCCCATAAACGATAGCCAAATTGACCATCTACACCATAGCCAATAAAAATGCATTTCCTGGACTTAGGGTCAAGCTTAGCACGCAACTCCTTGGGTACATGTGCATAAGCTTTGCAGCCAAATGTACGGAGTTTTTCATAAGACAACTTATGTCTTGACCATAACTCCAAAGGTACACGAAACTGTAATGAAGCATGTGGTCATCTATTGATCAAATACATAGCAGTGTATAATGCTTCAGCCCAAAACGCTTGCGGTAAATTAGCCTGTGATAGCATAGACATAATCCTCTCTTGGATGGTCCTATTCATTCGTTCGGCAACACCATTTTGTGCTGGGGTATAAGGAGCTGTAAACTCGCGCTTAATTCCCCTACTTGAACAGAAGTCTGAAAACTCTTTGGAGACATATTCTCCACCATTGTTTGAGCGTAAAGCTTTCAACTTATGTTCAGACTAAGTTTCCACACTAGATAAGAACTTTTTGAAACAAGAAAAAGTCTCATCTTTAGACTTCATGGCATAAACCCAAACATGTCGTGTTGCATCGTCAATGAATGTAACATAATAAGACGCACCACCATGGGATTTAGAAGACATAGGCCAACATAAATAACTATGCACAAGCTCTAAGGGCTTTCTTTCTTTGTCAAAAGACTGTGTACGATGTGCTCGTGTTTGCTTACCATATTGACAGTGTTCACAAAAGGGAAAATCAGAAAATGATAAAGACGGTAAGTAGCCCAAACGAGAAAGAGTTTCCATTCCCTTCTTTGACATATGACCTAACCGGCTATGCCACAAAGCAACAGTTGGAAGCTCGGTTACAGAAAGAACACTGTTCTTGTCAGATACATAAAGAGGATGAAGTGTACCAACTTTAGAACCATGGGCTAAAATAAGATGACCTTTTGCAATACGCCAAGACTGTTGATGAAAAGTGACTTTGTAACCCAAGTCATCAAGACGTCCACCAACCGAAATCAAATTTCGTGTCAAAGCTGGAACATGACACACATTATGTATGGTAAAGCTCACCCCATTTGCCAGAACCATAGGAATATCACCTATGCCCACAATGTCACAAGAGTAGCTGTCACCTAGCGTAATAATGCCAATGGTTTCCTCATATGTAGTAAACCAATGCCTATGAGGTGTGACATGCAACGAAGCGCCCGAATCAAGAATCCATGTATGGGACACTTCACCACTAACAAGTAGCTCTGCTGGCATAGAACTCTGCAAAGATAGAGTTTCTTGTGCATCATAAAATACATCATTATTTTCAGTCAACATATTGATGTCTTGTGCATCACAATGATCTTGCACTATGTTTAGTTCTTCAATCTTAACCGAACTCTTTGGTTTCTCCTCTTTATCATCATTGTCTTTGCCTTTGCCTTTACCTTTGTCACGCTTCCAAGCATAACAATCCTTCTTTATGTGACCAAACTTATCACAATAATGGCATTGAACATTGCGATGAACAGGAGACTTTGATCTACCCTTTGAAGCATCTCTATTGCCCTCTTTCTTGGATTCACGATTCCAAGAACGACCTTTACGTTGTTTTCCATCCTTTTGCACATAATGAGCTTCGCCATGATGCGAGCTATCCATAGCCTTGCGGCGCATTTCCTTTGACATAAGAGAACAAGTGACATCAATGTACACTAGCGTACCATTAGGAGCAGAGTTACTGACAGCTGTGCAAAAGATATCCCATGAGGGTGGCAACGAACAAAGTAAGAAGATTGCTTTCATCTCGTCATCAATATTGATCCGTTGTGCACGAAACTGGGCAAATAGAGAATCAAATTCATTAATATGATTGGCAACACTTGCTGACTCCATGCGAAGGTTAAACAATTTTCGCATCATGAAAACCTTATTACTTGCCATATCCTTTTCATAAGTGTTGCATAAATTTTTCCATAAAGCATAGGTAGATTCACATTCTAGCACTGAAAAGTACACTAACTCAGCGAGGTGCAATCTAATAGTAGATCTGCATAGCTCATCAAGCTCCTCCCACTGAAACTGAGTCAAATTCATCTCTTCAGTCCGTGTCACATAAATAATAGGCAATTTCTGTTTCTTTTGGACAAGCACATCTTGCATCTGATTCTTCCAAAGCTGAAAATTAGTGCCATCAAACTTCTTTATGTCATAAATGTCACGGTCTTTGCTAGTAGACATGGTGACAAAACTACCAAAAGATTCTGGGAAAATTTCGGCAGAGTCTCCTTTGTATTTGGGACTATGTCAACCAAAATACGAGACAAAATGACCAAGTATGTCACTCACAAAGCATATAAGAGAGAAATGCCTCTCAAAAGCACACTGTATAGAGATCAACTGAGGCGCATAAACAGTCAAACTGACCATAGACCGCCAACTCGGCGTCAAAAGCACCTATACCACTCTATACATATCCTATGGCAAGGCCTCGTAAGGGATGCTCCAGCTACCTGTATCATCGAAGGTATCTCCACATTTGAGAATACCCCAGCTCAATGAAAACCTCACGCTATCGACCCTCAACAACGTAGGTTATGCAGCAAAAACCGTATAGCCAAGTCTCAAAAATGGCTATCTTCCGGACCAAGTCTCAGAAATGGCTGGGACTGCCGTACTAGCCAAAAGATGGCTCCACAAAAGACGTACACTGGCAGTATCCGCAAAGACGTACAAGGCTTTCACTGCGCACAAACAGGCGCCAAAAGCATATGCATGCCAAAAAGTATCCCTACAGGGAGGCAAATTGCTCTCAAAAGAGCTCAAACACTATAAAAAGTGTCAAAATATGCATGTACGTATATACACTGCTCCCACTGGAACCAAAACTGACATAAATGCTGCAACCTGTACTCTGTGTCGATGCCGTTGTCGAAACACAATCCGATGCCGGAAACCTGTGTAGAGTAGGGAGATATCTAGGAGCTGAAATGAAAGAGCTATGGAAGCCCTCACATAAGAGGCAAAACACCTGTAGAATGCAGATCTGCAAGAAACATGCTGTTGTCTGCATACAATCTCCTGATCAAACGTATCTTCCAAACGATGAGGAATTAGCAGATGCGCGTGAGTGGCAAAAAGTTGCGAAGCGCTGTTTTCGGTAGCCTTCGCAAACATAATTTCAAAAAACGGCTTCTGTAAAAAATTCTCTTAATGAACACTAAAATGGGCTGAAAATTGCAGCACACACACACTCCAGTACACAACCATCTGCAAGCACATTACTCTCTTGCAATGTCTCAGATCTGATGTGCATCCCTCTCTCTTCTCCTCCTCTAAGCTTGAGCTTCAACTCCGCTCAAGCTCCGAGCTCAAGCTATGGCTGAACTCTCTGCTCCCACCTGTCGCTCTGATACCAATTGATGAAGCAGGATCTGTGAAGGAGAAGCTGTGGGCAGGGAGAAAGAGCACACAGACATACGTATGGAAGGGGGTGAGCCAAAGATTAAGGCCCCCAATTATAATGTACACATATATTGAAGAGTGGCTCAAGTGTACTATACACTTGGGTTAGTAGCAGTTAGATGGGCGGCCGGACATGGCTAGCATAAACCCAATAGTAGAGTCCAGAAGTCAAGTAGTGAGGAGATTTGCTCATGTCTCTGGTACCCCCTGAGCATTTTCAGCCAGGGTTAGACCATTTGTTGGTTAGTGACTGTGGAGAGCCTACATGCTACCAAGAGGCTATTGAGATGGAAGATAGTGTGAAGTGCAAGCAAGGAATGAAATTTGAGTATAACTTGATAAGGCTAATGAGACTTGGGAATTGACAGAATAACCAGAGGGTAAACAAGCCTTGCCTTTCAAATTTGTGTACAAGACGAAGTACACGGTAGAGGATCCCGAGCCTAAGTTCAAGGCTAGATTGGTTGCTGAGGCTTTCAAGCAAAAGAAAGGCATGGATTTCGATGAGAATTTTTCTCTAGTAGTCAAGATGACTATACATTGTGTCTTGTGCTTGGACTTGTAGCCATCGAGGACATGGAACTTGTCCAAATGGACGTGAAGATAGCTTTCCTTTTTAGGGGGATCTTGATGCGGATGTCTACATGTAACAACCAAAGGGTTTTGAATTCAAATGTGAAAATCCTATAAGGGTAGAACTGGAGTGTAGATTGCGTAAGGCATTGTATGGACTAAAGCACGGATCAAGGCAATGGTACATGAAGTTTGAAAAGTACATTCCATCCCAAGGTTATGAAAGGAGCTAGGAAGGTCACTGCTTGTATACCAATAAGTTGAACATGGTTCACTTGTCATTTTGATAATCTATATTGATGATATGCTCATTACTGGGAAGTTTAAAGATGAGATTGCCATCCTGAAGAAGTCACTTAGCATGCAGTTTGCTATGAAGGATTTGGGATATGCAAGTCACTTTCTTGGTATGTGTATCAAGAGGGATAGAAAACGTGGAATACTAAAGTTGTCTCAAGAAACGTATACCACAAGGTTTTGCAACGTTTTAATATGCAGGGGAACGCTACATTGAGTACCCCAATACAGACATATGAAAAACTTAGCAAGAATGATGCTCCAAGTATTATGCTGACAAAGCAAAAATGGCCAAGGTGCCATATTCTTCAGTAATTGGCAATCTTATGTATGCCATGGTAGCCACAAGGGAAAACATTGCTTTTGCAGTGGGAGTGGTAAGTAGATTTATGGCAAATACTTGTGGGAAGCATTGAGAAGTGGTGAAGCACATTTTGAGACATTTGAAAGGTATGACATACAAGTGCTTACACTTTTGGAATAATGATGTATCCATTGTGGGTTACATGGATATTATGCAGGTTGTGTGGATAGTCAAAGATCCACGTCTGGCTATGTTTTCCTATTTGTTGGACCAGCCATGTCATGGAGGTCATGTCTCCAAAACTGTACATCATCTTTTACCACAGAGGGAGAGTATGTAGTAGTTTTTGATGCTAGCAAGGAAGTTGTATAGTTAGCTCACCTAGTGGGAGGTCTTGGCATCATTAACACTCCACTGTTGCATTGTGATAGTCTGAGTGTGATTGCATTAGCAAAGAACCCTATGTTTCACTCCAAATCAAAACACATAGAAGTTTGTTATCATGTGATATGAGACATATTGGCTAGAAAGCACATTGAGCTAGTCAAGGTTCATATGGATGACAACCCTGTGTTGGAATTAGGGTTGCAGAGAAACACACACAGCTTGGAGAAGACGAAGGAAGCTCAAGGCACACAATAGAGAGTATGTTACTTAGTGTGCAATGGAAAGATTGTTAGCCCTAGAGTGATGGGCATATATACAATGCACGGGGGAAAAAACCTCCTAAAGAGGGAAAAAATGCCCCGACGGTCCTAGTGTGTTCACACACATCACTACCACATGTATATGGTAACAAATCCCCCCTGGAGTGATGCGGTGAACGAGAGCTGGCACATGAGTAAAGGGAAGTGCCATGCCCTGAGGACAGGATCAGTCCACAAAGGGGAGTAAGCCCAAAGCTTTGTGGAAAGCTTCAAGCTTCTCATGAGGCAATGCCTTTGTGAAAAGATCTGTAAGGTTGTCCTGTGTTGGCACATAAGCCAAGCTGATCTCTCCTGCTGAGAGCCTCTCCCTGACATAGTGGTAATGCACCTCAATGTGCTTTGTGCGAGCATGAAAAACTGGGTTCCTCGCAACTGCCAATGCGCTCTGACTGTCAGTGTAGATAGTGTTGGCAGTGTCCTGTCCAACACCCAAGTCAGCCATAAGGCGTCTGAGCCATACACACTCAACCGTAGCTGTGAAGACTGCCCTATACTCAGCCTCACAACTCGAAGTGGCCACAGTAGGTTGCTTCTTGCTCAACCATGATATACATGAACTGCCAAGCATGAAACAAAAACCACTTGTGGACACTCAAAATGAGCTGCCAATGCACATAGAAAACGCACAGTAGTCATACGACAAGTGGGAGCAAAAGTCTCTTCATAATCTATGCCTTTTTGTTGTGCATAACCCTTTGCAACAAGTCGAGCCTTATGGCGATCGATCTCACCATCCGGCTTGCGTTTCAACTTGTAAACCCACTTCGTACCAATGGCCTTTTTGCCAGGAGGCAAATCACATAAAGTCCATGTGTCATTCTCTATAAGTGCATCATATTCTGATTTCATGGCAGCAATCCAATTTTCTGAATTCTGTGCTTCATCAAAAGATAGAGACTCCTCAACATCATGTAAACTAGACACAGCCAAAGCATAACAATCTGATGCATAAGATGCATGGCGAGAGCCTGAACGAGTACGACTAGATAAAGGTGCATCCAATTTACTGTCACGCAAAGTGTGCACCAGCCATTTTGGCATACCTCTAGCCTGCTCATTTTCAGCCCTTTCCTCATCAAGTACATCATGTACATCTAATTAGTAATAGGCTGTTCTAAAACATTTTCAGAAACCCCCATAGGCTGTACATTTGCCTCATTGGAACTTACATTCGTATATCCACCACTGAAAAGAGGCAACAAAGTGTCATAAATGTCCTGTGAGCTTACATTACTGTCTCTAGTACATGACAACAAGGGCTGAACAGAGTCTTCCACAAACACTACATCCCGTGAAACCAGAATACGTTTTGTTTGCGGAAGATACAACCTGTAACCTTTGCTTTCAGCACTATAACCAACAAAAATACATTTGACAGCCTTATCATCCAATTTTCTGCGCTGCACTTGTGGCACCAAAGCATATGCCAAACAGCCAAAAACACGCATGTGCTCAATAGAAGGTTTTCTATCATGCCATGCTTCATATGGAGTAACAGACTGCAAAGCTTTCGTAGGACACCTGTTAAGTACATAAGTGGCACACATGATGGCCTCAAGCCAAAAAGAATGCGGCAAAGCTTGACTTTTGACCATACATCATGCCATTTCTGTTAGTGACCTGTTTTTCCTCTCAGCAACACCATTTTGCTGAGGTGTATAAGGCACTGTACATTGGTGTTTTATCCCACGACTAGCCAGAAATGCATTAAATTCATGAGACATATACTCCCCCCCTCGATCGGAACGGAGGGTGCCCATAGTACATTTTGAGACATTTTCAGCCATAGCCAAAAATTGTTTGAAGCACATAAAAACTTCGGACTTCGCTTTAAGCGGAAATACGCTTTAAGCGGAAATACCCATGCATGCCTGGAGTAATCATCAATGAAAGTCACGAAGTACACGTAATTGCCCAAGGACGGAGTTTGCATGGGCCCACAAACATCACTATGCACAAGCTGCAACCTGCATGTGGCCCTAACTGAACCATCCTTTGGAAACTTAGAACGCTGCATTTTACCCAGAATACAACCTTCACAAACATGTTTGATAGGTGCTTCAAGAGGCGGCAAAGAAGTAACCGTATCAGATTTCTGCAAACGCAGCAAACTGGCAAAATTCAGATGACCAAAACGTGCATGCCAAAGTTTTGCATCAGAAATAGCCCTTGAATCTGCAACAGCATTTGCAAAATTTTGTCTACACTTGTCATACAAAGTGAGCTTATACAGCCCACGGCACAAAAGCCCAGATGCAACAATTTCATCACCAAAACTGAGATCATGAACTGTACATCTGTCATCCACAAATTTGACTACAAGTCCAAGTCTAGCAAGTGCGGATACATACAAGAGATTCTTCTTGATCCCAGGTACATAAAGTGCATCAACAAGTGTGAAGGAACTGCCATTAGCAGCAGTGAGCACAATCTTTCCAACTCCCTGAACTAGATAAGAGGCGTTGTTGGCACAAGTGACTGAATTCCCATGAGGGATAGACTCGAGAGAGGTAAACAATTCACGATGTGAGGTAATGTGCTTTGTAGCACCACTGTCAAAATACCACACATGTGAATCTGCAGCAACTGACAAGCATGCATCATGGACATCAGGATTGTAAGTGCACTCTGCGCTAAAAGCCCATTCTGCATCAACATCAGCATCACAATCTCCTTTCACAGAAGACTCAACAATGGCTGCATTGTAGTGGAACCAACATTTGCAGTGGAACCACCCTCTTTCTTCTTAGCCTCTTTGGCTTCAACTTAGGACACGACTTGATCAAGTGATCATTGGCTTTACAATAATGTCAACGCATCTTCTTTTTGCCCTTATCACCAGAATTGCCAGACGAAGTGCTGCCACCAGAAGCATTAGGAACAGAATTTTTGCCACTCGCAGCAGAACCATAAGAAGTGGCTGCATTACTGTTACCACCCTTTCTTTGAGAAGCAAAAAAAGCCTGTTCAACTGCACGCTGCCTAGTCCTGTTTTTTCTAGAAAGTGACTCTTGCAACAGCAATGTGCATAATGCATCAAACTTGACAACTTCAGGATTTCCTTGGGTCATCAGTCTCCAAGTACTAGCAAAAGTCTGGTAGGAATCTGGTAAGGCATCAAGAACAGTCTGCACAAGGGAACTGTCCGAAATGACTTCACCTGCAGAAATGAGTTGCTCATTGATATCCTTGACACTAGCAAGGAAAGTGTCCATATCATCTTCCTCATGCATAATCTTCGACTCTAGCTCTTTACGCAGCAAAGCAATTTTAGCCTCATTGCGGCTTGCATAAAGACCTGCTAGAATATCCCAAGCCTGTTTTGCAGATTTTGCTGAACGGATGTGAGGAATAATGGTGCGCTTCACAGACAACGCAATCAATGCATGAGCCTGCACATCCTTAACATCCCAACGAGCTTGTTCTGTCGTAGGCAAAACAACTCTAACAGCTGCAATCCTTGCAGCAAGACCTGCAACATCCTCAACATCGCCTACATCTTCAGAACCAGGACGTACATGAATGCCCTGCACAATGTTCCAGACACCTTTCGACACAAGAACATGTTGCATCATATAAGCCCACATAGGGTAGTTGTCCCCATCCAACCTATCCTCAGCAGCAAACATCTTGAACACATCTGTGTTGTTGTTGTCAGCCATGGTAAATGCTGCACCTGATGTGAAAACTGCTCGAAAATAGGAGAAATGGAGCGGGAACAACTTGTGCTATATAGCACAAACCGTAGAAGACTATAAGGCACCTGTTATGCAGAAAACGGCACTGACAGAAAATCTGCACAAAATGACGAAATAGCCTGTGCAGTACTGCCCGTAGTGGAAACGGAGGCCGAAATGAGCCCAAATCAAAATTCTGAGCAGACCGAGCTCTTCGAGTTGACCCAAAATATTTGTCGACCTGCGAACGCTTGCCAAAGCTCACTGAAATCGGAGAAAGTGAGCAGGCGTGTGCTGGAGCAGCTGGCGACTAAGCCCGGGAGGACGTGACCTGCTCTGATACCAATTGTTGGAATTAGGGTTGCAGAGAAACACACACAGCTTGGAGAAGACGAAGGAAGCTCAAGGCACACAATAGAGAGTATGTTACTTAGTGTGCAATGGAAAGATTGTTAGCCCTAGAGTGATGGACATATATACAATGCACGGGGGAAAGAACCTCCTAAAGAGGGAAAAAATGCCCCGGCGGTCCTAGTGTGTTCACACACATCACTACCACATGTATATGGTAACACCCTGTAGATGCTCTCACAAAGAGCCTACCCCCTGAGCGATTTTCACATTGCATGGTGATGGGTGTAGAGTGAGGCCACAAGATTACTTCACAGTTGTATAGATGTACATACATAGGCCGCTTGGGCCATGTTGGCCTTCAAGTGGGAGATTGTTAGGTTTCAGGCCAAGTGGTTGGACACCCATCACACTGACCGTACTAACCTTATCTATTCTTTTGATCAGATAGAACAATAAGGAGTAGTGAGACATTCCAATCCTCACTGTGAGCTCCACCTACATCATGCTTGTGTATGTTATTCTTCTATCTCGCACTCCACATGCACTATGCACTCTTCTTACCCATGCCCTTTGTAGAAAAGTAGAGATTAAGCACTAGCACTCTAAACCCTCATTCAACTTGTCCTTTGCAAAAAAGCAATGTAAACCCAGGCATGAAGAGCATTGACCTCCTTAGGTCCCAATTCATGGGTGTGAATCCTCCTCACCCTTGTCCTTTGCAAAAAAGTAGACATTAAGCATTGGCACCTCAAACCCTCATTCACCTTGTCCTCTACAAAAAATCAGTGAGTGTAAACCCAGGCACCAAGGGCATCGACATCCCTAGGCCATGTGTGATGTGAGCAAGTAGTAGCTATATGACATAGTATCTTCTCCCCCTATTGTTTCCTTCCCTTCAAATCGTCTTCCTCAATACCCAAAGGAACTCTCTCTCTCTCTCTCTCTCTCTCTCTCTCTCAAACACACACACACACACACACACACACACACACACACACACACACACACACACACACACACACACACACACACACACACACACACACACACACACACCCGCGTGTGCAATGGTATCTCACCTTTGAATAACCAATGGTATGTGCAAGAAAGCTAAAGAGAGGAAGCCAAAGGTGGAGTTGAGTCTAATGAAGAGAGGTCCCAAGCACGGAGAGGAGCGAGGACTTGCGAGAAGAGAGAGGAGGGAGGGATCTAACCACATTAGGAGAAGGGAGGATCTTGGGAGAGGATGGAGCGGCCATGGAGAAGAGGGAGCATCTTGGGAGAGGATGGAGCATCCATAGCCATGGTGAGGAGGGATATCTGGGGGAAAAGGGAGAAGCCATGACCATGGTGAGGAGGGTTATCTGGAGAAGAGGGAGCAACTTGGGAGAGAATGGATCAGCCATAGCCATGGTGAGGAGGGGTACCTGGCGAAAGGAGGGAGAAGCCAAGCCAAGGATGGAGCAGCCATCACCAAGGATGCAACAAATTCAAATTTCAAAATAATCTTCCCTCATCAAAGGGCCACCTCTTTGACCCACCTACCCTAGTAAGCATTTAATGAGTCCAGCGTGGACTGACCCATCATCACTCGCGGCCCCACCACATGGCTTGTCCCGAATTCATAACTTTCCGGGTTTATGTTTGGCACAGGGCAACTCCGCCCTCGGCGTTGAAATCCCCCCGCCATATGGACGATCATGATACCCTCGCTCACCTTGGATGCCATAGAAAAGCCTTGTCACTATCAAATGTTAGATAGTCTTGAGGAATTTGCCCTTCCATATAGGATTCATTGATCATGTCTCATTCACAATACAGTTTTGCCAACAAGGTGACGACCACACTTTAACTAAGTCTTTCTACACACCAGCTTTGGGCAACCAAATTGTGCATGTACATAGCCCTCAAGTGCTTGAAACCAATTGGCTGGTTGGATTCAATAAGTAGTCCCACTGTGAGTTTGCTTGCAAGGGATTAAACATGCTTGCTTAAGAGAACGGTTGATAACAATCCAAATCATATCATTCTCATGAACAATAAGTGGAAAAATATTCACAAAATCCATTGAAATGTGTTCCCAAGGTCTCTCACAAATAGGAAGTAGATGCAAATACCCAATCTATTACATGGGGCTGATGTATACTTTTGACATATACACTCAAAGTTTTTAACTTACTATTCAATACCAACCTGATAGGGAGAATATTGTAGCTAGAAAACCTCATATTAATCATGTATCAAACATTGAAGGTACATCTCTTTCGTTCTATGCCTGATATTTATGCAGAAGACGAAGGCTTTAAGACCACATGGCCGCATCTAATTGAAAATGCCACTCACTTATTTTTTGAGTAAAAACTTCAAGATCATTTTTCTATTTTCAACATAAACTATGTGTCACAAAACCTTTTTTGAATATTGACCAACCCATACTTGTCATAGAGGTTTTGTAGCTATATTTCATGTTCTATGTCATTATTTTTGACTTGCCTACTATACGATGGATGTAAATAAGCATGTCTTATCTCCATTAAGTGTATATGCTATCAATGAGAGTTTGAGACATTAAATACTCATTGTTTGTTGAATAGTTTTGATCATAAATTCAAGGCTCATCAAAAAACTGTTTCCATATTTTCAACGCATGAACAAAGTAGTCAATTCTTTGTCATATGTACTATATATAAATTCAAAAACTTTAAATTTATGACTCTCAAATGCAAGTTGATGATCCTTTGTTATAAGAATTGCAGTGATCCCTTTTCCACTTGCATCAAATGAACTCTCTTGTAAATCAGTCCAAACATATGGAGCATTTTTCTTAAACAAAAGAGTCAAATAATGAGCATTATATGCAAACTTACGAACAAACTTTTGGTAATAACTGAAGATACCTAAAACAGAACATAATTCATGCAATTTTTACGTGTTTTCCATGTATTGATTGATTCTATCTTGTTTGGATTAATAAGAATGCCTTGTCTAGAAACAATGCATTCTAAGTACCCAATCTTAGACTGAAAAATATATTACTTTGCTCTGGGTTTGAATAAAATTGATTATGTTTCAGTAAGCCAAGCACATGCTTTAAGTGTTCTTTGTGCTCTTCTTCAGACTTACTAAACACTACTATATCAACAAAAAAGACAATGAAGAATCCTCATGCTCAATTAAATATGTTGTCATCATGTGTGTGAAAGTGACAAGTGCATTTGTGAAAACAAACGGCATAACAAGAAGGTAATATGGTCCTATTTGTGTCCTAAACGTAGTAACATCCCTTTAATCATTTTGACTTGATGGCACCTCGTCTTAAGGCCAATTCTACAAAAAATCGTAGCCCCTTTCTATTTGTCAAGTAGACCATCAACTCTAAGAATAGGCAATTTGTTCTTGATAGTGGTCTTCTTTAAAGCTCTATTGCCAATATACATATGGAAGGCTCCATTCTTCTTCTTGACTAGAAGTATTGAGCCCCATATGGTAAGCTACTAGCTCTTATGAGTTCCCTATCTAGAAAATCCTTAACTTGGATATGTATCTCCTTTTGTGCCATGATTTACTATATAAGGTGGTTCACTACTAGGAATAATATATATCATATTGCCTTCAAGTCATGAAGGTGGTACCCAAGGCGGTAAATCATGCATAAAATAATTCTTGAATTGAGAAGAGTTTCCTAAGTGAATTTTAAATTCCACTTGATTCTTACAATTATAATGATGATTATTAAAAAAAATCTTAATATTGTATTGCAAAGAGACATTATGTAGAGTGAGTTGTTGTGCAAGATATGCAGAAATAAAGTCATGGCTACTCCCATCATCAAGCAAAATTGTTACACCCTTGCAAAATGTCCTTCACTTTAAGCAAATTATGAGGAAGATAAAGGTACCTAGAGAAATTTTCCGGTTACCAACACAATAGGATCAGCTTTGTTGTAATTTGTTGAAGGAGCTTCTTCAATAAGATGGAGTGTTGCACTATTGGTATAATTGTTTTTGTAGCTTTGTTAGTTTTTGCTGTGTGATCAACTATTTGATTGACCATTACGTTTACCTTTGTTGGTTGGACATTTATCAACATAATGATAAGTTGAAAGTACTTAAAACATTTTACCTTCTTAGAGCCATTGGAAATTTGATTAGAACATTGCATTTGTTAAGGATTGGTGTTGGCATGTTGATGACATGTTGAGTATCCTTGTGGTTATAGATCTATTGACAAGATGTGGAAAAATTGCCAATTTTGCATCTTTTGAAGAAAGCATAGAGCATTCTCTCTCTCTCTCTCTCTCTCTCTCTCTCTCTCTCTCTCTCTCTCTCTCTCTCTCTCTCTCTCTCTCTCTCTCTCTCTCTCTGTAAAAGATGCCATTGTCGCCAAGGTTAATGGCCTAAACTAGTAAATTGGAAGCTTTTATAATTGGTATGCGTGCCTTTTTAAAAGGCATATCTTGTATGTTACCATATACATGTGGTAGTGATGTGTGTGAACACACTAGGACCGCCGGGGCATTTTTTCCCTCTTTAGGAGGTTTTTTCCCCCGTGCATTGTATATACGCCCATCACTCTAGGGCTATCTATCTTTCCATTGCACACTAAGTAACACACTCTCTATTGTGTGCCTTGAGCTTCCTTCGTCTTCACCAAGCTGTGTGGGTTTCTCTGCAACCCTAATTCCAACACTTGGTATCAGAGCAGGTCACGTCCTCCCGGGCTTAGTCGCCAGCTGCTCCAGCACACGCCTGCTCACTTTCTCCGATTTTAGTGAGATTTGGCGAGCGATCGCAGATCGACAAAAATTTTGGGGCAGCTCGAAGAGCTTGGTCTGCTCAGAATTTTGATTTGGGCTCATTTCGGCCTCCGTTTCCACTACAGGCAGTACTGCACAGGCTATTTCGTCATTTTGTGCAGAATTTCTGTCAGTGCCATTTTCTGCATAACAGGTGCCTTATAGTCTTCTACGGTTTGTGCTATATAGCACAGGTTGTTCCCGCTCTGTTTCTCCTATTTTCGGGCAGTTTTCACATCAGGTGCAGCATTTACCATGGCTGACAACAACAACACAGATGTGTTCAAGATGTTTGCTGCTGAGGGCAGGTTGGATGGGGACAACTAACCTATGTGGGTTTATATGATGCAACATGTTCTTGTGTCAAAGGGTGTCTGGAACATTGTGCAGGGCATTGATGTACGTCCTGGTTCTGAGGATGTAGGCGATGTTGAGGATGTTGCAGGTCTTGCTGCAAGGATTGCAGCTGTTAGAGTTGTTTTGCCTACGGCAGAACAAGCTCGTTGGGATGTTGAGGATGCGCATGCTCATGCATTGATTGCGTTGTCTGTGAAGCGCACCATTGTTCCTCACATCCGTTCAGCAAAATCTGCAAAACAGGCTTGGGATATTTTAGCAGGTCTTTATGCAAGCCGCAATGAGGCTAGAATTGCTTTGCTGCGTAAAGAGCTGGAGTCGAAGATTATGCATGAGGAAGATGATATGGACACTTTCCTTACTAGTGTCAAGGATATCAATGAGCAGCTTATTTCTGCAGGTGAAGTCATTTCAGACAGTTCTTGATGCCTTACTAGATTTCTACCAGACTTTTGCTAGTACTTAGAGACTGATGACCCAAGGAAATCCTGAAGTTGTCAAGTTTGATGCATTATGCACATTGCTGTTGCAAGAGTCACTTTCTAGAAAAAACAGGACTAGGCAGCGTGCAGTTGAACATGCTTTTATTGCTTCTCAAAGAAAGGGTGGTAACAGTAATGCAACCACTTCTTATGGTTCTGCTGCGAGTGGCAAAAATTCTGTTCCTTATGCTTCTGCTAGCAGTACTTCGTCTGGCAATTCTGGTGATAAGGGTAAAAAGAAGATGCGTTGCCATTATTGTAAAGCCAATGATCACTTGATCAAGTCGTGTCCTAAGTGGAAGGCCAAAGAGGCTAAGAAGTAAGAGGGTGGTTCCACTGCAAATGCTGGTTCCACTACAAATGCAGCCATTGTTGAGTCTTCTGTGAAAGGAGACTGTGTTGCTGATGTTGATGCAGAATGGGCATTTAGCGCAGAGTGCACTTACAATCCTGCTGTCCATGATGCATGCTTTTCAGTTGCTGCAGATTCACATGGTGGTATTTTGACAGTGGTGCTACAAAGCACATTACCTCACATCGTGAATTGTTTACCTCTCTTGAGTCAATCCCTCATGGGAATTCAGTCACTTGTGCCAACAACGCCTCTTATCCAGTTCAGGGAGTTGGAAAGTTTGTGCTCACTGCTGCTAATGGCAGTTCCTTCACACTTGTTGATGCACTTTATGTACCTGGGATCAAGAAGAATCTCTTGTCTGTATCTGCACTTGCTAGACTTGGACTTGTAGTCAAATTTGTGGATGACAGATGTACAGTTCATGATCTCAGTTTTGGTGATGAACTTGTTGCATCTGGGCTTTTGTGTCGTGGGTTGTATAAGCTCACTTTGTATGACAAGTGTGGACAAAATTTTGCAAATGCTGTTGCAGATTCAAGGGCTATTTCTGATGCAAAACTTTGGCATGCACGTTTTGGTCATCTGAATTTTGCCAGTTTGCTGCGTTTGCAGAAATCTGATATGGTTGCTTCTTTGCCGCCTCTTGAAGCACCTGTCAAACATGTTTGTGAAGGCTGTATTTTGGGTAAGATGCAGCGTTCTAAGTTTCCAAAGGATGGTTCAGTTCGGGCCACATGCAGGTTGAAACTTGTGCATAGTGATGTTTGTGGACCCATGCAAACTCCGTCATTGGGCAATTACCTGTACTTCGTGACTTTCATTGATGATTACTCCAGGCATGCATGGGTATTTCCGCTTAAAGAAAAGTCCGAAGTTTTTATGTGCTTCAAACAATTTCTGGCTATGGCTGAAAATGTCTCGAAATGTACTATGGGCACCCTCCGTTCTGATCGAGGGGGGGAGTATATGTCTCATGAATTTAATGCATTTCTGGCTAGTCGTGGGATAAAACACCAATGTACAGTGCCTTATACACCTCAGCAAAATGGTGTTGCTGAGAGGAAAAACAGGTCGATGACGGCAATGGCACGATGTATGGTCAAAAGTCAAGCTTTGCCGCATTCTTTTTGGCTTGAGGCCATTATGTGTGCCACTTATGTACTTAACAGGTGTCCTACAAAAGCTTTGCAGTCTATTACTCCATATGAAGCATGGCATGATAGAAAGCCTTCTATTGAGCACATGCGTGTTTTTGGCTGTTTGGCATATGCTTTGGTGCCATAAGTGCAGCGCAGAAAATTGGATGATAAGGCTGTCAAATGTATTTTTGTTGGTTATAGTGCTGAAAGCAAAGGTTACAGGTTGTATCATCCGCAAAAAAAACGTATTCTGGTTTCACGGGATGTAGTGTTTGTGGAAGACTCTTTTGAGCCCTTGCTCTCATGTACCAGAGACAATAATGTAAGCTCACAGGACATTTATGACACTTTGTTGCCTCTTTTGAGTGGTGGAAATACGAATGTAAGTTCCAATGAGGCAAATGTACAGCCTATGGGGGTTTCTGAAAATGTTTTAGATCAGCCTATTACTGATGCAGATGTACATGATGTACTTGATGAGGAAAGGGTTGAAAATGAGCAGGCTAGAGGTATGCCAAAATGGCTGGTGCACACTTTGCGTGATAGTAAATTGGATGCACCTTTGTCTAGTCATACTCGTTCAGGCTCTCGCCATGCATCTTATGCATCAGATTGTTATGCTTTGGCTGTGTCTAGTTTACATGATGTTGAGGAGTCTCTATCTTTTGATGAAGCACAGAATTCAGAAAATTGGATGGCTGCCATGCAATCAGAATATGATGCACTTATAGAGAATGACACATGGACTTTATGTGATTTGCCTCCTGGCAAAAAGGCCATTGGTACGAAGTGGGTTTAGTGGTTGAAACGCAAGCCGGATGGTGAGATCGATCGCCATAAGGCTCGACTTGTTGCAAAGGGTTATGCACAGCAAAAAGGCATAGATTATGAAGAGACTTTCGCTCCCACTTGTCGTATGATTACTGTGCGTTTTCTATGTGCATTGGCAGCTCATTTTGGTTGGGATGTACATCAATCAGACATTGTTACTGCTTTCTTGAATGGTGACATATTTGAGGAAGTTTATGTAACGTAGCCTCACGGTTTTTTCATAAAAGGACAAGAGGACAAAGTGTGCAAATGTAACAAGGCTTTGTATGGGTTGAAGCAATCTCCTCGTGCTTGGTATGAGAAAGCTGATACTCATTTGGTCAAACAAGGCTTTCGTAAGAGTCCAACAGAAAGCACATTGTATGTAAAGCGTGAGGGTAATGTACTTCTCATTGTGGTTCTTTATGTTGATGATTTGCTGATCACTGGACCAAATGAGAGACATATTGCTGAATTTAAGGCTGACATGAATGCTACTTTCAAGATGAAAGATTTGGGGCTGTTGCATCATTACTTGGGTATACAGTTTAAGCAGTGTGATGGTGGTATTTCCTTGTGCCAGAAAAGTTACATAGAGACTTTGCTATGTAAGTTTGGACTTGAGGATTGCAAACCTGTTGCCACTCCCATGGAAACAAGTTTGAAGTTGAGTCTACATGATGCTGGCGATCCTGCTGATGTCACTCTTTACCAAACTGCTGTTGGCTGCCTCATTTATGTATGCAACACGAGGCCGGATATTCAGTTTGCAGTCTCACAGGTCAGCAGATTTATGCATAGCCCAGGGTCTAAGCATTGGCAGGCACTCAAGAGGATTTTCCGCTACCTTAGTGGCACTTTACATCTTGGCTTGTTTTATCCCAAGGGAGGATCATTGCCGCCAGACTTACATGCTTTTTCGGACTCAGATTGGGCTGGTTGTTTTGACACGCGAGTGTCCACAAGTGGTTTTTGTTTCATGCTTGGCAGTTCATGTATATCATGGTTGAGCAAGAAGCAACCTACTGTGGCCACTTCGAGTTGTGAGGCTGAGTACAGGGCAGTCTTCACAGCTACGGTTGAGTGTGTATGGCTCAGACGCCTTATGGCTAATTCGGGTGTTGGACAGGACACTGCCAACACTATCTACACTGACAGTCAGAGCGCATTGGCAGTTGCGAGGAACCCATTTTTTCATGCTCGCACAAAGCACATTGAGGTGCATTACCACTATGTCAGGGAGAGGCTCTCAGCAGGAGAGATCAGCTTGGCTTATGTGCCAACACAGGACAACCTTGCAGATCTTTTCACAAAGGCATTGTCTCGTGAGAAGCTTGAAGCTTTCCGCAAAGCTTTGGGCTTACTCCCCTTTGTGGACTGATCCTGTCCTCAGGGCATGGCACTTCCCTTTACTCATGTGCCAGCTCTCGTTCACCGCATCACTCCAGGGGGGATTTGTTACCATATACATGTGGTAGTGATGTGTGTGAACACACTAGGACCGCGGGGGCATTTTTTCCCTCTTTAGGAGGTTTTTTCCCCCGTGCATTGTATATACGCCCATCACTCTAGGGCTATCTATCTTTCCATTGCACACTAAGTAACACACTCTCTATTGTGTGCCTTGAGCTTCCTTCGTCTTCTCCAAGCTATGTGTGTTTCTCTGCAACCCTAATTCCAACATTGTAAAATGCACTTACAGGACATGACCAACAACCAACCCTCACCAAACCTCAACATGTGCTTTTTGTATGTATTTGTGTCTCCAACACACATATTTCTCACCTCTTTTTCTCTAGATGATTTGTATTTGCAATCATATTATACCTTCTACTACAAGCACGGTCTCTTATAAGGTAAGACATGTCATAAAAACTAATATCTAATTCTCCCAAATGATTTTCTCATTTTAAATTTATCATTTGATATGGGGAAGTACCAGGGGAGTAAAAACTAGAATATTGGTAAGGCTGCCAGACCGGTCTCTACAGGGATCCAAAGGAGGTAAAAAAGAAATCCAAAAGGGGGCAGTTTGCAAAAGAGCAATGTGTTTCAATGGGGCTTAACAGACCTAAGGTTCATCTCCATTAAGACTTCCATAGTTTAAAGTTCCTAAAATTAACTCAATTGTCCAATGGCCAAAGTAGGGGAAAAATTGGAGGTCCTCGGAAGACTAAAAAGTCTTCCCACACCCTTGGGAAGGAGGGGGCGAGAGAGAAACACACACACACACACACACACACACACATCCTTGGGAAGGAGGGGGCGAGAGAAACACACACACACACACACACACACACACACACACACACACACACACACACACACACACACACACACACACACACACACACACACACACTTCAAAGCACCCCAATCTCCCCTCAAATCCTATTGGATGGCCATAGAGGTGGACCAATGAGAATTAGGCTACAGTAAAATTAGTCTAGTTGATTTTAAAATGCTTGATAAAAGAACCAATAGAAATTAAGCTCCCTAGAAGACTATTGGGCAATCTAGCAAGAGGTCCAATGAGCATCAAACAGCCGAATGGCTTGCATGATTCCTATTGGACAGAAGACTAAAAGGTCCAATGAGAGTTTAATAAATTATTTTAATTACCTAACACTAGAATGGTAACAGGACACTTTTATGTCCTTAGACACTTTTGTGTACTGTTAAGTGACCATTTTGCCTGAATTATTTGAAGAGTATGAGAATGGATTTCTAGGTGCTATATATCCACAAAGTTGCCTTATGAGCTGAAAAAAACTTAGCATTTTTTTTGGAGTATCGATCTCACCATTAACCTTACTCTTGCACAACATTTTTGAACCTAAACTGTGTGAAAAAACGGGTCCTGTTTTTGGCTTTTTTCAAATTTTGGCAACTATACCACTCTAAACTTCATGTTTGTGAGGTTTAGATGGCTAGAGGTTAGGCCTTCATAGTTCTCAACATGTTTTGATGCTTGTAGGGAGAGCTAAGTGTTAAAATTGAAAGTTATGACCAATTTACAAGAATTGCATAATCCTGTTTTTTGGCCAAAATTAGCACTTTTATGATTTTTTGGGGGGCTTTCTTGATATCCAAATTCAATTTTGATTGTGTAAGTGTAATATATAACATAAAGCTAATCTTCCTTGAGTTTTGGGGGACCTAATATGCTATATAGCATAGTATATGATGATGGTTGAGTTTTTTGATTGTTGAAGAATACGATACATTTTAGAGTAGCAAGTATAACTTTCTCAATATTGCTAGTTTATTAGGCCAATTGTGTGTACTTTGTAGGTAGTAACCATATCTAATCATAGACTACAAACTTGGCTAGATATTGAGTAGTTTCTATGGGTTTCTAGAGGTCATAATGCTAAACCCAGTTTTTTCATGTTTACTGTATTTAGCACTTTATCATTGCCCCCAAGGTTCTAATTGTAAGAGATCCATTATTCTTTTGACATGCTCCATGGCTCCTTTTGAATCCAAAGGCCCAAAGGGAACTAAGAAAACATATATATAGTATCTGTATTCAGCGTGACTATAGAAACTTTGATGATAGGTCCGCAGAATGGCAAACATGCAACTTTTTTGTACCTATTTTTTTGCCCAAAAAAAATTAGTGAGGTAAAAGCAACCATATGTTTTGGTCACCAACCCATTGAAGTTAACAGGGCATTTTATCTCATGTCGTACAAAAATACCCACTCTTATTTATATGCAATCAACCTTAAGAAATTGTTGTTTTGGACAAAATGCACTGGTCCATCAACTTTGGAGGCTTGTAGTGACCAAGGGATGAGATAAATTACAAGGTTCTCATTTTTTCATATGTAGTAGTTATTGAACTATAAGCTCATGAAAGGATTTTTCAAAATGAGTGGATCTAATATGGTTTTGGAATTTTTTCCCAAAACCCTGAAAGGACACTTTTATGTCATGTTAGGTTACCATTCTAGTGCTAAAGATCTCACAAAAGGGGAAAGGGGGACACATGTCACAAGGCTATCATTTATGCTTCTCATTTGTGATTGGCTAAGCTTTGCATGAGCCAATAGGATTACATCATGAGCAAAAAGCAAGAGGGGTCGACCAAGAAAGAGGGAGTTTGGCATTTTAGTCTATCTTTTATGCTACACACACACACACACACACACACACACACACACACACACACACACACACACACACACAACTCATGTGTGCAAGAAGAACTCCATATCCTTCTCCAAGCATTGAGAAGTAGAGGCCTACACCAACAACTCTTAGCTATGGAATGCAAATCCAACCAAGAGCCAAGCTTCAATGGCATGCTCATCTCCTCTACCATGCTAATAACTAAGCTAAGCTATGCTAATTCAATGATTATGTGAGGAGAATACTTCTTTCTTGTAAGATACATCTTCTTCCTCTCAATCTATCCTTATTCCCTGCTAGCTCTCACCATTTTTGAAGGTGTGTGAGGTCTTGGGATTGAGGCTAGTGACACTAGGTGTGTTTTTCAAGCATAATTTGGTGCATGAAGCTTCCATCTTCATTGCACCAACTAGTTTTGTTAAGGAACACAAAGATTGTATTGTAAAAAAGTCTCCTTTGATGGGAGAAGGTATAATACAAAGACTTTATGGAGGGGGGACCGGTTCCATTTAAATCCGGTCCTCAACTGTTTTCAATTGTTCTATTTCTCTCTCTTTTCAAGTATTGTCAATGCCAAATTAGCTAGGTGTACATTGCTATGTTGATTTCTCAAATTAAGTACTCTCTCTATGCTCATTAGGAACTTGTTCTTAATGAAATGCTCACTATGTTATCAATTTCAGCTACACACAAGTTACTAGTGCATTAAATGTTACATTGGCATCAAAGCTATTGGTTTCTCTTTTCTTGCTCAAGAAGAGAGGTCCTCAAGCTTGCTAAAAATGGTTGGTGTTATTAAACGCAAAAGAGAATAGGGATTTTTCATCCTTGAAGCACTCCTGCTTTATGCAGTTAATGGGGATACCATCGAGAGCTATGGTCTTAATAATGGAGTCCTACGGGGCTTGCCTATGGCTTAACCATTATTGACCTATTAGAAGCTTGACAGGAACCGGTGTTGTCTTAGCTCTGTTGAACCCTCTCTTCTATTCCTTGCAATTAATAATATTCAACCACGGGTATAGATGCTTGAGTGCTTATCTTTGAAGGTAAAGCGGAGTAGCAACTAGGGCTTGAAGTGCCAAAGTACAAGTAAAAATTTACACCTAAAATTTGCTAGTATGGCTGACAAGGGAAAAGATACTAAAATGAATGTTGATAGCTTTCATTTTGCTAATAAAAGAGAAACTAATGATGCCGTTATTCTTGTAAACTATCTTGTTTCTAGGTTTCAACAAGCCCTGGGTAACCCATCCCTCCAAGGTGAAGTGCTACAACAATTGTGCACCCATGGTATTCTCCAAACTCCACACCAAGAAGAGAGAGTACCTAGGAAAGATCCTGTTGAGACTTCCAAAAGAGGACTCTCTCCGATAAGGGAAGAAGAGGAGGATCCGTACAAAGGGCTCAAAAAATTACTACTTGATGAGGCATCTCCCTCTCAAAGGAGAACCCAAGTGTAATGGAATTGGCCTATTTAATTTGAGAGTAGCAGAAATTAATGAGAATACTTTTGAGAAATGACTTTGTGAGCATAGCGGGTGAACATAATTGAAGATAGCAACATAATTATAGCAATTAGTTAACTTGACATGAACAATACTTTTGCAAGAGAGAGAATTTAGAGAACATGACAATAGTTGAGGACCGGATTTATGTGGAGCCGGTCCCCCCTCCAATAGGCATTTGTATTATGATTTCTCCCATTAAGAGAGACTTGTTACAATACAATCTTTGTGTTCCTTGTGACCTAGGTGATGCAACGAAGATGGAAAGCTTCATGCATCACAAACATAACATAAACTTGAAGAAAGCTTTAACTATCCCAAGCCTCAGTCCCAAGACCTCAAACACCTTCGAATGTTGAGAGAGCTAGTAGGGAATGAGGGTAGGGAAGAGGAAGAAGAAACATTTCGTAGGAGAAAGAATTAGTTCCTCACTTATCATAACTCTTGTTGCTAGCGTACATAATAGCATAGTAATGAAGAAGAAGGAGATGGCAAGCTTAAGCATTGAAGCATGGCTCTTGGTTGGATTTGCACTCCATATCCAAGAGTGTTGGTGTAGGCTCTCAACCTCTACTTACTTGGAGAAGGAGAGGGAGCTCTTGCACTTTGCATAGCACACAATGAGAGTGTTTGTGAGTGTGTGTGGGTGAGTATACCCCCTAAGTAACCCCCTAGCTTTCTTGGGTCGACCCCCCCTTGTAGCTCATGCTTGAAGCTCATTGGACCCCTCCTGGCCTAGCCAATCACAAGCAGGAGGCATTACAAGCAGCAAGGGTAGCCTTGAGACAAGTGTCCCCCTTTCTCCTTTGAGAGAGAGGGCTAGATAAATGCTAAATCAATTAATTAAATCTCCTAAATTATTATTGGACCCCTTGGGTGGCCAACCAATAGGCTTGAGGCACACCATGAGGGCAACATGAGGAGGAACTTGACAAGTGTCCCTCTTGCTTTCTTTGTACCATGCATGCCTTGTGTGAGTGTGTCGGTGTTCTCTCTCATCCCCCCTCATGTAGGGCTTGCCCCCTCCTTGTAGGGATTGAATATTTGACTTTTTGACACCTCAAGCCCCTCATGCATACGCCCAGTTCCCACCACAAGCTTGGCTCTTAAGCACTTTAAGCTTGGTCTGTGTTCTCACCTCAAGTGCAACCCTAGCATCTCAAGCATGTCAAGCACCTCAAGCATCTCAATCATTAAGCACCTCAAGCATCTCAAGAACCTCAATCATCAAGCAACTCAAGCACCTTAGTCATCAAGCATGACAAGCAGGACAAGAACCTCGAGCTGGGTCGAGTTCCCGCGCCTCAAGCTCAACCCTAGCTTACCTAGGGTCAAAGGACTTTTACACACATTATTGAAGGTCTTCAATGAAGCAAACCCTAAGGTCTTATGTTCCATTTGTTAGCCTTGCTCTTTGATAGACCATCTCTCATTTGGGACCCTTTACCATTGGCCCCGTGTTGAGATAGATCTATAAGCACATGTCTATATCTTAACGCTTGTTCCCGTTTATTCTCCCACATTAAGTGATCAATTTAATATGAGAAAATCATTTGGGTTGGTTAGATATTAGATATTAGATATTAGATTTTATGACATTACCTCTCTCTTGAAATCATAGTCGTCCTCGACTATGAGGTAGAAGAGATAAATTCTTAGTCATTAGTCAATTTTACTTAGCGGGTAGAGGATCCCTTTTTACCCTACGACATCTTTCCAAGATGGATGACTATTAATCCATTTGGTGCTTGGGAGACATAGCTACCGCAAGCATGTCTGTTCTTTAGTCCATTTCATTCTCCCAAAGTAGAGTGACAAATCTACTTGGTGTTTGAGAGACGTCGTCATCACAAACATGATTCTAAGCATGCATACTAGTTAAACTTGTGCACAATTAAAAAGAGTAGTAGTCTTATAAGACAAAAACATGAGTCATTTAAAAGAAATTTGTACATTTTCTTACTCTAATGTAGCATTGTAAGCATTGACAAAGTTCATACTATCCTTAAGCTGTATTCCTTGCATCCATCTAGCATCTTCAAAAGGATAATTTTTGAACTTAACAAGATACCGTCGAATAATCTTACCATGTCGTAGTACCTTGTCTTCATGCCGAAGGACAACTTCGGGTTGTAGCACCTCTTCTTGGTCTTCAACTTCGGAAGGGTCTTCAATAATTGGTTCACTTGGTGTCTCGCCTTTGTAGGTCTTAAGTAGACTTACATGAAAGGAATTGTGTATGAGCCAATGGTTGGGCAACTTGACTTGATAAGCTGTCTCATTGATGGGCTTCAAGATTTGGAAAGGACCATAGTATCTTTTTGCTAGTTTAGCGTAATACTTTTGATGGCCCGTAGGATTTTTGCCCGTCGTTTGCCTTAATCGAGCCTTAGGAAACTTGAGTAAGACCCAATCATTTTCTTTGAACATTAAGGCTCTTCTGTGCTTATCAGCAGCAGTTTTTTGCCTTTGTTGAGAGATGGATATAGCCTCCTTAATCTTTTGAAAAGATTCTTGTAGGTCACGGCTATACTCATCGGCGGCAAAGATCTTCCTATGTACTTTGAGTAGCAAGGTGCTTTTAGGTCTTCCTTCAATGATCTCAAAAGGTGCTTTTCCCGTAGAAGTATGTACAATATTATTGTAGGCATACTCTACAAGAGGTAAGTACTTTTCCCATTGTGAGCGTTGATCTACTTTGATAACATAAGTCTTGAGTAGATCGAGTATCGTAAGATTGGCTATCTCACTTTGGCCATCCGTTTGTGGGTGATAGGCCGAAGAGAAATTCAATCTTTTTCCTAGATTTTCAAAGAGACCCTTTCAAAAATTACTGGTCATTCTAGGATCTCTATCTGACACGATGGATGTGGGTAATCCATGGTGCTTGAAAATCTGACATATGAAGAGAGTTGCCATTTGATGTGTCTTAATAGTCTTTTTGACAGGAATAAAATGTGCTTGCTTGCTAAACCTGACTATTGTCCATATTCCTGTATTCCCATGGATAGACTTGGGTAATCCAAAGATGAAATCCATGGATATACTCTCCCATGGTGAATTTGGGATAGGCAATGGCTGGAGTAATCCAGGTTGCTTCCCTCTATCATACTTGGTCTTTTGGCATACTACACATTTTGAAACATACTCTTGTATGTCCACTTTCATGGTAGGCCAATAGAAGTATGTCTCTACTCCTCAAAGAGTAGGTTGAATACCTCTATGCCCCGCATATGGAGAAGCATGGGATTCATACATAACTTTCTCACGAAGGGAATGGGTAACACATAGCCTATTGCCATGGAGAAGATAACCATCTTGAAAGTTAAATGGTTCCTCTTTCTTCCCCAAAGCAAGGGCTGAAATTATGTCTCTAAAGTCAGGGTCAGTAGCATACTCATCTATCATAGAGGATAGATCATTGTGAGTAGCTATAGACACCACATTATCTTTTGGTCGTCGTGAAAGTGCATCGGCCACTTGATTGTGCTTTCCAGCTATGTGAGCAATATGGAAATTAAATTGCGAAAGAAACTTTGCCCACCTCATTTGTTTGTCGAAAAGCTTGGTTTGTGTTGTCGTGCTGTGACACGTACATAGTGGGAACGCATGCTACAAGATCTATCTTGTATTTTTTTAGATACATAATTATATTTCCTATAGTGTACATATGCATATTTAAGTATAATAATAAGCCTTCTATCTCATCCTATTATTTTTCTCAAGGATAACATATCCTTACTTTACCATCAGAAAATACTATGGGAAAAGCATCAATAGCTCCGCCTCTTTAACTTGGGGCAAAAAGCATTGAATCTTTATTTCTACTATTTCATTATCATCTCACACCCTAGCTAGATCCTATATCTAGGGTAAACTCCAATATATGTATATTCTATGTATTTTTTATACTTTTCTTATATTTCTTTTTAAATAGCTACTAGGAGAGAATCAAATCCTAGTGGGACACTAGGTGGCATGATTTCAAAGATACACTTATTTTAATGCATTATTGCAAGCATGATTACAAAACTTTGTGAAGGAGCAATGTCATGCTTTCATATGGCATGAGGTGTCCTTGTGAATTAAATGAAAGTCTAGGCTAAGGAGACCACATGAAGACTTTTGCTGCCATAAATGGACCCTATTTTGATGAATTTTTTACACAAGGTCCAATCCGAATTGGAAAATGATTTTAAAATGAAAATCGTAGCTAATGAGCTGAAGTTTTTGCCCATATTTTTACTTTTTTATTTGAAGCCACGGTTGAGGAGATATGATCAAAATACTGGACCCCAGTCTGCCCACATCATGCAGGGACAACTCATTTCCAACTTTTCCAATTCCTTTTCACACTGGCTTCTCTCTTCTTGTGTAAACCCTTGTGGGTTCCCTTCACCTATAAAAGGGGACCTCTTCTTCCTTGGAAGGAAACTCAAGCATTCAAGCCATTGATGAGAGGAATTCTTGAGGGAGTGAGTAGTAATGCCTAATTGTACTTAGCCATTAACATAAGCCCAAGCCTACACTTTCTCCTAGAGGGAGACTAGCCATTCTTGCAACAATCTAACCTTGGAAGATCAACTCTAATCAAAGAAGGTCTTGCACTTGGTGTATCAATCAAAGTGGAATTATCCACTCTTCTTCTCTCTCCCATCAATAATGGTGCCGAAGGGTTTCAAGTAAGATGTGTTCTACATTGATGTTTTCTTGATTTCTTGTTGTTTTCTTTTTCATCTCTAATCCAACACACATATATATATATATATATATATATAATCTCATCTCTTTAACCAAATCTATCTCTTTCACTCTTAGTAATTCATCCTCTCTACAAGTTTTAGGTTCTCTTGCTACAGGTACATCTCTCCCCGCAGTATCCTTATTGCCTACGGGCAAGAATAGGGCTTGGGAGGGAAACTTCTCATCTCTTCACTTCTCTCATATCTACATTTCTCACATACTATCCTAGATGAATAACCCACATGATGATCATTTCTATCGCTTTCACTCTGTACGATCTATTAGAATTAACGTATGGATTAGCCGTAAAATACACTTTCAACAACGTATAGTGTTTCTCTTCGGCCCTGAAAGGCTCAATGAAATACTTCTATCACCGGATCCCATCATACTACCTCTTATAGACTATAATTTTTCTTTTGATGTAAGCGTAGTTATCTTGCTATGAGCCAAGAGGATTTGTACACACAATTAATCCCAATCACTAGACAAAATATATATATTATGGTAAGCACAAAACTACAATTCCAAAGAACAATTCGTAGCCTATTTGGTCAGCCAAGATTGAATGCCATTAACTCATCCATTAACCCTTTCATATTACCCATGATACGATATGACCATAGCCTTGATGTTTTCATCTTCGTATTGTTTTGACATTCTCTTTTGCGTTCTTTCTTTGTGTGTGTGAGTGCAAGAGAGAAAGAGTGAGTCTTCTTTGATTGCACTTCTTTCCAAACCCTAGTCTTCATGGCATCTATGGTTTAACTCCTTCATATAGTTTTTGTTGAGTTCTCTCACAAACTCTCATAGCCATAAGCCCGGTGCTTTCCTGGCAAGACCGCAAATTTCTCGACATATTTTTGGTGAACCCGACGCGAATCT
This sequence comes from Adiantum capillus-veneris, assembly GCF_014529385.1. Lineage (NCBI taxonomy): Eukaryota > Viridiplantae > Streptophyta > Polypodiopsida > Polypodiales > Pteridaceae > Adiantum > Adiantum capillus-veneris. The sequence goes on along the minus strand of NC_140949.1, from coordinate 61,070,478 downwards.
GCTAGGGTGAGAGTTTGTGGGTAACCATGGGTGATCATGTTGAGCAACAGGGTATGCATTTTGACCCAGCAACAATGCAAATGTTTCAAGCATTTGCAATGTTCATGCAACAACAACATGCTACTGAAAGAAGGGAGATTTCAGCAACGAAGGCCATACAAGCGGTCGTCAACAGAATGGATCAGTTCAATGGCAAAGATGTAACCAAGTACTTACGCGAGTATGTGAAGGAGATGGAGCTGCATCGTGTGTCAGAAGATGAGATTATTCAAAGCTTTGAGCTAGTTGTTGCTCCAGAAATTAGGGAGCATGTTAGGGCAATTAAAGATGGGCATGGGAGAAATTGGGAAGAACTCAAAGTAGCTTTAAAGGAGGAATATTTCATGGAGGACTCTGAGAGAGTGACCAAAAGGACATTCTTAGAATGGGTAGTCAAGCCAAAGCAAGGACTATCAATAAAAGAGCTACTTAGGGAATTTGAGCGGCGCTATGCACAACTCACCAGGACAGAAAGGGCCACACTAGATGCAGAGAAGACAGATCTTTTCTTAAAAGCTACAGGTAAAGAGTTTCAAGAAAATTTGGAGCTTCTTCCTGAAGATAAAGATGCTGAGCAAGGACTAAAGACCGACTGGAATGAGGTTGAAGGTGCCGTCTCACTGCTTGCCAAACGACAAAGAAGAAGGGACAAGATGGTAGTAAACACTACAAGTCCTTCCACCTCAACTTCTGACAAAATGGTAAAGCCTACTTTTATCGCTCCTAAGTTTGATGAGTCCATGCTAGATGAGCTTGTGAAGGGAATGCGTGACTTGAAGGTGAAGTTTGCAAAGCTTGAAGAAAAAGGCCAACCATCAGGGCCACTTCCTAGGCAAAGACAACAACCCAAAGAAGGGTTTGTTAATAGATGTATTTGGTGTGATAGTACAGACCATGTAAGAAGGGATTGTGATGATTTTAGTGATGCTTTGTCAAAAGATGTTGTCTTTTTTAAGGATGGTAAAATCCACTTAAGAGAGACAGGTCTACCCTTGAGAACTAACTTTGGGAAGGGGGGAATGCAAACCTTAGTTGAAGATATGGCAACCAAGCATGCCACCTCTTCAGTTGAGGCAGCTACTTATGGAGTAAAAATTGAACATTTTTGTGATGAAGAGGTGAGTGACCATCATGGTCAAATTTGGCCAAATGTCATGCAATTAGCTAAAAAGGGAAAGCTTACAAAAGAGATTCTACATGAAGCAGGTGATTGCATACGTCTAGAAATAGGATGGAATGATCCAGTGGACTCATTGTCAGTGCATGCCTACATTACAAAATGCCAACAAAATGAGGCAATTGTAGAAGAGAAGCGCAGACGTGAGAATGCTAATGAAGGACCATCAAAAAGAGCTTCTAGAAGTGGGGGAAGAAGCGACTCAATGCCTTCTCAAACACCCTCAACACAAGGAGCATCTCCACCTGAAGTACTCATGGAGGAGTCTACAACAGGAAAGAAGAAAGAGCCAACGAAAGGTAAGACAAAAGGCCCAACTTATAAACTACAATCTGATATTGAGGTTGCTACAGATTTAAAGAAAGTCTTGGAGGAAAGGATCTTGAATAGCAAGATTGAGTTTACTCTGGGAGAAGTTCTTGGCATTGCAAAGCGTGAATTCCATGAGGAGATCATTGACATCATCAAGAGAAAGAGGCAAACCCTTGCTGAAGTTTCTCGTCCACAGGTTGAAGGGGAAACCTCGAAGACACAAGGGATGCAACTGCAAAATAAGGAGAATGATGGAGCTATGGTAGGATGCTACCAATCTAGTGGGAGAGTGAAGCAAGTGCATTTCTCAAATGATGATGAAGAAGTTGAAGATATTCCTAGGAGTTACTATTCACGAAGTCATTGGGCAAGGGCTACTACAGAAACTTTGGTCAAGGTAGGTGATCTTGAAGAGCCATTTTTTGCCTTGATTGACCATGGTTTAGAAATAAACATAATGTCAAAGAGTTTCTACAACAAGTGCAAATGGCCGATGGACACAGATCATGGTTGGATGGTAAAAGTGGCAAACAATTCATCCGATGAATTGTATGCAGCATGTCCAGGTGTGAAGGTAACAATAGGTGATGTAAAGATTGACCAAAACTTCTTTGTACAGGATACATCTTCATATCATCTCATCCTTGGACAACCCTACATTGTGGGAGTTCGAATGGAAACAAAGGTAATGGACGATGGTTCAGCATATGTTAGGATACGTAGCAAAGATGGTAAACATGCTGTCCAATTTCTCACAGTTTGTGTAAACGATGAAAGAAATCGTGACAACCTCAGAGAACATCCTCTACCAAAGGTAAGCAAAGAGTTTCATGATCATAGAGAAATGATGGGTTTTTGCCAAGTACCATTGTAAAGCGGGATTGCAGTGGTACAGAAAGAAAAAGGGTCTCGCCTGATCCAAAAATAGGTGAAACTTTCTCAATGAGCTCCTTGGTAACAAGGAATGGATCAGTATGTTTTACAAAACTTGAAGATTTGAAGAGATATGAGAGGCAATATGTGCATAATGTACAAATAGGCTTGAAAAAGAGTGGGTTGCTAAAGCCCACTGAAAATGTTTTGGGTTTGTGTGAACAAGTTTCTTTTGTAGATACTATGGGTGAGCTTGATGCTATAATGAGGTTTAGTTTGCATCTTGAAAATGAAGTTGTGGAAGTTTGCTCTATGGAAATGTATCAAGTAATAGAAGCCTTTAAAGAAAGCCAAACAGTTGGCCCAGAAGTCCATGTTGAAACTAAATACAAGAGTGTAGCAAAGAAGGTGAAACCAGTAGCTTCACCCTTACCACCCAACAACAGGGAAAAGATTGAACAGGCTTCTTTACAACCAAGTTTGCGGAATCCTAAAAATATCGGGCATACCTTCACAAAGGAGTCTTTTCAAGATTTGCAGATTGGTTGCGAGGAGTTTCTAACACAGGAGGAGACAAAGTGCTTCAAAGAAATGCTTTCAAAGCATGGCAAGGCTTTTGCATTTGAGCGACATGAGATAGGATGTGTTGATCCTTATATTGTAGCTCCTATGGTAATTTTCACAATACCTCATGTGCCTTGGAATCTGCGGCCTATTCCGGTTCCAAAGGCTCATTTGCCAAAGTTAGTAGAGCTACTGAATGAGAAAATCAAAATGGGAATCTTGGAGCCTTCTTGTGCTCCATACTCAAACAGGTGGTTCACAGTTCCAAAGAAGAATGGTTCTCTACGCTTCATCCAAGATATGCAACCAGTGAACAAGGTGACAATTAGAAATGTAGGTACAGGTCCAATTGTGGATGAATTTGCAGAGGCGTTTGTAGGGAGGGCAATCTACTCAATGGGGGATCTCTACTCAGGGTATGATCTATTTCAGCTTGCAATCAAAAGTAGAGACTTGACAACCATGAGGACACCTTTGGGTTTGGTAAGGATGTGTACCTTGCCACAGGGAGCAACCAACTCGGTTGCACATATGATGAATGGGATGAATAAGGTCTTACGTGACTTTATTCCTCAAATCACAATGCCTTTCATTGATGATTTGCCTATCAAAGGATGTGAAGAAAGTGACAAAGATGAAGCTTTGGATCTCAAGGGATGTCGCAGGTTTGTGGTAAATCACATAAATGATTGTGATAAAATTTTGTCTAGGTTGGAAGAAGTGAATCTTACATTGTCAGGGAAAAAGTCTATGTTTGGTGTCAAAGAAGTGCTCATTGTGGGGCACATGTGCGGGCCATATGGTAGGAAACCTTGTCCATCAAAGGTAGATGCCATCCAAAGAATGAAAGAAACATGCACTAGCATCACTGAGGTTAGAAGGTTTCTGGGAGCATGTGTCTTCTATGTTATTTGGATTCCACATTATGCACATGTAGCTGATCCTCTTTATCAGCTGCTTAGAAAGAATCAAAAGTTTAAATGGACAGAAGCACATGTAAAATCCATGAAAAAGCTAAACGAGTTACTCCAGTCAGCAACGACTTTGAGAAAGGTAGACTATGAGTGTCAAAGGCCAGTGATTGTGACAGTAGATACCAGTCCTACAGGGATTGGATGGGCAATAGGGCAAGATGACAAAGAAGGACACAGGTATGTGGTAAGATTTGGAGCAAAGGTACTAAGTGCTCGCCAAAGAAACTATCCACAGATAAAGAGAGAGTTATGGGGTATGGTTACAGCCTTGAAAAGTGGAAAAGAGTACCTAATTGGTGCATGTGTGGTTGTAGAAACAGATTGTCTACCACTTCTTGGGATGATTACAAGTTGCTCAACACCAGACATTGCTATGTTGCGGTGGATTGCCTACATTAAGTCCTTAAATCCCGAGTTTAAGCACATTGCAGGTAAAGACAATACAGTGGCAGATATGCTATCAAGGGCAAGGTATGAAGATGAGTCACAAATGATTGATGAGGGAGATGATGTAGGCACAAAATTCTATTCTATCTCTCATGTCAAAGGTAACAATGTCTGCATGACTAATTCACTTGAATTGTTCTTGAAAGATCTTTATGAAGGTGATTGGCTTTCTATTGGAAGGTACTTGAGTACTCTAACAAAACAGGATGATTGGTCTGAACAAGAATTCAAGAGGATACGCAGGAAAGCATATGGGTACTTTTTAAGGGATGGTTACTTGTGGAAGCATCCTAAACAGAAGGGTGCTACACCACAACGGGTTATATGTAAAAAAGAGACTCAAGTAAAGCTCATGCAAGAGTTTCATGAGAGTCTATGGGCTGGACACAGGGGTGTGTGGGCAACCTTCTCCAAGTTGAAAGAAAAATACTGGTCGAAGGGTATGTATAAAGATGTATCTCAGTTTGTAGAGTCATGTGTAACTTGTCAAATGTATTCAAATGTTCGACATCGTGATGGATTGCACCCTACATATCCACTAGCCATGCACTATAAATGGGTTGTGGATCTAGCCACGATGCCTTTAGGACTCTGGCAGATGAGATACTTGGTTCTTGCACGAGAGGACCTAACTAACCAGGTTGAAGGAAGAGCATTAAGAGCTAAGACCACAGAAGCTGTGTGCAAATTCCTTCTTGATGAGGTGATTTGCCGTTATGGTTGTGTGGGAAAAATCACTGCAGATCGAGGTGAACTGGATGCCGAAGAAGCAAGGGAGTTCTTTTCTAGATTAGGGATCAAGCTTTCTCTTACTACAGCTTACAACCCTGAAGACAATGGAAAGAGTGAAAGAGGGCATCCTCCTATCATCAAAGCTTTGGCCAAGGCTTGCGAAGGAACAGTTGGTGAGTGGCCAAAATTGTTACCATATGCTTTATGGGCTGATCGTACAACACATAGCTCAGTAACTGGCTACATGCCTGCGGAGCTAATACATGGTCAAAAGCCAGTGATGCCGATTGAGGATACAATTCCCACATGGAATGTACTACCTTGTCAAGAGGGGCTTAGTAGGGAAGATCTCCTTGCACTGCGTATAAGGCAGCTAGAGAGAAGACCTGGAGACATTGAAGCTGCAAAATAACGACTCAAAAATGCAAGGTTGAAAAACAAGGACTATTTTGATAAGCGACATTGACTCAGGAGCAAAGCAATTGACAAAGGTGACTGGGTTTTAGTGTATGATAGTAGCCTTGATAACCAGCACACAGTCATGCGTAAGTTCTCAAAAAGATGGTTTGGACCGTATGTTGTAAAGCATGTGCATGAAAATTCTACTTACAGCTTGTCTGAACTAGATGGTACAGAAGTAAAGATTCCCATTGCAGGAAAAAGGATTAAAATGTTTAAGAGAAGACGAGACAATGATCTAGAAGATATTGATGAGGAAGAAGAGAAAAACACAGGTGAAGATCAAAGTGAACATGAAGCTCTGGAATCATCCAGTGAAGAAGAAGACAAGGAAGATGTACAAGAGGTCTAATCTTACAAAGAGACAATGTGGCACATACCGGAGGATGTGCAGGTTTAGAGGGGGTGGATGTCGTGCTGTGACACGTACATAGTGGGAACGCATGCTACAAGATCTATCTTGTATTTTTTTAGATACATAATTATATTTCCTATAGTGTAAATATGCATATTTAAGTATAATAATAAGCCTTCTATCTCATCCTATTATTTTTCTCAAGGGTAACATATCCTTACTTTACCATCAGAAAATACTATGGGAAAAGCATCAATAGCTCCGCCTCTTTAACTTGGGGCAAAAAGCATTGATTCTTTATTTCTACTATTTCATTATCATCTCACACCCTAGCTAGATCCTATATCTAGGGTAAACTCCAATATATGTATATTCTATGTATTTTTTATACTTTTCTTATATTTCTTTTTAAATAGCTACCAGGAGAGAATCAAATCCTAGTGGGACACTAGGTGGCATGATTTCAAAGATACACTTATTTTAATGCATTATTGCAAGCATGATTACAAAACTTTGTGAAGGAGCAATGTCATGCTTTCATATGGCATGAGGTGTCCTTGTGAATTAAATGAAAGTCTAGGCTAAGGAGACCACATGAAGACTTTTGCTGCCATAAATGGACCCTATTTTGATGATTTTTTTACACAAGGTTCCAATCCAAATTGGAAAATGATTTTAAAATGAAAATCGTAGCTAATGAGCTGAAGTTTTTGCCCATATTTTTACTTTTTTATTTGAAGCCACGGTTGAGGAGATATGATCAAAATAGTGGACCCCAGTCTGGACCCCAGTGTGCCCACATCATGCAGGGACAGCTCATTTCCAACTTTTCCAATTCCTGTTCACACTGGCTCCTCTCTTCTTGTGTAAACCCTTGTGGGTTCCCTTCACCTATAAAAGGGGACCTCTTCTTCCTTGGAAGGAAACTCAAGCATTCAAGCCATTGATGAGAGGAATTCTTGAGGGAGTGAGTAGTAATGCCTAATTGTACTTAGCCATTAACATAAGCCCAAGCCTACACTTTCTCCTAGAGGGAGACTAGCCATTCTTGCAACAATCTAACCTTGGAAGATCAACTCTAATCAAAGAAGGTCTTGCACTTGGTGTATCAATCAAAGTGGAATTATCCACTCTTCTTCTCTCTCCCATCAATAATGGTGCCGAAGGGTTTCAAGTAAGATGTGTTCTACATTGATGTTTTCTTGATTTCTTGTTGTTTTCTTTTTCATCTCTAATCCAACACACATATATATATATATATATATATATAATCTCATCTCTTTAACCAAATCTATCTCTTTCACTCTTAGTAATTCATCCTCTCTACAAGTTTTAGGTTCTCTTGCTACAGGTACATCTCTCCCCGCAGTATCCTTATTGCCTACGGGCAAGAATAGGGCTTGGGAGGGAAACTTCTCATCTCTTCATTTCTCTCATATCTACATTTCTCACATACTATTCTAGATGAATAACCCACATGATGATCATTTCTATCGCTTTCACTCTGTACGATCTATTAGAATTAACGTATGGATTAGCCATAAAATACACTTTCAACAACGTATAGTGTTTCTCTTCGGCCCTGAAAGGCTCAATGAAATATTTCTATCACCGGATCCCATCATACTACCTCTCATAGACTATAATTTTTCTTTTGATGTAAGCGTAGTTATCTTGCTATGAACCAAGAGGATTTGTACACACAATTAATCCCAATCACTAGACAAAATATATATATTATGGTAAGCACAAAACTACAATTCCAAAGAACAATTCGTAGCCTATTTGGTCAGCCAAGATTGAATGCCATTAACTCATCCATTAACCCTTTCATATTACCCATGATACGATATGACCATAGTCTTGATGTTTTCATCTTCGTATTGTTTTGACATTCTCTTTTGCGTTCTTTCTTTGTGTGTGTGAGTGCAAGAGAGAAAGAGTGAGTCTTTTTTGATTGCACTTCTTTCCAAACCCTAGTCTTCATGGCATCTATGGTTTAACTCCTTCATATAGTTTTTGTTGAGTTCTCTCACAAACTCTCATAGACATAAGCCCGGTGCTTTCCTGGCAAGACCGCAAATTTCTCGACAGCGTTATGAAATACTTGAGACTTTGGTGGTCGGCTCGTAGGATAAATGGAATCCCCAATAGGTAGTGCTTCCATGTGTCTAGGGCATGTAGAACAACTAAAAGCTCTTTCTCATAAATGCCCAAGACTCTTTCATCAATATTGAGCCTTCGGCTCTCATATGCTATGGCATGCCCTTCTTGAAGCAAAACTGCTCCAAGGCAATCACCAGAAGCATCACATTGGACCTCAAATGGCTTTGAGAGATCCGGAAGCACGAGGACTGGTTGGGAAGTAAGCTTCTCTTTGAGATTTTCAAAAGCATTTTGCTCCTTAGCAGTCCATACAAACTTAATGTTCTTCTTAGTTAAGTCGTGTCGTGGTCGTGCTAGTTGAGAGAATTTTGCTATGAAGCGTCTAAAGTATGCACACATACCAACAAAGCTTCTTAGCTCATGTAGATTTCTTGGGTTAGGCCATGCTTTTATTACCTCTAACTTTGATGGATCCATTCGGATACCATCTTTAGAGATAATATGACCTAGGTATTGAATCTCTTGAAGGAAGAATTCGCTTTTTTTTTTGGTTGAGAAAAAGCTTATTCTCCCTCAATGCTTGAAAAATCACTTGGAGATGTTGCTTATGTTCCTCCAGAGACTTGGAGTAGATGATGATATCATCAAAGAACACTCCAGTGAATTTGCGGTATGGTCTAAAATTTTCTCCATCAAACGATTGAACGTAGCTGGTGCATTGGTCAAGCCAAAAGGCATGACTAGATATTCATAAAGACCAAACGTTGTGCGAAACGCGGTCTTTAAGATATCTTCATACACTATCCTTATTTGATGACAGCCACTCTTAAGGTCAATCCTACTGAAGTAGGTAGAGCCTTGTAGCTTATCAAACAGATCTTCTACCCGAGGTACAGAAAATCTGTTTTTGATAGTGATATGGTTTAGTGCTCAATAGTCCACACACATACGGTATGTACCATCTTTATTTTATACTAGAAGGATTGGAGAACAAAAGGGAGAGGAACTAGGCCTCACCATCCCTTTGTCTACCAGCTCTTGTACTTGCCTCATGATCTCCTCTTGTTGAGCTTGTGAGACTCGATAAGGAGGCTTGAGCTTCCAGGAAGGAGCTCAATGCGATGGTCATCATCCCCTCGTTTTGGAGGTAAGTCCATAGGGATATCATTGATGAACACATCTTGGAATCCTTTTAGAAAATTAGACAAGTCTAACTCTTCTTGATTCCTACCATTTACATTTGATGAAACATTAGTATCTTTTAGAGACTCTTTTACAAAAATCATGTACGCAGAAACTGAGCTCTTCATTGACTTATCAAAAGCATGAGGATTTACAAGTGGAATAGTGCGACCACGCTCACTAGCATCTATATATATGTTCTTTCCCTTGTAGGTGAAGTAGATTTTCCTTTCAGGGAACTTTATGTTGGCAGCCATGCAATCAAACCATGGTGCCCCTAGGATAACATCCTCATGTTGGAGAGGAGAGATGAAGAAATTTTCTTTGTCGACATAGCTTTGGACATGAAGCCTCAACTTCCCAATCAAGGGAGTAACGGAGGCTTGTTGTCCCTTGAAAGCTGCATCAGCCACTACTATATCTCCCATCTCAAAAGCTTGAATGCCCAACTTAGTGACCAACTCCGTTGATATGAAGTTGAGAGTAGAGCCAGGGTCAAACAAGATGAAGGCGTCATGCTCTCGTACTTTTCCCCAAGCATAGGAAAGTGATGATCCTTTGCAATGAGCATCCTCTTTTGGAGCTTCGATGGTGGAAGCCCTAGGAGTCTCATTTCGAGTATTCTTCTTGCGGAAAGAACGATAGCCATGTCCTTGCTCCCCACACTTGAAACACATATGGTCCTTGCGAAAAGCTTCAAGCTCTTCAGGAGAGAGTTTGTTTTTACCTTTGTAAACTCCCTTCTCCTTGGACCGATTGTTGTTGTTGTTGGAATTGACTTGGGAAGTATTTTGAACATTGGTTTTCCCCTTTGCGTCATTTTTGTCTTTGTTTTCCATGGGCTTGACATTACGTCTAGCCCCTTGATGGAAATTGATGTGTGAAGCAACCATGGTGTGATTGATTACTTCGCTAATAGTACCAGGACGTTGAGAGTTGATGTATTCGGCCATCTCTTCAGGTAATCCCGCACAGAATTGTTGCCTTTGCTCGGCAAAGTCTATCTTTTGAAAGACAATAGCCTTGAGATGTAAATCCCAAAACTTGTCTACATATTTGTGGATAGACTCATGGGAGAGGAGCTTCAAGCTGCGCCATTTGGTAAGCACTTTGTCCTTTGCATCGCTTGCAAGGAATTGCTTCATGATGGAAACTCGTAGAGTTTTCCATGTCTTTGGGGCTTCACCATTTCCACGAAGGCTAGCCCACCATTGACGAGCTGATTTTTGGAAGTGCATAGCTACATGGCGTAGCTTGGAGGACTCTGTGAAGCTCTCATCTCCAAAGGCCGCATCAAATTGCTGGATGAAGGCCAACACTTTGTCGGTAGCACCGAAGGTCCATCATAGGTGAGAAAAGAGATACTCTTTCCTCCCTCCTTGAACTTCTTTAGGTTTTGTGACCTTCGCCATGCAGGAAATGATTTGCGATGTCCTCCCCTCTTGTATTCTCTAGGAGAATAGCCATAACTTTCGTCAGAAGAGGAGGAACGTGAAGAAGAAGGAGAAGAGGGTGACCTCTTCCTAGCCCTTTTCTTCCTTTGTTTCCTCTCTTGCCTTTCAGAGTGATGAGGACAACGACTATGTGTTGATCTTTTCCTCTTGGGAGGAGTGGGTGATCGTCTAGACCACTGTCTTCGTGGAGCCACATCTTCAGAGGAACTTAAACTTTGTTTTGTTTCTTGCTCTTTGGATTCCTCCTCTCGAATGGGAGAGAGTCTTCTTTTGGGGGTCTCTTCAAGAGGCCTCCTAAGCTCTCTCTCCTCTTGGAGAGGAAGGGAAATTCCATAAGCACGAAGTTGTTAAGTAACTTCGGCTTGCAAAGCAGGGTTGCCCATAGCTTGCTGCAACCTAGTGACGAGATAATTCACAAACATGGGAGCATCATCATTAGCACCTTCATGTGCAAAATCAAAGCTATCAATGTTCATTCTACTCTCTTGATTATTGTCAGCCATGTTAACAAAATTTATGTATGTACTTAGTGTATGCTTTGGCAATTCAAAACCTTAGTTGCCACTCCTCTTAGCCTTTGAAAATCGGCTCTTAAGTATCTACACCCACGGCTCAAAGTGGTTAATTATAGAGAGTAGAGGAGTAGATCTAACATAGCAGAGTTGCCAAGGGCTAGCTCCTTTCGGACTTCTTATGGCTCAATAATGGTAAAGCCGTAGGCAAGTCTAAAAAGACTCCATTATTACCTCCAAATCTCCCGAGGTGTGCACCATTCCCCACATAGTGGGCTCAACAAAACCGATAATAGATCCCAGTTCCACTTACCCTAATATAATTAATAACACCGACCATTTATAGGCTACTTAAGGACCTCTCTTCTTAAGCAAGAAAAGAGAAACCAAATGCTCTGATACCAATGTAATGGAATTGGCCTATTTAGTTTGAGAGTAGCGAAAATTAATGAGAGTACTTTTGAGAAATGACTTTGTGAGCATAGCGGGTGAACATAATTGAATATAGCAACATAATCATAGCAATTAGTTAACTTGGCATGAACAATACTTTTGCAAGAGAGAGAATTTAGAGAACATGACAACAGTTGAGGACCGGATTTAGGTGGAGCCGGTCCCCCCTCCAATAGGCATTTGTATTATGATTTCTCCCATTAAGAGAGACTTGTTACAATACAATCTTTGTGTTCCTTGTGACCTAGGTGATGCAATGAAGATTGAAAGCTTCATGCATCACAAACATAACATAAACTTGAAGAAAGCGTTAACTATCCCAAGCCTTAGTCCCAAGACCTCAAACACCTTCGAAGGTGGAGAGAGCTAGCAGGGAAGAGGAAGAAGAAACATTTCGTAGGAGAAAGAATTAGTTACTCACTTATCATAACTCTTGTTGCTAGCATACATAATATCATAGTAATTAAGAAGAAGGAGATGGCAAGCTTTAGCATTGAAGCATGGATCTTGGTTGGATTTGCACTCCATATCCAAGAGTGTTGGTGTAGGCTCTCAACCTCTACTTACTTGGAGAAGGAGAGGGTGTGTGGGTGAGTATACCCCCTAAGAAACCCCCTAGCTTTCTTGGGTCGACCCCCCCTTGTAGCTCATGCTTGAAGCTCATTGGACCCCTCCTGGCCTAGCCAATCACAAGCAGGAGGCATTACAAGCAGCAAGGGTAGCCTTGAGACAAGTGTCCCCCTTTACCCTTTGAGAGAGAGGGCTAGATAAATGCTAAATCAATTAATTAAATCTCCTAAATTATTATTGGACCCCTTGGGTGGCCAACCAATAGGCTTGAGGCACACCATGAGGGCAACATGAGGAGGAACTTGACAAGTGTCCCTTTTGCTTTCTTTGTACCATGCATGCCTTGTGTGAGTGTGTGGGTGTTCTCTCTCATCCCCCCTCATGTAGGGCTTGCCCCCTCTTTGTAGGGATTGAATATTTGACTTTTTGACACCTCAAGCCCCTCATGCATAGGCCCAGTTCCCACCACAAGCTTGGCTCTTAAGCACTTTAAGCTTGGTCTGTGTTCTCACCTCAAGTGCAACCCTAGCATCTCAAGCATGTCAAACACCTCAAGCATCTCAATCATTAAGCACCTCAAGCACCTCAATCATCAAGCACCTCAAGCACCTTAGTCATCAAGCATGACAAGCACCTTGAGCTGGGTCGGGTTCCCACGTCTCAAGCTTAGCCCTAGCTTACCTAAGGTCAAAGGACTTTTACTCACATTATTGGAGGTCTTCAATGAAGCTAACCCTAAGGTCTTATGCTCCATTTGTTAGCCTCGCTCTTTGATAGACCATCTCTCATTTGGGCACCTTTACCATTGGCCTCGTGTTGAGATAGATCTATAAGCACATGTCTATATCTTAACACTTGTTCCCGTTTATTCTCCCACATTAAGTGATCAATTTAATATGAGAAAATCATTTGGGTTGGTTAGATATTAGATATTAGATTTTATGACACCAAGTTTCAACGGTAGATCTCCCACTGAAAGAACGAGAAAGAAGTGAGTCTCCTGCCACCTCAGCGGAGATGGCTCCACGAAGACGGTGGGAAAAATGCTCTCCAACACCCCCTAAACGGAGAAGACCATCGCATTCTTCTCTACACCATAATTCAAGGAGGGAAGAGAGAAAACAAGAGAAGAAAAAGGCGAGAAAGAGGTCACCCTCTTCTCCATCTTCTTCATCCTCTTCCTCTGCTAAAGAAAGTGATGGTGCAGACAAGGAGGAACGAGGGAAGAAAAAGGCCAGAAAGAGGTCACCCTCTTCTCCATCCTCCTCATACTCTTCCTCTTCTGAAGAAAGTGATGGTGCAGCTCTTGAACCACCTAAAAGAAGAGGCCATAGGAAATCAAAATGCTCACTATGTTATCAATTTCCGCTACACACAAGTTACTAGTGCATTGAATGTTACAAGACATCCAACCAGACAATACATCCAACCGATGCAAAGATGAAGTGCGTCATTGTCTCATATTGGCCTACCAAAGCATGTATATAAATAGCAAAAAACAATGCAAGTTTTGGACTCGTTTTGGACGTGTGTGTGTGTGTGTGTGTGTGTGTGTGTGTGTGTGTGTGAGTGTGAGAGAGAGAGAGAGAGAGAGAGAGAGAGAGAGAGAGAGATCAAGTTGCACTCGAATGGTGGGAGGACACCTTTATTAATTGTTCTAAAGCTGCCTACACATCATCTTCCCAAAGATAGGCAAAATAGATGTGAATCGATGGGTAATTCACGTGCCTACAATGGCTTGGCCATGGGGAAAAAGGGAATAACATGGAGCTCGACAATGAATGACCCTGGCACAAGTGCGGGTGGGGTTGAGATGGTTATGTTAGCGCAAAATACAAAGCTTTCAATCGAATCACCAATATACCAGCAGGCTTCCATTCATTTGGACATTGTTTTTAAAGAATAGTTTCACTTGGGTGAGTTGGCCTAGCGATAAAGGTGAGGGGCTTCGAGCATGCTTGCTATGGTTCAACCTCTGCGACATGCGGGTGTGGGTGTGTGGGCCAATCCCATAAAACTAGCTGATGATTGCAAGAAAAACAAGTGATAAAGTCATGAGGCATGCTTATAATGAAGGGGCACATCAATCTAAGCTAGCTTTACCAACAATAACTACACTAACCTTAACGGTGTTTTTTTTCCAGAAAAACTATCCTCTACGAAAGTTGCCCAGATGCAGTCTTTTGTGCTCGAGAGACAATCCTACTGAGAGAAACGGTTCATAAGAATGTTGTTCGATTAATGGGATGTTGTGTTGAAACCTATTAAGTGCCACGACTTGTGTATGAGAAAGGGACTTTGCGTGACTAAAGGGAAGATATCCTAATCTAATTTTGTTTTTGAAGAGAACTCCTCAAAACAATCAACATCAAACAATTATCTGTTCAATTATGCTCATGTAACCATTCGAATGAGATTGCTTTAACAAGTTTTCACTCTGCCATGATTAAGCTTCATCACTTTACTTCCCTAGCTTGTTGATTCTCAGTAGGAAGCTTGCCACTATGGAGAGAGAGAGAGAGAGAGAGAGAGAGAGAGAGTCCATTGTTTGTCGTGATTCATGCCGCTTCTCAATGTTGCTCCAGTCTCGAGCTTACCTAGTTCATGGTGCTTCATCATTTTATTGAAAACGTTTTTGCCACAATGAATGCCCACTAACTTACATGCCAATAAAATTGGGCGATAGGCACATACCCAAAACGGAAGGGCAGCATCATGGGCGGTGTGTATCGGGCACATGGTGGCCGCTCTGGAACTATGGAGTCATGCGAAATATAGAAAAGGGGTTAGCGCAGGGGCGTGAAAGAGATTGAATGCCGGGAGTGCATGCTGCAAGTTGGTTGCGGTAGCCAGCGGTGTGGCCACACTATTTTAGTACAGCTGCTGCTGTTGTTTCTGCTGCTGATGATAATGCTTGATCTGCGCGCGCCAATTAGAGGGATTAGGGCACAGTATAAAAGAAGGAGGCGGCCGAGAGAGAGAGAGAGAGAGAGAGAGAGGGAGTCAGGGAGAGACGAGGGAGAAATGTCGGGCGTCCATGTGTGCGAGTTGGTAATGGTGGTGATGGCTGCAGCGGCGATCATGATGAGCTCGGCACAGTCCCCGCCACCGCCCCCGGGGTCTCAGCCCCCGCTTCCTCCTCCGGCGTCGCAGCCCCCTCCTCCTCCACCTGCGCCGCAGCTTCCTCCGCCCTCTTCTGTACCACCGTCGGCACTTGAGTGCGCGCCCCTCCTCAACCTCTTGCCCGTCTGCACCGCCCTCTACAATCAGACTTCTCCATCCATTATTCTGTCCCCTATCTCCCGCCTCGCCTGCTGCACCGCCCTCGCTGCCCTCAACATCGCCACCCTCGACTTGTCCCTCACCGCCATTTGTCTCTGCATTCAGGCCAAGCTCCCCAAGCTCACCTCCGACACCTGCTCTGCCCAGCATCTCGACATCAGAATTGCTCGCCTCATCGTTGGGCCCAACGGCAATTGCAGCTCGTAATAGTCTCCCCCTCTCTCTCACTCTCTCTCTCTCTCTCTCTCTATAATTATACAGTTCTATAATTAAGCAATTATCTCACATGGACTGTCTGCTTACTTGCATGTGCAGGGTATGAGTTGTGTGGAGCGCCGGCTGGTCTACCCTTCGTCACACTCATTTGGTTTGCACCCTATGCAAAACTAGTGATGTACAGACCCCTGCCTATGCTCTCTCGAGAGTAGATTTGTCTTCCTTCAATACCAAAGTCTTGATTTCAAGACTCCTTGCTTGCAATAAAGTTGAGGATTATAGCCACAATTGTAAGATATTATCTTCTTTTGTGTGTGTGTTTTTGCTAATAAGAAGCCTCTCAATGCCATTTCTCCGTCCCCAAGCACGACTCTAAATCTCATCAGCTTGTTTGTTCAAAGGCCTTTGTGAAGATGTTTTAAGCTACATATGTCCTCAAGTACTTACTTAAGATCAATGTCGCCAACCAAGGCCCCGTCTATGATGAAGTGGTAGGGCTCGAGGTTCCACGTCAAACATATTGCCACTTGAACACCCTTTTACTCAGCCTTTGTACTGCAATGCTCCATGCTACGTCAAACATATTGCCACTTGAACACCCTTTTACTCAGCCTTTGTGCTGCAATGCCCCTGTAACTCAGCTTCTTGCTGGTCAATGTGATAGCAACATTCTTGAGTGAATAAATACGTCCCATATGGCTACAAATCTATGCCAACTGCATAAAAGAGTGTATAGCCGAAGTATCTTCATGTCGAGGAAATGCTAAGCATGCAAATGATCGTTTCATGACTCACTTATTGTATGGTTACTAAGCGTAGGATTTTGTACTCCCGTGTTCACTTTGTGAATGCCTTGTAAAAATAAGTCGAGCTCTCTTAATTTGAAGGGATTGACCCACCCTTTAAGGGGTAATTAAGAGGCTACTTTCCATTTACCAAGTTACACCTTATTATCCACCATGATTGAACCCATGATTCAAGCAGCCTTTCCACCTTACTCTCGAGTGCTATATGCTATATACTCACATGCTTTAATTACTCCTTGCTTGCATAGTTGAGATCTCTTAGGATTCTAGCTACAATGGTAAGACATTATCTTCTTGTGTGTGTGTGTGTGTGTGTGTGTGTGGGGATAATTAGAAGTGCCATTTCTCTAACCATGATTTCAAATCTCATCAACTTGTTTGTTCAAAGGCCTTCATGAAGATGTTTGAAGCTACATATGTCCTCACATACTTAAGATCGATGTCGCCCTGCAGGTTGCCTATGATGAAGTGGTAGGGCTTGAGGTTCCACGTCATATGTATGTTTCGAAGGTTTTCATAGGAATAACAACAAATGGCAACAAACCTACGTACTTTTAGTGCACCTCATCTTTGTAGAAATAAGTACCTTTATTACCGTAGCAGTTTTAGTGCATTGATTCCCATATTAAACCAACCACCACCCCCCCCCCCCCCCCCCCCCCCCCCCCCCCCCATTTTCTCTTTTTATACAAGAGCTTCCTTTAGTAAGTTTTGATAACTTTGGGTATTCCAATGACCACTATAGAAAGCTTTTCATTTCATCATTCATAAAGAATGCGTGCTTGATAGCACTACGCGGCCTCCCTTTGCTAGTCAATTACATCAATTATTGAGTTTTCAACTCAATTTTTCAAAATTAATAATTATTAGCCTTTGACAGACAAGATCTAAAGAACAAAACTATTATAGACGAGCACAATCCATATATCTTTCAAGTCAAAACCACAATTGTAGATTCAATGGGTATATGCATGATAAGGTGTACCCACTTTCAGCAATTGCCTCGACTAAGACAGCCAAAAAACAACCTCTTTTTTGCCATTCCTATGTACATTCGACTTGCTTGCACTTACTTTGAAGAGGCAAGATTTGGTAGCCACACAAAGCACATAGTTGCAAACACAATGGAAAGCTCTAATCTTCATTTTTTCACATCTACATGGTAATTTTATTGTGCAAGGACTAATCTGGTTGAGCCTGTCACACCTTGTCACAACATTGAGACCTTGATGAAGAAATACTTATAACTTTTATGGGCTTTTCTTCTTTACTTACCCTCTTGCACATGAAGTGTTCACTTCGCAAGCAATTTACCTTGGTCTATCGATAATTTTTTGGATTTTTGCATAACTAATATTCATTTTTCTTTGTTAGAATTTCTATTTACAAAAGACTAATGTTTTAACACCAGATATCTAATGATGTAGAGCTTATTTTGCAAGATCCAATAGTCATTTGATAGATTATGACCCAAAGAATGTGACCATGCACAAAAAAAATGAACTTCAACGGTTCATTTTTTAAAGATCTACCTTAGAAAATAACAAAGACTGCTCAGAGAACCTTGATATAGATTTTTTAAAAAATCTAATAAATAATGTACATTGCCACTCATTTTGATTTTCATATATGTCATAACTTTTAGTGTAAGGTCCTCATAGAAAAAAAATTGAGTCAATTTGAGTAAGGAAAAGACAAGTTTTCATCGTTTTAATTGTTTTCACTTGCACCATTCACTTGAGGTGTACCTCCTTAGGTTTGGTAAATACTAAACCTAAAAATTTTGACGCTTGTCAACCAACCATGGCTTGGTTCTACACTCCCAATCCTAGTTGGCTAGTCCTCCTCATACAAAGAGACTTCCATGTCACCAAAGATCCATGTCATCACCCCATCTCACCTTCCACACCACCACAGTCAACACTTTGACCATAACAATTGGCTTGCACTCTAATTGCCAACTTATCCACCACCCTCCACTCCTACCTTGCATGCCACTTCACCTTAAGTTCCATGTCATCCACCACCTCACATGCCACGTGTAAGTATTGCTTGCATGGCTTGCCACATCACTCGCCACCTCATGAGCCACCAAGCATGCCCCATCGCAACCTTGCCAACTCATCACGTCCTTTTTTACCACCTAATCATTACATATCACCATTTTGACACGTCATCATATGATATGGCAAATGAGGGGATCCCATTCACCACCTCATCTTTCCACCTATGCATTCCATGTCATCAATCATCCAGCTTGCCACATGGATGACCATATCATTCATACATGGCCACCTCAATAGCCATGTCATTTTTTATTTTTTTTAAATAATGTAAATAAATTAAAAATCAAGATATCTCAACCTGATTATTTACGTTTAATTTAAGCAAAAAAGTATATTTTTAATGTAATTTTTTATTTCTTAAAAGTGTAAATTAAAAAAAACTTATATTTATTTGAAATATATCATTGGATCACAAAAAGAAACACTTCTTTTTAATAGCTTTTGGTTTACTTATGCACACGGGTTCAGGACCTTCCGTGTCGATACAAGCCGCATGTAGCTCACGACGGAAAAAACGTTCGCCGCGCTCCTTGATCACACCGCGGCCCGGGCGAGAGCTCACTGTAGTCGATGCCTCGGCCCTGGACACGATCCACCATCATTCATCGCATATCGAGCCCCGTTGGCCACCCCGAGTGCATTGTGCCCCCGCGAGACCTGAAAACGGCCCGAAAGTAGCCAAGCTCGTAGGTGGAAGGTAGCCTTAGCACTCGCCGAGGGGGGGGGAGGTGTTGCATCCCAAAGTCACAAGAGGGATGTGGGGAACTCGTCGCTCACCTCACCCGTCCTTCGCTCTGCGGTCCAACCGTCTCAACCGAGCACCACTATCTTATAGTTGTACACAATCCGGCGCGGGCCGACAAACCCCCCAAGAACCACGACCCATGGGCCGAAAAACGGGGGAAATCCCTTGGTTGGGGGAAGGCTACAAGAGAAGGTTTCCATGAGAGTATGAAATGGCCGAGAGAATGAACGACACGTCCATCAACAGCACGCGATACGTTGATGGGATGGCTCGCAGTGCGACAAGGAGCGAAGCGCACGGATGAGGGCCGACAGGTGCTTGACAGAGCCACAGGCGACTCTATCATGAAGTGGATGGAGGATAACCGAGGGCATGGACGCGTTGATGGAATGGCGTTGGCCGACGGTTAGGATGATGCTCCGAGAATGTGGATGAGGGCTGACAGGTACGTGAGGTACGAAGTGGACGACACGTCATTGCCGATGACAACGTAATAGGGCTGATCGAGGTTGGGTGCACTGAGACCGACTACGTCAATGGAGGACAGGCGAGGGGTCATCCATGCAAGTCTTTGATGACGGGATGGATCGGGCCAATAGGGGTGGATAGGTGAACGGGTGCTTAAAGCACAGAGTAAACGACGCCACCATCGACTGCACCGTAATGGAGCCAATCAAGGTCGGTAGTGCCGATGGAGCCAATGAGCCATGCACGTCAAGGATGATGGGGCCGTGTGGGTCGACGTGTGAGCCACGTGAGGATCAAAGAGTGTGTGAAGGACGGAGCGAACGATGCCACCGTCGACTTCATTGTGATGGAGCCAATAGCATTGACGAGGCCGAAGGAACGTGCACAGGTGCAAGGATTGGACGGCGTGGGTGGATGGGTGAGCCAACACTATGGGTGTGCGTCGAAGAGGGTCGACGGGTGCGTGAAGAACAAAGCAGACAATGCCATGGACGATGACGGGCCGTGACGGGGCCAGTAGCATCGATGGGGCCACTTGTGTTGTAACTAGAAGGTAGGCCACAAGACTTTTTAGGGGTGAAGAAATGGAGTTAAAACCCACCCGTGAAAGTCACGTGGCCATCCGATATGGTTTGGGTGGTTCTGAACCATACTATACGCTAAAATGAATTGTACAAGCCATACGATCCATTTTACCGCATAGTATGAGCCTTTGTTGGGGTATAACGCCCAATGTGGTCGCCCAGGTAAGTGGGCGGGCCGCCATGTATGTACACATATTCTTTTGTAAAAACCTAATAAGAACTCACTATGCTCTACACATTACAGTAGAGCGAGTTCACCATATCGTCGTGCTCTTCTTCTCGCACTCTCTCTCGCGTCGCACTTCCGCTCGTACTCCTTCAACTCGTATCAGAGCTTAGATCGAGGCTCAGGGCAGCATTTGCAGGTAGCCAGAGTCACCTGCTCAGATTGGAGTGAGATTCGACAGGCGAAGACATGGCCCCAAATCCTGTGGGGAAGCCCAAAGGGCTTGGTGTTCTCAGAATTTCATTCTGAGGTCATCTCGGCCACCGTTCGGCTTCGACAAAGTTCTGCGCAAGCCATTTTCGACTACGTGGTCTTGGCGGGTGCAGATCCGACTCTGCAAATTTGGGGTTTCGGCCTACGACTGCAAGTGCTGAGGATATCTGCACTTCCAGAGTGCTGATTTGTGGCTATCTACACAACGAAGGACGGCTTACAGTTCTTGGAGGCGTGTCACAAACGACACGGGCGCACCTACACACAGACTGTAGGCGACATCCACTAGTTCATCAGGTAGCTTGTGTTTGCTGCTTGATATTACAGATTTCATCCTGACATTGCAGGTACTTCCACATGGGATGTATTATCAGAGATGATGTATGTCTGTTGAGGGTTTGCTGGCTGTGAGTCACGTAGCAAACAACCGCCACAGCGGTTACAGCATATAGTGGGAAATTTGTGGATGTATGACTTTGTGGGAAGTCTATGTATTGTCAGATTTATTACAGCCTTTGTTGAGGGTCAAGTGAGGTTTTATTGAGCTGGGGGATTCTCGAATGTTGAGATCCTTTCGGTGATACAGGTCTTGGAACGATCCCTCGAGCACCCTTAGATAGGCAGCTAGGATGTATTGACTGTGAGTTAGACAGTTGGGATTGCATCTTTGCTTTACTGCTGTTGAGGCATTGTCACAGTCTATGCTTACAGGACAGTGAGAGACAGTACAGGTGGAGGACAGGTTTACCCACAGCTTACAGTGTTAGAGAGACAGTGGTTTTTTGAGCTGTTTTTGGTCTGTTTTTTGAGTACACGAGAGCCATTTTACAAAGGAGACTCTGCCGAAATTTATGCAGAATCTGAAGCTTTCTTGGTTCATTTGACACGTTGATATTGGTTCAGAGGTTAGTTTACAAGGGAAACTCTGCTAAATTTTTCCCAGGAAAGTAAACTATTGTGAAGCGTAGCTGTGGCTGGATCACAAGACACTGCTCTTTACAATATCAAGAAGCTGGATGGAACCAATTTCCCATTGTGGAAGAAGCAGATTTGGCACGTGTTGGTACAAAAGAGGCAGATAAAACCTATAAAGCTCAAGGGGATAAAACCAGAAGATATGGACGAAGATGAATGGAGCGAAATGGATGAATTGGCACTTTCTACCATTATGCTGACTTTGGCAGAAAGCGTTTACTTCAATGTAGCAGACAAGATGTCGGTTTATGAAGCATGGACAAAGGTGAGTGATCTTTATGAGAAGCAGAGTGCAGTTTCACAGGTATACTGGCTTAAGAAGCTTGTTGACTTGAAGATGAAAGAAGGGACACCTATGTCCAATCATTTGAATGAATTCAACACCATCTACAGTCAGTTGTCAGCTCAAGGTGTCAAGTTTGATGAACCGGTTAGAGCTTACTGAAGAAACCAACAGAAAGACAATGGACAAAGGCAAAGGAACAACCTTAGTTGTCAAGGGAAGGACCAAAGAAAAGTAGAAAGGTGGAAAGAGGGATCAGTCTCGTAGCAAGTCCCGCAGTGCTAAAGGCAAGAGTGACATAGAATGCTACCATTGTGGCAAGAAGGGTCACATGAAAAGAGACCGCAGAGAATGGAAAGCAGAAAAAGGCAAAGAGAAAGCTGAAGACCATGGTGAGAAGAACAAGTCCTCAGTGAAGATTCAAGAAAAAAATGTGACAAACACTGTTGCAGAGGATGACAGTCTAGTGTCAGGAGACATCTACTTCTTGAAGAATACAATGGACTCAACTCTTCTTAGAGCATCTGATGGAAATGCACTGAGTGACTGGATTATAGACTAAGGCGCATCACTTCATGTGTCTCCAAACAAGGAGTGGTTTACCTCTTATGTGACCACTAAAGATGTGACCACTAAAGATCATGTTCGGCTAGGCAATGGGCAGACATGTGAGATCTTAGGTGTTGGAGATGTTCAATTGAAGTTTCAGAATGGCTCTTCTTTCACGCTGAAAAATGTGAGACATGTTCCCGCTATTACAAACAACTTGATCAGCACAGGTTTACTTGATGATGCTGGCTACGTCACCACTTTTGGACAGAACATGTGGAAGATATCCAAGGGTTCTATGACAGTAGCAGATGGAGTAAAGTCTATGTATCAAATGTCTCTAAAAATGTAATCAATGTAACCGAGCAGCCGAACGTTTCTTTGTGGCATAGCCGGTTAGGACATATGTCCAAGAAGGGAATGGAAATCTTGTCTCGTTCTGGTTATTTGCCTGGCTTGTCATTTAATGATTTTGAATTCTGTGAGCATTGTCTGTATGGTAAGCAAACACAGCAGCCACATAAGCATAGAAGCAGTAGAAGAGATACACAGTTGGCACTTGTTCATAGTGATTTGTGTGGACCTATGCCTAACCTATCTCTAGGGGGAGCTTCTTACTTTATGACATTTATAGATGATTACTCGAGGAAAGTATGGGTTTACTTTCTCAAGCACAAGGATGAAGCGTTTAGTGTTTTCAAAACGTTTGTGACACTTGTGGAGAATCAGAGTGGAAAGAAGCTTAAATGCTTACGCACTGACAATGGTGGAGAGTATGTTTCAAAGGCCTTTCAGGACTTTTGTGAGTCAAAAGGTATCAAACGTGAACTTACTGCTCCTTACAATCCTCCTCAAAATGGTGTTGCTGAGAGGATGAATAGGACCATACAAGAGAAGGTCAGAAGTATGTTGTCTAATGCACAGCTGCCAAATGGGTTTTGGGCTGAAGCCAAATGTTCATCTCATAAATAGATCTCCTAGCTAGGTTTTGCAGAAGGATTTAGTGCCAGAGATGGTATGGTCAGGCAAAATTCCCTCATACAAGCATCTCAGAGTCTTTGGCTGAGAGGCATATACTCACATTCCAAAGGAATTTAGGAACAAACTTGAGCCAAAGAGTAGAAAGTGCATCTTTCTAGGCTATGGTAATTCTGGTGAGATGGGGTACAGACTTTGGGATCCCGAATCCAGAAAGGTTATCCGCAGCAATGATGTTCACTTTAATGAATCCAAATATCATTCTAAACCAGAGAGGGTTGAGGAGATTAGAAGAGTTGTCTTCCAAGAAGATGGACCTGCACATGCAAGGCAAAATGTCAGGGCTTAAGAGGAGCAAGGACAAGATAGATTGGAACCACAGGTTGTGGCTGAGTCTGAGCCACCTATTTTGCGTAGATCTAGGCGTATCCCGCGACCTCCTGATTGGTTTGTTCCATCTGAACTATGTCATGCTGACTGATTGCAATGAGCCTTCATGTTACAAGGAAGAAGTGCAAATAAACGACTCCAGGAATTGGCAATTGGCCATGCAGTCAGAGATGACAAATCTGCATAAAAACCAGACATGGAAGCTAGTTAAATTACCACAGGGCAAAAAGGCTCTACCTTGTAAATGGGTTTACAGGTATAAGATCACCGCTCACGATAGTCAGCCAAAGTACAAAGCAAGGCTTGTTGCCAAGGGCTTTAAGCAAGAACAAGGCATTGACTTTGATGAAGTCTTCTCTCCGGTGGTCAAGATGACTACATTGAGATGCTTTCTTGCATTGGTTGCCATATTAGATTTGGTGTTGCACCAAATGGATGTCAAGACAGTGTTCTTGCATGGTGATTTAGATGTGGAAATTTACATGCAGCAGCCAGAAGGGTTTATTGAGAAAGGCAAGGAAGATTTGGTATGCCAGTTGTTAAAGAGTCTTTATGGCTTAAAACAATCACCGAGGGCATGGTACCATAAATTCCACAAGTTTATGCTTTCTCAAGGCTACAAACGTAGTGAGTTTGATCACTGTCTATATACAAAGAAGGCTAAGGATGGAAGTTGGCTGATCCTTATTTTGTATGTGGATGACATGTTGATTGCTGGCAAACACTTGGAAGAAATTTCAGCTTTGAAGTCAAAGATGGCAAAATCGTTTGACATGGAAGACATGGGGGAGGCAAGTCATATACTTGGTATGCGCATTGAGAGAGACAGATCAAAGAAGTCGATTTGGTTATCTCAAACAGAGTATATTGACAAGGTTTTGCAACGTTTCAATATGGAGAAGGGAAAGGCATTGAGTGTTCCATTGCCACCATATGTGAAACTTAGCAAACAAGATTGTCCTGTGTCTGAGGAAGAACATGCTGAAATGGATAAGATTCCATATGCGTCTGCAGTGGGTAGTTTGATGTATGCAATGATTGCTACTCGCCCAGACATTGCATTTGCAGTGGGAGTAGTAAGTCGATACATGTCAAACCCAGGCAAGAAACATTGGGAGGCAGTGAAAGGAATATTGAGATACCTGAAAGCTACAAAGAGTATGCGTATATGCTATGGGAGTTAGGATCTAAGTGTAAAGGGTTTTACAGACTCAGATTATGCAGGTGACTTAGACAACCGAAGGTCTACGTCAGGGTATGTCTTTACATTGGCTGGTGGAGCAGTATCATGGCGTTCTAGATTACAAGATTGTGTTACTCAGTCTACTACAGAGGTTGAATATGTTGCAGCATCCGAGGCATGCAAAGAGTCAATTTGGCTTAATCGACTAGTAACAGATTTGGGAATCAAAGAAGAGATGCCTGTGTTATATTGTGATAGTCAAAGTGCTATACAATTGGCTCGCAATCCAGTTTATCACTCAAAGACAAAGCATGTGGATGTGAAGTATCATTTCATCAGGGAAATGCTCGAGGATAAGCAAATTCAGCTTGTCAAAGTTCACACCACAGAAAATCCTGCTGATCTACTTACAAAAGGACTTCCCTCAGAGAGCTTTGCGCATTTTCGCAAGCAGTTAGGTGTAGGGTAGTACATCACTTCTCTACATCTCTTGTATATTAGCTTGTATAGTAGCTTCTCTCACACTTAAAGTACCACATTGTACTTTAAGTGGGAGGTTGTTGGGGTATAAAGCCCAATGTGGTCGCCCAAGTAAGTGGGCGGGCCGCCAGGTATGTACACATATTCTTTTGTAAAAACCTAATAAGAACTCACTATGCTCTACACATTACAGTAGAGCGAGTTCACCATATCGTCGTGCTCTTCTTCTCGCACTCTCTCTCGCGTCGCACTTCCGCTCGTACTCCTTCAGCCTTGACCACCCATAGTAGTTTGGATGGCTATGTAACTTTGCACGGGTTAGGAAATAGCGCTCACCTCCACCGGTGAAAATTTTTGTGGCCCTCCGATATTGTTTAGGAGATCTCGATACATAATATACGCTAAAATTGGACATATGAGCCATACGAACCATTTTAGCACATAATATGGGCCTTGATCACCCAAACCATATTTGATCCATGTGAAAATTTGTAGGTATGGGGAAATGATTCTCACCCCCATAGTGAAGAGTCTCACGGTCATCCTGGGTGGTCCCAACTCATACTATGCCCTATAATGGGTTGTATGAGCCATACAACCCACTTTAATGCATAGTTTGGGACTTGATGGTCTATACCATACTGGATGGATGTGTAACTTTGCAGGCATGGGTAATTTGTGCTCAATACCACTCATGAAAAGTTTCAAAGCGATCCAATATGGTTTGGACAGTCCTGACCCATACTATGCACTAAAATGGGTCATATGTCTCATACTTCCCATTTTAGCGCATAGTAAGGGGCTTGACCGCCTATACCATATCAAATGGCTATGAAACTGAATGGGTAGAGGAATGGTGCTCATCCCCACCCGTACAAAGTCTTTTATTCATCCAATATAATTTATGCGATCGCAAACCATACTATGTGCTAAAATGAGCTACATGGCTCATATGACCCATTTTAGCATATAGTATGAGCCTTGACCACTCATACCATATCAGATGGTTGTGCTACCTTGTAGGGGTTAGATAATGGTGCTTACCTCCACTTGTAAAACTATTGTGGCCATCCAATATGGTTTGGGCAGTCTCGAACCATACTATGCGCTAAAACAGACCGTATGGCTCATACGACCCATTTTAGCATATAGTATGGGCCTTGACTGCCCGTACCAATTTGGATGGTTGTGAAAATTTTCAGGGTGGGATAATGGTGCTCACCCCCACCCATCAATGCAAACTCTCGTGGCCATCCAATATAGTTTGGGTGAGCAAAGCCCATACTATGCGCTAAAATAGGTCGTATGAGCCATATGGTCTTTTTTCGTGCATAATATGGACCTTGATCACCCAAACCATATCAAATGACTGTGAAACTTTGCACGGGTGGAGAAATGGTGCTCACCCTCACTGATGCAAAGTCTCGTTGCCATCCAATATGGTTTGAGCGGTCTCGATCCATACTATGCGTTGTAAACCCTAAACCCTAACCCCGAAACCGTAATCCCTAAACCATAAACCCGATACCTTTAAGCTTGAACTCTCAACCTAAATCCTTATCCCTAAACTCTAACCATATACCCTAAACCCTAAACCCTAAACCTTGAACCAAAAACCCTAAACCATAAATCATAAATCATAAATTTTAAACCTTAAACCTTAAGCATTAAACCTTGAACCATAAATCCTAAATCTTAAACCCTATGCTCTAAACGCTATACCCTATACCCCAAACCCTAATCCTAAATCCTAACCCATAAATCCCAAACTCGGATGATTGTGAAACTTTTGACGGGTGGGGGAATGATGTTTCACATCCATTTAATATGGTTTGAGCGGTCCCCATCCATATTATGCGCTAAATGGGCAGTATGGCTACCTTAAACCCTAAACCCTAAACTTCAATTATTGTGCAACTTTGCACGGGTGGAGAAATAGTGCTCACCCCCACCCATGAAAATTTCACAACCATCCAATATGGTTTGAATAGTTTTGACCCATACTATGTGCTAAAATAGACTATATGGCTCATACGATCCATTTTAGCGCTTAGTATGGGCCTTGACCACCCATATCATATCCGATGGTTGTGAAACTTTGCACGGGTGGTGAAATGGTGATCATCTCCACCCATGTAAATTTTCCCAACCATCCAATATGGTATGGGCAGTCAAACCCATACTATGTGCTAAAATGGGATATATGGGTTTTACAACGAATTTTAGCACATAGTATGGGTCAAGACCTCCCAAACTATATTGGATGGCCACAAAACTTTGCATGGGCGGGTTCGAGTACTATTTCCTCACTCGTGCAAAGTCTCATAGCCATCTGATATGGTTTGGGTGGTCAAGGCCCATACTATGCACGAAAAGGGGGTGATTGCCATTACTTCACCCTTGCAATGTTACACAACCATCTGATATGGTATGGGCACATAATATGGGTAGTCAAGGCCCATATTATGCACTAAAATGAGACGTATGAGGCATATGACCCATTTTAGCACATAGTATGGGTCGAGATTGCCCAAACTATATTGGATGGCTTTGCACGAGTGGGGGAGAGTATAATTTTTTCACCCCTAGTTTCCCTGTCATCCGATATGGTATGGGCAGTCAAGGCCCATACTATGCTGAAATGAGACATATTGCTTATACGGCAATTTTCAGCACATAGTATGGGTCG
Organism: Adiantum capillus-veneris; assembly: GCF_014529385.1. Taxonomy (NCBI): domain Eukaryota; kingdom Viridiplantae; phylum Streptophyta; class Polypodiopsida; order Polypodiales; family Pteridaceae; genus Adiantum; species Adiantum capillus-veneris. The sequence continues at coordinate 61,042,136 of NC_140949.1, read as the reverse complement.
AGACCTCTCAAACCATATTGGATGGCTATAAGACTTTGCATGGGTGGGGTTGAGTACTATTTTCTCACTCTTGCAAAGTCTCACAGCTATTCCATATGGTTTGGGTGGTCAAAGGCTATACTATGCGCAAAAATGGACCGTATGAGCCATACCACCCATTCTTGCACATAGTATGGTTTGAGATTACCAAAACCAAATTGGATGGCCACAAGACTTTTTATGGGTGAGGATGAGAACTATTATTCCATCCTTGCAAAGTTTCATAGCCATCCAATATGGTAAGGGCGATTAGGACCCATAATATGTGTTAAAATGGGCTGTGTGAGACATACATTCCATTTTAGCACATAGTATGGTTAGGGACCTCCCAAAACATATTGGATGGCCACAAGACTTTGTAGGGATGGGGGTGATCACCATTACTTCACTCATGTAATGTTACATAACCGTCTGATATGGTATGGGCGGTCAAGGCCCATATTAAGCGCTAAAATGGAACGTATGAGCCTTATGGCCCATTTTAGTGCATAGTATACGGTCGAAAATACCCAGACTATATTAGATGGCCACAATAATTTTCATGAGTGAAGGAGAGTATAATTTTTCCACCCCTAAAAATTTTTCCAGCCATTTGATATAGTATGGACAGTCAAGGCCCATACTATGTACTAAAATGAGACATATGGCTCATACAACAAATTTTAGCACATAGTATAGATCGAGACCTCTCAAACCATATTGGATGGCCATAAGACTTGGCATGGGTGGGTTGGAGTCCTCTTTACTCACTTGCACAAAGTCTCACAGCTATTCGATATGGTTTAGGTGGTGAAAGCCCATACTATGCGCTAAAATGGACCGTATGAGCCATACGACCTTTTTTTACGCACAGTATGGTTCAAGACCACCCAAACCATATTGGAGTGCCACAAGACTTTGCACAGGTGGGGGTGAGCACTATTTTCCCATCCCTACAATGTTTCACAGCCATCTGATATGGTATGGGCAAGCAGGGCCCATAATATGTGCTAAAATGGGCCATATGAAACATACAATCCATTTTAGCACATAGTATGGTTCGGGACTGCCCAAACCAACCACAAGACTTTTCATGGGTGGGGCTAAGAACCATTTGTTCACCCTTGCACTGTTACATAACTATCCAATATAATATGGACAGTTAAGGCCCATGCTATGTGCTAAAATGGGATATATGGTTCATACAATCTATTTTAGCGCATAGTATGGGACTTAACCGCCCATACCATATCGGATGAATGTGCAACTTTGCACGGGTGGAAGAATAGTGATCACTCCCATCCATACAATTTTTCACAACCATCCATTATTGTTTGGGAGGTCGACTTGACCCATACTATGCGCTAAAATGGGCCATATGAGTCATACTACCCATTTTAGCGCATAGTATGGGCCTTGACCGCCTAGTCCAGTTTGGATGGATGTGAAACTTTGTACAATTGGGGAAATGGGACTTATCCCTATCCTTGCAAAGTCTTACAACCATCTGATATGGTTTGAGCGGTCTCGATCCATACCATGCGCTAAAATGGGCCGTTTGGCTCATACAACCCATTTTAGTGCATTATGCATAGTATCGGCCTTGATTGCACATACCATAGCGGATGCTATGAAAATTTACACAAGTAGGAAAATAGTTATCATCCCCACCCCTAAATAGTTGCATAGACATCCAAACTGGTATAGGTGGTCAAGGCCCATACTATGTGCTAAAATGGGCCGTATGGCCATTTTAGCACATAGTATGGTTCGTGACCACCCAAAACATATTGGATGACCACAAGACTTTTCACGGGTGGGGTTAAGAACCATTCCACCACCCCTGCAAATTTTCATAGCCATCCAATATGGTATGGGTGGTCAAGGCCCATAATATGTACTAAAATGTGTCATATGAGCCATACGACCCATTTAAATGCATAATATGGTTTGAGAATGTCCAAACCATATTAAATGGCCATGAGACTTTTCACGGATGGGTGTGAGCACCACTTACCCACCCCTACAAAGTTTTACATCCGTCCAATATGGTATGGGCAGTCAAGGCCCATACTATGCGCTAAAATGGGACATATGGCTAATATAACCCATTTTAGCGCATAGTATGGGTCAAGACCAACGAAAACATATTGGATTACCATGAGACTTTGCATGAGTGGGTGAGAGCACCATTCACCCACTCCTAAACATTTAAACAGCCATCCGATATGGTTTGGGCGGTCAAAGGCCATACTATGTGCTAAAATGGGACATATGGCTCATACAACCCATTTTAGCTCTTCTATCATGGATTAGGATATGATCATCTGGAATTAATTGACCTTTGTCCATGTACATGTGTCTTTATATGGTTGTCTATATTTTCATCTATATGATTAGATTGATTGCCACATATGTGGACCTTTATATGTTCATCTCCATTGGTATCCTTTTGTAATGGATTAGGACATGCTTGTCTTTATAGTTTCTATATGGGTGTTTACATGGTCCTCTACAAGTGTATCTACAATGTTGTCTCTATGGTCATCTATACAATTTTCTGCATGGACATATACATGGTTAACTTCGTAAAGATTGCTTGTCTATGTGGATCATCAATATGATCGGCTAATGTCATCAGTAGGGTCATCTTCATTGCTATCTTTCTATATGATGGACTAGGATATGATCATCTTTATATGGCTCTACAAAAATCTATATTGGACACTATATGTTGTCTTTATGACTATCTACATGGTAATTTATTAGTCCTCTACATTGGCATCCATATGGTCATATAAATATAGTGGTATCCTTTTTTCATAGATCACATGTATATGGTCAGTTCTATGCTAGTCTATATGGCCAGTTCTACGATATTCTATATAGGGATACATATGGTCATCTATATGGCTGATGGTATGATCCTATATATGATCATCTATATGGTTGCTTATAGGATTGCTCCAAGCCCTTTTAAATGGTTTTTTGTATGGTTAACTAGATTAGATTATTTTCTATATCATCACCTTTATTGTCGCATATATGGTCAACAAGATTAGTGTATACTTAGACAACTAGCTGAACATCTATTATGCAGACAACTAGATTTTCATCAACTAAAATTTAAAAAGAAAACTCTCTTTCTTTATCTCTCCTTCTGTGTATGTGTGTGTGTGTGTGTGTGTTTGTTTGTTTGTTTTTTTTTTTTGTCGCCACTGGATTCAAGGGCGAGGGAGTTTGGAGGCAGCATCCTCGAAGGTTGGAAATAGATGTATTTTTGGATATGAGTTTGTATATAATTTTACAAAAAATGATATGATATTTGTCATGTGGTAGAGGGACTCTTATACACATTGTATGAGGAGAGAGGGAGAAAGAGAGGAAAAAAGAGTCTCATTAGAGACCACGAGTGACAAAAATTTGATCCAGACATTCTCTCACTCTAGACACTCAATACGATTCTCATCAAAAAATTCAAACGCATGTGGGTCCATGTTCAATAATCTCTGCAAGTCTCATCGAGTGCCACGTAACTCGTCGAGTTGCGTGGCATGCAAATGGTTGGAGACGTGTCCACATAAGTCACCGAGTTACCTGGACATCTGACGTGTATGCCACGTCTTTGTTGAGAGCTTTTCCAGGAAGCATCCACGTAACTCGCCGAGTTACGTGGCCTACCTATGTGACAATCTAGTAGGCATTGCCACGTAACTTGCTGAGTTACGTGGCTTTCCTATGTTGGCATAGCCACGTTACTCAATGAATTACGTGGCAATGCCGTGTGTACATGTACGTGAAATAATTTTTCGTCTTTGTGGCATGACCACATCACTCGGCTAGTTACGTGGAGCTTCTTACCATCAGTAACTCGCTCAGTTCTAGAAGCATGCCACGTGTCGGAAGTTCCTGCTTCGGACACAAGGGTAACTCAGTGAGTTAGCCGAATTGCGAAAGTCATGCTTGGGTGCGGATTGTGGGAAGTGGGTACACTCTATCTTGCATGCACCCCAATTCATATGAGCAAAGTATTATAAGTGGCTTTTGTTGCTTAAGGATGTATGCTCAAAATTGAAGCAAATAATAATTTTAGTACCAAATTTGATTAGTCGAAAGTTGTGGATGACAGAAAATCTGAGTTATTAGGGGGTGGCTCAAAAATTAAAGTAAAGAATAATTTTAGTATAAACTTTGCTTAGCTTGGAAAGTTGTGGAAGACAAAAAATCTAAAGCACCCGGCAGTGGTGTCTACATCTCCCTAGCAGTGGTGTCTACATCTCCCTACTGACCCCACTACACGGGTGTGGAGAATGTGACCACCTCTACCTACAACATATGAAGCACCGGTTAGGCTATGTTGTGGCTATGATGACCCAAGCACACTAGCAACATGTATAGCCAGCATGAGATTAGCATGCCATGACCGTGACAAAGAGATACGAGCATATATGGAAACTCTCATTGGTAGATGAAGAATACATCAATGGGCACCATGCTAGTGTTATTGAGAACATGAGGTTAGGCATTTTGAACTGTATCAAATGGTGAAGTGCAAGAGTCAGAGAGAGTGACGGCATTAACCAATGGAGATTGTTGGATATAGCCGGTAACTCAACAAGACATAAAAGCGTCCTTTCAAGTTTTAAAAAAAAACTTCTAATCTTTTTTTTTTTGGGCAAAACCCACAATGGTGAGTGAATTAACTAGCAACCAAAAAAATTACATGTAAATTCGTGCTCAATTGGAGCCACGGATGCACAAAGACATGCTAAATCTGGGAGCCACCCGCCATTGAGCAATAACACCTAGAGGATGCCACAAACCTTGCATGATCTACCACCTCAAAGAGGATCATCCTCAAGATGGGAAAACCAAAACATTACATTGGAGCCACCCTTCATGATCGATACTTAGCAAAGCAAACTAGGGAATAACACCAGCAAAAGAACTGGGCATAACAGGGACCCTTACCCAATAATGAGAGATCAAGAATCCGAGATAGTAATGCCGCGTAGGGGGGGAGCAGCAAGCTCCATCACCATTCAAGGCTCCATTCAACAGATCCACCTCGAGCGGAGCCGAGCTTGAGCTCGAGAAGCAACACCACAAGCTATTAAAGGCGAGGTGCCATCTTCAAGAACTAGGAGCATGTATGCAAGGCCGCCACAAAATGGAGATCCGCTGCCACCACCGGAGCTCCGTTGACACGAATCCAAGGTGAGGTAGCAATGCAGGGAGATTGGATGGAAATCGATTAAAGCACGTACATGACGTATGCATAGAAAAACTCACAATAATGAGACATATTGTATTGATCATACCAAATTTTTTAATTAAAAAAACTCCTCCTGAAGATCCGTAGCTAGGGTGCCAAGACAACCTCAAAGGTACCATGAGAAGTACTGCTCGAACAAGGGAGGCAAACCTCAACATAACAAATCTCGGACTATATCCAATAACATAGCAAGAAGAACCAGGCTTTACAGGGAGCTACTCTCGATACAACATAACAATAAAGCCACTACAGCTTGGCTACCACAAGTTGCAAACCTTCTGCCACAAGAGCTGTAACCTCCCAAGCAACAACATGTACATAACGAGGATAAAAATCATATCAAAAGCAATACGCAAATCGAGGGGAGTCCAAGCACTCCATCATCGATCGCTCAATAGCCATCCACCAAAACAGGAACCAAACCATTAGTCGAATCACAACCACCATGTTACAAACCAAGGCTCAACATAGTTTCACAGGCTAGTTAGGGGAGCCAAGCCCCATATGAAGTACACCAGAGTGCTCGATGCCTACCACACACCAAGAGCACTCACGAAAAGGAGAAGCAACAAGATCTGACCACCATTTCCCTCCAAGGGGAGGGTAGGAAGTGAGGTCTCTCCTAGCATCCAAAAGGGCCTAGGATGGAAGGGGCACCAGTTCAGACCCTCACCACAGAGAGGGCCGCTGCCCCCACGGCCTCGCGCACACAGTACCTCCAGCATCGACGCGATGAAGCCTCGCCCTGCTGCAATTCCACCTATGAGCGCCCCTACTCTGTGGCCTTGCAGGCTGCAAGGTGTCACACAAAGATGCAAGGTGTCACACAAAGATGCTCAACAAACCCTAGCAAGCAATTAATATGATGCATAGCTATTTTAGCCTCCCTTAAGCATAAAGAAAATTTATTCTCTCTAGATTGGTGGTTTTCCTAGCAAAGACAATTCCACCAAAATTATGGTTGATCACCATTTATTCATATGGTTTTATGTAGCTTCCATTGACAAAAAAAAAAAGACCTTGGTTGTGTGTGTGTGTGTGTGTGTGTGTGTGTGTGAGAGAGAGAGAGAGAGAGAGAGAGAGAGAGAGAGAGAGAGAGAGAGAGAGATGATGATGCTCAGACATGATGTAATCATTTGGTCTCATAGGTCCTTTAGGCCTTTTGTAGATGTTAAAAACATTTCAATTTCATCTCTCATTCTCTCTCCTTTCTCTCTATCAGTTTTGTACCATGCATTCATGTGTGTGTTGCTCTCTCTCTCTCTCTCTCTCTCTCTCTCTCTCTCTCTCTCTCACACACACACACACACACACACACACACACACACATATTCTCTCTCATTATGTGTGTTTGTTTGTGTCACGTGTGTGTGTGTGTGTGTGTGTGTGTGTGTCTCGGGAGGTCACTATGTATAGATTGTGTATATTAGATGCGTTCAAGGGCTATTTCTAAAACTCCTTATTGTGAATTTGAGACCATTTTTCTATTCAATCTGTAAATTTCTTTTACCAATTCCATTTTATGATAACCTTCTGTATGTGAAAATGTGAGAAAAAAATGAAATTTACTAGTCTCTTCTACTGCACTCACTTGATAGTCAGTAATTATTAAGTGACCCCCCGGAGGTCTATGTTAAGGGGGGAGGAGGGCATACCCATCTCTTTTATCTCCTACTGCTGATGCTCTCTCTCTCTCTCTCTCTCTCTCTCTCTCTCTCTCTCTCTCTCTCTTCGTCTGTCTCTATGTGTGTGTGTCGCTCTATCGCTCTCACTCCCTCGCTTCTTTGTGCACGCACAAATGACCTAAGGGAGGGTTCTCTTCATTTTTTTAAAATTTCGCACCGTTGCTATTTGTGACAATATTAGCATCACTATAGCTGTCAATAATTAGCGACAATGATGAAAGCATCGAAAATCCCCTGTATATGTGTCACTCTGTCGCTCTCACTCCCTCGCTTTTTTGCGCACACGCAAATGAACAAAGGATTTGGTCTCTAGATCATTTCAAAAAAAATTCCCATCGTCGCTACTTGTGTCACTATTAGCGTCACTAAAGCCATCAATAAACAATGACAACGATGAAAGTGTCAAAAATTCCTTGTCGGTATGGGGGCATCTCTTTTCGTGTTAAAGGCCAAAATGACATATGAGACCAAAAGTTACAAATATATGAGATGGTATGAAACACGATAGTAAACAATTAAAAATGGCAAAAACTAATTCATGTTACCAAAATCTTCATGCGCGCGCGCACACACACACAGAGAGAGAGAGAGAGAGAGAGAGAGAGAGAGAGCATCTCTTAACGGCCAATATGGCCTATGAGACCATAATATAAAGAACAATGAAGTTTTTTCTCAGCTGCAAGAGGAATGCAAAAATGGAATTAAATCGTAAACCTAAAGCTCTATCAAATAAATACATCCCTATCCAAAGTTCTAGCATGGAGCCATAGTACACTCTTTCAATGTGGTGTAGCCCTCATCAGGAGAATTATCTGTGTATTGGAGATGCTATTGTATCCTACGAATAGTCCTAATTCTAGAACTGCGGATATGTGTGTGTGTGTGTGTGTGTGTGTGAGAGAGAGAGAGAGAGAGAGTATCAATATCTTTCGCCATCTGAAAGATGGGCTAAATACTAGTCTTCTCCACATCTTTCAAATTTTATGAAATAGACTGTTGATGGAAAAGACAGATGGATTGCTTGACAATAAGATTATTGGATTGTCAAGCCTTTATAAACTACTTGGAATCTTTTCATAGAGAAAAACAGGACAGGCTTCAAAGAAAATGAATGATTAAAAGAAAAAACTGAAGTCTTCAAAGGGGCCTTCAAAAGGCAAAAAAATGACTATTAATGGGTCATAAAAGTTAAAAAGAAGAATTCAGACGAGTGGAACCAGGCATCTCTAGCGGTCATGACCTCTTGCATCGAGTAAGGGTGCATGGGTCATGCTCGCCATTACTTGATGCTGTGTAAACCTTTTGATGTCTCAAATGACCCCTCTAGGTTCGATATATTTTGAAGCTAATGTATATTTTTTGCTGTTTACAACAATACACCTACTCACAATTGTGAGTTTGCAAAAAAAAAAAAAGATACTTGACAATTTTTTGTTAGTCTTTTCGATAAGTTACTTGGAAAAAATTCAAAACAAAAAAAAATATTTTAATATTTAATTTTATAAAAATAGACTTGATAAGCATCTTATATCATGGATCAAGCTATATATTGCTTATTCATTTATTCTATAAAAGCCTTTGTCAAGCATGCTTAAAAAATGAATGCATCTTTTGACTTTTGAATAGCATTTAAAAATTTAGGATCTCTTTCTATTTATTCATTCATTCAGAAGACTTTTAAGTTCCATAGCACTTGTCAAACAAGCAAATTTGAACGACTTGGCCCCTTATAAGGTATTCAATTAAACTATGTGTGCATCAATAGAAAGCATCTTTGTTGATTTTCTTTAAAGAAATAAGCCCAGAGTTGTGATTACATACTTGTGGCACACATTTTTGCAAGTTTCATGTGAAAAATAATCTCCTTTTGAGTGTAATAAATTATGGTTCGAGACAAATTTCAAAATGGGATCCAATTTATCTTGATTTTGACCTAAATAACCATTTTTTAATCATAAAATCGTGCTGAAGCATTGCTACTTTCAAAATTTGTCTCTGATTTTTAAAAAAGTTCAAAGTAATTAGTTTTGGTTGGTGACTCAAAATTGGCATGTAACCTAGAACTTGAGGCTTGTCTCTTTTTTGGCTTTCAAAAAAAAAAGGCCTTAGATTCAATGATGATTGAAAGTTACCTTAACAGTTATTTCTGTTTTAAAATATTGAATGCATCTTTTCATTTCGTATCCTTGACATATCTTGCCTTTTCTTGCATTCTCTTTTTTCAGAATGCCAAAGTGAAGTTTGAACTTCCTTAATTCTAATTCTAGTAAATTCTACACACACAAACGAGTTCTTTTTATTTTACCTTTCATTTCATAGCCTCACATGGCACGACTTTCTTGTATTTTGTAGCTTAATTCCAGTCGCTCTTTGGGAAAGTCTAGTGGTCGACAATGTTTCGGAAGTCTTTTTTTCTAAGTGGTCCCCATCCTACAAGTGGAAGTTCAAAAAAGATGTTAACCTTTATAAATAGCGAAACGTTGTTTACATATAAGCTTAGCGGGTGCAGCTTGAATCGAGCCATTAACATGCCTGCTCTCCATTTATCAGCAAACTCATGGCGGTTTGATTATTACACGAGAATCCTTGTCGTAACGTCTGCACGGCGACAACGCAATTCTTTATCACGTAAACCACCAAACTAAGAGGCCAAGTCGTCGATAGCAAGCTGTGTGCTCGTTGAAGGACGGCTTTAGTCTTAGATGAATCTAATAACATAATTCGTAACAAAGTCTCTTGCATATAAAAATGCAAACCGGAACTACTAATAGAAATTTTTAAATTTGCAAGATTTTGAAATATTTTTTTGTATATTTTATCGATTTTTTTCCTTTACCATTGCTTGTAACCAACTAATCCCATATTCAATCGGCTTAAGTTAAGCTCAGGCACACCTTTTACGAACACTGGTGCCGGCTGAGTTTCCTCCTTGTAATGAAGCATATTGGAAAAAATAAAAAAAGAGTTAAAATTTGGAGAATTTTTGAACTATTTTCTCACATATTTCATCGGTTTTTCTTCCTTTACCATGGTTTGGGATCGGCTAGTTTTGATTTTCAATCGGGCTCAAGGCTAACCCGAGGCAATCCTTTTCCGAACACTGATTGCAATTAAACTCAACCTAATGATTTTATCACTTTTTTTAAAAAAAATTAGAAAGCAATGTGACCCTTTCACTTGTTTTCTTATGTTTTGCTTTGCCATTTGCATTTTATATAAATGAGAACACAAATTTGTTAAGCATTTTGTAATTTTTTGAGAAAACATCTTCAAATTTTGTACAATTTTCACCTTGAAGCTTATCATTAATCTCTTTATATAGTATGCATTTTTGTGTAATCAGAAATTGCCTATATTTTTCACCTTATAACCTTGCTCTACCATATAAACAAGCCCTAAAAATACTCTCTTAAGCTTGGTAAATTAAATCCAAACATTTGGTACACTACAAGAGATACTTCACATTAGCGACGCTTGCAGTGCGACGCTCAAAAGTGAAAATCTACGGTGTCGTTATCAACATCGCTATGAACGTCGCTATTTTATTTGTTAAATAGCGACGTCCATAACGACGCCAACAGGAGTAAAAAATAAATCGAGAGCGTTCAAAAAACCAGATCTCAGATCTGATTTTTCGGGGCTCAAGTAAAGAGGTAACCCGCGCTCTCCCTCCCTCTCTCTCCCCCCCCCCCAAAACACACACACACACTCACACTCGGAGAGGAAGGAGAGCCAGGTATCCTCCTTCCCTCTCCTCTCTCTCATGTTCCCTTCCCCGCTTTCTCTCTCTCTCTCTCTCTCTCTCTCTCACACACACACACACACATTGTGTCTTTGAAAGAGAGAGAGAGAGAGAGAGAGAGAGAGAGAGAGAGTACATGTATAAACAAAAAACACATACACACACACACACATGCATAAACAAAGAATGCATGTTTTGCGATATTTTCCTCTGCTTCCTCGTATCAAGCATTTCTTCGAATGTAAGTCCATGGCCGGCCTAGCATCATGGCATAAGGAGAATAAATCTTTGGATGGTGTGCTACGGATTCCTGCAGATTGCGCAGCCTGGAAACATATAGACGAAACATGGCCGGATTTTGCTAGAGAAGCTCGAAATTTACGCTTAGGCCTGGCTATGGATGACGTAAATCCATTTGGTCAAAGATCAACATCTTACAGTGTATGGCCCGGCCATAGCGACGCATGTAGCGACGATTATAGCGACGCTCATAATGACGTTCCCATATCGATGCTATTAGCGACGGTCTTAGTGACGTCGAGAGTATAAAAATCCAATGTATTTCCATCGCTAAAAACGTCACAAGTGCACCCAACCTCTTGTAATGGTAGAAAAACAGAACACTTTCATGTGGCACGAGACTTAAGTGAACAAGTGGGAGGTCTTGGTGTTGTGCTTGCTTTTCCAAGGAATCAAGAGAGATTTCACAATTAAAAAATGGTGTCTAGCTTTTTTATAGAAAGAAACCCATCAAAGTAGTCAATATTTATTTAGAAAGCATTCAACACTACCACCCAAGTCAAGCCTCGGCTATATCTCCATCTCCCATGCTTGAGGCAAGTCAAGGATGCCTTCATAGTCCAAGACTTCAGGGCTAGAAAAATACATTTTCCCTAACTAATGAAAATAAGAGCAAACTTGAAATACTCCCGGCTTTTAGGTCCAAAATTGAAGTTGTTGCCGGTAATTACCTAAAACTTGTGTAAATTTCTCGGTTTTCTTAAAGGCAAGCTCAAAATCTAATGGGGATTTTACAATTTGAGTCGGGTAAAATACACTCGACAACCCAGTTAGTTTTTTTCTAATAGTTGTCCAAGTCATCCTTGATGTTTAAGGGTTGTACCCCAACTGTTTTTAATGTTTGGTTATATAGTAATATTTTTGCACGTGCAAGACATTTGTCAAGGTGTGTGAAAATGGATCAACGACTTGTGTCTGCCTTTTGCCTTTTTTTATTGCTTCACCACCTTCTTGATACATTTTACGTGCGCACACTCACACAATTACACCCAGTTCTAATAATAAGCCTAATTTGCGATTTTCTGTGTGTGTGTGTGTGTCTACAGACTACATCGAGGGTGTAAGTGCGTGCGTGCGTGCGTGTGTGTGTGTGTTTTGCTTGTGGGTTTTCCTCAAGTTGAGTTTCCCATCAGGAATGCAAAATCAAGCACTACAAAAACAAAAAGAGTGCGCGCGCGCGCATTTGTTTTAAAGCTTCTGATGCAGATATATAGAAGATTAGGCTATATGATGTTCTCTCCAAGCCCAAAGCTTATCATCTGTTTACTGATCTTCTCCCTGGGCTTGCCCTCCTCCACCATTCAGCCGTACTGCACTGCCATCTCTGATGCAGGTGAAGGTATGTCGGACTGAAGCAGCTTATAACGTTATATTAATCCACATGAGAGAGAGAGAGAGAGAGAGAGAGAGAGAGAGTGCTTGCTATGAACGTCCGATAACAGTCCGAACCAGTGTTAATGAGAAAAATTGTGCATCAGCAAGTAATTAGCATTGTAAAGGGATTTGTGTGTATTTGGAAACTGTTATACAAAATACTGGGCTGAAGATTGCTCATAGACATCAATCAGATACATTAATGGCAAGATCTCGGGAGTCTCTAACGATCACACTGAACTGCCCAATCCAGTAGTACGGTGGAACTGTGCCCATGAAGAAATCAGTAGTACACCTTGTTGAGAAGGAGTCTGGTGGAGCTGTGTCCATGAAGAAATCAGTAAGCTGCCTCTAGAGTGGCCCTCTATGTGTCACTTTCCTGCTCCTCAATAGTGTCTCTTTGAGCGGTCATATCTCTAGTAGCAAGAGCCCCAAACATCTCTGATTAATATACTCCATGACTCGAGAGAGCCGCCCAAACCCCTCTCTAAAGAGAAGCAGCTTAGAAGAAGAAGAGAATTTTAATGTGGTAGGAAGCTCTCTCAAGAGACCTCAAAGATCTCTCTGATGAGAGAGAGAAATGAAATGTTATACTAAACGTCTTCAAAAGGCCAAAATGACCTATGAGACCAATCCGTTACAAACTGGCAAATCGGATACCATGTCTGGGTACAAAAAATGAGATACTAAAATGAATCTAGAAGTGCTACTAGCTGGAACTGTGTGTGTGATCAAGGATACAATGGGTGCCCAATACAAGAGGGTGATATAATGGGTGATGAATCCATCCTTATCTGTACTCTGGACTTCGAAATAGTATTGATTGAATCCTCTGTTGTAGTCTCTGTCGATGCTATGAAGCTCCTCTCCTCAGTTGTGGGCATCTCGATCTCCCTAGCTAAGCTCCAATGCTCTATCAATGAGAGTACTGCGGGTGTCATGAATATGAGCTGAGCTTTGCAGTGTTGGCTGCTCCTCTATATGTCCAGTGTCTGGTTTGAAGAGAGATGTACGTCTGGTTTGAAGAGAGATGAGATGAAATTAAATATTATATTAAGGTTTGCAAAAGGCCAAAATGACCAAAGTTACAACTATATGAGATGTGATATAACCATCATCTGAGAGAGAAATCAAATGTAATGTCATCACAGCATCTGCAAAAAGCCAAAATGACCTTTATTTAGACCAAAAGTTACAACCATATTAGAGAGGTTCAGGTGCATTCAGCATTTCATTTCTCATGTTTTTGCCTCTCAGTGCAAGTGCTTCAAGCAATTAAACGGAACGTTGGAGATGTATTCAATAGATTAAGCAATTGGAATGGGGATGATCCATGTGGAAACAACTGGGTTGGTGTCATATGCACATCCGTCAATGGGACCCAACATGTTGTGGAGTTGTAAGCACGTACCTGCAGCTTATGCTTTTGATGCTATCTCAGAAATATTCTGATATATTTCTATTCAAATTTCTGACATGGATATTGTATCACATGCTATAGGCGCTTGCTGAATATGAATTTCACAGGGACATTGGCTCCTGATTTAGGAAACTTGACACACCTTGAAGTCATGTAAGTAGATTATTTGTTGTATTAATTATGGTAGCAAGCTAGCAACTAACGATCATAAAATCTTGTTGTCAATGAAAAGACCCATGATCACAGCTAGAAACTAGCACATAGTTAGTGCAGTTGTATTAAAGGCATATGCGTAGAGAGAGATTATTTATGCCAGATTTTTTATTCTCACAAAACCTATCCTTGGTTCTCTTTAATTTGGTGAAGGGATTTCATGTGGAACAATATCACAGGTTCAATTCCTGGTGAGATTGGAAACTTGAGCAGTCTTCGCTTGTTGTAAGTTGTAATATATGACATGGTTTATTCTCCTTTGTTTTTGTCGATTTGGATCGAAGGTGTCTAACACAATCAAAAGTACTGCTATTTATTGACTAAAGCATGAAAATTTCTTTCAATGGTTGATAGGTTGTTGAATGGAAACAAATTAAACGGAGTGTTACCGCCAGAGCTCGGCAGCCTCTCTAATTTGACTCACATGCAGATTGATGAAAATAACATATCAGGACCCATACCTCAAAGTTTTCAGTTTCTCAATAAAGGGAGACATTTGTAAGTCTGTCTTATATACAAGTGATCTACTCCCCCCTAATTATATTTCAGTTTGGAACTGTACTGGCTCTTGTAGAATTAGACCTGTCTTAGAAGTTAAATAAACATCTTCACTGATCACTAACAATCCCTCTTTTATTGAGCAGCCACATGAACAACAATTCTTTGAATGGGAGCATACCCCCTGAACTCGGTCGTCTTGAAAGCATGCTTCACATGTAATTAGATTGGTTTTGGTCATCTCCAATAATTATTAGCCTCTTTATTGCCTTGAACAGTTTTTAGTATATGAAATTATCTTGTCCTTCTTTAGTAACTATTGACATAATATATGTCGTGTCACAAATTAAAGCTGACGTTTTAATTGCAGTTTATTCGATAACAACGATTTGAGTGGAGAACTGCCACCTGAGCTATCAAACATTTCTACTTTGATAATTTTGTAAGATTTTCTGTGTTTATATTCTCACTCACGAGTCGATGTGAGCTCTGGTTTGAATCTAATGGCTTCTTTCAGAAATATGATTGGATTACTTAATGGCAAGTTATTAAAAGAGTATATTTGTAATTAAATTTTTAATTGGCACAGTTTACAGCTTGAAATGGTGGAAAAGCTTTTCAGTTTCCTTTAAATTTGTGATTAACGCATTTTTTTGGAGACCGCAGACAACTTGACAACAATCATTTTAGTGGTTCGATTCCATCCAGCTATGGTAACATGTCCAAGCTTTCAAAGATGTAAGTTAATTATACAAGTTAAGCCCCTGAACATTCAGCATCATGTTCAACTCGATAAGATTGTGGGTGGACATGTTTAATATCCTGTCCTAAAACATGTAGTGCCGTCAATATTATGTCGTCATGTTAATTATACAGCTTAAGCCCCTGAACATTCAGCGTCATGTTCAAATCAATAAGATTGTGAATTATGGACATGTTTAATATTGTGTATTGCTGTCATTATTATGTCTTTGCAAAGTCAGTCTGAATGGATTTTCAGTTAAAGATTCACTATGGCCAGTAGGCGACAAACTATGCGAAGAAGCATGTATAACCACAGTTTATCTCCTGTTATGTGCCCTGATCTGGGTATGAGGTCAGCTGCTTATATATTCATTAGGTGCCAGAATATTAACACCCATCTGGCCTTGTAGGATGAGCTCCCATATCATTTTTCTGGCATATTGGATGGTCGGTCATGTGGGGAGGTTGGCAAGTCCTCAGGGCTAAAGAACACACCCTTCATGGGATCTACGGCGGGGAGCTCGATGCACGTTCTGAGTTTACCTTTTTTATCCTAGTTTACTTTCCCCTGCAGGGGATTACTTTTATGGGTTTTTGTTTGGCCTTGATGGAAAACAAAACGCACAGGCCTGCGTGGGTAGTATTGTGCTGCCACAGCCCAATTGGTGGTGCATTGACCGGTGCATTTTTGCTTGACGTCCATCATCCTCGAGATTTGTGCTTGCACCTACAGCCCCCATCACGGGGTCTTCATAAAAGACCCTATGCCTTAGCCCGCCTCTTAAGGGGTATATATACAGAGTGATTCCCTCCTTGGTCACAGATTTTTTCGCTGATAGCTGGCACATCATAATTGGTTCACATGAATGATCAAATCACCCATAGAATCGGCTTACTTTTATGTGCTTCAATCCTTCTCATTATTCATGTTTTTGAAGTCTTCGTTTCTTTCACCTAATTTTCAACCCTTTGTCAGAGACACAATAGCAAAGATGGTTTTCATGCACGAGAATGCAAGCAGGCAAAACCACTTTGTATTACTTATAGAAAGCCAAGCCGTCCACATATAAAGGTTTTCCAGTTCCATTTCATAATATAGACGCATGGCTAATATACTAGGGGCGGGCTTCAAGTATCTTGAGAGCACTCAGGAACCGATTGGCATGCAGGCAGGCGGTATTAATGGGATCAGAAACATGTAACAAGAAAGTTGGGAGATTTCTTTCCTACTTGATATAGTAGAGATGTATAATAGAAGGGAGCTTTTATGGTCCTAGGCCCACAAGAAGTTTTGGACAAATTCTCACAATAATTCCCACATTGTGACCTACTTCAACATCATGAGCTTCTGTGAGGGAGGCACCACATACCTAGCTAGGTACAATTGGGGCAGGGGACCGCCGGCCCGTGGGGGGGCCGGTGGTCCCCTGCCCCCAATCGTACCTAGTTAGGTATGCGGTGCCTCTCGAGCAGAAGCTCATGATGTTATGCATTGTATGAAAAACACTGGGAAAGACTTCGTTTTCCTACATGAGAAAATTTATAAATCTTCTTCTGAGGTACTTGACAGCTTGTTGTAGTCAAATGTTCCTGACTATAACACATTGACCTCTGTGCATAAGTACATACAAAGAGTATTTGATGTTGGAAGCTTCCTTGTGCACACTTAACCCTTGGATAATGTTACTAATTGAAGCAAAATATAATGACACATGTAGACTCATGAAGGAATTTTCTTTTAAAGCTTTTGAAACAATTATGAAGCAGTCCATGAAAATTGAAGGCAGGCATGTTTTTCAGGAGTTTGAGAAACTGTAATTTGACTGGCAACATTCCTGAGCTATCAGCATCCATTGGTTTGATATACTTGTGAGTGTCTGTCGTATACTCTCGCTATTTTTATATGGAAATTAACGAAGAGCTCTTATAATCATGAAGCAAATCTGGTCTTTTGAATAGAGATTTGAGCCACAACCAGTTGACGGGGGAACTTCCGGCGAATGTTTCTCAGACGGTGACAACAATGTTAGCCTTCACATTTCTTAATGAAATAGTCTATCTGTTGCTAATTAGAGCTGCAGATGCAGGTGTTTATGTATAGGAATTAGCCCCAATTATTCTCTATTGCTCCCTCCTATCTTATTAGCGTTTTGTTTTCTTGAACACAGTGATTTGTCTTTCAATCAACTGAATGGTGAGCTTCCACCAGTATTTTACGAGCTGAGGAGTTTGGAACTGTTGTAAGTATTTCATTTCGCTGTTATTATCGTACCCCTTCTCAGCATATATAGGCTATATACATCTGCTAACACAAGAAGATTTAGAAATTTTCTCATGTAAGAAAATGGAGTCTTTTCCAGTGTTTTTCATACAATGAATAACATCATGAGCTTCTGCTCGAGAGGCACCGCATACCTAGCTAGGTACGATTGGGGGTAGGGGACCACCGGGCCCCCCACCGGGCCGGCGGTCCCCTGCCCCCAATCGTACCTAGTTAGGTATGCAGTGCCTCCCTCACAAAAGCTCATGATGTTGAGGTAAGTCACAATGTGGGAATTATACTGAGAATTTGTCCAAAACTTCTTGTGATATAGCTGATGCATGAATATATTACCATGCTGGTTGTATATTTTGCAGACTCTTGCAAAACAACTCTCTGGATGGAAATGTTGCAGCAGCAAATCTTAAACATAATGCCTTTACAAATGAAGATTCAATCTTAATTATGTAAGAGTCTTCTTTACACTAGGTTACAGCTTCAACATCACAAGCTTCAACTTTTCTCTTTCGGCTAAAGAGACTAAACGAAGCAACACAATCGTAGGGATTTTCAAAACAACAACTTCTCAGAACTTACTACCGGTGCGTTTCTTGATATCACAAACGTCACTCTGCGGTAAGGTTCATTACTTGGGTTTTAAAACTATTAACTCCTGGTCATCAGCCACACCAAATTAACACAAGATGTTAAGAGTCTTTAATGAATGCCTAGAACAGGCTATCTGGAAACCCGGTGTGCAATGGCCCTTCAGCACCTTCGAAATTTTGCGGAAATACAAACACCTCTATAAATACCATTCCCACCACTCCTCTTATGATTCCCCCTGCTTGCTCAGCTTCTTCTTGTGACTCAAGCAGCAATCAGGAACTTAATTATGGGCTCTTAGCCCTGAATGTTTGTAAATGCGCATATCCTCTCACAGTACGATACAGATTAAAGAGTCCAAGCTTTGCAATCTATCAACCCTATGAGTCCATTCTTCTAACACACCTGTCAAACGGTTCAAATCTTTCCAACTATCAAACAAATCTGTCAGATTTCGCTTGGGAACCTGGGCCACGCTTGAGCTTGATTGTCAAACTTTTTCCAAGTCAAAACACTTCCGAATTCAATAAATCAGAGGTGACACGCCTCTACAATCAGTATTCCACCTGGAGCTTTCCAATTAACAGAATTCTTGGCCCATATGAGATGATTTCTTTCGAAATCAAGTTTCCCTATAACGGTAAGTTTCCTGATCCTGGTCGACTATCTAATTTGTCTCAAGCTGAACATGGTATGACAAAATGTCAAATCAATAAAACTTAAGATTTGCTTGTAATGTTTTGCAACTTGATCCAGTTTCTGAAGCGCAAGCTGGATCGAAAAGTAGATTAAGTACGGGGGCGATTGCTGGTATAGTGATCGGTGCAGCTGCATTTACAGCTCTTGTTGTAGCTGCCTTTATGCTCGTCATCGCCAGATATAGTAAATATCGGCATGTTTTATCAGGAAAACAAGCAGGTTTGTTCCAAAATACCCTGTAAAGAATGGTCATGGTTGCTTTCTCTTGTTCATTATCGGCCCATAGCTAGGCCAACATAAATGTGAATTGCTTTAATGTTTGCATGTCTGTATGGTTGTACAATTTTGGAGCATTGATTGTCAACTTGGTGCCCAATTAAGACTAACCGATAATTTTAATATATTGTTTCTCGCACAAAAACATCTAATGGCATTGCTTTTTCAATTTTTTGCAGCCAAACATCATAAACCTGTCAAAGTTGATGGTGTAAAACAGTTCACTTTCAAGGAATTGAGAAAGGTGACGAATAATTTCGACGACTCCATGAAGCTAGGGCAAGGTGGTTATGGAAGAGTTTATAGGGGTGTATTGGCTGATGGATCAGAAGTTGCTATAAAACGAGCTCAAGAGGAGTTGCTCCAAGGAGAAAAAGAGTTCTCCACGGAGCTTCAATTGCTCTCTCGTGTTCATCACCGTAATCTTGTGTCTTTGGTCGGATATTGTGATGATGAAAGTGAACAGTTGCTGGTCTATGAATACATGGCAAATGGAACTTTACGGGATCATCTACAGCGTGAGTAAAAACTGCTTTATTTCCTGCTCCAATTTTCATGACACACAGTCAATCTGCAGGAGCAGCTGGGATTTGACATGAAATTATATTATAGATGAGGATTAAGTCAGCTAATTATACATTGGAAACTTGTTTTCCAGCTAATTCAAAGGCTCCTCTTGATTTTGCGGCACGGCTTCAAATTGCTTTGGAAGCAGCTAAAGGCATCTTGTATCTTCATACCGAGGCTAATCCTCCGATCTTCCACCGTGACATCAAGGCTACCAATATCTTGCTGGATGAGAGGATGAGGGCCAAAGTTGCTGATTTTGGTCTTTCAAAACTGGCTTCTCTTCCAGAACTCGAAGGTGCTCCTGGAGGCTATGTGTCAACCCTTGTTAAGGGAACTCCGGTACCATCAAAATCTCAGCACATTCATATAATCACTGAGGGTTCTTTTCTTTTTTCTCTTTGCTTGTGTTGTGGATTCTTATTCAATCCTTCGATAATAACTGATCAGGGGGTGCACTATATTGTAATCATGTTAATGTACCACGCGAATTTAACAGGAGGGGTTTTTAAATGTAAACATTTCACGCAAATCAACAGAGATACATCAACAAAAGGGGGTTTTTATATTCCATTTTTGAAGAAAATAAATAAATTAAGGGGTCATTTTATTCATTCAAACATGTTAAAAAAGAAGGGGTTTTAAATTACCCCGTGAAAGCATGTTATATAGGGGGTTTTGAAAAGTGCAACCACCCTGAGGATAATAAGGGGATCAGGAAAAATTGGTGCAAGGAGCTTCAAAAATCTACAAAGATACCCACCTCCTAAGTAGCCAACTTGCAAAGTAAGTTTTCGGTAATTAGTCCACAGTTCTAATATATCACACCCGATATATTGTGATAGGACATGGCTTGGATCTGGCCACAAAGAATTAAAAAAACAGAAAGAAAGAAAGATTTTTTAACGTCTATGGGAAGCTGAAATTGGCCTATGAGAAAAATCAAAAAGTACATGGGTGTATGTTCTCCGTCTATTGGCAACAGACAAAAGATACAAATAACCACTTGACAGTGGAAGAAAAGCCCTGGTGGGCTGATAAAAGGGTAAAGAAGGGGGTGGTGATCCATGGAAGCTATGGTACAATATAGGAGAGGGGCGTGTCGATGGAGCTTGTTAAACCTGAGCAAAGGAAAACTGAGTTTGAGAGAGTCGTACACTGTTAAATGAGAGGTAAGAAAATTCCAAATTTTATGAAAGTACTCAAGAGCAATCTTCCTATGAGCAAGCAATGGGATCGAGCTAACAACAACAAGCATATGCCTCCAAAATAAAGGCACTTCTTAAGAGGAAATTTGCTATTCCAAATTTATGGGGGTAAGTGGCGATGCCATTGAACCGAAGACTAAGACCTTTTCAATGCTAAAGTGCATTAGTCCTACTTAGAAACCCTTGGAAGAAGTCCAAGTAGGAGAAAAACTCTCCTTGCTTTCTTTCCATGAGGAAAAAAACCTTTGCCATTAGATAGGGTTCTCCTATTTTGCAACCCATACTCAGATCTTGGTCAAGTAACTGGCTGAAAAGGCTCTAAAGAGGCCTATAACAATAACCAAAACCGATACATATGCTGAGCTTCAGGAGAGATCCTTTGTTGTGTTAGTAATGACTTTGGGCATGCCTTTGTTTGCCAGAAAGTAAGCTTTCTTGGTTCAGCAATAGCCATTAGAGGGTCTCAAACGACTTCAGCTTCTTCGTTTGGGCAATTCTTTGGGGCTGAATGTCCACTAATGTATGTTGAAAGGATGCTTGCTTTTCTTGGTTGGTTATCATCCTTGCTTGATTGGATTTTGAAAGTTGGTTGTATCTAAATGGTGGCAAAAAAGGTTGTCATCTATGTGAGTGAAAAGAGACGGGTTTCATAGCACAGTACTGTCTCTCTATTTGGCAAAGGGACATTCTTCAAAACACTGTTTTTTGTTTGCAGGGTTATCTTGATCCAGAGTATCTTCTCACCCACAAGCTCACCAATAAAAGTGATGTTTACAGCTTTGGAGTGGTCCTTTTAGAACTAATCACAGGCCAGCAAGCTATCTCAAAGGGGAAAAACCTTGTCAAAGAAGTGAGTTTTCTTGCACATAACAATGGCTTGTGGGGTACAGTGTGGATTACGCATTTGAAGTTGGTGTTTTGAAAGAAAACCCCGCCTTCCCCCCACCCCCCCCCCCCAAAACCCAAAAAAAAAAAAACACTTTCCTCACTCCTGAACAAAAGAAAATGGGGAATTGAAAGGAAAAACAAAGAAAATTCAACAAGTCATAAGTTCTCAGCAAGATTATAAGAAAATGGTAGGACCTCTACATAAATTGTCTAAATGTTGGGCAAGCTCAACACCGTTACATAAATATGCTAGTGGAACACAACAACAACCCACCTTTCAAGAACGTGAGCATTTCTCATGCCTGTAAACTCAATTAACTTGAAAGTCTCATCTAGGCAAGCTCAACACTGGATTATGTGAGTGAAAAACACCAAGAAGTTGTTTGTATGGGTTGGTCTAATGGTGAGGCTTTCGCCACTCTACCTACGGGTTGTGGGTTCAAATCCCCCGTTGGCCCGTTGGGTCACACTCTAGAGGGACACCTTGTGCGTACGTTGCTGGGGCTCTTGCTCTTGGACACTTGAGTGCATCCTCCTCTTGGGGTGGGTCACACTCTAGAGGGACACCTTGTGATCACCTGGTGTTCACGTTGATATGGCTCTTGCCCTTGGACATTCGAGTGCATCCTCGTCTTGGGGTGGGTCACCTCCTCTTGGGGTGGGTTACACTCTAGAGGGACACCTTGTGTTCACCTGTGGTGTTCACGTTGCTAGGGCTCTTGCCCTGGGACACTCGAGTGCATCCTCCTCTTGGGGTGGGTCACACTCTAGACGGACACCTTGTGCTCACCTGGTGTTCACGTTGCTAGGGCTCTTGCCCTTGGACACTCGAGTGCATCCTCCTCTTGGGGTGGGTCACCCGAGGAGGAGGTTCCTAGTTGGTTGCTACAACTTCTCTTCGTCGTTCCCAGCATGTGGTGCATCAATTAGGTGTCCATGGTGATGTCTACGCGTGGCTCTTGCCCGATGGTACATGGCCCTTGCTCGACCATGTAACAAGGCTAATATTTGGAAGGGATAACTCCAGTGTGTCAGAAAAAAAAAACACCAAGAAGTCACGAAAGGAGTAAGTTTCACTTCAAATGCTAGAGACCACCTAGGGAATAAAGTAAACATGTACAGAGTGCATCGAGTATTGCAATGACAAACCGAGTTGGAGTTGGAGTCGAGACTTCCTAGGGAGAGTGTGCATGGGTGTGGAAGACTTTCCCGCATTGATTACGTGGCCTCCGCCCTGCGTCTTGGAGATGAGTTAGGAGATACAACAGCCTGTGTAGGAGAACAAAGAGCTTGCGCTGCAAGACTATAGCCTCGTCATCTATTGAGTTGCAAGAGCTACTAGACGGTGGTGATGAGCGATCTTGAAAAGCATGGCAAAAGCCAGTACATATACTTAGCCGCTGTCTAATTCATTTTGTGAAAATGAACCCTCCCTTTGCCAGGATCTGGCAGTGTGTAGATGCGGGTGTTCTTGACACCTCCATCGAGCACATTAGGCTCACCAAGTAAACACAAAACACTCTTAAAAGTTGTAGTTACTGGCACCACAATCATAGTATTACAAGAACTCCTTTCTTGGAAATATGTCTTCACTCATAACAAAGTGTGGCCGGCGGCCTTCGGCCGCCTCTCTCTCTCTCTCCCCCCCTCACTCATATAAACCGGAACTCACCGGATGCAGCAGACTTTGATACGTGGCACTGGAAACCAGTCTCCTTAATATATAGTATAGACTAGAGCTATTAAAAATATGGGTTTGCAAGTATCTATGTTGCTCGCTGCAAGGGGGACTAGCCTCTCTATTGAGACAAGCCAATTTATCTTACTATTTGCTACCTAAACAAAGGGAAAGAGGGAGGGCTTAGCGGGTGCTTACTGCAAATACTGAGTCCAATGAAGGCATGTATCTCTTTTGCAACATAGCTCTTTGAGCCGTTTCATCTTAGAACAAGGCTTTTCTTGTGTTGGATAACTCAAAAACTGACTAGAAAATGATGCACCTGATTGTTAACCTCTATGAACACTATGCAAGGTTTCTTCTGTACACCAACATATTTCCTCCTCTCTTCTAGTTCACAAAGCCCTGTTAGTGTTAGTTCCCAGAGCATTGTTAGTGTTTGCTTTTTTTTTCGACACACTAGAGGGCCCATAGGGGGAGGTGCTTACCCTTCCAAATATTAGCATGTTACATGGTCGAGCAAGGGCCATGTACCATCGGGAAAGAGCCATGCGTAGGCATCACCATGCATGGCCACCTAATTGATGCACCACGTGTTGGGAACAATAGAGAGAACTCGTAGTAACGAGCTAGGAACCTCCTCCTCGGGTGACCCACCCTAGGAGGAGGATGCACTCGAGTGTCCAAGGGCAAGAGCCCTAGCAACGTGAACACCAGGTGAGCACAAGGTGTCCCTCTAGAGAGTGTGACCCACTGGGGATATCAACCCACAACCCGCAGGTTAAGAGGCCAAAGCCTTACAGTTAGTGTTTGCTTTTTGAGCGCGGTCGCAGTGCTTTTTTCAAGCGAGGCCTGTTCGAGTGAGGTTGCAATCCATTGGATTAAGATCTAGAGTCTATGCTCAGGATTAAGCCACGTGGTTCAATACATTGGACTTAATTGAAAAAAGGACCATGGGCTCACCAAGTAAACCCATGTTTTAGGCAAGAAGG
Source organism: Adiantum capillus-veneris (assembly GCF_014529385.1). Lineage (NCBI taxonomy): Eukaryota > Viridiplantae > Streptophyta > Polypodiopsida > Polypodiales > Pteridaceae > Adiantum > Adiantum capillus-veneris. The sequence goes on along the minus strand of NC_140949.1, from coordinate 61,017,693 downwards.
TAACTAGTCAAGTTCATTCAATCTCTTAGCTTACCTCATATACCAACAAAATTCTAGAATTCCATTATTTGTGTGTGATATCATGCTCGTTGGAAAGTACTTTTGCAAGTGAAAGATAGGGCCGAAGAAATTACCAATTGGGAAAATAGTAGCCTTCTTAAGATTTTTTTATAAGGATGAATCTTCCACGAGTATGGGCTATATATATATGGGTGATTGAATGGAAATGGAGAGAGCTTTGAAGGTTGAAGGTTGTGCTCCATCTCCATAGTCTTCACACCATAACTGTCTACATCGACCAACTCCCTATGTTAGCCATGTCCATCTACTTGCGTCCTTCAATATTTCTCCTAACAAAACCAATATACGTGTAGCGGATGCCATGAAATGCCATCCCTATGCTCCATGCCATGCATCATAATCCCTAGTGTCCTATAAATGTACACGCATGCTCTACAATGTCTATGATCTTCCTAAAGATATCCACAAAGGAGAATGTAGTGCGTCGCTGATTGCAAGGTTGTCTCTCAGAAGACAGCGTCCAATGATAAGTCATATCCCACTAGCTCTCCAGATGTCTAGCCAGTATCTATGATTGGCAATGTGTTATAGCCTCAAGTCTCTCCCGATGTCTAGCCTTGATCTTCTCAGCTTGTCTTTGTACCCAAGGGCACTCCATCATCTTCACTGAAAGAGTCAAAACCCTCTCTTGAATACACAATGGTGTCTTCTCATAATATGCAAGGCATCGACATGTATGGTGTTCCTCCCAATTCCACTTACAAGTGGCAATCTGGAAATGTAGTTCTTATTTATAATAGCCCCCATCTCTAGAGTATATATACCCTCACGCAATTGTCTCATAGTCCTTGTCAATATTAGATGATGTTTATATCACCGTGTGATGCAATCCCTCAACAAACCATACTCCATACGAGATAGACTATAGTACTCCAACCTACTTTGGCAACAATGGATGTGATGAATCTCTCTGGTTGATATGTTGCGAGTAGCACATGCCATAAAGAAAGAAGTCTATTGACATGCTCATAAATGTGGAAATTATCTCGTGATTTTCTCATACTATCGAGTCCCACATACCCTATGAAGCCATTATATGAGATGCTATAATCCTCCAAGTGATTTGTTGGTCTCTCGGTCCACATCCATAACCCTTTGTGAAAAGGTACTCCATATATAAACTTGAATCTTTTTTTATTTCCATGAGTTTTGAAGCGTTTGAGGTGAGGGGTTAGAGTTAGGGTTAATAGGCAACATAAGCCCTACATTCTGCTCATTAAGATAATTGATAGCAAAATGATCCACTTTCTTGAGCTATAACAACACCATACCCAAAGCTCTCTACTACAACCTTGACCTCTTCCACCATTGGAATCTTCTACTTCCTTTACTTGTGCAAGTGGTATCTTCTTTACTGCTTGCATGCAAGTAGCATCTCATGCAAGTAGTGCCTCAGTTCATCGCCTCTTTAGTGACTTGTTGCTCCATCCCCATATTTCCAGGACTCAAAAAAAATCTTGTTCATGCTTGATTTTGAGTATCTTCTTTGTGTGCATGCATACATGCATGCGTGTTTGCAAAAAGAATCATAAATTAGAAGTTTCATATGTGCATATCCAATCCAAAGACTACTAATTAGAACTTTAAAGTATAGTACAAATCAATTCATTATATTTATCTCTAACATTTGCTTCTAAGATTGGACAATCATATTGATATATGTAGTTTTTGAAGTAATCCCAAGGAACATGTTACCTGCAAACCAACCTAACACAAGAAAGAGCTAGAACTATCCATGATAGAGTGGGCTCCGGGGGGGGGGGTTCACTTGATAATTTTGTGACTATCACGTGAGTGCGACACAAGGGGTTATTTAGTTTCTTTTTTTTCACATTTTCACATACAAAAAGGCATTGTAAAATGGAATTAATTTTTTAACATATTGAATAAAAAAGTGTATTTTATTTGTCAAAAATTTACAATAAAAGGAGTTTTAGATATAGTCATTGAAGGCACATGATATACAAAATTTACACATAGTGAACCAACCCCCCCCCCCCCCCCCCCCCCCTCCCAAGAGAGTGGGCAATAGGTTTCAACGAACCTTTCCCTTTGTATTAGCATAAAAAATTACTATTAACTTCTATCGCATGCAAACAACATATGAGAGTGCTAGAACATTATAACATAGGTGGAATTACTATTCTACACACTAGATCGTCTGTATTATTGGCTTAAGAGTGCTAAGAGTACTTAATCCATAACATGTACTTCTCAAGCATTGGGTTAAAATTAAGTTTTCCAAGATATCATCATGATTAAACAATGCATGGCCAACTTATCAAAGATACTATGAGCATCTTCAAAACTCCTACATCTTGAATGCATGTTCATAAGTGTGCTTATCATGAATTATAGCCATTATAACCAGAATACATTGTTTGCACAGATCAACTTACCCTGTAATAATATTAAAAAAGAAACAACATTTTCTTCATTTTGTGGAATTTTTTATTAAAATTTATTCATTGACATCTTTCTTGAAACCCTCATGAGGACTAAGGCTACCATGGCAATTGCAAAACCAGCCTCTCACGCCACAACTTGTTAGTCACCACATAAGAAACTTAAAGTCTTGATTTTAATGATACCACAGGCTTACCACAAAATTTGTAACACAACATTGTCTAAAGCATCCATTATTTACATCCAATCACAAATTCTCATCACAAATGTTTAAGAACATTTCAAATGGCTATTACTACTTACCATCCATTAAAAAAGGCTTCACTAATAAGTACCAAACTTATAGATTGTACCCACATTCTTTCGTCCACAACAAGACTAATCCAAGCAGTAGAAAGTTAGATCAACTAATATGTGTCTATGGTGTTAAGTTTGCCGTACATGTACAAGCCAAAAAAGAAATTGTTCATTACGTCATTGCAAAATACAAAGTTGCCAATTTCATAAATCATAACACCGACATGCTACTAGATCATTTACCATACTTCCAACACTTCTTGATTGTATAAGCTCATAGCCCCCACACCATTCCAATGAAAGGACTACCCATGCTCCGATAACAAAAACTTAAGAGAGGATTTTTCTTGAACTTGAACATAGCATGCAGCGATAATCTTGAAGCAAGAGAATGTCCTTCCCAAAGTCAAACTAGATAGACAAAATTTACACCAGATTGCAAGTATTATTAAATCCAAATATCAATCATCTACATAGTTATTAGATAACTTCGATGTATATATACCTACACAGATCCAGAAGAAGCCCAAATTCACCCATAAAAAAAGTGCAATTATAAGCTCGTGGTAGTGAACTGCAAGCCTATATAACCATTGGCTCTACTATGCATAGTATTGACCAAATACTAGCACATCCCCACTAATGTCATTAGTGCCCAATAGTGGGTGTAGAACTTAGTATGAATATATGCTCCTTGGCACACAATAGCCTACACCCATATGCAGCTCTACAAACTGAGTTTCTGTCAATGCTTCAAAGATGCAGGGCAAACTCACACATAATGAAGACTAACACTAAATAAAAAGATAGTACTAAAGATGAGAAGAATTTAAACAATATTGTCCGAGTCTTTTCAACCTTAGAGGGGCATTTTCAAAATTTCCACAAAATTTTAGGGCCATTTTGTAATTTTTCCTTTGTAATAATACCAATAAATTCAAAATAAAATCAATTCTCTTTCATAAAATAAAATTTGCAATGATAATAATAAAGTTTTTAAAACAAATTTTGACAATAATGTTTATAAAATCCATCTTTGAAAATACAATTTGAAAGTAAAAAATACATATATAATATCTTAATACCTATAAATTTAGCCAAAATATATCTAATTACTTCAGCTTCAAGGTTTCTCAAGCATCCGGGAAAAAAGTTATTTAAAGCCCTTATGTGTAGGAAAAGCAACCAAATCAAATAGGAGCATAAGATCTAGGAAGAGAGCATCATCACTAAGTGACAATGTAAACTACACTTCTCTAAACTTAATATGTACTTCATGTGAACATGATGCAAACAATGTAAACTAAAGCATTGTATGAGCTACAAATAAACCCATGTAAAGTAGAAGGGCCAATAAGGGGATGGCCCCCAAAGCAAGGATGAGCCTACTCCCAATAAAAGTACAAGCTTGCGCAAGTGTTGCATCAAGAATTGAGAGGCCAAAGGGCTACTTTATTTGAAAGAAAGCATTTCTATTTGGCAACGCTCGGGTTCAAAGCCTCCCTAGCTCTTCCATCTCTCTTTTGGCCTAGGGTGCATCTTCATTTTGGCCCCTCTTTTTGTTACACGGGATTACAAAAACGATTCTCTAACTCTCGGTTCCCTTCCTTAATTTTTAAAAAAATTATTTTCCTAAATGCCCTTGGCAAGGTGATTCTAATGCGCTACCCATCGATGAAAATTGAGCTTGAAGGAGGGAGATCAAGCATCTCAAGTTGGACGTTCCCTTGTTGGCCCCTCTACCCTCTCAAGTTGGAGGTTCCCTTGTTGGCCCCTCTACCCTAAACTTGATGTGAACTCTAGATGTAAACAATCTAAATTGCATCACGTATAATTAAAAAATTGTCCTTACAAATCAACGAATGCGTGGCAGCCTATTGGTAAAGACAATGTCTTCCAAAGCAATGGTCTTGGGGAGGAGTAATTTTATTTTCCATGTTTGCATAGATCAATAGCCAAGATCTTTAGAGCTTTATTGGCCGTTGATCCCTCCTAGCAAGCATCCATGGAGACAACAAATTTTGGGAAGTTGCACCTCAATGACACAAATAGTCCCTATGCATGTGAATGCCATCCACATCCTGCCATATTAATATGTGACCGCAATACATTGGCCACAATACAGGTATGTGCTAGTGTTCTGTTTTTTTCCTTTAAGAAGAATATTTGGGACTTAGGCCCGGTTCACAGTGCATGACAGAAGAAATTGGATTCACAAGGTGATTTCCATGCGGAAGGGACATGAAAGTTCTCTTCCACCGCCTATGAGTTCAAAATCTGCGGAGAAGCAAAAGCTCTCAAACCCACCTGAGGAAGGTGATTGGTGCTCAATTCTTTTGTTAGGTGGAAGAACCCTTTGGGCAGAGGGGGAGGGTCGGAAGATGGAATTAGAGGGGGGGGGGGGGGGGGGGGGGGGATGGGATGGGGTTTCCCATCTACCTCCGCCCTCTGTGAACAAGCATGTCCAAATTGTTACCATATACATGTGGTAATGATGTGTGTGAACACACTTAGGACCGCCGGGGCATTTTTTTCTTCTTTAGGAGGTTTTTTCCCCCATGCATTGTATATACGCCCATCACTCTAGGGCTATCCATCTTTCCATTGCACACTAAGTAATACACTCTCTGTTGTGTGCCTTGAGCTTCTTTCTTCTTCTCCAAGCTGTGTGTCTTTTCCTGCAACCCTAATTCCAACAATTGGTATCAGAGCAGGTTGCGTCCTCTCGGGCTTAGTCACCAGCTGCTTCAGCACACGCCTACTCACTTTGTTTTATTTCAGTGAGTTTTGGCGAGCATTTGCAGGTCAACAATTTTTTTGGGATAGCTCGTAAAGCTTAGTCTGCTCACATTTCTGATTTGGGATCATTTCGACCACCATTTCCACTACAGCCAGGTCTGCACAGGCAATTTTGTCATTTTATGCAGAATTTCTGTCAGCACCAATTACTACATAACATGTCCCATACAATCTATAGCGGGTTGTGCTATATAGCACGTGCTGGTCTCACTCAGTTTCTCCTCATTTCGGGCGGTTTTCACATCAGGTGCAGGCATTTTCCATGGCTGACAACAACATAGATGTGTTCAAGATGTTTGTTGCTGAGGACAGATTGGATGGGGACAATTACCCTATGTGGGCTTACATGTGATGCAACATGTTCTTGTGTCAAAGGGCATCTGGAATATTGTACAGGGCATTGATGTATATCTTGGTTCTGAGGATGTAGGCAATGTTGAGGATGTGGCAAGTCTTGCTGCAAGGATTGCTGTTGTTAGAGTTGTTTTGCCTACAACAGAACAAGCTCGTTGGCATGTAAAGGATCCGCAAGCTCATGCGTTGATTGTGTTGTCTGTAAAGTGCACCATTACTCCTCACATTCGTTTAGCAAAATCTGCAAAACAGGCTTGGGATATTCTGGCTGGTCTTTATGCAAGCCGCAATGAGGGCAAAATTGCATTGTTGTGTAAAGAGCTGGAGTCGAAGATTATGCATGAGGAAGATGATATGGACATTTTCCTTGCTGGTGTCAAGAATATCAATGAGCAACTTATTTCTACAAGTGAAGTCATCTCAAACAGTTCCCTTGTGCAGACTATTCTTGATGCCTTACCAAATTCTTACGAGACTTTTGCTAGTACTTGGAGACTTATGACCCGAAAAAATCTTGAAGTTGTCAAGTTTGATGCATTGTGCACATTGCTGTTGCAAGAGTCACTTTCTAGGAAAAATAGGACTAAATAGCGTGCAGTTGAACAGGCTTTTATTGCTTCTCAAAGAAAGGGTGGTAACAGCAATGCAGCCACTTCTTCTGGTTCTTCTGCGAGTGGAAAATCACCTGTTCCTAATGCTTCTGCTGGCAAAAATTTGTGTGGAAATTTTGGTGATAAGGGAAAAAACAAGATGCGTTGCCTTTATTGTAAAGCTAATGATCACTTGATCAAGCAGTGTCCTAAGTTGAAGGTCAAAGAGGCTAAGAAGAAACAGGGTGGTTCCACTGCAAATGTTGGTTCCACTACAAATGCAACCATTGTTGAGTCTTCTGTGAAAGGAGATTGTGATGCTGATGTTGATGCAGAATGGGCTTTTAGGGCAAAGTGCACTTACAATCCTGCTCTCCATGATGCATGCATGTTAGTTACTGCAAATTCACATGTGTGGTATTTCGACAGTGGTGCCACAAAGCACATTACCTCACATCGTGAATTGTTCACCTCTCTTGAGGTTGTCCCTCATGGGAATTCAGTCACTTGTGCCAACAATGCCTCTTATCCGGTTCAGGGAGTTGGAAAGATTGTGCTTATTGTTGCAAATGGCATATATACATGGGATCAAGAAGAATCTTTTGTCTTTGTATTTGCACTTGCTAGACTTGGACTTGTAATCAAATTTGTGGATGATAGATGTACATTTCATGATCTCAGTTTTGGTGATGAAATTGTTGCATCTATCCTTTTGTGCCATGGGCTGTATAAGCTCACTTTGTATGACAAGTGTGGACAAAATTTTGCAAATGCAGTTGCAGATTCAAGGGCTGTTTCAGATGCAAAATTGTGGCATGCACGTTTTGGGCATCTGAATTTTCCCACGTTTGCAGAAATCTGATATGGTTGCTTCTTTGCCGCCTCTTGAAGCACCTGTCAAACATGTTTGTGAAGGCTGTATTTTGGGTAAAATGCAGTGTGCTAAGTTTCCAAAGGATTGGTCAGTTTGTGCTACATGCAGATTGCAACTTGTGCATAGTGATGTTTGTGGGCCTATGCAAACTCCGTCCTTGGGAAATTACTTGTACTTCGTGACTTTCATTGATGACTACTCCAGGCATGCATGTGTATATACGTTGAAAGCTAAGTCCGAAGTGTTCATGTGCTTCAAGCAATTTCTTGCTATGGGTGAAAATGTCTCGAAATGTACTATGGCCACCTTCCATTCCGATCGAGGGGGGAGTATATGTCTCATGAATTTAATGCATTTTTGGCTAGTCGTGGGATAAAACACCAATGTAAAGTGCCGTATACACCTCAGTAAAATGGTGTTGCTAAGAGGAAAAATAGAACTCTTATGGAAATGACAAGATGTATGGTCAAGAGTCGAGCTTTACCACATTCGTTTTGGCCCAAGGCTGTCATGTATGTCACTTATGTACTCAACAGGTGTCCTACAAAAGCGATGCAGTCTATGACTCCATATGAAGCATGGCATGATAGAAATCCATCTATTGAGCACCTGCATGTTTTTGGCTGTTTGGCTTATGGTTTAGTGCCACAAGTGCACACAAAAAATTGGATGATAAGGCTGTCAAATGTATTTTTGTTGGTTATAGTGCTGAAATCAAAGGTTATAAGTTGTACCATCGTGCAAGCAAAGCGTATTTTGGTCTCACGTTATGTTGTGTTTGTGGAAGATTCTGTTCATCCTTTGTTGTCATGTACTAGAAACAATAATGTAAGCTCACAGGACATTTATGACACTTTGTTTTCAGTGGTGGTGGAAGTACGAATGTAAATTCCAATGAGGCAAATATACAACCTATGGGGGTTTTTGAAAATGTTACAGATTAGCCTATTATTGAATGATAAATGACTGGTGCACACTTTGCGTGATAGTAAATTGGATGCACCTTTGTCTAGCCGTACTCGTTCGGGCTTTCACCATGCCTCTTGTGTATCAGATTGTTATGCTTTGGCTTTGTCTAGCTTACATGATGTTAAGGAACCTCTGTCTTTTGATGAAGCACATAATTCAAAAAATTGGATGGCTACCATGCAATCAGAATATGATGCACTTATAGAAAATGACACATGGACTTTATGTGATTTTCCTCCTAGCAAAAAGGCCATTGGTACAAAGTGGGTTACAAGTTGAAACGCAAGCCGGATGGTGAAGTTGATCGCCATAAGGCTCAACTTGTTGCAAAAGGCTATGCGGAGCAAAAGGTTGGGAGAGGCCTACATTGATGGAGGTGCTCAAGTTTGTGTGATCACACAGTCATGTCCCGTCATTGGAGCTCTCCCACACTCCTTTCTTCCGCCAATCTGTTGTGAGACTAGCCATACTTTGCACAACAGGCGCAGACTTAAGACAATGTGCATATGGTCCTGAAATATGTCACTTCTTTCACTCTTTCATCAATTTTAGGGAAGTACTTTCTGTAAAGATAGGGCATGTGTGTGTGTGTGTGTGTGTGTGTGTGTGTGTGTGTGTGTGTGTGTGAGAGAGAGAGAGAGAGAGAGAGAGAAATTTTCCTAGCTTAGTAAGGGTAGTCCGTTCTCTCTCTCTAGATGGTCTTTATGACATATCTCTACGATCTCTCTATGGTGAAGCCTAGGTATCTGGAAGCTTGGGACTCTATTCCTCCTGTTGCTTAAAGGGTTTTTGCTTGCTTTAGTGTGATCCCTTGCTATGAGGGAACATATTGTTTTCCTTTTTTCTCGTCGGGGGGGGGGGGGGGGGGGGGGGGGCATTAGGGAAAATATGAACCCCAAAAGGGCCCTTTAGGGTCAAAGATGCTTTTGGAATATACTCTCTACACCAATGCTTTTGGAATATACTCTCTACACCAATGAGAATGGGCATGTGGCCACAGTCCACCAATTTTTGCATTTTTTTGAATGGCCATAACTTGAGCAAATCAACTTCAAATTTGTTAGACAGTAGTGCTTTTGGATCACATTGCCGAGCTCTTTCCATAGAAATGTTACATGATATAGGTTTGAGTTATATAGGTATGGGCTATCCATGGCCCCCCTTTCATGTCCTATTATTGACTGAAAACTGATTGGTTGCTCTTACAAGGCCCTTTGGGGGTTCATATTTTTCCTAGTGGGGTAGTACATCTCTATAGAAGTGTGTGATTTGTAATTGGTGGACCCCTTGTATGTACTCTAAGCTTGTAGGGATGTCTCTCTCTATTGCTAGATCTCTAATCTTGTAGGGATGACTCTATCTATTGCTAGATCTTTGACTAAAATTGTTCAGGTTTGCGTTGATTGGCTCTCTCCAAGAGCTAATGTAGAGAGCAGGAATTTCTAGATAGAGATGTGTTTCTGTCTCTCTGGTAGTTTTGCATGCTCTGTATCTGCTAATGTACTGCTCCACACTCTCTATCTCCTCTCGATATGGTTTGCAAACCTTCTCTACTCTTGGGATACATGAATATAGAAAGACAAAAAGAAAGATATCGAAACTAATCTAGAGGCAAACAAATTGGCATATAAGAAAAAAGCTAGGTCAAAATATCCATGTCTTTTAACATCATGGATTGACAAAAGGGTAAAAAAGGAGCATGTCTATATACAAGGGGTTTTTATATGTATCAAGAACAATCAATGCCTTATCCCCAATCCATGTGATGCCACAAAGAGAGGAATAGAGCACAATGATGGAATGGTAGGCAGGCGGGGGGGGGGGGGGGGGGGGGGGGGGGGGGGGGGGGCAAAGAGGAGCAAATGCATGTATGTGTGTGTGCTTACTTGTGGCTCTACATGCATGCTCATGTTGTCTGTACTAGGTTGCCCAATAATTACTTTTCAATTTTGCATTGAAGTTTCTGCTCAACAATGTTTTGCACTAAAATCATTCTCTACCTATTCTTTTGGAAATTTCTTATCAAAATTATCTTATATATACATTCCTTACACATGATGTGTACTTGTGCAGGTCAATCTAGCATCTGAAGCTGGAAATATGCTTTCAATTTTAGATCCTCGAATTGAGAATTATCCAACAGAATGCCTGCAACCTTTTTTGCATCTGGCTCTTGCATGTTGCAGGGATGAAACTGATAGTCGACCATCTATGGCTGATGTAGTCCAAGAGCTAGAATTCATGTTGAAGCTCATGCCATAGTCAGGTTCCATGGAGTTCCATGGTGTCCGTTGAGACCTCTATGGAATCTAAAGTTTGTTGCATTGCAAGTTTTACAAGCCTAGTTTAGTTGACTTCAAATCCATTATGTTCATCTTCCATGAGCAAACCATGTAGCCTTACATTAAGCATGCTTGTGTATATGATCATAGCATGATATTGTCTGATGCTTCAATGCATGTAAGGAGCATCTAGTCCATGTACAAACTCTAGATATTGTCATATGCAAACCTCATCAATTGGGATTCTCTCTATTGTTGATAGCTTCCCACTCACCATTCAAGGGTGATCTATGATCTTTGGATCCTTAATAGACTTCATTAAAGATAATCTGTTCATCAACTATAAGTAAGCTAAAAGTGATGTTCTTGACACGAATCCAAGGTGAGGTAGCAAAATAGGGAGATTGGATTCAAATAGATTAAATCACGTACATGACTGATGCATAGTTATCTTAGCCTCCCCTAGGCATAAAGAAAATGTATTATCCTTAGATTGGTGGATTTCCTAGCAAAGACAATTCCGTCAAAGGTAGGTTAATCACCATTTATTCATATGATCTTCCCTAGCTTTCATTGACAAAAAAAAGGACATTAGTTAAGACTAATTTCTTATCAAACTTTGTTGATCAATGCCATTACTGTGCATAAGCCACCTCCAATCATAGAAGTGATGGACAAGAGGAGGGGCATTCCTTTCTATTTTACCAAAAAATAGGGAATCTCGAGAGCAAATTTCCAAATGTAGGATACTCATGAATTCCTAGCTAGGATCAAGGTCTCTCATCAATTGAGTATGCACTATAATCATCAATTACGTTTGCGATGGTGTGCACGTATTGCACGAAGTGAGGCAATGCCATAAGAGCACATTGATTGTACAGTTTTTTAGTAGATATTGGTGAATCAAATGCACACACATATATTCTGCACTTTGACATAAACTATCCTCATGCATGTCTGGAACGCTCATCATGGACACAACCTACCAAGATCTTTTTAGTTAGAAGTGCCAACGAAAGAGAAAAACACACTCATGTGAAAGTAGGTGATGTTGAGAGAGAGAGAGAGAGAGAGGAGAGAGAGAGAGAGAGATGGAACAAATCTACAAGCTCCTCAATACCCCTTGGCAAAAAACAGAAGAAGAAGCATATATACCTACACTAATTGTAGGTAGGGTAATCCTCTCACTACCAAGGAAAAAACGAGTGAAGATAATAATGATACTTGGGTAGCCATCCCATACATCATGGCCTACAAGGGTGGCCAAAAAATGCATAACTCTGCCAAAAATTTGAGCTAATAAATACCCAAGAGATGACATCAACAATTGTTAACATTCCCCTCTGAGATCCTAGGTACAAATCAAGAGACTAGAGGTAATGATTAACACTATGAAATCAAATTCAAGATGGAAATATTTATCAACTTCAAGTAACAAAGACATGTGATTATCAACTAATCTAGCTCGTTAGAGCTCCATGATTAATTACATCCACCAATGACCTTCATAATGATGCATCCACCATACTAAGTCATCACTGTCCACCAAGCTCTAGAAAATGGTGATCGCATAGACATGTGACTATCAACTAATTTAGCTCGTCAAAACTCCATGGTTAACTATATCCACCAATGACCTTCATAATGATGCATCCACCATACTAAGTCATCACTATCCACCAAGCTCTAGAAACCTGTGATTGCACAAGAGGGAAGTTCAACACCCATGCGCCATGCTGGGTGACACAAATTAAAGTTCCATACATGTATATTTAAAGATGGAGGGCACGGGTGGCCCCTCTAGGATCAAGGTGAGCGACCATGCTCACAATATTATAAGAAAACATTTGGGTAGGGTCTTGTAAAACCAAGGTACACGAAGATGACTAGTCTTCATCTCGTCCACTACTATAGCATCCACAGACATCTAAATAAGTCCTCTAGGTCATGCCAAGAGACTAGGAGCAACTTCCTCATCTTGGTGGACTATAAGAGGCCTATGCAGCCACATATCTATATCCAATGTCTAGAAAGTCCCCTCATGAATCCTAACATCCATAGAAGAAATATCATTAGCAATAAGGTGGATAAAGGCCAAATTAATAGAGTGGCATACCATAGTACCATATTGATAGGATGATTCAAAGTTGACTTCAAAGATAAGGCATGAACAACAAAAACATCATTTTGTGGACGATTCTCATGTCTATGTCCTTCAACACCACACTTTTGACAAAAAAACTTCTTCTTGGGAGTATCAATAGAGTTGATGGTTCTTTCCCCATTTCTACTTGGTAACTAGCTCTAAAGCAAGGGCTTGCCTTAAATAGGGTTCAAAAAATTGAGTATCTAAAATCTGGTCCTTCTGATCCAAAACCATGGAAACTAGATCCTCCCATGTGATATAAGAATTGGGTCCAAAAGCAATCATTGATGAATAAAGGGATCCATACTTTGATGGAAAATCACATATCAAAATAACCATATCATCCAAAGAGATAAATTTATTGGCCTGAGGAATGGTGTCTCATAGTCCTTCATCTTGTGAACATGATCCTTCATAGTCTATAAATTCCTAGGATCAAGTGTCCTAAGCTTTATTTATGTGCCCACTCTCTTCATAGACATAATCCTATTATAATCTTGCTCAAAACATAACCAAACATCCCCTATAACTATCATGCTCCAAATATATGTAGGAGCTTAAGAATCCTAAGTAAGGTTCATAAAGATGAATAATTGTATCCTTGCTTTGAAATGGTCCTAGTTGCTCAGAGCAACTACTCATTAGCACGCCACTCTCAAGCAATACCTCCCCCTCTTAAATATATTGCCATGGACAATGACCCAACATCAATACCTTCCTATACACGTAATTGTTAAGTCAATGTTTTGGTCTTCCAGAAGGTCAAACTATTGAGGTGTCTTTTTGTAAAGAACTCACGTATCCAGTCTGCATTGAATTTTAGTTGGCCATAATTGCAAAATGTTTCTACCTTGTTGTGTACGATAGGTTGTCTAGATTGAGAGGCCTCACCATCTCTACCATGATGGAGTCTAAGGGGAATTCCCCAAGGGCAGTCAACAAAGGGACTAATAACTAGTGTAAATAGGTATCCAATGGCCCATAGAATTAAGATAAGATTCATGGATACAAGAGTAACTCGTTACCACAAAGAACCCACCCCCTCCCTCCCCAACCAGGTTGCACTCTCCTTAAATGCAAAACACAAGCCAAGGGGATAGATATTTTGGCACAAAAAACACGCCTCCTTAAATGAAAAACACCTATGTTTGAACCATAGATGCTCAAGAAACTCCTTTTTAGCATGCTTTTGAGTGCATGTTCTATATGAGCATCCTTGCTCCCCACTTATGAAGCATTTTCTATCTTTGCAATAGCAATCTATCTCTTCTTGAGGGAGCCAATTTCTAGCAACCGCTTTTGTCTTTTGGCTTTACACTTTTGGTAGAAGCATTGTTGATTCTCCCTCCAATATATTTTTATCTTCCATTGTTAGGCTTTCCTCCCTTCTTACCCGGATCTTCAAACTTGATCTTTGATGCTACCATAGATTGATGGATAATTGCCAAGATTGTCTTGGGCCTTTGGGTGTTGACATAAGCCCACATGTCCTTTGGAAGCCCAACACAAAATTGCTACTTTTGCTTAGGAAAGTATATACACTTTTAGATAGTGGCTTTGAGATGTAAGTACCAGAAAATACCTTTATACTTTTAGAGGATCTAATTTGAGGATTCTCCATTGTTGTGAGGATAATCTTCTACATTAGATGTAAGAAGGTATTTCATTAGTGCAACTCTACATTCCTTCCATATCTTGGGCACCTCACCGCTTGTTCAAAGACTAGCCCACCATTGATGGGAAGACTTTGTGAGATGCATGGTAGCATGATGGAGTTTGGATGAGTCTATGAAGTCTTCATCACTGAAACTAGTGCCAAATAGTTGGCTAAAAAGTATCAAAAAGACTTTCCCTAAAATGGATACATGATAAATCTTAGAACTTCATCAGTTGCATCAAAGGTTCCATTATAGGAAAGGAAAATGGTACTCTTTTCTCCTTTAAACTTCTATAAGATACCAAGCTCTCTCTTCCAAGCAGCATAAAAGTGACAATGTCCTCTACCCTTGGGCCCTTTGAGAGAGCGATAACTCATGTATGTGCCACTCACAAAGTCCAACACACTTGAGGATGAAGAAGGAGACATTTTCTTCTTTCTCTACTTTGTTTGAGGCTTCTCATCATTTACCCCTTCATGAGAATAAGAGTTAGAATGTAAGATATAGGGGACTAGACCATGCAACTCTCCACCCCCAGCCTCGCTATATGTAGGCTCGTAGCCATCCCAATATAGCACCCCTTGACTGCATGTCCTTCTTGGCCCTTGGCCTGAGCGGTATTACCATAAGCATGACATTACTCCCCCCTTGAAGAAGCGTTTTCATCCTTGAAAAGTAAAGTGGTGGTATCTTCATAAAGAACACTAATGTTTTCTTTAGTGGCATCCTTCATGGATCCAGCTATCCATTTGACCGGAACACGGTTTAGTAGGAGGTTCAATGAAATCAAGACAAACATCTTGATTCTCTACATTGTTGCCCCTTTGTAATTGTCTTGTGTAATCGGCCAACATAGTGTATAGAATCCTTTTAGAACTCACTTGAGTATGCTAAATGAGTTATCACAACTAAGCTGTATCTAAAAGAATACCTCTTCTCACTTTTGATGAAAGTATGACATAACTCATCAACAAAGGATAAGTCCTTGACTTGTTATCAGTCTTCATCACAGTAGACAACCCTAGCATAACTAGTGTTCAAGACTGAGAAGCTGACTTAAACATGAGGAGGCTAAACTTAGTTGCAATGTCATAAAATCTAATATCTAGCTAACCCAAATGATTTTCTCATATTAAATGATCATTTAATGTGGGAGAATAAACGGGAACAAGAGTTAGAATATAGGCATGTGCTTAAGGATCTATCTCAGCAAGGGACCAAAGTCAATGGGTACAATGAGAGACGGTCTGTCAAAGAGCAATGCTAGCTAATGGAGCTTGAAAGACCTTAGGGTTAGCTTCATTAAAGACCTTCAAAGGTTAATGTTAAAATTCCTTAGACCTAGGACCTTAGGCAAGCTAGAGTTGAGCTTGAGGTGGGAACCCAGCCCAAGCTTGAGGTGCTTGTCGTGCTTGCTGTCTAAGGTGCTTGTCGTGCTTGCTGACTAAGGTGCTTGAGGTGCTTGTCATGCTTTATAACTAAGGTGCTTAAGGTACTTGGTGGCCAAGATGCTTGAGGTACTTGAAGTCAAAGCAAGGCCTACAAAGGAGGGGGCGAGCCCCAATAGTAGGGGGTGGGATTGAATGATCTTTCCCTCACCCAAGGGACACCCCTTGCTCATAGAGGCAAATAGGACACATATCAAGGTCCTAGCTAGGTTGCATCCGTAGTGTGCCTAAAGCCTATTGGATGCCTTTGAGAGAGGTCCAATGAGAATTTAGTTGAATTAATTAATTGTTTAATCTTTATTCAAGTCCTCTCTCCTAAAGGGGTAAGGAGGACACTTGTCCTAATATACTACCCTTGTTGCTTGTTATACACAAAGCTTGTGAGTGGCTAGGTTTGAGGAAGTCCAATCATCTCCAAGCTAGAGCCAGAAGAGGGGGTCGACCCAAGCAAGGAGGGGGTGTGCTTGACCATATACCCTCTCTCATTCACTCACACACACTCTCATTCTCATAGTGTGTTGTGCAAGAACACCGTCTCCTTCTCCAAGCTTGAGAAGGTGAGAGCCTACACCAACAACTCTTGGCTATGGAATGAAAATCCAACCAAGAGTCATGCTCCAATGCTATGCTAACCATCTTCTTAATCTCCAATACTATGCTACTATGCTATGCTAAGCTCTATGAGTAATGGTATGAGAGGACACTACTTCTTTCTCGTAAGAATACTTCTTCCTCTTCCCTACCCTCATTCCCTGCTAGCTCTCTCCACCTTCTAAGGTGTTTGAGGTCTTGGGACTAATGCATTATTCATTTAGTTAAGTTACGTGCACAAATGTGGTGCAAGAAACTCTCTATAGTCACTGCACCATCAAGGTCTCAAGAACAAAGCTTGTATTGTACAAAGTCTCTCTTTATGGGAGAAACTATAATACAAAAGCCTTCTGTATGTGGAGGGGGGGGGGGGGGGGGGGGCTCCACATAAATCCGGTCCTCAACTGTTGTAAAGTTTTCTAATTCTCTCTCTTGCAAAGTATTGTTCATGCCAAGTTAATTAAGTACAATGGCTATGTTGCTACCTCTAATCCAGTCCACCCTCTATTTTTTCATTATATTCTCATAAAAATGCTCACTATAGTTTTCTTAATTCCGCTATCTCAATGTTCATAGTCCATTTCCATTACATTGGCATCATAGCTATTGGTTTCTCTTTTCTTAAGGGTCCTTAAGTTTTCCATGAAAGGTTGGACATGTTCATTGCAAGACGGTAAGTGGTACAAGGATCTATTATCTTGGTTGGAAAGGACTTAGTTCGAGGTACACCGTTCAAAACTATAGACATGTTCATTGCAAGAGGGTAAGTGGTACATGGATCTATTATCTTGGCTGGAAAGGATTTAGTTCAAGGTACACCGTTGGGAACTATAGACTTAATAATGGAGTCTCTCGGGGCTTTTAACCATTATTGAGCTACTAGCAAGCTCAACAAGAACCATAATCAACCGAGCAATGTTAGGCCCTCTCCACTATTCTTTGACAACTTTGATTTTGCACACAAAGGTGCTATTGAATGATATCCCAATGTTTGTGAACTATCTTGTTACTAGGTTGCAACAAGCTATGGGCAACCCTGCCTTGCAAGCCAAAGTTACCCAACAACTTCATGCTTATGGGATTTCCTTACCTCTCCAAGAAGAGAGAGAGCTTTGGAAGCCTCTTGTTGCGACTTCCAAAAGAAGACTCTCTCTGAAAAGAGAAGAGGAGGAATCTAATGAACAAGAAAGAAGTGAATCTCCAAATTCCTCTGAAGATGTGGCTCCACAAAGATGGCGGTCTCGACGATCCCCAACTCCTCCCAAGAGGAAAATATCATCCTATAGTCCTTCTCCTCGTCACTCCGAAAGGGAAGAGAGGAAACAAAGGAAGAAAAAGGCAAGAAAGAGGTCACCCTCTTCTCCTTCTTCTTCACCCTCCTCTTTCGACAAAAGCAGCGGTTATTCTCCTAGAGAATACAAGAAGAGAGGACATCGCAAATCCTACCCTTCTTAGGAAAGGTCCCACAAGCTTAAGAAGTTCAAAGAGGGAGGAAAGAGTATCTCTTTTCTCACCTATGATGGCACTTTTAGTGCTACTGACAAAGTATTGGCCTTCATCCAGCAATTTGATGCGGCCTTTGGAGATGAGGACTTCATTGAATCCTCGAAGCTACGCCATGTAGCTATGCACTTTCAAAAATCTACTCGTCAGTGGTGGGCTAGCCTTCGTGGCAATAGCAAAGCCCCAAGGACATGGAAAATTGTACGAATTTCCATAATGAAGCAATTCCTTGCAAAAGTGATGCCAAGGACAAAGTGCTTACTAAATGGAGAATCTTGAAGCTAGTATCCCATGAGTCTACCCACAAATATGTAGACAAGTTTTGGGATTTACATCTCAAAGCTATAGTCTTTCAAAAGATAGACTTCGCCGACAAAAAGCAACAATTTTGTGCGGGATTACCTGAAGAAATGGCTGAGTATGCCAACTCTCAACGGCTCAGTTCTATCACCAAAGTCATCCACCACACTATGGTTGCATCTTGTATCAATTCTCAACAAGGGGCTAAAAGGAATGCCAAGTCCATGGAAAACAAAGATCAAAATGATGCAAAGGGGAAGAACAATGCTCAAAGTTCTTCCCAAGGCAATTCCACCACCACCAACAACAACAACAACAAGACCAAGGAGAAAGGACTTTACAAAGGTAAAACAAACTCTCTCTTGAAGTGCTAGAGGCTTTTTGTAAAGATCACAAATGCTTTAAGTGTGGGGAGGAAGGACATGGTTATTCTTCTTGCCCCAAAAGAAATGCGCGCAAATGAGACTCCTAGAGCTTCCACGGTCGAAGCTCCAAAAGAGGATGCTCTCATTGCAAAGCATCATCCCTTTCATATGCTTGGGGGAAGGTGAGGGAGCATGATTCCTTCATCCTATTTGATCATGGCTCTATTCACAACTTCATATCAATGGAGTTGGCCACAAATCTGGGCATACAAGCTTTCAAGATGGGAGATACTATAACTATCGATGGGGCTTTCAAGGGACAACAGGCCTTCATTGCTTCCTTGACTAGGAAGTTGAGGCTTCATGTCCAAAGCTATTGACGAAGGAAATTTGGAATGGCGGCCTCTACACCAAAACAAACTCCATTGCGCAACAAGGGAAATGAGATGAGGGCACCACCTAGTCTTGGAAGCGTGGACTAGGACCGCTACACAAAGAGAGAGAGAGAGAGAGAGAGAGAGAGAGAGAGAGAGAGAGAGAGAGAGATCACTATGAATGAAGCATTAACCTTAGTGTGTGCACGAGGAATGGATAACTTCAAACACTCCCAACACAAATAGCATGTAGATTACCAAACAACCACTCAAGGATTAGCCAAGATCACATCAAGCACTCTCACACACATATAAAAGATTTCTCTTAATTAACATAAGTAAAAGGAGGGGAGGTTACTAGCATGAAACAATTTGCACTCTAGAATCTGCAAGAATAGAGTGAATGAATGAGCTTATGGGCTCATGGTGAGTGATACAAAGACTCAATGGGGCTGAGGGAGGCTTAAAATTACAAAGGGGAAGGCCTCTTTATATAGGAAAGAGAGTGATTAGGAGTGAGGTTAAGATCCAAGTGTAATTTGTACAAATGAAGCTTGATTAGGGACATTCAACCAATGAAGAAGCTCCTTCCAAGTGATTTGTTGACCAATTTGCAACTAATTAGCTCCATCACCACTTGTGTTGTCTTCACTCCTTCCTCCATAGCTTGAGTTCAAGAGCTTCCTTATTTTAAAATGTAAAGAATCTACATAAAATCAATACATATCTAGTAATAATAGAAAGGGGTTGAATGAGAACTTATGAATTACAACAAGATTAAGCATGACTTGAGAGGTGATTAGAAGAGGAATTTTGATGGGTTTTTGAGCTTGAGAGAGAGGAGGAAGGAGGGGAGGGTGAGAAGACTAATAGCTGATTTTTAGAGAAGGTCTCAATGTGGAAAAGGAAGGGTGTGTGTGTGTAAAGGTAGAGGGGGTGGTCTCCACCACAGTTGAAAAAACTGGCGTCCGCCATTTTGACCATATCTCCTAGACCGTAGATGCAAAAATTATTTAAAAAATATGGTCAGAATCTCCAGCTCATCAGCTACAACTTTGATGAAGACAACTTTTCTTGGATCGGAGTGGAAGTATTTTTTTAAAATTCAGCAAAATCATGTGTCTGGTTCCTTCCTTTACCAAGTCTTCCACTTGGGTCCCATCTGTTTGAATCATCATATGGATCCAAAGCCATGATGATATGAGCCACTCATGACCCTTGAATCATGGGTGCATGGCTCCACAACCACATCATATCTTTTCTTTTCACATTTACATATTTTCCCTTTCCTTTACCGCTAGGTTCTTCCTCTACCTTTCACCTCCGGTGAACTAGTCAAGAAAAAATTCCTATCAAATCATTTTTTTAATTTTTCCAAGAGGTTGTTCTCACTCTTTATTTTATTGTAAACCTCTAGAAGCAAGGAAAACCAACAAAATATAATAAACAAAAATTTGTGATAGGCTCGGATCATAGCCCCCCCAAACCTGGCTAGGGGTATTTATGCCTCTAGCCTACTTTCTTTGATCTTGAGATGACCTTATCCTGATGTGATAAGGCTTTAGACGCCATCCATTTGTCCTGGTCTTGTGCACTTTACCATCAATGTCTTGAAGTCTGTAAGAGCCATTTTTGAACTTTTTGGTGACCAAGAACGGGCCTTCCCATCGAAAAAGAAACTTTCCATCCTTACGAGTGTCGAAGCGATTGTCATATCGAAGCAGCAGAGATCCTTTTTTGATGTCTTTGGATGCTAGCTTTTTGTTGAACTTTTCTCTGCGCTTCTCTGCTTCTTGAGAATAGTGGTTGATGGCTTCTTCACGATCCAATTGCAGCCTCTCTAGATCCATGATCCTTTGATGTACTTTCTCCTTTTGAGAGCCTACCTGGCTACCCAATATTCGAAGACTTGTTAACTTCACTTCAATGGGCAAAAGCGCCTCCTTTCCATAAACCAAATGAAAGGGTGTGTACCCTAATGTGGTTTTGAAGGAGGTTCTATAGGCCCATAGAGCTCCATTCAGGTGTTTGTCCCAATTTTGGCACCTGGCATGTACCTGTTTGGTGAGAATTTTGCAAATGATTCCATTTACCTTTTCCACCAAACCATTGCACTGAGGGTAGTAAGGAGTAGAGTGTTGATGCTAAATATTTAGCTTCTTCATGAGTTCTCCTACCAAGTCTGCTCTAAACCCTGGTCCTCTATCAGATAGTATTTCAAGAGGGGTGCCAAACCGGCAACAGATGTGGTCAAAGATGAACTGACTCACATCCTTAGCAGTAATTCTATTGGTCGGCATAGCCTCAGCCCATCTAGTCATGTATTCTACTCCCATGATGATGTACTCTTTACCTGACTGAGTGCGTGGTAGAGGCCCTATGGCATCAATTCCCCACTTCTCAAAGGGCCCATATACCTTTATTGGGTTCTGAGGTTCAGCTATGAGCCGTCGTGGTCCTGCTTTCTGACATTCATCACATGTTTGACACCAGTATTTGACATCACGATGAAGACTTGGCCAAGTAAACCCAGCTTGTAGAACCTTTCTACTCGTGACGTCGTGTGCAAAGTGTCCTCCGCACATATCATCGTGACAAGCTTTTAAAATCTCTTCAATTTCACTCTTCAAAGGCACTCTCCTAAGCACACCATCCTTACCAAGACATTACAAGTCATCATTTACTATGCGATACCTGGTAGCCTTCCTAGCTAACCATCGCCTTTCCCCTGCATTCAAGTGTTTAGGAGCCTCTCCTTGCTCCAGAATGTGCATAATATCTTCTAAGTCCTCCTTGCCTTGCTGAAGTGGAAGTTTGATGGCCACTGCTCCCACTATTGACTCATTTAACTTTGATGATGCTAGGTGGTCTGCATCCTTGTTCTGGTCTCTTGGCACATGATGTACTTGTGCCTCCCTAAATCTCCTCATAAGAGCTTTGGCTTCTCTCATTTTAGTAGAGAGACGGGCATTTTTGCAAGCCCATGTACCTTGCATTTGCCTTACCAAAAGCATGGAGTCACCAAAAGCGTTTAATCTCTTAATTGAATTATCGAAGCACCAACAAAGGCCATGAATTAGAGCTTGATATTCTGCTTCATTGTTGGAGTGGACATCTTCTAGAGTGATCCCTTCACCATGGATCCTCTCTCCCAATGGAGATAAGACCACGATGCCTGCAGCTGCCTTATCCTTGGTTCTCTTGTATGCTCCATCAAAGTAGAGGCTATAAGCATTGACCAAAGCCTCTAGAGCTGGCGGTGGTGGAAGTTCCTTTCTCTTCAAATGGAAAACTTTTTCATAGCACTTGTTTGTTAAAATGTCGGCTAAGCATGCTCGAGTTGTTCTTTCAACCTGTATTGTATAATCAAACTCTTGAAGTCGCACCACCCACTTTGCTATTTTGTCAGAGATTTCCATATGTTGTAGTGCATAGGGAAACATATCCTCCACAGTGATAATTACAGACCTCTTCGGCAGCAAGTATGGCCGAAATTTGGTTACCGCAAACATGAGAGCTAACACTAGCTGTTCCATCAGGGTGTAGGCCTTCTCTGTGTTTTCCATGAGGCGGCTAGCAAAATACACAGGCCTCATAAAGGATGTTTTTGGATCTTTTTGTAGGAGGGTAGCACCAATGGCCTCTTCTCCCACACTAGGGTTTACAAAGAATGTTTCTTCCCAACAAGGTTGGAGGATTACAGTGAGTGACCCTAACATTTTTTTAATCTCTCTAAAATGCCCATCACTTTCTTCACTCCAAACAAGCGTCTCTTGACGAGTCAGCTGTTGTAGAGGAAATATCACTTGGGAGAGTAAGTGTATGAATCTACTCAAATATCTTAGCTTTTGCAAGAAAGAGATTAATTGTTTGATGGAAGTTGGGGAAGGTAGATTTAGCAATGTTTCTATCTTTTCAGGATCTACCTCGATTCCATCAATGGACACTACATGCCCTAATAGTGTAACCTTGCTTTCCCCAATGTGACATTTGTCCTTGTTTAGTTGTCCACCCAGCTTAGCTAAACGAGTAAATCCTTCATCAATCTTTCCGAGATGCATACTTTTGGAGCTGTAAATACAAAAGTCATCTATGAAAACCCTTATGGACTTACCAAAGTAAGGTTGGAAGACCATGTTCATGAATCGTTGAAAGGTGGCTGGAGCGTTGGTGAGACCAAAAGGCATGACTCGAAATGCAAAACAGCCCCATGGTGTGATGAAAGTAGTCTTTTTCTGGTCCTCCTCTGCAATGCATATTTGAAAGTAGCCAGAGTAGCCATCACACACTGTGTATCTCTCATGGCCTGCTACTTCATTTAGAATCTCATCTTGAAATGGGAGAGGGAAGTGGTCCCTCTTTGTTGCAGCATTTAGTGGCTTGTAATCCACGCACACTCGCCATTTACCATTCTTCTTTGGCCTCACCACTACTGGGGAGACCCATTCTGAATCTTCTACTGGGTATATGAATCCTGCTTCTAAGAGTCTCTTCACCTCGGACAACAGTGCATTTTGTTGCACAACTCCTAATCTTCTTAGTTTTTGTACTACTGGCTTGCTCCCTTCCTTTAGATGGATATGATGCTTCACTGCAGTGACACCTGTAATGTGAGTGTAATCAGAAATAAACAATGATGCATGCTTCTTGAGAACATTTACATAACCCTCCTTTTCTTCTTCCTTTATATCCTTGGATAACATCTCCTCTAGGCTGACATCCCACAAATTCTCCATTTGGATCCTTGGGTTGTCTTCTGATGAGGTAGTTTCCTTTATGGTGACGCCCATGACTTCGAGAGTGCTATCACTCTCTTCACTTGAACTCTCTTCCTCGTCCATGGATGAGGAGCATCCGCTTGAGCTCCACTCATCAGCTGACGTCTCTAGTTCAAGGTTCTCTTGTCGCCCATTCTTCAGGTTATAAACCACCTTCCGACTATGGCCACCCATGCGAGGCCTCAACTCCAAGTCTCCTATTGCCCAATCTTGCCTAGCTCCTATACCCATGAGCCAAGGTCGTCCTAAAATTAGGGGGTATCCTTCTCCCTTTACTGGCCTCACATAAGCATCAACCTCTGTAGTGATTCCAAAAACAGAAACTCTCAAAGCTTTCACTACACCCACACAAGTGACAGAGACATTATTGGCCATTTTTGCCCTAAAGTTTGATGATTCCATTACCTCTAAACCCAATTGATGCATTAGCTTTTCTGTCATGACACAAACCTCTGCTCCACTGTCAATGTAAGTTTTTGGAATCCGTTGTCCCTTGATTTGAGCCTCCACCAAAGGCACTATATCCTTGAGACCATATGCTTTGATTACACTTACTAGCTTACTTCGCTTTGCCCTCGTGCTCACCATTTTTGACCATTGTCGTCAAAGCTTTGGGGAGATATGAAGTAGTTGTGGCCAAGTAATCTTTGGTCCTTGAGAACTCACATCAGCTGTCAAGTCATAAGGTTGTGTCCGAGATCCCATAGGGAAATCAGAGATGTCAATTTGAGACCTAGTACGGGTCTTTCTCTTCTTGGCTTCATCTTTAGTTGCCCGAGATGTACTTGCTTCATTGCTTGCATCCTTGCTTGTTTCTTTACTTACTTCATCTTGGACACGCACACGTTTGATAGGCATTGTAGCCACTTCATCTATCTTCATCTTTCCTTTAGCTATTTCTTCCTGGTTGCTTTTGCCCTTGAGGACCTCCTCCATCCTTATGATGCTCACATTTGGTTGATTAGCAGGGGCTTGAGCTTGAGCACGAGGTGGTTGCAAAATTTGAGGTTGCGGTTGCTCTTGTGCTTGAGCTCTATCACGGGGAGGACTTACTTGTTGTCGAGGACCTCTGACAGGGTAGTCATATCTTCTGGGATGAGGGCAATTATACATGCCGTGGCCATTTTCCCCACAATTGTCTCACATTGCTTGACGTCGCATTGCTGGCCGATTCCCACCATTTCCCTCAATAGGCCTTCTTGCACCCTGCACAAGATTTACTCTCAACCCCTCTAGTTGGTTTGTGAATTGTTTATTTGTTGGAGCATATCTTCTTGTTGACCTCTATTGAGGTCTGGTGCATTAGGCACATTTGGAGGTATGTGAGAAGCTTCCATAGTTGTGATATTGCCTCCCAAAGCTAGCTGGCCAGCTTGGGCTTGATAGAGAATCTTTCTATTCTTTTCCCTAGCAATTCTTAAGGCATCTTCAAAAGCATTTGGAAATTTTCTCTTTACCTTCTCCCTTAGCAAGGGGTACAAACCTGAGATAAATCGATCCTTTTGGAGGCAATTGGGAGCTCGCTCACCAGGGTTTAGTGAGTCTGACCATTGCCCCCAGAGTTTCAGAAAACCTTCCTCATAGGTTGCATAACCATGAGGGTCAACTTGATGAAGGGCCAGAAGCCCTTGCCATAGTTCTTCTACCGAATTGGCTCGTTGAAATCTTCGTAGGAAAGCCGCCTTCAATCCCTCCCAATCAACTCTTTGGGTTGGATCTAGAGCCTGGAACCATACCCTAGCTTCTTCTTTGAGCACCAAAGGAAAAGCTCTCAATTTCAATGCTTCGTCATCCCTCCCAGAGACAAGGAAAGCCATCTCCAAGTTATCCAAAAAATCCCCAGCATTTTCCCCACTACGCCCAAAAAAATTAGGGAAAGCCATCATAAAAATGGGTTGCCTTCCTCTCAATACAGCACAAAGATGAAAACGTCTAGGCCCAAATCATATCTTATTAAGGGTAGAATAAATGGATTGATAGATGCATTAATCTCAGCTAGACGACGAGGGCCTAGTAAGTTCCTTATGATGTTTTGGAACCTAAGCTTTGTGCTAGCTATTATATGCACAGTTTGTCTAGCAAGAGGTTGGAAAGGTCCATATGAATCCCTATGATTCATGGAGTATGCTTAAAGCAAGATGAAGATGTGAACATCAAAAGATACATTATACTCCAAAATAGGAAATATTATAGGGTCAGGGGACAACAATATCTCTCTCAACCTCTCAGCTCCAAAATAGAAGACCAATCTTTATTGGAAAAAAATCTTTCTATCAATGCACACATTCACCCTAATATTCTGAACTGATTGAAAGTTGTAGAAAATGGGATTATTCATTGGTGCATTAAATACAAACTTCCATGAAGCACCTCATTGAAGTTGAGCTCTCTTGGATCCCACCATTTGAGAGATGCGAAGAATTTGCTCACCAGTGATTAGCCTAGCTTTGGTGTGACCATCTTCAGCTTTGTAGAGTTCATAGGGTTCAATGGCTACCCTCTCAACCACCTTGAGCCTTCTTGCTAGTAGTAGTTGGAGTGCATCACCATATGTAGCCTCTTGCCAATACCGCACCCCATTGATGTGTAGCTCCCCCTCCAAAAACTTGTTAATACCCGAGTTTGAGAGTGCTTTCACCACCTGGAGTCGAGGCTTCAAAGGAAGTGTCTTCACACTAGCCACAAAGCACTCAACACAATGCTTTGACCTAGGGACTTGATGACTGCAAGATTTTCCTTGAAGCAAAGAAGGGTGTGTGTAGTTAACTCTCTTTACCCGCATACGTGCCGTTTGTCGATAAAGACACTTCTTTTCTCGAGCTTCTTGGGGAGACCATAGTGGAAGTCTCGGAGAATTTGATGGATCTTCCTTCATAGGATTGACAGAGCGCTGGTTGAGAACTCCTCCGTGGGGGCACCAATTTATGACGAAGGAAATTTGGAATGGAGGCCTCTACACCTAAACAAACTCCATTGCGCCACAAGGGAAATGAGATGAGGGCACCACCTAGTCTTGGAAGCGTGGACTACCGCTACACAAAGAGAGAGAGAGAGAGAGAGAGAGAGAGAGAGAGAGAGAGAGAGAGATCACTATGAATGAAGCATTAACCTTAGTGTGTGCACGAGGAATGGATAACTTCAAACACTCCCAACACAAATAGCATGTAGATTACCAAACAACCACTCAAGGATTAGCCAAGATCACATCAAGCACTCTCACACACATATAAAAGATTTCTCTTAATTAACATAAGTAAGAGGAGGGGAGGTTACTAGCATGAAACAATTTGCACTCTAGAATCTGCAAGAATAGAGTGAATGAATGAGCTTATGGGCTCATGGTGAGTGATACAAAGACTCAATGGGGCTGAGGGAGGCTTAAAATTACAAAGGGGAAGGCCTCTTTATATAGGAAAGAGAGTGATTAGGAGTGAGGTTAAGATCCAAGTGTAATTTGTACAAATGAAGCTTGATTAGGGACATTCAACCAATGAAGAAGCTCCTTCCAAGTGATTTGTTGACCAATTTGCAACTAATTAGCTCCATCACCACTTGTGTTGTCTTCACTCCTTCCTCCATAGCTTGAGTCCAAGAGCTTCCTTATTTTAAAATGTAAAGAATCTACATAAAATCAATACATATCTAGTAATAATAGAAAGGGGTTGAATGAGAACTTATGAATTACAACAAGATTAAGCATGACTTGAGAGGTGATTAGAAGAGGAATTTTGATGGGTTTTTGAGCTTGAGAGAGAGGAGGAAGGAGGGGAGGGTGAGAAGACTAATGGCTGATTTTTAGAGAAGGTCTCAATGTGGAAAAGGAAGGGTGTGTGTGTGTAAAGGTAGAGGGGGTGGTCTCCACCACGGTTGAAAAAATTGGCGTCCGCCATTTTGACCATATCTCCTAGACCGTAGATGCAAAAAATTATTTAAAAAATATGGTCAGAATCTCCAGCTCATCAGCTACAACTTTGATGAAGACAACTTTTCTTGGATCGGAGTGGAAGTATTTTTTTAAAATTCAGCAAAATCATGTGTCTGGTTCCTTCCTTTACCAAGTCTTCCACTTGGGTCCCATCTGTTTGAATCATCATATGGCTCCAAAGCCATGATGATATGAGCCACTCATGACCCTTGAATCATGGGTGCATGGCTCCACAACCACATCATATCTTTTCTTTTCACATTTACATATTTTCCCTTTCCTTTACCGCTAGGTTCTCCCTCTACCTTTCACCTCCGGTGAACTAGTCAAGAAAAAATTCCTATCAAATCATTTTTTTAATTTTTCCAAGAGGTTGTTCTCACTCTTTCTGTTATTGTAAACCTCTAGAAGCAAGGAAAACCAACAAAATATAATAAACAAAAATTTGTGATAGACTCGGATCACTATGTCAACAAAGAATACTTTTTCATCTCTCCTCTTCAACATGAGGATGTTATCCTAGGGGCACCATGGTTCAACCACATGGCTTCCAACAATGAAGTTTCATGAAAGGAGAATCTACTTCACCTATAGGAAAAAGAGGATGTATATAGATGCTAATGAGTCCGATCGTACTATACAACTTGTAAATTCACTTGCTTTTGATAAGTCAATGAAAAGCTCGGTTTCCTCGTACATGATTTTTGTCAAAGAGTCTCTAAATGATGCTAATGTTTTAACAAAACAAAGTGGTAGGAATCAAGAAGAATTAGACTAGTCTAATTTTCTAAATAGATTCCAAGATGTATTTATTGATGACATCCCTATGGAGTTACCTCCAAAATGAGGGGATGATGACCACATGATAGAGCTTCTACCCGGGAGCTCACCGCCTAATAAACCTCCTTATAGAGTTTCTCAAGCTCAACAAGAGGAGATTATGAGGCAAGTGCATGAGCTGGTAAACAAGGAGATGGTGAGGCCTAGCTCCTCTCCCTTTTGTTCTCCAGTCCTTTTAGTGCAAAAGAAAAATGGCACAAACCGCATATGTGTGGACTATCGAGCACTAAATTGTAGCACTATCAAAAATAGATTTCCCGTACCGTGGGTAGAAGACCTGTTTGATAAGCTACAAATGTTGACCTACTTCAATAGGATGACCTTAAAGGTGGCTATCATTAAATAAGGATAGTGAATGAAGATATTGTAAAGACCGCGTTCCATACAACGTTTGGTCTTTATGAATATCTTGTCACGCCTTTTGGTTTGACAAATGCTCCAACCATGTTCAACTGCCTAATGGATAAAATCTTTAGACCCTACCACAAGTTCGCTGGAGTGTTCTTTGACGATATTATCATCTACTCCAAATCTTTGGAGGAGCATAAGCAACACCTCTAGGTAGTTTTGCAAGCTATGCGGGAAAATAAAATTTTCATTAACCAAAAGAAGAGCGAATTTTTCCTCCAAGAAATTCAATACTTAGGACATATTATCTCTCAAGATGGTATCCGTACGGATCCAGCCAAGCTTGAGGTAATAAAAGGATGGCCTAGCCCAAGGAATCTACATGAGCTATGAAGCTTTATTGGTATGTGTGCAGACTATAGATGCTTTATAGCTAAATTCTCCCAAATAGTAGGACCACTACATGGCTTGACCAAGAAAAATGTTAAGTACATATGGACTGCTAAAGAGCAAAGTGCTTTTGAAAAGCTTACCTCTCAACCCGTGCTTACACTACTGGATCTCTCAAAACCATTTGAGGTCCAATGTGATGCTTGTTAAGATTTCCTTAGAGCAGTTTTGCTTCAAGAAGGGCATGTCATAGCATATGAGAGTCGAAAACTCAATTCTGATGAGCGAGTATTGGGCATCTACGAGAAGGAGCTACTAGTTGTTCTACACGCCCTCGACACTTGGAAGCACTATCTATTGGGGACTCCATTCATCTTATAAACGGACCACCAAAGCCTCAAGTACTTCATGAGGCAAACCAAGATCTCTGACAAACAAATGAGGTGTGCAAATTTTCTTTCTCAATTCAATTTTCATATTGCTGGCAAGCACAATCAAGTAGCTGATGCATTATCACGACGGCCAAGAGCCAATGTGGTGTCCATAGCAATTCACAATGATCTATCTTCTATGATAGATGAGTATGCTACTGACCCTAATTTTAAAGATGTAATTTCAGCCCTTGCCTTAGGAAAGAAAGAAGAACCATTCACCTTGCAGGATGGTTATTTTCTCTATGGAAATAGGCTATGTGTTACTCACTCTCTTCGTGAGAAAGTGATGTATGAATCCCATGCTCCTCCCTATGCGGGGCATCGAGGGGTCAACCTACCCTTCGCCAAGTAGAGACGTATTTCTATCGACCTACCATGAAGACGGACATACAAGACTATGTGTCAAAATGTGTGGTATGCCAAAAGACAAAGTATGATAAGGGGAAGCAACCTGGATTGCTCTAGCCTTTTCCAATTCCTAATTCACCATGGGAGAGCATATCCATGTATTTTATCTTTGGATTGCCCAAGTCCATCCATGAAAATACAGAAATATGGACAATAGTAGACAGGTTGAGTAAACAAGCACATTTTAAACATGTCAAAAAAAGACTATTAAGGCACACCAAATGGCAACCCTCTTCATATCCCAAATTTTTAAACACCATGGCTTGCCAACATCAATAGTGTCGGATAGAGATCCTTGAATGACCAATAATTTCTAGAAGGGTCTCTTTGAGAATCTAGGTACTAGGCTTAATTTCTCTTCGGCCTATCACCCACAAACAGATGGCCAAAGTAAAATAGCCAACTTATGATTCTAGATCTACTTAAGACCTATGTTACCAAAGTAGATCAATGTTCACTATGATAAAAGTACCTACCTCTTGTAGAGTATGTGTACAATAACATTGTCCATACTACTACAAGGAAGGCACCCTTCGAAATCATTGAAGGAGGACCCAAAAGTCCCTTGCTACTTAAGGTACATGGAAAGATCTTCGCTGCCAAAGAGTATAGCTGAGACCTACAAGAATCTTTCCAAAAGATTAAGGAGGCTATATCCATCTTGTAGCAAAGGCACAAGGCTACTACTAACAAGCATAGAAGGGCCTTAGATTTCAAGGAAAATGATTGGGTCCTACTCAAATTTCCCAAGGCTCAATTGACGCAGACTACGGGCAAAAATCCTACGAGCCACCAAAAGTATTATGCTAAACTAACAAAAAGATAATATGGTCCTTTTCAAATCCTAAAACCAATCAATGAGATGGCCTATCAACTCAAGTTGCCCAACCATTGGCTCATTCACAATGCTTTTCATGTGAGCCTACTTAAGCCTTACAAAGCAGAGCCACCACAAGAACCAATCATTGAGGACCCACCCGAGATCGAAGATCAAGAAGAGGTACTTCAACCCGAACCGATTCCTCGACATGAAGACAAGGTACTAAGACATGGTAAGATTATCCGATGGTATCTTAATAAGTTCAAAAATTATCCTTTTGAAGATGTTAGATGGATGCAAGGAACACAACTTAAGGATAGTATGAACCTTGTCGATGCTTATAATGCTACATTAGAGTAAGCAAATGTAAATGTTTCTTTTAAATGATAAATTTTTTTGTCTTATAAGACCAATTCTCTTTTTATTGTGCACAAATTTAAGTAGTATACATGCTTAGAAATATGTTTGTGATGACAACGTCTCTCAAACACCAAGTAGAATTTGTCACTCTACTTTGGGAGATTGAAATGGACTCAAGACCATACAAACTTGCGGCAGCTAAGTCTCCCAAGCCCCAATATACAAAAGCCTTTTGGAGCGGGGACCGATTCCACATAAATCCGGTACTCAACTATTGTCAAGTTCTCTAATTCTCTCTCTTGCAAAGTATTATTCATGACAAGTTAATTAAGTATAATGGTTATGTTGCTACCTCTAATCAAGTTGACCCTCTATTTTCTCAAAGTATTCTCATAAAAATGCTCACTACAGTTTTCTTAATTCCACTATTCTCAATGTTCATAGTCCATTTCCATTACATGCAACATGCTTTATCTCGTGGTAAGAAAACTCCAGCTGGAAAGATAACCTTTTTCAATTGGATTGCTTGGTACTAACATACGCGCTTAGCATATTCTTTAGCACAAGATTAACACTTATAGTCTACCTATTCTTTCTAGATGACTAACTCAGTCATGTGTGTTTCCTCATCATTTACAGACAGTGATCCAAATGACTGGTAACAGGGATCACAATTCCTTGCAACATGGTTGATTAATCAACAATGTTAGGAACAACCATCTTGCTTAACTTTATTGAGGTGATCTACAACCACCCAAACCAAGCCATGACCTCTATTGGTGATTGTTAGATCTACAAGTAATCTCATAGAGATATTGCAGATATAATGCGAAATGCTTTAGACGCTACTAATGTCATGAATGTGCATGCTGCTCCAAATCAGCATTTGCTAAAGACTAGGGCCCATAACACTTAGTTTGCATGTATTTAGCAAAAAATAGATCCAAAGCTGCATATCCATAACCATACTTGCCAATGCTTATGGCTAATGTTATGCTCACGGCTCACCGATTAAGAATTAAATATGTCTCACGTGAAAACCTTGCTAACATATTTGGACCATAATAGAATGTGAAAATCCATCACATCTAGGTACCAAATGAACTTGGTCATTAGTAGAACATAATTTTTCCACGTGTGTAAACAACTATCCATTAAAGTTGTTTGATAATACTTGTACCCTTAACAAGTCTTTGATACTTGTAACCATAACAAGTCTTACTAAGTCTTTGATACTTGTAACCATAACAAGTCTTACTAAGTATTTGATACTTGTAACCATAACAAGTCTTACTAAGTATTCTATAATTTTTTGTCACTTAAATTTTTCCTCACACACTGTGCTCACTCAGAATGGTCTCCAATAAACGGATTTGACCAGCACATAGGGACTCTATCATGACACATAATTGAAATAATGGGTGCCAGTGTCAATCCCAAAGACTCATATTATCCACATGTGGAATATGTCTCATATAAGAATGTTCAAAAAAATGACATCCATCAAGTATGAGAGGTACTTGTGAGTGGAGGTAACTGTAAATACTCAATGACATGAGTGAGAGGGGCCCTCATAAACTTTGCTCCACATTGGCTAAACTGAACTCCATGAGTTACTAGACCATGTTTTATCCCATGCGACAACGTGTGCCAAACAAAACCCTGCATGTAGGTCTATAACTGCATAATGCAGAAATGTATTTCAGACACTACGACCCAAAATACTTTGCTCCTACATGACCTTGTTATGTCTCTAAAGAGCAAAGTGGATGAAATCATTCAAGCTTATCACATACTACTTAGAAAAATCAATCAAAAAAATTTCAAAAATAAAATAAAACCAAAACATATGTGTACCTGGAGGTTGAACGATATTAGCTTAGGCATACCCCTAAAATGACCGCTTCTAGAGACACTATCAATGTTGCAACTAAGCATTGATCATCTCAAAGTTGAACTCTTATTCACAATTGAATCTTGAAGGAATCATATCTCTCCATGAACAGAAGAGAAAAATTGTCAACACCCCAAAACAAGGTAGTCATACTAAAGTTTCTTGGGTATTCGAACAAGAGATTACCTACTTTGAGGCTCTCTTAGTCTTTTCATGTTGTCTCATGAATTAATTGATTTTGATAGTTAGGCCATGCCTACTTTTTACCACATAAAACCTCATCTGTATTGGTTGCACCTTGTGCATAGAACCAATGATGTTAAGTGCAAACCGTTGTAAACATATACAACGATCACAAGAAAATATACCATCTTGAATTCTTCCTTAATAGAGTAGCTGATGTTAGAGCAGAAGCATAAACCATGAATTAGGAAAACAAGTCCACCATATTGGCATGCTGTGCATGCATATCATACAATAGTGTGATAAGTCCTTGGCTTCAATGATGGTCTCCACAATGTGAACGGATGCCATACATGCCTTGCATGATGTGTATTGGCATGTATACATCACATTTGCTCATTGCAAAACCATAATTGTGAGCTTATATCCTCTTATTTCTAGACCTGTGTGTGCCATTATCCTTATTCCTAAATCAATGTATAGTAATGTGGCATAGAATAGAAGCCTTGCTTTGCGGTAAGTCTATCAAATTTTCCCTAGGGGATCCATTTTCATTGAAGAAATTGATACATCCTTGAAATAAAAAACAAGCAATTTTCTAGTAGGCATCTATGAGCGTGCAATTTGAAAAGCTGGTGGATTCAAAAATGTTACTGCTATCGTGATAGACAATGCATCTAACTACAAAGATGCAAGGCGCACAATCAAACTCAAGTATCCTGAGCTCACCTGGGTTACATGTGCTACCCACACTTTTGATTTTCTTTTCAAAGACTTTGGAAAAGTGTCTTCGATGAAACATATTTTAATAGATGCTAATCATGTCGTCAAGTTCATTAGAGAGCATGCTTTTACTTATGCTCTTTTTCGAACTAAATAACCTGGCAAGAATGTGCAGATATTTGGTGAGACACGGTTTGCAATTGCGTACTACGTTCTTGGAACATTGCAATAAGTTAGGTCTGCCCTTTGTGAAACAGTTTGAGACAAAAGATGGGATGTTTGGATTGGCAAGTATCCTTGCTATGAGTCCGCAGCCACTAAGTGCTTTCAACTTGTGAACTCTCCCGTGTTCTGGAGAAATGTCCTGAGCTCACCTGGGTTCCATGTGCTACCCACACTTTTAATTTGCTTTTCAAAGACTTTGGAAAAGTGTCTTCGGTGAGACATATTTTAATAGATGTTAATCATGTCGTCAAGTTCATTAGAGAGCATGCTTTTATTATATGCTCTTTTTAGAACTAAATAACCTGGCAAGAATTTGCAGATATTTTGTGAGACACGGTTTGCAATTGCGTATTACGTTCTTGGAACATTGCAATAAGTTAGGTTGGCCCTTTGTGAAACAGTTTGAGACAAAAGATGGGATGTTTGGATTGGCAAGGATCCTTTCTATGAGCCCATAGCCACTAAGTGCTTTCAACTTGTGAACTCTCCCGTGTTCTAGAGAAATGTGGAAAAAATTGTCAATGTTATAGAGCCTTTCATGCATCTAGTGCACTTGCAATTGGTTGACAAAGATGCATTCATAATTGGACGGGTTTATTCGTACATGCATGAAGTTGTTTGCAAGCTAAAAGAGAGTACGTCTTTTGCAATACGAGAGAAAAACATGATGATCTCTTTTGCTAAGAAACATTGGGATTAATCACACACCCCTTTACATGGAGTAGGCTTTGTGTTGGACCCAAAGTTTCAAATGCACAATCAATCTGCTAATAATGTGGTCATTAATA
Source organism: Adiantum capillus-veneris (assembly GCF_014529385.1). Taxonomy (NCBI): domain Eukaryota; kingdom Viridiplantae; phylum Streptophyta; class Polypodiopsida; order Polypodiales; family Pteridaceae; genus Adiantum; species Adiantum capillus-veneris. The sequence goes on along the minus strand of NC_140949.1, from coordinate 60,982,540 downwards.
ATTTTAAGAAAGTGTGTGCACAGTTATTAGGTGATGTAGTTGGCAAGGTGGCTTACACGCAGAAGACAACTTACAGTAACAGAGAAGGAATGTTCAGGGAGCCATGGCACATAGATGCAATCAAGACAATGAGTGCACTTATTTGGTGGAAAGAATATGGCAGGGATAAAGTGGAGCTACAACACGTGGTTGTCAGAGTCTTGTCAATGACCCCCTTTAGTGGAAGTTGTGAGCAGAATCAGTCATCTTTTGCCTTCATACACACTAAGAAAAGAGCATCAATAACGACTTTACGATGAGCACATGACAACTTTGTCTCTACCGTGGCTAGAATTTTGAAAAACACATTAGAGAAGTAAATCTAAATGCTAATGTATAAAAATGTCATAATAACTTGCACGAAAATTTCATAAACATAAATGACATCGAGACATAAACATAAAAAGACCTAAATTGATGTAAGTAATTCAAAATGAAAACCTTAAAATACATAACCCTCCTTACAATGCGACATGAAGGTCTGCACAATCAAGGACAAGGTGTATATTTAAACCACGGTCTTCCCTGCAGTGCGGCGTGATGGTTTGCACAGTGAGAGATAAGACAAGCATATGCACTTTTTTGGACTATGAAGTAAAGCATGCGACCTTGTCCAAAATGATCGATTACAAACTCAGTAATTAGAAATAGAAGATGTGCACAAATGGTGCACAACTTATATTTCTCGATGATATCGTAATGAATGGTTTTGGATAAGATTAGTTACTTCATTGTACGCAAATAAATGTCATTCCTTAAGCCCTCTTTGCGATGCGACACGATGGTCTGCGAGCATTTGTATTTAAGGCCTCCCTGTAGTGCGACAGGGTGGTCTACACAGTCAGAGACAAGGCGTTTTGTTATCTGAACTCTGTAGTACGTCACTTGTTCAGAATGAAAGACTGTGAATTCAATGAGGAATAGAAAGCATGCACAATTGTCACATGTCACATGTCACATTTGTCATATTTGAATACACACACAAACCTGCTTAAAGGGCATAACTTGCTATGCAAGCATTTAAGCAGATTTGTGCATGTAAATATGGAAGATGTGATGATAGTGCAACGCTTTCATTTCTCATTGAATTTGTAAACATTTATACTAAACAAGTGATCAATTACTTCATTGCAAATAAGTGTATCATTTTTTCAGGCCAGCTCTACAGTGTGACACGATGGTCTACCCAGCTAGAGATAGAGTGATTACTGAACCCTAAACCCTCTCTACAATGCGACACAATGGTCACACTTTGGCCTACATACTCAAGGACAGGGTACTAACCTGCAGACTAACCCCAAAGTGTGAGACTATGCTCTACAACATTAGGTTTAGCAAAAAATAAAACGCTAATTATAAATAATAAAAAATAATTAAGAAAATTTAAAAGGTCACCTCAAGCAGCTCACAAGGGCTCTGTCAAGTGCTCTACTAGTCAAAAGGCGAAAGAATTTGACAGTTTGTTCGACCTCTTAGCGAGGAGGTTTTTTTAAAATATAGAAGAACAGCTTGATCGAAATATAGTATATTTCGATCGAACTATGATGTATATGGATAAACGTGTATTATATGGGAATACAACGTTTAATTGCCTTTTATACGTACAAAGTTCATTATACGGGTGTATAAATGCAACTTAGATAGCAACGCCTACAAAGCAAGACTAGTTTTGTAAAGGGTAGACTAATATGTGCCTCAGATTTTTGAAAAGTAACTTATTAGTGGAATTTGATGTAGATTCTATCTCTGATTAAAGAAAGAGTGAGGGAAAGGCTTGGGGTAGGCCTTGCTACTCAGGTCCCTTTACTCAAAGCCAACCAACACGCAATAACAGAAACCTAAGGAACAGAGGGCAGGCAAACAAGGGGTTGTGAGGGGGTTGAGGGTTGTTTCTTTCAGATTACAGCTACGATACGACAACACCAAGACCATCAGGCTAAGGTGGTTAGCATTGGGAATGTATGACGAATGCTCCTGGGTTCAAACCTGAAGGTACCATCGCTGATTTTGTTGCTCTATGTGTGCTAGTGCCAAACAACAAAATGAATGAATCTGGAAAGGTTCACGTGCGATAAAATACGAAGCTACCAGTGTCTCGGGCACATTTCAAAAAAGAAAATGCTTTCAAGAAAACGAATAGTCCTTCTTGTCATGAGAGAAGCGAAAGATTTTTTACATTGAGTCTCCGTTGTTGTAGATGTTGCAGGTCTTCATGGTCTACGGGAAAGTGCAGAGTGTGCTGCTTCGGGGCTGTTGCCCGTACTTGTGAAACATTATGAGAGATGCGTTGTTGGCGATGCTATGCATGTTTGGAGAAGTAGATGTTTTTTAAATTTTTTTATTAAGAGACCTTTGCTCAACAACAAGTTTGCGATGTCTACTTGGTTCAAGGCGATATGCTTTAGGTACTCGCAGTTAGTGAATGAGATCGATACTTACTCGAGGCATTTTAGTTAGAGCAGCCGGATTGGGGGGATAACCTCATGCCAGGGAGGAAAAAGGAATCTTGGCCTCAAATGAATAAAATAAAAGAAGCTGCTATTAGGTCTCCCCAATTTCAAAAAAATAAAAATTAAGTGTGTAAGTGAAGGGTGAGTTTAGGAAATAAAAGACACATGAAGGTGGAAAGTCAAAAGACATACTAAGGTGAAAAGTCAAAAAAGCTTCTGTGTTCATATAAAGAGGTGGTCGACTTCCCATTGGTCCATTTGTGTTTCTCTTCTCCTTCATTTTCCCTTTAGCGTTTTCTTTTCTTTAAAGTGTCCTTGCGCTCTCTCTCTCTCTCTCTCTCTCTCTCTCTCTCTCTCTCTCTCTCTCAATGTTATATCCGTTCTTCTCACATCCAGTCGATACTGTTGCAAATCTACGTGCTTTGTCATTATGCCCGTTGTTGCACGCTATAGACTAGCGCATTGTTTTTGTTGTTATTGAGGGAATCTTTGAATTAAGAATACCTTTTAATTTTTTTGAAGCCATTAGGAATACCATTAGGATGTGCCTACAATTCTAGAATTAATTTGTTAGCATAAAAATCGATTCAATGAGTGCTAGCTCAGTTGGAAGAGTCATAGCCTATGAGTTCAAAGGTGGTGGGTTCAACACCCCGTAACTGCTCGAAGACATGTTCTAGCACTTAGCGGTGTTTCCATGTGGTTTGGCCAACCTTATCCAGCCGAGAAGACTCACCTTAAGAGTCGGGCTGCCTCCACCTACGAGGGTTGGGTGTGAGGTAATTCTCTAGTTTTTTTTGGCTTTCTAAAAGAAGCCTTAGAGGAGAGTCGAGTTAGGCATACGTTCAATGTTTTCAGTGATGATTGAGATTTACTTTAAATGTTATTTCGATTTTAAAATAGTAAATGGATCTTTTTATTTTGCCTTTCATTCAACCTTGACATGTCTTGACTTTTCTTGCATTCTATTGTCTTAGAATGCCCAAGTGAAACTTCACCTTGCATAATTCTAGTAAATACATACATACATACATATATATGAGACACACACACACACATATACACACACACCAATGAGTTATGTTTATTTCACCTTTCATTTCAAAGTCTCACATGTATTGACTTTTCTTGCATTCTATATCTTAATTCAATTAGTGTTCAAGAAAGATTTTTTTTCTAAGCGATCGAGTCTAGTGCATGTAAAGATGCAAATCGAAACTACTGGTAGAAAATTTCAAATTTGCGAGATTTTGAAGTATTTTCTTACCGATTTTTTTCCCTTTACCATTGCTAATCTCGATTTTCAATCGGCTCAAGGCTAAGCTAAGACACACCTTTTTTGAACACCGATGATGAGTTTCCTCCTCGCAAAGAAGTGAACCTTAAATACTAGAAAAAAAATATGAAATTTCCTCCTCGCAAAGAAGCGAACCTTAAATACTAGATGACGAGTTTCCTCCTCGCAAAGAAGAGAACCTTAAATACTAGAATTTTTTTTTGAAATTTGCAAGATTTTAAAAGTATTTTTTCACATAGTTCACCAGTTTTTCCTCCCTTTACCAAGTCGTGATTTTCAACCGGCTCAAGGCTAAGCTGAGGCAATTCTTTCTCAAACACTCATTCCAATTAAACTCCACAAAATAATAAAAGTTAGACATAATGACATACTGGTGACATCGTTATTATATTGCCTAGAATCTTCTGCTGATACCCTTTGAGATTTATTTCATTCTCCTCATTCTGGAGCAAAAGCTCCTCTCATTTTAAGGAGTTGAACTCAGGCGTCGTCGGAGTAAAGTAATCACTACTCTAACCGTCCCAATCGAAACTGCTCGGTGTCCTAGGCTTGAAGCCTAGGACACCGAGCCTTGAAGGCTTGAAGCCTTATGTATAAAAAAAAAGTAATTGCGTTTGTCCTGCCCCTCCACGTCTGGAGCTCTTCATGGTCTGCCTCGCCCGTAGCTGACGCCTCCTGCCTGCGCCCCTTGCCTTGACGCCACAGGGCCCTTTCAGCTCGCTTCTTTCTGCTCCTTCTGTCGTCGTACACCGTCGTGTGCCTTTACCTTCAGGGCATCTTCAAAAGATTTCGATTAATGCATCTTTTTTCGAAATCTAGGGCACATACTTATTGTTTTAGAAAGCCACCGTGACCCTTTCAATTGTCTTAAAAAAAATCAATCAACCTAGGTTTAATTCTCTATTTTATACCGTAGTCTCTCTCTCTCTGTCCTCTCTCTCTCTCTCTCTCTCGCTCTCTCTCTCTCTCTCTCTCTCTCTGCATAGCAGCACACGCGGGGCAAGCAGGCACTCACGAGCAGCCATGGCGAAGCATCATCCTGATCTGATAATGTGTCGCAAGCAGCCGGGCATCGCTATAGGGCGACTCTGCGAGAAGTGCGATGGCAAGTGCGTGATTTGCGATTCGTACGTGCGCCCCTGTACTCTGGTTCGAGTGTGCGATGAGTGCAATTATGGCTCCTTCCAAGGGCGCTGCGTCATCTGCGGAGGTGCTGGCATTTCTGATGCTTACTACTGCAAAGAGTGCACCCAGCAGGAGAAGGATAGAGATGGTTGCCCCAAAATTGTGAACCTTGGCAGTGCCAAAACTGATTTGTTCTATGAACGTAAGAAGTATGGTTTCAAAAAAAGATAGGTCAGTGCAAGCTCGCAACCTTCTGCTTTGTCGTGCCTTATGAGGTTGGGGTGCTGCATACATACAGCTGAAATGTGTCATGCTTATTGTGGGCTATGATAGCATGTTCTTGCAGATGTAAGAGTGCAAAGAATGACACTTTTTAATTGTGAGGTTTGCACCCATTCAGATAGACATACTGTATTGATGTTAAATTATCTCCTATTGCTGGTGGATGCTGCATAGTTATTTCAGAAAAGGTTTTTCTTTCCCCTTGAGGTGTGGGTAAATGAACAGTCCATTTCAGCGGAATTGGAGTGATGCTCTTTGCAGTTGATAGTGTCGGGTTTAAAACTGTTGATTGCTTTTTGCTTGTGAATGTTATTGTTGTCTGGATACTGTAATTTGTCACGGCTCTCTTGCTGGTATGAAGTCAAGTTCACTCTCAACATCGACTTCTTTCCAAGCAATCAAAACATACATTCTTCACCCACAAGGAAAATCTGTTTTACCAGTTTCCAGTTTGGCACATCTTAGTCTCCTCTGATAACTTTGTTTCAAAGGTTTGGGAAACTACGGCCCCACGCTGCAGGGTTGTGTGTGCTATTCTTTTCACAACATTATCGTATATTAAAACTACACGCTTTGATGGAGCTGAAAGAGGGATGAAAAAGTTTAAGAATATGGAGAGAGAGAGAGAGAGAGAGAGAGAGAGAGAGAGAGAGAGAGAGAGAGAGAGAGAGAGGATTAGGGAGAAGGTGAGGAAAAGCCTTGTTTGACAGCTGCCTCGGACCTTATAGTTTGAGCGGTAGCCATTGATCTTGAACGGGGATGGAGAGCATGCAACACCTCTTTCTGAGTGGTCATGGCATCGTTGTTTGGATGTACAGGTCATTGCGAGATGAGTTTTGTCACGTGCACATCTAACCCTATGTGCATGTGGACAAGCTACTTCAGGTCCAAGGCACCTTTGTGAGTCTGTTCGAAGGCCGTGCATGTCCAGGCACTAGAGTAGTTGCATATCCTCTTGTTGCACACAACGTGATCATCAACGTTACAATTAGTAGCCATCATGAGCATTTTACAGTGCACAGAACCCAATTTTTCTATTTTAGCCATATTTCAATTATTATTAATAAGTGACTTTGTTGGGAAACTGGGTAGGGTAAATTAGCTAAGTTAATTTATAAGGAAACTAGCGCTATCACTTTCTAGTAGAAGAGACAGAAGAAGTACCACACTTGCAGTGCACCTTCTCAACAAGACTCGGCAGGACAACCTAGCGTTTTTCAACCAACAAGACAACCTTGCGTTTTTCACCAGCAGATCAGCCTTGGCGTTTTGCAAATCCCAAATCAGGCCTAGCGTTTTTGCAAATTGCAGATAGCATCAGCGTTCTACAGATTCCTGGCAACAAATCAGCCCTAGCATCATTGTTTTCAGTTTTCAGCACTTAGACACCGCAAGATCAGTCCCTAGCCTTGCAGATCTCACCTACCGCAGCAGATCCTCGCCGCATGGTCAGATCAGCCAACGTTTTCAGTTTCAGCCCGTTGTCCGTAGATTTTAGTATCTGCTTTTTCAGCGCATTGTCGTCGCCATCACCGTCCTCGCCGACACAGAGTCAGAATTCAGCATTTAGCAGATTTTTGAGAATTCAACCCCTAGCGTTTTCAGATTTCAGCTCGTCTCGTCGTCGTCATCGTTGTCGTCGACATCGTCGGCAAGTCCGTTGCATCTAGACCATTGTACCAGATTTGTGCAATCAATAGCATAGACCTCTCTCGCCACATAGAGTGGGGCCCTTGGAGGAGGGTTTGCCAACATTCTGGTGTCGTATTCTCTTCTCTCTCTATCTCAGTCTCAGTATCTTCATTCACAATGTCATTCACTTTGTTGTGATCATTTGCTCTCTTTCACTAAAGGAACGGAAGGCTCTCCCTTCCGTAAGTAAAAGGAACCCTTGAGCACAGTTCGGAGCACTCATCTTGAGCAAAGTTCAACATTCACTTCCGTTGCACCTTACATTGGTATCAGAGCTTTGGTAGTGTTCTGTATCACTCAAGGAAAGAACCACAAGAATTTGTTTTGCTTGTTGCGGTCGCACATAACCCAAGTACACTTGGGCACGTCGATTCCTAATCGTGTTTTTGAAGAGTGACAGGTAACCCAAGAAAGAAGGGCTTGTCCGACCTCCCCTTGTTCCTCTTTTCACTCATTCAGAGCAGACTGTGCACTTACCGGCTCGCCAATCGACGTGAGGTGGGAAAAAATAACCTTGGTGTGAGCACAAGGCCCCCAAGGGGTGTGCCGGCACGGAAGAGTAGAGCTCGGGTAAGAAAAGATCCTTCTTTAACACAGATTGCAAGCTAAAGAAAGACCTCAAGAACCTCAAGGACTCAAGAACCCAAGGACCTTAAGAACCGGAGTTCCTCGTTTACTTAAGTACCAAGAACTAAGTGTATGATCAACATCCGGATCCGCATGGATACTTTGCGTGAAGGTGATGAGCATGGACGTTGCGAAGAAGAATTTTCCCCACCAGGAGGTTTTCCGACCCTCCCTCCTCCCCATCTACGCCAAGGGTTGCACCAAATCCTATGGAGGCTTTGGTCAAAACGATGATGGACATGATGTTACAACAAGAAGCGCAACGCGCCACCTTGGAGCGCGAGCGTGATGAAAGAAAGGCAGCCTTGGATTGCGAGCGTGAGCAAGCGCGCTTGGCGGCCGAGGAAAGAAAGGCTGTCACTAGCGTGTGACTACTATCTATCCTTTTTGTTGATTTCTTTCTTATTATCTATTTACTTTCACTTTTTGGAAACACCCCTCGGGAAATCTAACTGCCCTGCATTGCATAACTAGTGTGGAACTGTCCAGAGGGAGTCCATGCCTGAAGGCAAGAGAGCACTAAGATTGGACAAGGACTATGGTTAGCCAAAGTGGAGTCATTGACTAGCCAAAGTGGAATCCTTTGCTACAGAGGCTACATTTTTAATTTTGGGTGTGGCTGTAGTGTACAAAGGGGGTCAGATGACCTAGAAAGATACAATGGCAGCATCTCCTAAAATTTAGGGAACTGCTATTTTGGGACTTGAAAATGTGTTTGCGTCATTACCTCCGGAATGACAAGGAGAACATTTTCTTACTCTGCCGTGAAGTCAACTGGGCAACCGGTTGGGAGATTTTTAGGTGGCAACCCCGAAACGGGAAAATGCTTGTAAATGTGCCAAGTGGCACCTTCTGGTGCACTTTCCTCATGCAAGAGAAGGGGGCGCTGATTTTAGAGGGGAGAAGGGCTCATTTTCAGATTTTGTCACAGGATAAGAGCTATGGAGTGCTTGCTTTTCCTCTTATGTACAGTGCGGTGCCAGGAGTGATGCCCTGCACGCTACGCACTGCCCTCTCTCTCCCCTATGGCAGTATGTTATGCCCCTCTAGTGGGCTTTTCAATTGACCAATGTACAATTGTGTGGGTTCATGCGCGATTGCCGAGGCAAGAGCCTCTTGCATAGGTACTGGATTAGCTAGCGGCTAATCCCCCGCAGGTACAGGTGAATTCGGAGAGGTTTCACACCAGAAATCTCGTCCGATTCAAAGGGCAAGTAGCCCTATAGGTGCGGGAGCTCGAGGACTTGCTACGGATGCGACTGGCACGTGAAATGGAGCCTGAAACAGTAAATTACAGCCTGCTGTGTAATTTTGCAGGTTTAGGGTTTTGGCCCTAAACGGTCCCTAATACCCCTAGGAGGTTCGGGGACGCGAGGGGACCGCTGTAAAGGTGATCTGGCGCATTTTCGGGGCTGAAAACAGAGAATTCAGCGTGCTGCAGATTCTCGCCAGGTTTTGCAAAGTGCCCGTATGCGTCGGGAAAGTCATTCAATGCGTGGGAACACTGACTGTGAAGGGTCCTAGTATAGTTATGCTGCCGAAATTGGGCCGGAACAGTTGAAATTCAGCCAAGCTTGTGCGGGGCAGCTTGTAGGGAACCACAACGTTTATTCCCTCTTTTAAGCAATAAAGAAATACTGAAAGGGGCGCCTAAGTTAGGGGCCAATCTGGTGTCGGTCTTCTCATACAGGTGCATTCTAGCAGCCTGTATCCCTTTCCCCCGTGTTGTGTCTTGAAAGTACAGGTAGAATAGACGACTAATAATGAGTGAAAGCTAAATCAAGGTTTGAAGTAAAGTCTACCGCCCTTTTTGGATTGAACAGGCCGGTTTCATGGTTCCATCCCCGGGATTAAATCACTTTTTCCCATAGAAGTGAGCCTTGGTTAGTTTGGGCTTGAAGACACAGGGGATCATAGATCAGACACAGGGAGTTGCAATTATGGCTGACAGACCAGATGATGTGACTGAAGAGGTTTCCTCTGCACAGGGTCAACAGACACATGAACTGGGTGAGTCTTCAAGACCACCACAGAGGGATGATGATATATTCAGGACCCAGTTGGCTACTGCTGTGGCTATGTTCACACAAGTAATGCAGAACCCGAGGTTTTTAGCCTTTCTGCAACCTCCTCTTCCGTCTTAGCAAGTTGGGTCACTGGATCGTATTCAAAAGCCTGTTAAGGCTCGAGCACAGGTGATTCATACTGCACAGTCAATGGAAACACCTGTACACTTGACGGAGAACATGCAGTCTCCACAACATGTGCCTAAGGTGCAAGAACAGGTGGCTGAGATGCCAGTCTTTCAAGCTATACCAGTTCAGCCAGCCACTTTTCAGCAGCCTATAGCTGGTTCTAATGGGCAGGGAAGCAACCTACAGGCTATGCAACAAGTCTTCCCACCACCTTCAGTACACCTTGGCTATTTTGGAGGTGGATCGGTATTCCAGAGCATGGTTGGTCATGCACCTGGAAATCAGTGTTACGCGCCAGGAACAGTGTTCGGGGGTGCTCAAACGATGATGCCTAACCCCATGTATGGTGTGACGAGCATGCTACCAGGGTTTCAAAGCACTCAAGGCCAATTTGGGATGCCACAGGCAAATTTTGGTATGGCTGGAATTACAAATCAGCAGCCAAATATGGCATTTCCAGGTCAACTTAATTGCGATCAGGGAACACAAATGAACCCTAACAGTGTTCCCATGTTTCAGTCACTTCCATATGACAATTTGACGCCGCTGGAGAAGCCAACTCCGTACAAAGAAGGTGGCAAAGGTGTGACTTTCACGACCTTTACAGGGTTTGATGACAGGAAGAAGGCTCTCTCATTCCTCCAGCAGTTTGACAAGGCCTATGCAGGGGGAGACTTTACAGAGGCTTCAAAGGTCCGCAAGGCAGCCACTTTCTTGACAGGGAATGCGGGACAATGGTGGACAACTTTATTGCTGCAAGGGCAAGCTCCGTCCACATGGATTTACTTCAAGCAGATTTTTGCAGCAGCATGGTTATCTGATGACTTTGAAGCAGATGTCATGACAGAATGGCACCAGCTTAATGCTGCTACTTGCAAGAATCTGGATGACTACAATCGGAAGTTTTGGAAAGCTCTACTTCCAGTAACTTCCTATAGGTTTGTGCCATTGATAGAACAAATTGAAAAATACTGTTGTGGCCTACCCAAAGGATTGAGAAAGTACTGCACGAAGACCAAAGTCACTACTTTGACGCAGCTCATTGAGGTAGCAAACACTTGCAATGGTTTGCTCAAGGGAGAAGATTGTGAATTCAATACTGGCGTCAAGGAAGGATCAACCAAGAAAAATTCAGCGAAGAAGTATGTTCCCAAGGAGGCTCCGAAAGTGACTCAGGAGCCGGCCAACGCAGGGAAAGACAAAGCTACGGCTGAATCAGAAAAGGGACCAACGAAGAAATGGAATAGACGTTTTCCTCGCAAGTCGGAAGAGCAAAAGAAGGTCCTGAAGTCAGAGAACAAATGCTTCATCTGTGAGCAGCCTGGCTAGATTGCTTACAATTGTCCTACAAAGAAAAGGCAAGCTGATTCTGAAGACAAGGAGGACAAGAAAGGAAAGAAGCCCATGGCTGGTCTAGTGCCAGATATGGTGGGCGACAAGCCAAATTCAGATGCAAGTGAGCTTTGCAGAGCATGGGGAAAGGTCAGGGATCAAATAGTGCTTATCTTCTTTGATCCAGGTGCCAAAGCCAACTTCATTTCCCGAGAATTGGCTTCGAAGTTGGGAATCAGAGCTGAAGAGATGGGGTATACAGCAGAGGCAGGTTTGGCATGTCCTGGCCATACAGAGGCTGTGACACCCATCATCGGAAAGTTGCGCCTACATATCCAGTCCTATGTAGATGCTGAAGAATTTTACATCATGCCACTGGACGGATGTGATGTGTTGTTAGGTATTCCTTGGTTATTTCGTGTACAGGGAATCATGGATGCCTACAACAAAAAGATCACTGTACAGAGCAGGGGAAAGACTCACATTCTGGATGTAAAGCTTAAAGGGGAGTCTATTCCCACTGTATCAGCTTCTACTATTACTTCTGTAATGAAAAAGCATCTTTCTGCGTACTTGGTTTTTGTACGTGAAGTGTCAGATTGTGATGAATCAAATTTATCTGTGCTAGATAAAGAAAGGTCAATGTTTTTACAACAGTATAGTGACTGTTTTTCCGATTTATTACCGTCTCAATTACCGCCAGAGAGACCCGAGGACCATGCGATAGATTTGGTGCCAGGCAGTAGCCCACCAAATAAGCCTCCGTACAGGGTTAGTGCGGCTCGGCAGAAAGAGATAATGGGCCAAGTACAGGAGCTGTTAAAAAAGGGGCTGATTCAGCCCAGTTCATCTCCATTCTGTTCTCCAGTGTTGTTGGTGCAGAAAAAGGATGGCTCATGGCGTATGTGCATCGACTACCGTGCACTGAACAAGAATACCATCAAGAATAGGTTCCCTATACGTAGAATTGATGATATTCTGGACAAATTAGGAGCAGCTATGTTTAGCAGGATAGATCTAAAGAGTGGGTACCATCAGATCCGCATTAGATCAGAGGATGTGCACAAGACTGCTTTTAGAACGACGTTTGGCCTTTACGAATTTCTAGTGATGCCCTTTGGTCTCACAAATGCTCCTGCTACGTTCAATAGGATGATGGATAGAATTTTCCGTCCACACCAGCAGTTTGTTGGAACATTCTTTGATGACATGATAGTCTACTCAAAGAATGAAGAGGAGCATAGGCATCACTTGGCCATTGTGTTCAAAGAGCTACGCATTCATAGGTTGCTCATCAATGCAAAGAAAAGTGAATTTTTTCTGGAAGAGATTCACTTTCTGTAACACATTGTCTCAAAGGATGGTGTTAGAATGGATCCTGTAAAAGTTGAAGCGATCAAGTCATGGCCAGATTTGAAGACGGTGCACGATGTCCGAAGTTTCTTGGGACTATGCTCCTATTACAGAAGGTTTATCCGAAATTTCGCTGAGATTGCTTCACCTTTACATGCTCTTCAAAAGAAGGCAGTCACCTTTAGATGGACACAAAAAGAGATTTTAGCTTTTTAATCTCTTAAAGGAAAAGATGACTTCAGATCCTGTCATTGTCTTGCCAGATCTTAGGAAGTCATTTGTGGTCCAGTGTGACGCCTGTGGTAGTAGCATTGGTGCAATCCTAATGCAAGATGGCAGGGTAGTAGCCTATGAGAGCAGAATTTTGCGAGGGCCAGAGATGACCATGTAGGTCTATGAGAAAGAGTTACTGGCTGTGATTCATGCGCTCTTAAGTTGGAAACACTACCTGCTAGGTGCAGATTTCGTTGTCCAAACGGACCATCAGACCTTGCGATAGTTCTTGACACAGACAAAGTTATCTGAGAAGCATATGCGATGGGCAAATATCTTGTCCATGTTCCATTTTCAGATTGTGCATGTGGAAGGCAAGAAGAATGTTGTGGCTGATGCCTTGTCAAGGAAGCCACAAATTTCAGCTGTGTCAATTCCTTATCATCATGAACTTGATGATATGAGGGAACAGTATGCAAATGATGAAGATTTTGCAAGGGTCTTCGAGCAGCTAATGGATGGACAACGTCATGAACACTATCTTCTCAGAGATGGGTTCATGATGATGCATGGCAGATTGTGTCACAAAGCCATTGCGACGCAAAGTTATAGAAGAGAGTCATGTCCCACCGTATGCAGGGCATCGTGGTATCGATGCTACAGTTAAAGCGGTTGAGACATTCTTCTATTGGCCTACATTGAGAAGGGATGTGGATGCCTTTGTGCGAGAATGCCTAATTTGCCAGAAGGTCAAATTTGACAGGCAAAAGGCACCAGGGTTATTGCAACCATTACCTATTCCAGATAAACCATGGGAAAGTATTGCTATGGATTTTATCTTTGATCTTCCGAGAACGCAGACAGGAAACGATGGTATTTGGACCATCATTTGCAGATTCAACAAGCAAGCTCATTTTATTTCTGTCAGGAAGAAGATAAAGCTAGATCAGATGGCACGCTTGTTTATGAGCAATATTTTCAAGTATCATGGCATGCCACAGTCGATTGTTAGCGATCGTGATCCATGCATGACAAGTTTGTTCTGGAGAGGCTTGTTTGAGAATATGGGCATAAGGCTCAAATTCTCTTCGTCATTTCATCCTCAAACAGATGGGCAGTCAGAAGAGGCAAATTCTATTGTCCTAGATCTGCTGAAGTGCTATGTGTCAGAGCATAAAGGAAAGTGGGAGCAGTATTTGCCATTGGTGGAGTATGCATACAATAATATAGTGCATTCATCAACTGGCAAGGCACCCTTTGAGATAGTTGAAGGTGGCAAGAAAGTTCCTCCCATACTGCATACAAAGGACAAGATATTTGAAGCAGATAAGTATGTTCAAGACATGGATGAAATGTACAAGAAGGTCAAAGTGGCCTTAGAAAAGACTCAGGCAAAGCAAAAGAAAGCAGTTGATCGTCACCGTCGTGAAGTGGTATATTCACTTGGTGATTGGGTGCTTTTGCGCTTTGAAAAGGCAAGGTTAAAGAAGATGAAGGACAAGGAAAGACTGTTTCCAAAGCTCAGCATGCGTTACTATGGGCCTTTTCAAGTGTGCGACATAATCAGTGATGTTGCATATAGGCTGAAATTGCCTGACAGTTGGAAGATTCACAATGCGTTTCATGTGAGTCTTCTTAGACCCTATGTGGGTGATGTGTCAGAAGATATGCCAGCTGAAGATCAGCTGGAAGTCGAGGAACTTGACGAGATCTTGGTTCCCGAACAGATTTTGGCACACAAAGAAAGGAAAGTGAAGCGCAATTTTGCTAGGCGTTACTTGGTAAAGTTCAGAAACTATCCACCAATGGATGCTAAGTGGATGGAAGAAGGTGAACTTGCAGAGTCACCAACTGTGTTATCACTTTACCTTGAAGCCTTCGATTTGCAACCTACCTTGACCCCTTGAGTTTCAAAGCTACATGGATTGTCAGTGTGACAATGGCTTCTGAAACAAATGATGTACATGGTATTTAAAGTGAGCTCAAATGAAATACCTGTTACATGAATGTTAGAGCTGTACAGATTGTCAGTCTGGCAATTGCTCTTATGGAATGTCCAAAAGTTTGGTTAGTGCTATAGAAGTGAGTATTTCTTGTCAGTTTGTCAAGGATACAGTAATTGCTTCTATTAAAGAGTACATGTGTAACTGCATTCTTAAACTGTCGGTTTGGGTATGCTCGAAAGTGTTACGGGATCCAACGTGTACTAACAGTGGCAAAATGTATGGCTACCATGTTGTCATTGGAAAGTTAGTGACTCAAAGCAATGGCAGAGTGCGAAGCTTCCACTATGTCATTGGGACAGGGTTCACACGCAGGCAATACATGTGTTGACGAGGTGTTGAATACACCAGGGTTGACAATGAGTATGTATGTGTTATACATGTGTCGACAGGTGTTGAATACATCAGTGTTGACTGTGAGCATGTACAACATAGATGCAAACGAGGACGTTTGAAATTTCAAGAGGGGGGTATGTCACTAGCGTGTGACTACTATCCTTTTTGTTGATTTCTTTCTTATTATCTATTTACTTTCACTTTTTGGAAACACCCCTCGGGAAATCTAACTGCCCTCCATTGCATAGCTACTGTGGAACTGTCCAGAGGGGGTCCAGGCTTGAGGGCAAGAGAGCACTAAGGTTGGACAAGGACTATGGTTAGCCAAAGTCATTGACAAGCCAAAGTGGAATCCTTTGCTACAGAGGCTACATTTTTAATTTTGGGTGTGGCTGTAGTGTACAAAGGGGGTCAGATGACCTAGAAAGATACAATGGCAGCATCTCCTAAAATTTAGGGAACTGCTATTTTGGGACCTGAAAATGTGTTTGCGTCATTACCTCCGGAATGACAAGGAGAACATTTTCTTACTCTGCCGTGAAGTCAACTGGGCAACCGGTTGGGAGATTTTTAGGTGGCAACCCCGAAACGGGAAAATGCTTGTAAATGTGCCAAGTGGCACCTTCTGGTGCACTTTCCTCATGCAAGAGAAGGGGGCGCTGATTTTAGAGGGGAGAAGGGCTCATTTTCAGATTTTGTCACAGGATAAGAGCTATGGAGTGCTTGCTTTTCCTCTTATGTACAGTGCGGTGCCAGGAGTGATGCCCTGCACGCTACGCACTGCCCTCTCTCTCCCCTATGGCAGTATGTTATGCCCCTCTAGTGGGCTTTTCAATTGACCAATGTACAGTTGTGTGGGTTCATGCGCGATTGCCGAGGCAAGAGCCTCTTGCACAGGTATTGGATTAGCTAGCGGCTAATCCCCCGCAGGTACAGGTGAATTCGGAGAGGTTTCACACCAGAAATCTCGTCCGATTCAAAGGGCAAGTAGCCCTATAGGTGCGGGAGCTCGAGGACTTGCTACGGATGCGACCGGCACGCGAAACGGAGCCCGAAACAGTAAATTACAGCCTGCTGTGTAATTTTGCAGGTTTAGGGTTTTGGCCCTAAACGGTCCCTTATACCCCCAGGAGTTTCGGGGACGCGAGGGGACCGCTGTACAGGTGATCTGGCGCATTTTCGGGGCTTAAAACAGAGAATTCAGCGTGCTGCAGATTCTCGCCAGGTTTTGCAAAGTGCTCGTATGCGTCGGGAAAGTTATTCAATGCGTGGGAATACTGACTGTGAAGGGTCCTAGTATAGTTATGCTGCCGAAATCGGGCCGGAACAGTTGAAATTCAGCCAAGCTTGTGCGGGGCAGCTTGTAGGGAACCACAGCGTTTATTCCCTCTTTTAAGCAATAAAGAAATACTGAAAGGGGCGCCTAAGTTAGGGGCCAATCTGGTGTCGGTCTTCTCATACAGGTGCATTCTAGCAGCCTGTATCCCTTTCCCCTGTGTTGTCTTGAAAGTACAGGTATAATAGACGACTAATAATGGGTGAAAGCTAAATCAAGGTTTGAAGTAAAGTCTACCGCCCTTTTTGGATTGAACAGGCCGGTTTCAAAGGCAGCCTTGGATGGCGAGCTTGAGCAAGTGCGCTTGGCGGCCAAGGAAAGAAAGGTAGAATTGGATCGCGAGCGAGAAGAAAGAAAGACAGAATTGGATCACGAGTGCGCGAAGAAAGAAAAGGCAGAATTGGATCGCGAGCGCGAAGAAAGATGGTTAGCCTTGGAGCATGAGCGCGAGCAAGCACGCTTGGCGGCCGAAGACAAAAGGGTAGCCTTGGAGCGTGAGCGTGAGCAAGCGCGCTTGGCGGCCGAAGACAAACGAGCGGCCTTGGAGTTAGAGCGTGAGGCGCAGAGATCAACGCATGCAAGAGTTGGTTCTACAGGTACTTACCTCGAAACCCGAGCCGATCAAAGATGTTGGTAGTTCATCAAGTAGCACAAGCAGAGACTCGGACAACCCCGTCACAGAGAAGATCACATTCAGTAAGTATGATGATGGTAAGATGGATGCTAGTGTTATTCATTCTCGGTTGCATCAATTTAGTGCTTATTTTGCGACAACTAAGAAGACAAGAAATAGCAAGGTTTTGATGACAACCATGTACCTTGTCGGTGATGCCATTAATTGGTACCACGCATGGCAAGAGGCACAATTGACCGCGCACCTAGAGGAAGCCGAAGAAGGCGCGTCCCTTTCCTTCAATTGGGCCGACTTCCAAGACAAGCTCAAGGCGCGGTTTATGCCACCCCAGTACCTAGCACGGCTGAAAGACGGTTGGCGCAGTCTCAAGCAAAATGGTATACTGGTTATGTCTTTCTCTAATCGTATTTTGCAGCGCCCAATTACGCAAATTGGATGATGAGTGCAAGGAGGCATTCTTTTATGGATTGGACGAGTATATCAAGTATGATGGCGAGGTACTCTATCCAATCGATCTCAACAAGGCGGTAGCGATTGCTCTCGCACAAGAGATGAAGCACAATAAGGGAAAGCCTAGAGAGAACAAGTCGTCTCAAAGTACCTCTTAGACTCCTCAGAACCCTTAGAACGGTAAGAACGGTAACTCTTCTAGCCAAAATCCTTCGGAAAAGAACTCGCAAAATGAATCTAACGGTAAAGCTAAAACACCTGCTAAACCTAACCTAACCCCAGATGAAAAAGCCGCAAAAAGAATTGTAGGAAGATACATAGCGGTAGAAGAACAAGTCATTTATGCTAAGGAAGGTCGTTGTATCAATGTCACGTCAAGGGTCACATTAAAGCGGCTTGTCCTAAGACAGCCCCACCTAAAGAACCCAAGGCACCCGCAGCTACCACAAGCACTTTAATGAACCAATCTGAATCTTCACATGTTTTTGACACACACATTGATGAGTCTCTATCAAGTGTTATGGTCATGTGAAGGGTCAGTGTCACAAGACGGGCACCACGTACCAATAGAAAAGAACAGACTGAACAATTTTAAGCACTTCAAATAACAACTGAACTGAAATGGGGAGAGAGACGACACGCGAGGCAGAATTCCACCCGAGAGAGTATTGGCCTCAAACCTTGGCGCCCCTTTCGGTATTTCTTTATATTGCATCAACACAGTACAAGCCGGTACTCGAGACTCTGCACCTTCGTACTGAAGCATGCCAGAGAATGAGCCCTAGCCTCATATTTAAAGGCCCTTGGCCTGAAAAGCAGTTATAGTAAAAAGCCTTTAAAACTCAAAAGCTTCTGGTTCAAAAGCAAAGCCAAAAAGCTGCCAGTGCAATTTACGGAAATCCGTATAGCCTGCCACGTCATTAGCCAACGCAAAACGCGGAAATCCGTACAGCCTGCCGCGTCATCATGTCAGCGCAATTTTTGGAATCTGTCTCCTGCCTTAGGGTTAGGGTTAGGGTTTCTGTAGTTTTAGGGTTAGGGTTTCTAAAATTAGGGTTTGCAAGTTTTAGGGTTAGGGTTTTCAGCATTAGGGTTTCAGCAGTTAGGGTTTTTGGCAGAAATTAGGGTTTAGGCCCCTCCGCCACATCTGTACGTTGACTCCATTGACACGTCAGGAGTTTGTTACATCTCCCCTTCTTGAAAGAGAGTAATCGTCCGCGATTACAACATACCTGCAAAACAACTCAAGTTAGTTCAAAAAATTTCCGAGGGTCATTCCGAGGGACAATCAGTTTGCTCTTTTTATTAAGGAGTTAGCTTCTCCTTTCTTCTCTTTTGATCAAGGAGTTAGCTTCTCCTTTCGGCTGTTTTGATCAAGGAGTTAGCTTCTCCTTTCTCCAGATCGGAACTCTTGATATTCTGGTGTAGTAAAATTAGCCATCACACCTAGACCGTACTGATCTTCCACGGGTGTCTTGATGCACTAAAATTACATACCCAGGCAATCTCATCCAATTAGGAATATTCAGTGGTTGGCACATCACAATGCAACACAAATGCTCACATATGCATGTTACAAGACATAGAAACATAAAGCTGCCAATGAACACTCCTCCCGCATAACCTAACAAGGTCCGGGCCGGGAGATATTCAACGACTCTCTCATCACTCCTCCCGCATAACCTAAAAAGGTCCGGGCCGGGAGATATAGAGACCTTTTACACCCCAGACCGCAGCTTGCGTCGTTTGGAGGTGCTGAGAGTAACCACTGCTCAAACTTCTTAATACTCCTCCCGCATAACCATCCAGGTTCGGGCGGGAGTCACAACAACAATTATTTTACAAGCATACAACCAAACGCTCCCCAGGCATCGGCCTGCGTCGTTCCGAGGTTCAAACAATACCAAAACAATATTTCTCACTTCTCCACCCGGAAGTAAAATCACCAATCATTGAAACCAGTATCAAACCAGAGTCAAACAATTCAAATCGGCACCAAAACAGGTTCAAAACAGATACCATCCATTTCAAACAAAGTTTCAAACAATACTTTCTTAAACAAAGTTCAAAAGTATCTAACTATAAAACAACTAGAGAGTTCATTCAGGATTTTGTTCGGACAACCGAACTTTGAGGACGACTTGCTTGCCCTTCTGCATCACGATGATGGTTCGGTTCCGGACTTGGAGAGTCATATCATTCTTGTCATGCCAAGGCATGTCTAATAGAACGTCACAATGACCCAACTTCATGATGTGGAAATCAGCTTTTCCATGATAATCTTGAATAGTCATTGGAAGAGCACCCATGAGCGGTACTACTTTCTGAGTTTGCCCTGTGGCTAGTCAGCTTCAATTTCTCCACCCTCTGCATCATAATCAAAGTGCATCTGCTTTAAGAATTCTGGATGGATAAAGTTCTCTGTAGCTCCGGGGTCAAAGAAAATAAGGGCTTTGAAACCATTGACTTTGCCATATGCTCGACACAATTCGTTTGTACTCTCAAGGCGTATGCCATAAATATCAGGAACTAGTCCAATAGCGGGTCTAGCTCTCTTAGCAGGAGGTGGCGCTGGGGTTCTATCGATCATTGGTGCGGGCGTTGGCTCCTCTGGTCTATCAGTGCGTTTGGGACAATTAGAATGATTATGCCTTGTTTGAAAGCATCCAAAGCATCGGCCTTCTTGTAGTAAGGTGTCTCGTTGTTGAGGCGTCAAACGAAGCCTTTGCGGTTGATTTTCACGAGACTCTTGAGAATTTGTTCGTTGTTGCCGAGAGTTGTGGTTAGTGGCCGGAGATTCTTCTGTGGTAAACTCTAGCTTTCCCTTCATCAGTTTGTAGCTGACCGCGGCATGGTCCATAAGTTCTTGCATGGTAGAGACCTGCTTGGATAGACAATATTCCTGCAATGGTGATGGTAGTCCAATGGTGTATTGCTCGCATTGGGCCTCCAAGGGAACAGATCTAAAGAAGGACACCGGAAGGTACACATCGAGAAACCTTTGGTTATATTCGTCCATGGTTTCAGTGGCAAGCATTTTCAAGTTGCCCCATTCTGCCAAAATCCGCACTTCAAACATAGAAGTCATGTAACTACGTGCAAAAACTGTCCTGAAAGCTTGCCAGGTCCTTGGAGCATGCGGTTGTGTCGCGATTGAACTCCACCATTGCATAGCATTATCTTTAAGAAATCCCGTTGCTCGAGAAATCTTGGATTCTTTTGTATAGTTCCCTAAAGCATAGATGTTGTCGAATTGTTATAGGAACTGCAATGCTTTCTTGCAATCTTTCACCCCAGAAAAAGTGAAAAATTTGACTGTCGTGCCACCATCTTTGAAATCTTTGGGTTGGTTTGGCGCATATCCCGGGTATGGATAATAAGGGTATCCATATGGGCTCCAACCATTGTAGCCTGGTGACGGCGGTGGTGGTGGAGGTGGGGGGAATGGCTGTGACAAAGGCGGTTGCATTGGATCAGGGTCAGATGGCTGCACCATATTCCTGAAGACTCCCCCGATTGGGACAGACGGCTGAGAAGGTTGCCGGTTGGAAGCTCTCGTACTTTCTGGTGCCGGAGGAGGAGGTACCACCTGGGGCATCAGAGGGGGTAACATGTAGTTCAAAAATTGTTGAAAACCTTGCAGCATTGGAAGATTCCGCTGAGGATGCCGTGAAAGAATGTCGTGAAGCTCGTTGAGCAGAAACTGCAAATATTTTGCTGAATCCATGAATTCCAAGTATTGGGTTCTTAATTGGCTTATGCCCTGTAAGACACTGCGGTGAAGATGGGAGCGCGCCCGATGCGCGATGAAGTAAGGGTGGGAGTGGCTAATAAGCCCTGGTTGGGGGGGCGAAGATAAAGCTCTGTTTGCTCTTTTGTGGGACCGGTATGCTTTCAAAAAAGCACACGCCTGATGCTCTGATACCACTGTCACAAGACGGGCACCACGTGCCAATAGAAAAGAACTGACTGAACAACTTTAAGCACTTCAAATAACAATTGAACTGAAATGGAGAGAGAGACGACATGCGAGGCGGAATTCCACCCCAGAGAGTATTGGCCTCAAACCTTGGCGCCCCTTTCGGTATTTCTTTATATTGCATCAACACAGTACAAGCCGGTACTCGAGACTCTGCACCTTTGTACTAAAGCATGCCAGAGAATGAGCCCTAGCCTCATATTTAAAGGCCCTTGGCTTGAAAAGCAGTTATAGTAAAAAGCCTTTAAAACTCAAAAGCTTCTGGTTCAAAAGCAAAGCCAAAAAGTTGCCAATGCAATTTACGAAAATCCGTACAGCCTGCCACGTCATCAGCCAACGCAAAACACGAAAATCCGTACAGCTTGCCGCGTCATCATGTCAACGCAATTTTTGGAATCTGTCTGTTGCCTTAGGGTTAGGGTTAGGGTTTTTGCAGTTTTAGGGTTGGGGTTTCTAAAATTAGGGTTTGCAGGTTTTAGGGTTAGGGTTTGCAGCATTAGGGTTTCAGCAGTTAGGGTTTTTGGCAGAAATTAGGGTTTAGGCCCCTCGGCCACATCTATACGTTGACTCCATTGACACGTCAGCAGTTTGTTACAGTCAGCGTTTTGTCATATTGTGTAAGGTGCAACGGAAGTGAATGTTGAACTTTGCTCAAGATGAGTGCTCCAAACTGTGCTCAAGGGTTCCCTGGAAGGGAGAGCCTTGCGTTCCTTTAGTGAGAGAGTGCAAATGATAACAAACAAAGTGGGTAAACATTGTGCATGAAGGTGCTGAGACTGAGAGAAAGAGACAGAAGAATACGACACCAGGCAAGTTGTCAAACCCTCCTCCGAAGGCCCCACTCTCTATGGCGAGAGCGGTCTACTTATGATTGCACAAATCTCTACAATGCTTTGGACTTGCCGACGATGTCGACGACGATGAGGACGATGACAAGACGGGCTGAAATCTGAAGGTGCTCTAAGGGCTGAAATCTGCAAATCTTCTATCTACTGAATTTTGACTCTGTGTCGATGACGATGTCGATGACGACGATGCGACGATGACGCGCTGAAAACGCAGATGCTGAAATCTGCGTTTTCCGGGCTGAAACTGCAAGCTTCGCGGGATCTGACTGAGTGGCGAGGATCTACTGCGGGAAGGTGAGATCTGCGAGGTTTGGGGGTTCTATTGCGGAGTCTGACTGCTGAAAATTGAAATCGCTGGTGCTACTGTTGCTTCTGTCGCAAAGATCTGCAAAATCGCTAGGTCTGATCCAAAACCGCTAGGCTGATTTGGGGTTCTACGGTGGAAATCTGCCAACGCTAGGGCTGATCTGCTGTTGCGGGGGAATCTGCT
This sequence comes from Adiantum capillus-veneris, assembly GCF_014529385.1. Lineage (NCBI taxonomy): Eukaryota > Viridiplantae > Streptophyta > Polypodiopsida > Polypodiales > Pteridaceae > Adiantum > Adiantum capillus-veneris. Next base: position 60,959,859 of record NC_140949.1, on the reverse strand, counting down.
AACGCTAGGGCTGATCTGCTGTCTATTGTTGCTGTGGATTTGCAAGTGCAAAAACACTGGCTGATCTGATGCAAAAACGCTAGGCCTTCTGCAATGCTGAAAAGGCTAGAGTTGTCGCGAGGTCGGTCTTGTTGAGAAGTTGTCTGTTGAGCAAGGTGCTCCTGTTGCCTCTTCTGCCAGAAAGTGCTAGCACTAGGTTTGCTTATACAAACTTAGCATAATTGCCCTACCTACTTTCCAACAAAAGTCACTTAAAAATAATAAGTGAAAAATGTCAAAAATAAGGAAAATAGGTCTATGCACTGTAAAAATGCTTCTGGTGGAATCTGATGGTCATGCTGTGTGCAATCAGAGGATATGCATCTATTCTAAGTGTCTGGTCATGCACGGTCTGCGAACAGACTCACAAAAGTGCCAGATCACTTCCTATTCTAGACCGACTTGACTGAACTGAAGCCTGGTCATGCTGTAGCTTGTCCACGTACACATAGGGTTGGATGTGTCACGTGACATTAGCTCTCTCTTGAAGAGCAAGCTTGGGTCGTGCATGCTTTTCTTTCTTTTCTGGGTTGCTCTTCTTCTTTCTACTTTCATCATTCGAGTCTATTCGGTCCTTTGCGTCATGATTTCTTATGTGGGATAGTCAAATTGCCTGAATGAATGGCGAAACCCCGTTTCGCATGACTCATCAGTTTCTGAATGGAATTTGACTTTTGCTCTAAGCAGTGATCTCGGATCTCTGTAGGAAGTCCCAAGGTAAACCACTCGATCTGCTCTTTGAACGAGATCTTCTTAAATGAAGAAGCTGATAGAAAAGAGCTCCAGAATCTCTCACAATATGCGTCCAATGTATCTTTCTTGGTCATCCGAAGATGGTTCCAAGCAGTTCGTATGTCGCGCTCGTACTCCTGAGTCAGCCAGGAAGAAAAAAAAGCCTTTTAAATTTCAGCCATTTAAGTGGCGCTTTCTTCTTCAATAGAAGAGTGGACCACCAAGTTCGAGCATTTCCCTTGAAGTAATAGGTAGCCCTCCGAATCTCAAAGTGCTATGAGTAATATCCTCCAGAGAAAGCTATGTCAAACTGCTGTATGAAGGCCAAAGCCTTCGAAGCATCTCGAAATCCAGAAAACGTGTCAAATTTAATTGACTGTCCACCTTCTTTAAATTCTCGGACTTTCTTGTTTTTATCTTCTAGAAAGTCATACTGGTTGGCTTTATAAAAATTCTTCTTCCTTGCATAAAATCTGTTGTGGTTGGAGTCCGAACTATCCGAAGATGAGTCCTCTGTAGAACTGTCCGAAACTGAGCAAGATCTAGACTTCTTTGCCTTTTTCTTGCCCTTTCCGAAGCGTTGCTTTTTGCTTCGCTTTTTCTCTTTTTTGTCTTCTTCGCTCGAGTCAGAAGAGCTAGAAGAACTGTCAGAAGAAGAAGAAGAACTAGGTACTCCTTCAAATTGCACACACTTCTTTTGCTTTCTTGCCGAGGCAAAAGTAGATTGACGACCCAAATAACCCTGGAAATCGATGCCTTTCTTCTGCTTTTTGTCGTGCTTTTTGGCTTTGTTCTACGCGTCAAAAAGCTGACTAATCCGTGCATCAACCACCTCTTCTAATTCTTGCTCTGTAAACATCCTCGGAGTAGGAGGTTGTTTGAGCGTCGGTTTGAGGAGTGGCTCTATGGTTTGCCGCCACATTGAGTGCACCTCGTCGAAGAAGGTTCGGGTCAAAAATTTTGCAAGTTTAGGGTCCTTCGCAAAATTTATCATTAACGTCGCATCATCGACCAATTTCCGATGTTCCATCTCTTCAAGCTCCGCTTGAGATATCTTCCCGCATCGTCGGATGCAGAGGAAGTCGACTATCCTTTTGTAACAAACTTGGACACTCCAAGTCAAGAATCAATCATGACAGCACCAAATAACCACTTCAAACAATTCACAAATCACAATAGATTTGCATTGGCCCTACGGAGTTCCGTGCCTAGAGATATTGGCCCCAAAGTCTGGCGCCCCTTTCGGTATTTCTTTTTGTATTAATCAATCTTCAAAGTACAAGAGAGCGGTTAGGGTTTCACTCTCAAACTCTGCGTCCAGATGCTCTGAGAAGTGAAGCCCTCACCACTTATTTAAAGGTTACAAGGGATGCCCAAAAGCAGAGCCCCAAACGCTTCAAAATCAAAAGCCCTGAAAGCAAAAGCTCTTTTCCCTCTCTCACAGAGAGTTTCTGAAAGCAAAAGCAAATTCTCTCTCTCTCTCTCTCTCTCTCTCTCTCTCTCTCTCTCTCTCTCTCTCTCTCTCTCTCTCTCTCTCAACGAGAGCAATAAAAAGCAATTATGCTTTTCTGGCCAAAAGCTGAGATTTGTGTCGCTCAAAAATATCCCTATATATATATATATATATATATAAAGATCTGCACGATTTTCAAAAATTAGGGTTTGTGGTAGAAATTAGGGTTTGTAGGTGTTTTTAGGCTTTTTGGCAAAAATTAGGGTTTTTGCTGTCCGCCACGTCATCACTTTGTGGCATACCCCCCTCTTGAAAGCATTGTAATCGACCGCGATTACGCCTGCAAAACCGACAAAAGCCATAAACCGTCTTAGCAGACACTGACTGTTGGTACCTACGTACTAGGGACACACATCTAGCACATGTACCAAATCGACAGTCACATCACACGACATCACCAGACATCACAAGATATCGAATGACATTCAACATTCATTCGGATCTTAGACCATGATTTATCGGCAATGTTGCTAGCAATCACATCTAGGTCCAATCGGGACCTCATCGATGTCCGATTGACTAACCCCTATTGCAACCATGTCTATTCGAGATCAAGTAGACCAAAATGCTGCAGTCATTTCATCTATCAGTTCCTTCACTCAAAAGAAGTGAAGAAACAAATCAGTATCATTATCAGGAATTCCATTTCATAAAGTCATCCAGCAGAATACTGTTAGCTCTCAGTATCCTTGAAGCTCAAAGAGACATCAGTGACTTTAGTATCAAAATCAAGGCATCTGTTGACAAAGGAGTGGAGTGACTCCCCTCTTGTGCATCCCACTGCACCAGATCTCCGGCCAAGCTGAATTCTGGGTTCCATTTGGAGTGGACTATGCTAAACCAAAAGCATCGAGGTAAAGTTTCACAATCTGAGGAGTATCTGCTAGGTCCTCCTCCTCCATCCACTTCGCATCAAATGCAAGATAGTTCTTGAACTTAACCAAGAACCGCCTTCGGACTTTACCTTTCTTCATATCGTTATGTGCCAAAATCTGTTCAGGAACAAGGATCTCCTTGTTTTCTTCCACTTCGGGTTGCTCATCAGGCTCCCCATCATCAGGCACATCACCCTTAACAGGTTTCAAGAGACTCACATGCAATGCATCGTGAATCCTCCAAGTATCTGGCAGTTTCAATCGGAAGGAGACATCATTTATCTTTTCAGTTATGTGGAAAGGTCCGTAGTATCGTATACTAAGCTTTGGAAAAAGCCTCTCCTTTCCCTTTTTCTTTCGCAGGTGTGCCTTCTCAAAAGGTAAGAGCACCCAATCATCCTCCTTCAGTTTCAAGTCGTGACGATGGCGATCCGTTGCCTTTTTCTATCGTTCTTGAGACTTCTGCAAAGTCTCGCAAACCTTGGCAAAAGCCGTATACAAATCTCGCGAATATTCATCCGCTTCAAATATCTAATCTTTCGTGCTCAGGAAGGATGGAACCTTCGCAGCACTTTCAACAATCTCACATGGCGTCTTCCCCGTCGAAGAGTGTATCGTGTTATTGTAGGCAAATTCCACCAAAGGTAAGTTCTTTTCCCATTGAGTCTTCTGATCCGAGATACAAGACTTCAATAAATCTAAAACCACTGAGTTGGCAATCTCAGATTGCCCGTCAGTCTGCAAGTGGAACGATGACGAGAACTGCAATTGCGTGCCGATGTTCTCCCAAATTGCCTTCCAAAACAAACTCATAAATCTGGGGTCTTTGTCGGAGATAATCGTCTTAGACATGCCATGTAATCGGAAAATCATCGTGATCGTTCTGTGTTCTCGGGAGATCAAAAATGAAATCCATTTCAATACTTTCCTAGGGATGGGTGGGTATGGGTAAAGGCTGTAACAATCCCTGTGCCTTATGCCTGTCAAACTTGACCTTCTGGCATACTACGCACAACTCTTCCACATCCTTTTTGAGTCTCGGCCAAAAGAAGTATCTCTGTACCCCCTTCATGGTGGTAGCAATGCCGTGGTGACTTGGAAAAGGTGGACAGTGGCATTCAGTCATAACCTTTTCCCTCAACGGTTGTGTAACACACAACATAGTCTTTTTCATCAAGTAGCCTTCTCGAAGGGAGTATCCAACTACTGTCTCCCCATCCCGTATGCGTGTGAAAATATCTGCAAAATTTGTATCTGTGGCATACTGATCGACCATATCCTCGAAGCTCCTATGATGTATCGCGGAAATAGCCAGATCCAACGGCTTCGGAGACAAAGCATCTGCCACCACATTCTTCTGTCCCTGCTCATGGACAATCTGGAAGTGAAACTGTGACAAGATGTTCGCCCACCGCATCTGCTTTTCCGAAAGCTGCTTCTGTGACAAGAAGTAGCGCAAACTCTGATGGTCTGTAAAGATAGTAAAATCCGCTCCGAGTAGGTAGTGCTGCCACTGAGTAAGAGCATGGATCACTGCCAAAAGCTCTTTCTCATATATTTGTGCTGTCATCTCCGGCCTAGAGAACAATCGGTTCTCGTAAGCAATGACATGGCCTTCTTGCATCAAGACCGCACCAGACTCTGACCACAAGCATCACAATATACTTCAAATGACTTTTGCAAGTCCGGCAAAGTCAAAACTGGTCTCGTAGTCAATTTCTCTTTCAATGTCTGAAAGGCAGTCACTTCTGTGGATCCCACGAGAAAGGGATTCCTTTCTGTGTCAAGATATGCAAAGGGGAAGCAACCTTTGCAAACTTTCGTATGAACCGCCTGTAGTACGAACACAGTCTCAAGAAGCTTTCAACTTCATGGACATTCTTCAAATCGGGCCAATCACGTATAGTCTCTATCTTGGCCGAATCCACTTGCACTCCTGCTGCTGAGACAAAGTGTCCCAAAAAGTGTATCTCTGAAGCAGATGATCTGCCTCATTCTTGGAGAAAACAATGATATCATCAAAGAAAGTGCCAACAAATAGCCTGTACTCTCAAAAAATCCAGTCCATCATCTGGTTAAATGTCGCAGGAGCATTGGTTAAACCAAAAGGCATCACCAAAAAACTCAAATAACCCAAAAGTCGTCCGAAAAGCTATCTTGTAGACGTCTTCTGGCGCGATTCGGATCTGATGATATCCACTCTTCAAGTCAATCCTGCTAAAGCACGAGGATCCCTGTAACTTGTCGAGTATATCATCGATCCTAGGAATCGGAAATCTGTTCTTGATGGTGATTTTGTTGAGAGCTCTATAATCAATGCACATTCTCCAAGATCTGTCTTTCTTCAAATCCAACAACAGTGGAGAGCAGTACGGTGAAGTACTAGGCATGAGTGTGGAGAAAAATCTTGGTGTTCTTTTGATGAGGTCAAAACATATTCAACCTTTATCCATCGTTCAGTTCTCTCCCAAAAGAATGAGTAAGTTCATCAAGTACAATCTATGAGCCCTTCATTTGTCAAAGTCGCTTTCTCGGCCTGATAGTCAACTACGGCGTAGTTCTGGTGGTACCAAGGGATTCTGAGTAGAACGTCACTCGCGTGCCTTGAACACCCCTGTCATTGCAAACGAAGTTTGCCAATGCTCGGTGTAATGGCAACATCCCATCCGGGTGCCAGTCGAACTACCTCCGCTTGTGGCGTCAGTCTGTCGGGCGTAATTCCAAATCGAGCCGCCAATTCCAAGTGAAAAGAAGCTGGCCTTGGCTCCTTCAAAAGAGCTTCCCGATCCTTCACTTTGCCCCAAAAAGCGGCAAAGTTTGTACTTCCATTCATTTGATTCGGTGCAAGTCCCACGCCATGTGGTACGAGTTCTGCTTTTCTATCTGCCTTTTCTGCCATGTTCCTCAGCTGCTCTCGAACTCTCAGGCCTGTCGTCGTCTTTATCATTCTGTTCTTTCTGTGCCTTTTTAGGGCACTTCGCGGAGATATGTCCATGTTCCCCGCATCCAAAGCACTTCCCCTCTCTGATGAAGCGAGGTCTCTCCTGAGGAGTAAGCTTGGGTCGTGCATCCTTTTTCTCTAGGTTGCTCTTTTTCTTTCTACTTTCATTCCCAGAAGTCTGTTTGGCTTGTTGTGTCATGGCCTCATCTGTGGGGTAGGTCAGACTGCCAGAGTGAATGGCAAAGCCCCGCTTCGCATGACTCATCAACTCCTGAATAGAAGCTGACTTCTGTTCCAAGCAGTGATCTCGGATCTCTGTAGGTAGACCCAAGGTAAACCGCTCAATCTGTTCTCTGAACGAGATCTTCTTGAATGAAGAGGCGGGTAGAAAAGAGCTCCAAAATCTTTCACAATAAGCATTGATTGTATCTTTCTTGGTCATCCGAAGATGGTTTCAAGCAGCTCGTACATCTCGTTCATATTCTTGCATCAACCAAGAAGAAATAAAAAGCTTCTTAAATTTCAGCCATTTAACTGACGCAGTCTTGTTTAAAAGAAGAGTGGACCACCAAGTACGAGTATTCCCCTTAAAGTAAGAGGTAGCTCTCCGAATCTTGGAGTGCTCTGAATAGCGTCCTCCCGCGAAAGCGATGTCAAACTGCTGTATAAAAGACAAAGCCTTAGAAGCATCTGAGTATCCTGAGAAAGTATCAAACTTGATCGAGTGGCCACCTTCCTTAAACTTTCGGACTTTCTTGCTTTTATCTTCGAGAAAGTCATACTGGTTGGTTTTGTAAAAATTCTTCTTGTTCGCATGAAAGTTTCCGTCATCGGAATCTGAGCTGTCTGTAGACGAGTCCTCAGTAGAGCTGTTAGTCTTTGGGCGAGATGTAGCCTTCTTTGCCTTTTTCTTGCCCTTTCCGAAGCTTTGTTTCTTGCTTCGCTTTTTACCTTTTCTGTCTTCTTCGCTCGAATCTGAAGAGCTAGAAGAACTGTCAGAAGAAGAAGAAGAAGAAGAACTGGGTACTCCTTCAAATCGAACACGCTTCTTCTGCTTCTTTGCCTTGTCAAAAGTCGAATGACGACCAAAATAACCTAGAAAGTCAGTGCTTTTCTTCTGCTTTTTGCCGTGCTTTTTTGCCCGCATCTCCAGATGCAGAGGGAATCGATTGCTCTTTGCGTGAAGCCATAGGTGCCGCGGAAAAAAATTGGGGATCGGATTTTCCGTAGAAGAGAAATCGGCCGTGCTCTGATACCACTGTAACAGACTTGGACACTCCAAGTCAAGAATCAATCACGACAGCACCAAATAACCACTTCAAACAATTCACAAATCACAATAGATTTGCACTGGGCCGGCGGAGTTCCGTGCCTAGAGATATTGGCCCCAAAGACTGGCGCCCCTTTCGGTATTTCTTTTTTGTATTAATCAATCATCAAAGTACAAGAGAGCGGTTAGGGTTTCACTCTCAGACTCTGCGTCCAGATGCTCTGAGAAGTGAAGCCCTCACCACTTATTTAAAGGTTATAAGTGATGCCCAAAAGCAGAGCCCCAAAAGCTTCAAAATCAAAAGCCTTGAAAGCAAAAGCTCTTTTCCCTCTCTCACAGAGAGTTTCTGAAAGCAAAAGCAAATTCTCTCTCTCTCTCTCTCTCTCTCTCTCTCTCTCTCTCTCTCTCAACGAGAGCAATAAAAAGCAATTATGCTTTTCTGGCCAAAAGCTGAGATTTGCGTCACTCAAAAATATTCCAAAATTTTTTTGATTTTTTTTTTTCAAAAGACCTTGATTTCCGAAAATTAGGGTTTGTGGCAGAAATTAGGGTTTGCAGGTTTTTTTAGGGTTTCTGGCAGAAATTAGGGTTTTTGCTATCCGCCACGTCATCACTTTGTGACACCTTTTCTTGAATCCATAAGTGCCGCGTAAAAAGGATCGGATTTCCCGATAGAAGAGAAATCGGCTGCGCTCTGATACCACTGTAACGAACTTGGACACTCCAAGTCAACATTCTACCGCAACACAGCAGAGATTCACTTCAAAACAGTTCACAGTTTACAATTGATTCAACACGGCCCCGGCGGAGTTCCGTGTCTAGAGATATTGGCCCCAAAGATTGGCGCCTCTTTCGGTATTTCTTTTTGTATTAAATCTGTGCTCAAAGTACAAGGGAGTGGGAGGGTCTCACTCTCAGACTCTACGTTCAGATGCTCTGGGAAGTGGGAGCCCAAGCCACACTTATAAAGGTTTACAAGGGATGCCAAAAGCAAAGCCCCAAAAGCTACCAATTCCAAAAGCTTTCAAAAATAAAGCAATTTCTCTCACAAGCCTTCTTGAGAAAATAAAGCAACTTAAAATAAAGTGCTCTCTCTCTCTTTGCGTAGGCTAAAAGCAGCAATTCCGTACGTCGCTGCCTCGTCATCAGTGCGTATAGCCTTTTGTGATTTCCGTCATGAAGTGTGCCGTGATTTCCAGGCTTCCGTACGGCAATGCCACATCAGCATTTCGGCCAGCTTTCCGAGGGTGGGGGGGGTGTGTGTGTGTACAGGGCAGCCATGTCACCAGTTTGTGACACGAGAGTGTATAAGAGGGAAGTCACTCCACTCCTTTGTCACAGATTATCGAGATGGAATAAAGTCATTGATTTACCTTTGGATTTCAGGGATACAGATGAGCTGACAGTATTTTGCTCGATGACTGATGAAAGAAGTACTTCGAAATGGGAATTGCCGGAAATGAATCTGATTTTATGTGTGCTCACTAATGTGCTTGTGTTTGAGTGCAAGTTTAAAAGATGAAATGACTGTAGCATTTCGTTCTTGAGATTCTATGGACATGATCGCAATAAGGATTAGTTAATCCGACATCAGTGAGGTCCAGTGGGGATCTAGATGCGATTGCTGAACACGTTGTTGAGAGATCATGGTCCTAGATCTCGATGGATTTTATGTGATTTGATTTGAATGTGATTTGATGTTCAGTGACTGTCGTCTTTGTGCAAGTGTTGGATTTGTGTCGTCTAATGTGTTGGTAGTTAAGAGTCAGTGTCTACGGAAGTGGTTTATGACTTATGTCTGATTTTGCAGGAGTAATTGAGGGCGATTATAATTCTTTCAAGAGGGGGGTATGTCACAAAATGATGACGTGGCATGTTCGCCCGAAACTGATAAGATTTAAAATTATAAGTTGTTCCAACCTATTGGGTCCTGTCCAATGGGGCCATGGGGGACATAAGGGAAATTAAAGAGGGAATTGCGTAAAGGCTGTTGACGTGTCATGCCGTACGGACAACCCCCGCGTTTTACGTTGACTACTGACGTGGTGGGACTGTACGGATTTTCGAAAATTGCGCTGCTGTGCTGATGTGGCAGGTTGTACAGATTTTTGAAAATTACGCTGGCTGCTTTTGAGAGTCCCGAGCACTAGTTTTTGAGAGCAGATGGTTTTGGGTTTAGTGCTTTTGAACTGAATGCTTTTGGGGCTCTGCTTTTGAGCATCCCTTGTAAGTTTATAAGAGCCCTTGGGGTCTCACTCTACAGAGCATCTAGACGTAGAGTTTGAGAGCAGAGATCCCTCGGGAGTTGTACTTTGAAATGATTAATGATAAAGAAATACCGAAAGGGGCTCCAGACTTTGGGGCCAATACCTCTGGGCACGGAACTCCGCCGGGACCGTGTCGACTCTCTCTCTCTCTCTCTCTCTCTATTATATATATATATATATATATATATAAAGTTCAGTGATTTTGAAGTTTCTATTCGTTTGTTGCTATCAATTTCTCGCTTGGAGTGTCCAAGCCTGTTACACGGATGGTGTATACACTGAGGTGATATACAGCAGCGAGTTATTTTTATTAGCCATATAACATGCTCTGCCACATGCAAAACAGTCCAAGGTAAACCAGAGAAGGCTAGAGAGCCACTTAGAAGTGTAACTACCAATTAGAAGTGTATGTGTGCACCACAGGATTCACCTCTTCACCGTTTAGGCTTGCTCTTCTTCAAGAGAGATACCACCTGCATCTCTTGAGCCCAAAAGGGTGGCTAGGGATATTGTTGTGCCTTCATGTAGTTCTTATAGAGATGTTCCTCCTCTTGCTGTGCTTGTGATACAGTAGGAGGAGAGCTTTCCCCCTCTTGCATTTGGAAAAAATGTAGATGTTAGAAGATCTGAGAGATTCTCTTTAAAAACCAAGAAATAGGTGCTTCGGTTATCAAAGGGCACGAAATCATGTAATCTTCGATACCACTATATACCTAAACTACAAGAGATGGACAGAGAGACACTCTATGATTTTGTTGGGGATGGCATGGGTAACAGGAAGGTAGGATCTAACATATTTAGACATTGGTGCAAAGTGTATAGATGAATCTTGCCATCGATAGGATACCGCTTCTTTTGTTGTACTAGTTGTAGAAGTTGTCGCACTACATATAGTAAGCAACAAGTTCTAATGTCATCGTAATTGTCAATCGCTACTCGGTTTGTTCATTTATAGTATAGATTCTATTCATGAAGTAACTGTATAAACCTGCACCTACTCTTGGGCACTTATGATGCAGGTAGGTATGTTGCAGCTGTTGTCCAAGCTATGCACATTAAATATGACAATCTTATTCTTCCTAGTTGGACAAGTAGTGAAATTAATGTAGTTTAGGCTTCATCCAAGGTTTGTATGCTGTTTATGCCATTTAGGCTTTTAGCTTGTATTAGAATTCAAGAATTTGCTCATTTGTCATACATGTGTGTTGTTGTAGGAGTGTGAATTTCTAGTAATTAAGGTCTCTACACTCTGTTACGCTTCTGTTGATAGTCACACTTAAGCTTCAAGACATTGCTGACATCTTAAGAACTATGAGTAGATGTAATGGAGGCTACGGTCAACCTGCAGGTTTTCGATTGCTTCTTGCAAACTATTTAACTCAAAAAGTTGCATTTCAGTCCGTTCTTCTTGCTGGGTATCCTCCGTGAAAAAAGGTCACTTTGTGCAAGGCAATTGCAAGAGAAGTTTAATCAAGTACGAAGTCCACAACTTCACTTTTTGTTCCAAAAGTTTGAGATATGTACCCCTCACAAGCATATGTCGCGAAATGGAAAATGATCACAGACCATGAAGCACTTGCCGTCATCAATATTGCGCTCTGTGTACATTGTGAGCTCACTGGCAGTGTTCATGCTAGTGTGCAACTCAACTCCTTTGATGTTAGGTGCTAGCCCTTGGGAAGTGTATTTTTAACCATGTACGAAGAATAGCTCGCAATTCTTGTCTTTGTTGTTTTGAGATTTTCTATTGTTCACATGTTGCTGCCCAAAAGCTGCGATGCATGGAGGCATTGCAACCATGAAGAAAAAACATTATGTTGCTTAATGTGTGATGTTGGATATGCTGCCTGTGCAGTAATTTACATATTTTCCAACATTGAACATTGTTCCCTTTCTCCATACATTGCATGGAACCTTTCAACTCTCATCAATGCTGGTTGTTGGTAGAAGCGTTGGGTTCTTGGCCATACTGAATGGAACCATGCTGTTTTGAAACCTTGCAGGTTTTGAGTTTGGTAGATTTGGTTTCTTTCATTGTCCCTAGGAATTATCTCTTTGATCAAGGGGATATGCACCTGGTCCCTTACAAGGCTGTCTTCTTGACCTCTTGGTTGCAATATAACACTTGGCTAGCGACTATACAAAGTGAGCATATTGATGCTCGCTTAGGCTGGATTGTGTGTGTGTGTGATGATGCTTGCCTTGCTTGTTTTTTTGTATTCCTTGTTTTAGAATTGTTTGATTGGTGGGTGTGCGAAGGTTTTGGAGCTGACTGGGTGTTATTTGGTAACGGTGGAGGGGTTGGAGGGTTTTAACCTCGTCTATAACCTTTTGCCCCAAATCACCACTTTCTAGCAAGAAACTGACCTTTCAATTCCAATAGATGAGCATGTAAGCTTCACCTTGCGAGAGTAGGCCAGGCACCTATGCCCGCCCCCCTGGCTCGCTAAAGTAAAAAAAAAAAAGCATGTAAGTCATGAGAGTGAGAGTACACATCTACCCGTAGGCACCCCATGAAATAACCCTTTTGTAAATTTCTAGGGTGTATAAGCATCTAATTAAAAAAAAAAAAGAAAAATCAGGTTGAAACAGCTAATTTTCAATTTTGTGTAACAGATTTCATGTTGATCAAAAGAATCTGACTAGGTGAAGGACTCCAAAGGCATACTGTTTGTAATACCCAGATCTAAGATGCAGAATTGATATGATTCAAACAATAGGGTCAATTCATAAGATTTGGTTCCAATCCCTTTGTATATGATTGGATTCTCATTATACTTGTTTTATCTAGGTCAGCACATCAAGATACCAGTTGCGTACTCTGCTTCAATGGCATAGTCTTCCTAGCAGAAGGGACTAGGTTGTCCACTTTTAAAAAAGTAGTGAAAAGTTATCCATATTTAAAATACCATAAAATGTGTTGTAAATTTAATGGTTGAAGTTCAAATTGAAGACCTCCCAACAACAACCAAAACAGAAGGTGAAATAATTGTTCAAGTCATTATCGAACATGAATATCAAGTATGTGGGCAGGTTCCAAATTTTAGGAAGTTTTTGAAATAAGTTATGGAGCATATAGTTTAGGAGGCTAGATGCAAAAAAACAAGGTTAAGAAGAAGACCATTCCATGCAGAACTAATCCAACATAGTAAATTCCTTCCACTGTAGTAAGTACATTATGAGCCATAATTGTGAACCATAAGCCAAGATGTAGCTTATGCAACCTTGAAAAGTCTAAATCCTTACTGCATAAGCAGAGGTGTGGCTTATGCAACCTCGAAAGGTTACAAAGGTCTAAACCCTTATTGCTAGAGGTGTTAGAAGTATTAGCAATCAAGTTGTGTGTAAGCGTTATAGCCAAGGATTAGTGAAAACCAACAATTAGGTGTATTGCCAAGAATCTTTCCGTAAGTTGATTGTCAATTTAGCCAATTCTAGGATAGAGAGATCATTCATTATTCGTAAAGTTAGGTATCAACTTATTACTTCCATATAGTGAACCAAAGAATTCTAGTTTGAGTGTTATTTTTTTGTATTATAGAAAGAGAAGGTCCAATGTCCAGGGGACATAAGCACCATTATATGTTAACTACTTAGTAAGATCCACCAATCATTTATCATTTAGGGTAAAGATATATGGGAAGAGACTCTTATGACCAAGTCGGCTATACCACAACTTGATAGAAGGCAACTCGAAAACATAGATGGAATTCTCTTTCATGGAAGACATACAAAGAATACAATGAGCGCGACTTTTGGCTTTTAAAGATAACCAAATTCCTCTTGTGAATCATCCAAGATCCATTTTCAAAGACAATAGTGTAGCCCAAGTCATCCAGCCAATTGGGTGATGCCAAAGTTTTAGTCAACTTTGGGACGCCTCAAAGCATAAACTCAGTGTTGTTATGCATACCTAATTTCATATCTCTAATGCCACAAATCTCAAGTTGATAGGAATTACCAAGCTTGATTGGCACTGGAATCAATGATCCTATTTTGTGCATAACACTCATCTAAAGTCAACAATGCATGTAGACTCAAATCGACAACGAAAATCAACACTTTTGATGGTTGCGGCACGTCATGAATAACCTCAGCGGGTGGAGACTCAACTACATTGAGCTCCTCAATCTTCACACTGCTCTTTGGAGAATCAAATTTCACAATGAATTTTTCCTTCATGCAAAAAATTATGGCAATCTATCTTTAATCGCCCTTCTTGTGGGAATGATAGCATTCCGCATCACACATCACGTCCACGACTCTTGCTATGACCATTCTGACAGTCTTTAGAATGACCATGACGGCGACTACAACCTCTTTGCCTATTATAACCACCACTAGCCATATATGCATCTCCATGCGTCCACTAGAATCAAGAGATTGACATCGTGTCTGTTCGGTGAGCAAAGCGCTAATAACATCACTAAATGCAAGTTTTCTACAAGGTGTGGAGCTAATTATGGCTGTGTTAAATGCATCCCATGATAATGGCAAAGAAAATAGCAATAAGATGGATTTCATCGCATCATCAAAATTGAGTCTCTTCTAAGTAAGCTCTATAAGCAAGCTATTGAACTCATTCAAATGTGAACTTACAATGCTACCCTCTTTTATGTCTAAATCATAAGTTTCTTCATAAGAAACACTTTGTTTGAAGCACTTTTACCATCCCATTTTGAGCATAAAGACTCTTAGAACAATGAAAAATATGGATTTATCAAGGTGCAGGTGAATAATCGCTCTAGCATGAGCATCAAGCTCCTCCCATCGATCATCAATGTATGCATTCTCTTTGTCCTCTTTCAACAGTGTTGTAAGAATCTTATTGATCAACGTGTCTAACATGTTCTGTTTCCAAATCGTGAATATTGTGCCATCAAACTTCTTGATGTGATATTCATCTTCCTTACAAGAACCATGTGTAACTAGTTTCCAAGAGCAAATACAATAGAATCAAACTTCGGATTTATGGAAAAAAATTTGTAGAAATTTTGACAGAGTCTCCTTTGCATGGAGAATTTTTTTAAAACAAAAATCAGCAATATATCAAGCAAAAGAATATAAACTGGGCATAAACTGCAAATCTCACTGTTGACAAGTGACTGCCAACATGGTGTTTAAGCACCTATACCCTTCTATATATAGCCTATGGTGAGAATACTGAAATAGGAAACTCTAGCAACCTATAGTATAATATATAAATGGCTTTGAAAGGGTTTATAAAATCATTAGACACCTCCATTTGCTACACAATTAGAGATACTAAGGGCATAAATGGCTTTGAAAGGGTTTGTAAAATCATTAGACACCTCCTGGGAATACTTTTTGCATGACAAGGAAGCTATAGCAATAACCAAAACCAAAATCTGGCTTGAAATTTCAAGCATGCAACACGGACAAATCTCTCTCTCTCTCTCTCTCTCTCTCTCTCTCTCTCTCTCTCTGAGCTTTCCACAAGCCCTCTACTCTAAGCTCTCATACCATGTGTGAGTGCATATAGAGTGTGTGTGCAGTGAGCGTAGGAAGAAGAAGACACACACAACATGTGGTGAAGAGCAGGATGAGAATAGTACTCATCCAGTTCTTCTTGTTCTATGTAGTGCGGTCATAGTCCTAACATCCCAACACCACGGTCGCTTGAAATCTCTATCGACAAGCCATAGCACGTAAATACATTCTCATATAAGAATTGCAATGCGGTGTGTGCATCATTGTTCATTTTGCCTTGGCTTCTATCCATTTAGTCATCGTAACAATGATATGTTAGACCTACAAAATCTATTCCCCAATTTGAAAAATCTCGGGCTCCCATCATTTGCTGTAATGGAATATGATCTTTTTGTTAAGGAATTTTTGCTCTTTCGCACGCATTGTATTGTTTTCCATACTCTTGGGCATCTAAGTTTAGCATGGGCCACCAAATTTTTACAATCATTATTGATCAGCACTGGTTGCTATGAAAAAATATCCTCATGCTAACCCCATGTGTACTTGTTCTAGGATAGGGATGTAATTAAATTCGCTTGCACAAGACAAAGATGATGATCTTGTTCTCTTCTATACAGTTGATTTCCAACTAGAGCATAGCTCTAAGCTTCTACCTCAATTGCTCTTTGCCGCCTCTTTCTGTTTTTGTTTGAAAATGTCCTATTTGATAGATATTCTACCAACTGCTTGCCTCACTAGGGTGTTGACATTACTTGAAATAGAGTAACATGAGGTATAGGACTCATGTTTTGAAAATGCTCGTAGGTGTCTATAAAGGTTGTTGCATCTCGTATCATAGAAGGCCAATAAACTTTTAACCATTTGAGTCTTTCCATAGTTTGATCTCTTGCGTAATGAAGACCAACCACAGTATTATGGGTGTGCAGATAATCAAACTATTCACGGGGTTCGATGCACAAAAGAAGAATTCCTTCTAGAGTCCTTCTATAAAGCCTCCCTGTTAGTAATTGATGCATAGTAGTTTGTCCTATTGATCTGAGTATGATTGATAAAGGAACATCCAAATTCAATTGTACAATGGTCATCAATTTGACTACCTATTTCAACTGTCTCTAGAGATTAAATTTACTAAAAATATATAAGCATCATGTAGATTGTCATCAACCCCTATTGGTTTTTCTCCCATTATCATTCTTGATAAATGGATAGTTCACATACATGGCTCCTTTCTTGATGATAAGAGTAAAGTCAAATTCAAGTAACATAATAAACCACCTAAAGATCCATCGTGTGTTACAAGCTTTATTCACTAGATAAAGGAGGGCTTGGTGGTCGACAAAAAATGTAAACTTGTTTGCTAGAAGATAATGCCTGAATTTCTTTGCAACATAAATCATGCCCAACCTTCCTCTTTTAGTAGTAGTATAATTCTTCTCCATTGTATTGAGTTTACTACTAAACATAGACGGTTCATTCACATGGTTGTGCTAATAAGCATCCAATGGTGAAGTTTGAAGCATCCACATAAACATGGAATATCTTATTGTAGTTTGGTACCTTCAATATAGGGTAGAGACTAAAGCATCCTTTAGTTTCTAGAAGGATACCTCACACTCATTCGTCCAATTGAAATTGTTGATCATTCCACAAAGGGGTTTCGCTACAATTGTATACATATATAAAAATAGGCGATAATATATACAATGTTCCATGAACGAATGTATCCCCCTTACCATGGTCGATCTAGCCAACTTGATGATGGCTTTGATTTTCTTTATATCTATGGATATCCCATTTTTTGACATTGTATGTCCCAACATTTTTCCTTGTCATACCATAAAAATAGATTTTACAGGATTTAAGCATATCCTATACAAACAACATTTTTTGAATTTTTTCTTGAGATATTCAAAATGATCTTCTCATAAGGAAGAATAAACATAGTCATCCATATACACTTCTAAGAATATTCATAAATACTCTCTAAAGGCATGGCTCGTCAATCTTTGAAAGTACAAATGCGATTAAGTAAGAGGTTCAATGAAATCAACCAAAATTTGATTGTCCTTATGCAAGCGCTTATGTAAATGACTTACATGGAATAAGTGGTTCATGCGGCTGAGTAAGAGATTCAATGAAATCAACCAAAATTTGTGTTAGGAAATAAGACGTAGCTAAATAGATAATTGAGTAGATTACTTAATGGAGAGAGACAGATTTATATACACGAGATTATAGAGTAGAGAGAGAGAGAGAGAGTACACACGATATACGTGGTTCACCCAATGTGGGCTACGTCCACGGGAAAGCAGCCACTCAATGGCTTTAGTACTTCAAAACAAGAAGTAGTTTACAAAGGGATTATACCCTTAATGGAGCTCCCGCCTTCCTTCACTCTCACCACCTCACACTCACCTTGTTGCATCAACTTCACACTATGAAATGTGTGTAGAAATGGCCTCCTTTTATAGGCCAAAAGGGCTACCCTCTCTTATGAGAGACAACCATGTGTAGCCGCCCTTGTGCGAATAAGTCCAAATCGGACCCTCCAATCCGCCCATGTGTGGCCGCCCTTGAGAAGACAAGTCCGCTTTTGAATTCGGCCACCGGCCACCGGCCATTGACTTCCGACCACCGGCCATCGGCCATTGACTACCGGCCACCGGCCAACCGACCGGTTGTTTTCCGACCACTTTCCGGCTGCCGTTCGGCCATAATATTCCGGCGAAAAAAAAGTTTCGGGGGCCTCCGCCCCCGAGGCCTTTAAAAATGCCCCTGATTCTTGTCCGTGAAAATTTTTGGTTTCCGGTGAGTGATTTTCCTTCACGCACGATGGCTTCTCCTCATAATGGGGGCCTTACAAATGTGCGCTTTTACCACAGAAAATTACAAGGGTAAATCAGGCTCCATACTTAACAATCTCTCACTTGGAGACTGATCTCCAAACCAAACCTGTGACTGCTTTCCATTTTGGCTTCTTATCCTTGAATGCCGATTGAAGATGAGCAAAAGCTCAACTTCTCCTTGTTGACCACTTTTGTAAACATGTCTGCGGGATTTTCACTTGTATGCACCTTTCCTAGCTTTAGTTGTCCCTCTTCCAAAAGAGTGCGTATGAAGTGATATCTCACCTCAATGTGCTTTGTCCTTGAATGAAAGGCTGAGTTCTTCGCAAGATGGATAGCGCTTTGGCTATCACTGTACAAGACACAATTGTCTTGTTTGAATCCAAGCTCTTCTAAGAATCTGTGAAGCCACAGAATTTCTTTGCTTGCCTCCGTAATTGCTACATACTCTGCTTCCGTGGTAGAAAGTGAAACCACTTTCTGCAGCTTTGAAGCCCAACTTACTGCTGTGCCTCCAACCGTGAACACATAGCCAGTAGTGCTCCTTCGAGTATCTTTGTCACCTGCCATATCTGCATCAGCATACCCTTCTAGAAAAATATCAGTTCCTCCAAAATACAAAGCATTTGTTGTTGTCCCTTTTAGATACCTAAGTATCCACTTCACAGCTTGCCAATGCTCTTTACCTGGGTTGTCCATGAACCTACTCACAACTCCCACTGCATGTGCAATGTCTGGCCTTGTCCAGACCATAGCATACATTAGAGAACCTACCGCTGCAGCAGATGGAACTTTAGACATATAGGCTATCTCCTCTTGTGTCTTTGGACACATATCCTTCGTTAGTTTAAAATGACCAGCCAAAGGTGTAGAAACTGGTTTTTCATTTTGCATTGCAAACCTTTCTAGTACCTTCTTGATGTAATCTTCTTGAGATAGCTTTATTGTCTTCTTCGTCCTGTCCCTTGATATTTTCATACCAAGTATCCTCTTTGCAGCACCTAAATCTTTCATTGAAAAAGATTTGGACAGCTCCTCTTTTAGGTCTTTGATGTCCTGCATGTTAGCACTTGCAATCAACCTATCATCAACATACAACATTAGGATGATGAATTTCCCATCTCCCAAATTCTCCGTGTAGACGCAGTGATCCGAGTTGCATCTTGTGAATCCATGATCCAACATCCATCGATCAAACTTCAAGTACCATTGTCTTGATGCTTGCTTTAAACCATACAAGCTCTTCTTTAATCTACAAACCATTTTCTCCTTACCTTTTACTTCATACCCCTTTGGTTGAAGCATGTAGATTTCCTCCTCTAAGTCACCGTGAGGGAATGCCGTATTTACATCCATTTGCTCAAGATTTAGATCATGAGCAGCCACAAGGCTTAAGACAAGCCTAATTAAGTTCATTTTTACAACAGGAGAAAATATTTCATTGAAGTCAATACCTTTCTTTTGAGAAAAACCTTTTACCACAAGCCTAGACTTGTACCTTTTCTTCCCAACATCTTCTTCCTTCACCTTGTACACCCATTTGTTTTGAAGTGCCCGCTTACCTTTAGGAAACTCAACCAACTCCCATGTTTGGTTGCGATGTAGTGAGTCCATCTCCACTTGCATGCTCTTCGTCCATTCTTCTTTGGATTCATGTTGCATAGCTTCTTCGTATGATTCCGGATCTCCACAATCTGAGATCAAGAGATGGTTGAAGGAGGGAACAAACCTTTCTGGAGGTCTACTTGCTCTTGTAGATCTTCGGGGAATAGGTTGAGGCTCCTCATTTGGTTGACGTTGTTGCACATTGTCACCGTTTGCAGTCCTTGAGTCTTCACCGTCCTCAAGCTCCATGTACTCATCACCTGTTTCTTTTGTTTGTTTTCTTTCCAAGTAATCTTTGTACATATTTTGTTCATTAAAAATTACATCCCTACTCCTTAAGAATTTACCATCTTCAGGATTCCATAGGCGATACCCAAAGTCTCCTTCTCCATAGCCAATGAAGAAACACTTTTTGGACTTTGCATCTAGCTTTGATCTTAGGCTTCTATCTATGTGCATGAAAGCCTCACACCCAAACACTTTGAGAAATGCATAATTCACCGATTTACCTGTCCATGCCTCTTCTGGAACTCCTCCATCCAATGCCGTTGAGGGTGACCGATTGATTAAGTACACAGACGTACTTACAGCTTCCGCCCAAAGCTCAAGCGATAGGCCTGCATGTAGCCGCATGCTTCGTGCTTGCTCCATGATTGTCCTGTTCATCCTTTCCGAAATCCCATTTTGTTGAGGTGTCCTTGGGGTTTTCCTTTGCCTCCGCATGCCATTGCTAGCACAAAAGCTTTCAAAAGCTTGGCTACAATATTCACCTCCATTGTCGGATCTGAGGCATTTAACCTTGGTACCTGTTTCATTCTCCACAAAGGCTTTCCACCTTTGAAATATGGAAAATACATCGGATTTATTCTTCATGACATAAACCCATGTTTTTCTAGTCGCATCGTCTATGAATGTTACATAGTACAATGAGCCACCAAGTGATGGTGTACTTGCAGGACCCCAAACATCAGAATGAACCAACTCGAGTTTTTAATTTTTTTTTCCATTTCCTAATTTTTGAAATTTTACCCTCTTTTGTTTACCATAAACACAATCTTCATAGAACTCTAAGTCCACTTCTTTCAAACCTGGTAGAAGATTCTTTGTTTGAAGGATTTGCATTCCTTTGGCACTCATATGCCCAAGTCGGTAGTGCCACACCGCACTGTCAACTTCTGTAGTTGCTGCACAAGCTGAAGGTTGCGTGCTAGCAGTACACAAGTAAAGTGTACCGACTTTTTCTCCCTTGGCAACCACCAAAGATCCCTTTGAGATCTTCCACCGTTTGTTACCGAATGCAATGTTGTGACCTTCATCGTCCAATTGTCCTGTAGAGATCAATTTTTTGCGAAGAGAAGGAACATGCCTAACATCTTTAAGCTTCCATTCATTTCCGTTAGCAGTTTTGACAGAAACTGTACCTTTGCCGACAATCTCACAGGCTTCATCATCTCCCAAGTATACATACCCAAAATTATCTTTGGTGTAGTCTTGGAAATGTTGCTTGTGTGGTGTCGCATGGAATGAAGCCTCGGAATCTACTATCCAGGAATAAGACACATTGTCTAATGAGAGAATTAGAGCATCTTGCTCTACTTTACCTGCCACATTGGCCTCCGATGTTGGCTTGTTGTCTTGAGACTCTGTCTCCTTCTTCTTCTTGGACCAGCAATCCTTCTTGACGTGGCCCTTCTTGCCGCAGTTCCAACATTCAAGAACTGACTTTGTGCGTGACTTGCTCCGCCTTGAGCGATCACGACCCTTTTGGTTTTTGAACCTCTCCTTAAGCCTTCCTCTTGTTTCCACTGATAGTGCAGCACTTGATGATTCTCCTGTGCTTCTCCTTCGCATTTCCTCTCTTAGGAGAACACCCACAACATCATCAAACTTAAGAGTATTTGTGCCAGAGATAGAATTACTTACAGCCATCACAAGGCTGTCCCAACTATCCGGTAGAGATGATAGTATAAGGAGAGCTCGCACTTCGTCATCGAAATTGATTTTCACTGATCGAAGTTGACTTATGTTTGTGTTAAAGTCATTTAGGTGTTCTGCAACTGAACCATTCTCTGCCATCTTTAGATTGAACAAGCGCTTCATAAGAAATACCTTATTGGATGCCGATGGTTTCTCGTAGAAGTCGTCAAGTGACTTCATCAAGTCCTCCGTGGTGTTCATCTCCGAAACATTGAAGGCCACCGTTGACGCCAAGCTTAAACGGATTGTTCCCAGTGCCTTTCGATCAAGGACAATCCATGCTTCATCTTCCATTGTTGCGGGCTTCTTCGCAAGACCGCCTAGTGGCAAATAGAGGTCCTTCTGGTAGAGATAGTCTTCAATCTGCATCTTCCAATGTTGGTATTTTTTGCCGTTGAACTTCTCAATCTTGAGCTTCCCTTCCTCCGCCATAACTCCCACTCAATTCAAGGAATCCTTTCCTTGAGATAATTTAGCTACGAGCAAACCTTGCTTTGATACCAATTGTTAGGAAATAAGACGTAGCTAAATAGATAATTGAGTAGATTACTTAATGGAGAGAGACAGATTTATATACACGAGATTATAGAGTAGAGAGAGAGAGAGAGTACACACGATATACGTGGTTCACCCAATGTGGGCTACGTCCACGGGAAAGAAGCCACTCAATGGCTTTAGTACTTCAAAACAAGAAGTAGTTTACAAAGGGATTATACCCTTAATGGAGCTCCCGCCTTGCTTCACTCTCACCACCTCACACTCACCTTGTTGCATCAACTTCACACTATGAAATGTGTGTAGAAATGGCCTCCTTTTATAGGCCAAAAGGGCTACCCTCTCTTATGAGAGACAGCCATGTGTAGCCGCCCTTGTGCGAATAAGTCCAAATCGGACCCTCCAATCCGCCCATGTGTGGCCGCCCTTGAGAAGACAAGTCCGCTTTTGAATTCGGCCACCGGCCACCGGCCATTGACTTCCGACCACCGGCCATCGGCCATTGACTACCGGCCACCGGCCAACCGACCGGTTTTTTTCCGACCACTTTCCGGCTGCCGTCCGGCCATAATATTCCGGCGAAAAAAAAGTCTCGGGGGCATCCGCCCCCGAGGCCTTTAAAGTTGCCCCTGATTCTTGTCCGTGAAAATTTTTGGTTTCCGGTGAGTGATTTTCCTTCACGCACGATGGCTTCTCCTCATAATGGGGGCCTTACAAATGTGCGCTTTTACCACAGAAAATTACAAGGGTAAATCAGGCTCCATACTTAACAATTTGTTGATCAGAATAATATTATTATAATGTCAGCGCTTACGTTAATGACTTACATGGAATACCGAATGAATATGAGAGTGTGCAAGTAATGGAGTTTGTAGGCCATATCACCAACTCGCTTATCTTAAAGGGCCCACAAAACTTCGGAGATAATTTAGGTGTTGACCTAGTCCAAACTTTTTGAATGCTCTGGCACACGCAAAAATGCATCTTCCCTTCCATGAAGGTAACTTGTCGTCGTTTATTATTAGCATATTTTTGTTATCAATCCTAGGCTGGTCAAACATTTCATGAGCCACTTTCAATATTTTCAAATGATCTTGGAGGAAATCCTCGGCTTGCTAAATCTTTTTAGTCGCCAAACCCAACATAACTCGTGACCTAGGTTGAAACCATACATAAGCATTAAAGGACTAAAACCAGTCGTGACATGCTTAGCACTATTGTAAGAATAGGAAGATAATCTTTTGAATCTGAGTACTTCTTGCTAACATATGCTTGTAGCATATCCTCTAGCACTTGGTTGACTCATTCACTCTGATCATCCATTTCAGGATGATCTGTAGTACTTATGTTGAGTTGTTTACCCAATCGTTTTAACATAGCCCTCCAAAAATGAATGTTAAACTTGGGGTAACGATCACTCGTAATGCATACAAGTTGTACAGATTGTCTATAAATAACTTAGCTAACTCTAGAGTCTTAACTGTGGATTTGGTTGGAATAAATTTGTAAAGTTTAGTCAATTGGTCTACGACCACCTATATCAAGTCATGACCTCGTACAATGGTTGGTAAACCCACAATGAAATCCATAGGGATACTTCCTCTACCATTGGGAATCTCCAATGGATGCAAGAGACCTCCTGCCTTCAGGTGAGATCTACCTTATTTACTTGACATTTTTGGCAATGCAAGACATAGTCTTGAACATATCTATGTAAACCTGGTAGTAAAACCGCCGTCTTGTGAGAGCATAAGTTTTCTTAATGCATGGGTGTCCTACACTTGGACTGTTGTGACATTCATAGATAATTTGGTGCTGAATGTCCACGTCCGTCGGTACACACACTCTCCCCTTGTGGAGTAGGTACCCATCATCTATGGGAATATCTTTGCAGCTCAACACTCGAAAGAAGAGAACTAGGTGTGGAGTTTAAATACACGCTATGAGCATTGGAGTGAGAAGGATCCCTCATTTGCACATGGCTCCATACTTTGGAGGATGCCTCATCATGCTCACATTTGCCCTTACGAGACTCCAAAAAATCACTTCAAAGCTTGGTAAAGAGAAGAGAGTTGATCTCATGCGTTCGACTAAGAGTATCAACTACCACAATATATCGTCCTTTATGATATCAAATCTTTGTATCATACTCCTAAAGAATCTCATCCCATCTGGCCTTTCAACCCTTTAAATCAGTTTGTTATGTAAACCATATACTTATGCTTTCATGGTCAAACATAATCTCAAACTGATCTTCATACAAATAATGTCGCCATGTCTTCAAAGCTGACATTATTGCATAGAATTCCCTTTTGTAAGCAAAATAATTTTGCTAAGACAGAATCAAGCTTCTTGCTTTTAAATGCAATTGGCATTTCCTCTTGTAGAAGGACTGCTCCAATAACATGATTACTAGCATTCATTTCTAAAATGAATTGCTTCAAAGGATCCACAATAGCCAAAATAGGAATTGTAGCTAATGTTCTTAACAATAATAGCATTCAAACCATGATAGTTTACGCACATGCACATACTAACATCTTTTTTCTTCACCAATAAGACGGGAGAGGCCCATGGTGAAGAACTGGGTTGTATAAAACCTCTATTGAGATAGTCAGCAAGCTGACGTTCCACCTTAGTAGTCTCAGAATGGCTCATTCTGTAAGGTGGTTTACTGAGACATGCTTACTATCGTGACTAAGGACCACATCTTCTCACTCCATATTCATGACTTGAAAATTCAAGGATGTGTGATACCCTTGAATCTCCAACGATACATCTTTCACTTGAGTATCCCACACCTTGGCATCATGGCTGTTTATCATCTCTACCTTGTAAGAGTGGGAACTTGGAGTCTGGGGAAACTTGAGCCATTTCACTAACTTATAATTTATTGAAATTGTACGAAGCACCATCATCCAGCTAATATTTGCACCTTGTACCGTTGTATAGACCCACACATATGCAGCGACTCATGTGGTCCAAAGGTGGGTTTCCACATTGAGGCTGTTATATAGCACTCGTGCACAGCTTTGGTGTGTGTTACCTCCACATTTGAGAAACAAGAGGAGGACTCAAGAGGCAATAGCTCTAACATGTGCATTGCTTTGTCTTTACCTTGGGCAACAAATTTTCCTTGGGACAATCCTTCTTGTTGTGCCCACTCCCTAAACGTGTAAAACATAGTTTTTCTTTTTTATCCTTCTCAAACTCTTCACTAGGCAGAAGGCTCCGAGACTCAGGTTTCTTGGACACCTCATATGTATCTACTCTAAAGTTTCTTTTATTGTACCCATGCAGCATGTGAGCATTTGCATGTGCAGTGTCATGCACATGAGTATTATGCATTGCTTATCGTCGTGTATGTGCGCTTGCACTATGGCTTCTTCAAGCATCTTGGGGTCCTTGGTTTTGACATGTTTCTTAATCTATTGTGAACCCACAAATAAACCCACGGACTTGTTGAAAGGTATCCAAACCCTCCAACTTGAGAATGACATCATGATAGTGCGAGCTATACACCAACAATGTCTTATGCTAACGCACTGACCACTTATCCCAAGCAGACCAATTTTTGTCCGCTTTATTTGAGGGTAGAAATTCTTCTCAAAGGCTACCCAATTATGTGGTATGATGTCCTTCTCCTTGAGAGACATCCACCATTTGTAGGCATTGTCTTCTAGTGTCAAGACTTGTTTGCAGTGCCTTCAATACATCTGGAGTGCATCTTAGATCGTATCCATCCCATTTACTCAAAAATATATTCACTATATCTTTGTGAATCCCATCCCATTTACTCAAAAATATATTCACCATATCTTTGTTGTGTTTCCTTTCCTCTCCCCTAAATATTGGTTGGTTAGTATTCTTCAACAAGTCATCCACCTCTTTTTGAGAGAGAAGGTGCAACCCCTCCAGATTGGAGCCTTGCTCCTATAGACCAGGTGTGCTCCCACTAGGCATGAGGAACACAAAAACCCAAGCTTGCGCATTAACTTAGCCCATGGTTGAATGCTGCATGAATTACATAAGCATATCAGACATTTTAGTGACATTATCATTCAACTTTATAAAATTAGACTCTGAAATAGTCATGCATGTTTGTAGTGCTCTAAACTCTTGGATGTGAAGCAATTCCTAGCTATCATCCGGCGCCGCGTGGGTACCTTCCATGACATTAGCTGACCGTGTAGCATTGGCAGTGGAGATTCTCAAAATCAAACGTACGTTGTAGATCAATGTACAAATCCATGGCGGTTTTGTGATGTGCTAGCAAGAGAAAGAGGTACCGTAAAGAAAGCATTGCCGATTGAAAATAGTTTGAAAACAAAAGTAATTAGCCTTGCTAATTTCAATACTACAAAGTCACAGAGAATCATCGATGTTTATGTTGAGCTTTGTAAAGTGTCATCCCACCTTGAGCTTTGCCACTTTGTAAACACTCATAAAAAAAGATCGTGTCTAATCCAAGAGCAAAAAACTAAGATTTCACTACCTTAGTGCATCAATCCGTACTTGCTGCCGGTTTGCAAGATACCTCTTCTTGAATCCCTCCAACTTTGTGAAGCGTGCTTAAATTTTTTTATTTCATCGAGATTCGAAAACCTTAATCCTCTTGAATACTTGCAAATCGTTGAAATCTCTGGAATTTGTTTTTCACTATGCTGAGATCGGCAACTCTGATTCACCTTGTGTCTCGATCGACCTTGATTCCACTTCCTTTGCCTTGCTTAATAGGGTTGAAGAGACAAGGGGTGTGTGTAGTGTGGGCACCCTCCCTTGGTCAATTGCTTTTTTGTTTTACGTGAAACCCTAATTGGCTAACTTGGGTGCCCACAATGAGAAAACATCGTGCTCTGTAGAAGGCAGCAATGGTGGGCAGGGCAGCGTAGGGAAGCAAGAAGAGCTCATGGTGCTTGCCATAGAAGAGAAAAAGCCAATGAGTCAAAAACGGGAAATCACCCCCTACGCAGCGCGAACTTACCAAGCCCGGCCACATGCAACTTGGTGCAAGTCAATGCCTAACCCCCCTTTGACTAAGCTGGCTTGCACACTATAATTTTTTCCTTCTACCTCCTTCACTAAGACACTGTGCACACAACCAATGACTTCCTCTCCACAGATTGCATGCCCAAGCTAAAACAGTGACCACGCCCTTCTAAAGATAGCCTATGTTCTTATGCCACTAGGAGCCTAAATGCCAACTCTCACCTAGCGATAGCCCTTTATAGGCACCCCCAAAGCTGCGTTCAGATCGGCCCGTGGCCTCTACCCTTGACCCGACAAAGTAGGTGGGGCATTGGTCAATCCAAATGGCATGAGACGATAGGCAAAAACCACACCTACTCAAAATGGTGTTACAAAGGGTATGGACAAAACCCTACAGGAGAAAGTCACATTAATGCTATCTATGGAGACTTATCCACAAAGTTTTGGGGAGAGGTTGTTCTTACAATGGTTATCAAATAGTACACCATTAAATTATAAGATTCCAAAGGAGATGTGGACTGGCAAACTATGACAAACTTCATGTATTTGGGTGTGAGGCATTCTCGCATGTGGCCCAAGATCTACGCAAAAAGGTAGTCCCCAAATCACACAAATGCATCTTCATTGGTTATGGCATCGATGAGAAATGGGATACTATCTTTGGCATTCAAAATCTTGATGAGTAATTTGAAGCTCGCATGTTATCTTCAATGAATCAAAGATGCACAAAAACCTAGCAAAGAGGTGGAATATTAAAAAGTTAGATTCAAAGTTGTAACCTCAACAAAGATTAGACCAACAACTCACTGTAATAATGAAATTCCTACCACTAGTAGTGCTCTAGAGAGAGAGAGAGAGAAACATTTTCACCCAGGGTTAGACTATCTACTAGTTAGTCCTTGACTACAAAGAGCTAACTATTGTGGGAGCGAATCACAACACAACCTAGATCAATATAATGTCAATTGAGGACATAAATGACACGATGTGCACACAAAGCAATCTCTTTAGCTTTCTAGAGGCTGAGACCATCACACACATACAACACTCTGGAAGGCGAACTAAACCACAATCTAGAATCTCACTACTCTCAACTACACCACCCAACCCACATATACACAAACGGAAGGAAACTCACTAGATCATGCAAGGAACACCATTCCCTCACTAGGATACACCTGTCCCAAAGACTCTACACTCAAAATCCTAACTCTAAACCCATTTGTTGAAAACGCGTATGAAAACAGAGCTGGATTTCAAAAGAGCCTGAAATTGAAATCTATGAGTACCTATGCATAGCTTATGTCGCCGTGATTCTAATGACTACTTGCAGGCAGAAAACAGATATTGTTTGATACACTTACGACCACAAATGGCTCATAGATGCATCAGCACGCATGCTCCGTTCCGCAAGGAATGCTTGGCGTTGTTGCGTAGCTCTTGCTGATCCTAGCACGATGGTGTTGTTGGACCTCCAATGTGATGACGAGCGGCAAGTTGCGTCAGGATGAAGCTCATGCTCTCTCTCTTCCTCTCTAACACACAGTCGACGACAATTTAAAACTTGATTATGATAAACGTTCTCTTTACAAAATGATAACCTAGGTACCTTATATGCTAAGGCTACCATAGGTTAAACCTAAAATAGAGTTTGACGGGTCAAATGGCTTTGTATGTACAAGTTGGAAAAGCCATGGCACCCCGGCTTCTACAACTAGACTAGCTACTTATTACAAATGATGTTTCTAACCGTAATCCCCAGCATTTCATAACTCTCAAAAAATAAGGCTTTGTTGAATTATGTCGTGTTGTTGACCCAGCGGTCAGCACTCCCCCTCCAAATTCATGTCGTCCTTGACATGACCTGGTTATTGATGTCGGTGCAGTCTTTGTTGTCGCTTTGCTGATGTTAAGAAAGTATATGTTGTAGCCTTTGCACGAACTTGTCCTGTGCGTCCAAGCCGATATACATAGTCTTCACATGATTCAGTAAATCATAATTGATGACGAACATCTGCCAATTTTGTGTCTTTCTCACTTTCCAAAACAACTTCTACAATATGTAGAATTGAACGATTGGCTTTCAAATCTTGTGAGACATTGACAACTTTGTAAGGATTATGTAGAAATTGTATGGCTAAACCTTCAGCTTCTTTAGGCTAAGTTGCACTCCAATGCAAAGTCTGTCTGTGATGCCAAATTTGAGAGAGAATTTTCTTCTGCTTGAGGTTCAAAACCCCATGTCTAGCATTTAATCCGCGTCATCAAGAACAAGATATGTAACCCTGCAAATCTTGGTTTGTTTACCATTTGTGTTTGCTCTTCTTTATTGGTGACTCCTTTGTTCCTACATCAAGGGGATCAAAGTTGCATTTGCCACTGTTAGCTTTTGTGTGATGGGTAAATCATTATATTGCTTCTACTTGATATATGACTTAATTAAAGCTTGACAAACCCCAGTTAATTCCCCATGTTAGTAACTTGCTTCAAAAGGGCTTTATCCAATATCATTCGTGATAGATGCCCATCAATGAGCTATCCTAGTCCATTTGTCTCCAAAACTCATATACATGATGTACAAGGTATGAAGGTGGCTATCATTGCTTTAGCTTTGAAAAAAAATCATCTTTGGCTAGGGGTTAGACTTAAAAAATAAATAAAAATAATAACCCTTAGCTTGTATTCTCTATTCATAGTCTCCTAACAAAGTTTGGCTTGATTTGGACTTGTATTTGGCTTTACAAGCTAATTTTTTGGATTTCAGTCTCAAGAATGACTGATGGGCATTGCTGGCACGTGCAGGCTACCAAACACATGTAGGACCAATGATGATGAGCAGAATTTTGCTTGACCCCTGGTTGCTCGTACAGACATTTATCACGATAGATGACCGAACTGTCATTTCTGTCCCTTTTTTTCTTGTCAGTACTGTTAGTCCCTTTTGTTCGTAGGCTTTATTAAGTTACATACAAGATAGGAGATTTACAGTATAAAGATCTACTTCCTGTATACATCTGGTAGTCGCATGAAGTC
Organism: Adiantum capillus-veneris; assembly: GCF_014529385.1. Taxonomy (NCBI): domain Eukaryota; kingdom Viridiplantae; phylum Streptophyta; class Polypodiopsida; order Polypodiales; family Pteridaceae; genus Adiantum; species Adiantum capillus-veneris. The sequence goes on along the minus strand of NC_140949.1, from coordinate 60,929,826 downwards.
TCTGATAGGCAACTTTACACTTGATGGCTATTCGTTTAGTCGATCACCAACTTTATTTTTCCTTGTGGTCCATCCCGAAGTTTTATGAACATTCTATTATAGTTGAAGGATTATAAACGTTCTTTTCTTCCCTCTTTCATTACCCATTGTGCATATGGCGTTTGAGACATGCTTCATGAAGTGTCGTCATTTTCTTGGACCTTCTTCGTGTACGGCGTGGCATCGCTTCAGTCTTTTCTTCATATGGATTATGGATTTTTTTTTCTTTTTCTTTGTGAAAATCTCAAAAATAACAAAATAAAACCAAAAATCAACTCAACCAAAAAGCAAAATCATTCTAATAGATTTCTAACGCTATGTACACTGCACATGTCCCTAGGGGCTCATATATGGCTTTTGTCCCCGTAATCCTATTGTAACGCTATTATGAGGGCGTATACTCTGAATATTGTCAAAAATTCATCACAATCAAATGAAAAAATTCAATGCAATTTACAAAACATTTCCCTCTAATATTAATATACTAGGTCCGCATTTAGAATGCCTTCCCCCCCTCCTATTTGAAGTCCTCCTTGACGACAGGGTATCACCAAGGGTATGTGTTGTGCTTGGGCAATCAAAAATTGTGTCTATGCAAGCCTTGTAATGTAGCCCTATTATCCATACACAATTAATGCATGGAAAAATTTATGTTGTGCAAGATGTGGATATAAGAAATTTTCTTATTGGCATTTGCTGGCAAGGACTCCTATTCTAAGAAATGTGCTGGTCTTTGAAGCTCATGTGTCATTTGCTTGCTTGAAGGTTGTAGAGTTTTTTTGAAGGCTTACTTATATGCTTGATGCTTCTTTGGGACCCATTTTAGTCTTGTGGTTGGTTGTCGTACTTGGAATTGTTCCTCAGAGTGGGTTCTCTTCTAACTATACTGTAGCCGTAGGAGGAATTGAAAGAATTCAAGTGGTGGTGGAGTAAAAGTAGTTTTATTGGTTTCCTTTGGGACCCACTTCTTTGTGATAACTAGCTTTTTGTTGATGCTGATCGTTTGGAAACCCATACTTGTCCCTGCTTTGTTTGTATTTGAAGAGACTTCTTTGGGATCCACCTTGTCTTTGTGTGAATCAACAGTGCTCTTCGCTCCAGTCTTTGTACGCTTGGTTGAGGATGAGATTCAGACTTTGGGAGTTGATACTCTAACTGTTTCAGAATCCAAATAAATTTCTGGCCTCTTTGTGCTTGAGTCAACTTCTTTGGAACTCAAATCTGAGTTGCGGAGCTTGCGATTTTGTGTTTTTTCTAGATGTACTTGCAAGCTTCGATTATTTTTTTGATGGCATTGGATCTTGTGATTTTTCATCAGAGATCATCATCTTCTTGATCCATACCTGCTTTTGGCCAATCTGGCTCTTTGGTATCCAAATTTGTCGAAATTTTTGGTTTAGACTTGTTGTTCCTTTTTTTTGGCCTTTTTTGGTTGTTAGGAAAGCTGCTAGTGATAATGCTGACCTTAGTTTCTGGTAAGGGATGTCATAAGAATCATCATTGTCACTACTCTCCTCAGCAAGGTTACATTTTAGCACTTTCCGTTTGTGGTTCGGCTGCTTATGGAAAGTTACTGTTTGCTTGCTCTTGGGTTTTTGTTTTTGGAATGACTTTTTTATCCACTGGATTAGCGTGTTGTTAGCTCGTTGACATGGATATGTTCTTCTTGGTTGAGGTTTTTCTTCATGTATAGGAGCCACGTATGAGGATGCTTGTTGCAGTTGCGTTTCCATCGAGGATTTTGGAATCCACTTCTGATGCACTTTCTTCTTGTAGCTGTGACATTCGTTCCTAGGTCTTTGATCTGGACAATCAAAAAATTGTTCATTAGTTAAAGTGTTGTTCATGTCACCTGCTGGATTGTCTGGATTTCCATTGTCGGCATCCTGAAGATCCATGTGTTCTACAGAGTCGTAGAACTCATCTTCTCCTTCGTCTTTGTTTTCCTGAATCACACTCACTGCAAAGTAAGGAACGACATCATAGCCATCTTGATCACAAAACTTCTTTGTTGGACCATCTTGATGAATAACACACATATCCAAAGTAGCCAGGATGTCTTAATGCTTCCTCAAGAAATGGTTTTGGGATACAATCCTTATCTTCAATTTCCCTTTCTAAAATACACTCCTCTTGCTTTACGCTTTGCTTTCCGAAGCTCCACACATTCACAATTCTTTAGGCTTACCCAACCATGTTAGAAGTTCTGATTCTGCTGCAATAGCCAGATCAAACTTTTCCACAGGGGTTCTCGACACATCCTTGTTACGATGGTCTTTGAGATTTATTGTGGTCATGGTTTCCATATGTCTTAAAGTAGATATGATCATAGCCCCAATCTTGGACCATTTTCAGATGTCTCATGAATGGTCTTCCGAGAATGATATCATAGTTTTTCTGTTAAGTATGGAGCCTGATTTACCCTTGTAATTTTCTGTGGTAAAAGTGCACATTTGTAAGGCCCCCATTATGAGGAGAAGCCATCGTGCGTGAAGGAAAATCACTCGCCGGAAACCAAAATTTTCACGGCCAAAAATCAGGGGCAACATTAGAAGCCCCCGAGACTTTTTTTTCCCTCGCCGGAATATTCCTTTTCGCCGGAATATTATGGATGGATGGCGGCCGGAAAGTGGTCGGAAAACAACCGTCGGTTGGCCGGTGGCCGGTGGTCGGAAGTCAATGGCCAGTGGCCGAATTCAAAAGCGGACTTGTCTTCTCAAGGGCGGCCACACATGGGCGGATTGGAGGGTCCGATTTGGACTTATCTACACAAGGGCGACTACACATGGCTGCCTCTCATGAGAGAGGGCAGCCCTTTTGGCCTATAAAAGGAGGCCATTTCTACACACATTTCATAGTGTGAAGTTGATGCAACAAGGTGAGTGTGAGGTGGTGAGAGTGAAGCAAGGCGGGAGCTCCATTAAGGGTATAATCCCTTTGTAAACTACTTCTTGTTTTGAAGTACTAAAGCCATTGAGTGGTTGCTTTCCCGTGGACGTAGCCCACATTGGGTGAACCACGTATCTCGTGTGTACTCTCTTTCTACTATATAATCTTGTGTATGTAAATCTGTCTCTCTCTCCATTAAGTAATCTACTCAATTATCTATTTAGCTACGTCTTATTTAGCTACTCAATTATCTATTTAGCTATGTCTTATTTTCTAACAACTGGTATCAGAGCAAGGTTTGCTCGTAACTAAATTATCTCAAGGAAAGGATTCCTTGAATTGAGTGGGAGTTATGGCGGAGGAAGGGAAGCTCAAGATTGAGAAGTTCAACGGCAAAAACTACCAACATTGGAAGATGCAGGTTGAAGACTATCTCTACCAGAAGGACCTCTATTTGCCACTAGGCGGTCTTGCGAAGAAGCCCGCAACAATGGCAAATGAAGCATGGATTGTCCTTGATCGAAAGGCTCTGGGAACAATCCGGTTAAGCTTGGCGTCAATGGTGTCCTTCAATGTTTCGGAGATGAAGACCATGGAGGACTTAATGAAGTCACTTGACGACTTCTACGAGAAACCATCGGCATCCAATAAGGTATTTCTTATGAAGCGCTTGCTCAATCTAAAGATGGCAGAGAATGGTTCAGTTGCAGAACACCTAATGACTTTAACACAAACATAAGTCAACTTCGATCGATGAAAATCAATTTCGATGACGAAGTGCGAGCTCTCCTTATACTATCATCTCTACCGGATAGTTGGGACAGCCTTGTGATGGCTGTAAGTAATTCTATCTCTGGTACAAATACTCTTAAGTTTGATGATGTTGTGGGTGTTCTCCTAAGCGAGGAAATACGAAGGAGAAGCACATGAGAATCATCAAGTGTTGCATTGTCATTGGAAACAAGAGGAAGGCCTAAGGAGAGGTTCAAAAGCCAAAAGGGTCGTGATCGCTCAAGACGGAGCAAGTCACGCACAAAGTCAGTTCTTGAATGTTGGAATTGCAGCACGAAGGGCCACATAAAAAAGGATTGTTGGTCCAAGAAGAACAAGGAGACTAAGTCTCAAGACAACAAGCCAACATCGGAGGCCAATGTGGCAGGTAAAGTAGAGCAAGATGCTCTAATTCTCTCATTAGACAATGTGTCTAATTCCTGGATAGTAGATTCCGGGGCTTCATTCCATGCGACACCACACAAGCAACATTTCCAAGACTACACCAAAGGTAATTTTGGGTATGTATACTTGGGAGATGATGAAGCTTGTGAGATTGTCGGCAAAGGTACAGTTTCTGTCAAAACTGCTAACGGAAATGAATGGAAGCTTAAAGATGTTAGGCATGTTCCTTCTCTTCGCAAACAAATTCATCTCTACAGGACAATTGGATGATGAAGGTCACAACATTGCATTCGGAAACAAACGGTGGAAGATCTCAAAGGGATCTTTGGTGGTTTCCAAGGGAGAAAAAGTCGGTACACTTTACTTGTGTACTGTTAGCACTCAACCTTCAGCTTGTGCAGCAACTACAGAAGTTGACAGTGCGGTGTGGCACTACCGACTTGGGCATATGAGTGCCAAAGGAATGCAAATCCTTCAAACAAAGAAGCTTTTACCAGGTTTGAAATAAGTGGACTTAGAGTTCTGTGAAGATTGTGTTTATGGTAAACAAAAGAGGGTAAAATTTCAAAAATCAGGAAATGAAAGAAAAAATTAAAAACTTGAGTTGGTTCATTCTGATGTTTGGGGTCCTGCAAGTACACCATCACTTGGTGGCTCATTGTACTATGTAACATTCATAGACGATGCGACTAGAAAAACATGGGTTTATGTCATGAAGAATAAATCCGATGTATTTTCCATATTTCAAAGGTGGAAAGCCTTTGTGGAGAATGAAACAGGTACCAAGGTTAAATGCCTCAGATCCGACAATGGAGGCGAATATTGCAGCCAAGCTTTTGAAAGATTTTGTGCTAGCAATGGCATTCCGCGGCAAAGGACAACCCCAAGGACACCTCAACAAAATGGGATTTCGGAAAGGATGAACAGGGCAATCATGGAGCGAGCACGAAGCATGCGGCTACATGCAGGCCTACCGCTTGAGCTTTGGGCGGAAGCTGTAAGTACGTCTGTGTACTTAATCAATCGGTCACCCTCAACGGCATTGGATGGGGGAGTTCCAGAAGAGACATGGACAGGTAAACCGGTGAATTATGCATTTCTCAAAGTGTTTGGGTGTGAGGCTTTCATGCACATAGATAGAAGCCTAAGATCAAAGCTAGATGCAAAGTCCAAAAAGTGTTTCTTCATTGGCTATGGAGAAGGTGACTTTGGGTATCGCCTATGGAATCTTGAAGATGGTAAAATATTAAGGAGTAGGGATTTAATTTTTAACGCGAACAAAATATGTACAAAGATTACTTGGAAAGAAAACAAACAAAAGAAACAGGTGATGAGTACATGGAGCTTGAGGATGGTGAAGACTCAAGGGCTGCAAACGGTGACAATGTGCAACAACGTCAACCAAATAAGGAGCCTCAACCTATTCCCCCAAGATCTACAAGAGCAAGTAGACCTCCAGAAAGGTTTGTTCCTTCCTTCAACCATCTCTTGATCTCAGATTCTGGAGAGCCAGAATCATATGAAGAAGCTATGCAACATGAATCCAAAGAAGAATGGACGAAGAGCATGCAAGTGGGGATGGACTCACTACATCGCAACGAAACATGGGAGTTAGTTGAGTTGCCTAAAGGTAAGCGGGCACTTCAAAACAAATGGGTGTACAAGCTGAAGGAAGAAGAAGGTGGGAAGAAAAGGTACAAGTCTAGGCTTGTGGTAAAAGGGTTTTCTCAAAAGAAAGGTATTGACTTGAATGAAATATTTTCTCCTGTTGTAAAAATGAACTCAATTAGGCTTGTCTTAAGCCTTGTGGCTGCTCATGATCTAAATCTCGAGCAAATGGATGTAAATACGGCTTTCCCTCACGGTGACTTAGAGGAGGAAATCTACATGCTTCAACCAAAGGGGTATGAAGTAAAAGGTAAGGAGAAAATGGTTTGCAGATTAAAGAAGAGCTTGTATGGTTTAAAGCAAGCATCAAGACAATGGTACTTGAAGTTTGATCGATGGATGTTGGATCATGGATTCACAAGATGCAACTCGGATCACTGCTTCTACACGAAGAATTTGGGAGATGGGAAATTCATCATCCTAATGTTGTATGTTGATGACATGTTGATTGCAAGTGCTAACATACAGGACATCAAAGACCTAAAAGAGGAGCTGTCTAAATCTTTTTCAATGAAAGACATTAGGAAAATTTTGAACTCATTTTTGGGCCTTTTAAGAGTGCCACATCATCAAAGTTGTACAAAAGAAAGCAACCCGGTAGACCCCTCTAAATATTGCTTAGAACCCCATGATATGACCTATCATTGGAAAGTTCTTGAAAAATGGATTATAAAGAGCCAAAGTCTGAAAAGTTTGGATGACTTCTATGAAAGTTATGCCATTTTTTTTCAATCAGCCAGGTTTTGTTACCGTTACGATAATCTAAAATCACCTTTTTCTAGATCTACATGAAGGCAATGTCCAATACATGCATGCTATATATCAATAGATAGCATTTGAAGAGTAGATTCTAAATATCCAACCTCCGACAAGTTTGGATCTTATTTGAAAAAAATTTACCGATCCCCACTTTTTGAAAGCTATGCCACATCAACAATTCTTACAAGGTCCATTCTTGAGTCCAAACTTTTCCTAATGTTTAGGTGCTGCAAAGAGGATACTTGGTATGAAAACATCAAGGGACAGGATGAAGAAGAAAATAAAGCTATCTCAAGAAGATTACATCAAGAAGGTACTAGAAAGGTTTGCAATGCAAAATGCAAAACCAGTTTCTACACCTTTGGCTGGTCATTTTAAACTAACGAAGGATATGTGTCCAAAGACACAAGAGGAGATAGCCTATATGTCTAAAGTTCCATATGCTGCAGCGGTAGGTTCTCTAATGTATGCTATGGTCTGGGCAAGGCCAGACATTGCACATGCAATGGGAGTTGTGAGTAGGTTCATGGACAACCCAGGTAAAGAGCATTGGCAAGCTGTGAAGTGGATACTTAGGTATCTAAAAGGGACAACAAATGCTTTGTATTTTGGAGGAACTGATATTTTTCTAGAAGGGTATGCTGATGCAAATATGGCAGGTGACAAAGATACTCGAAGGAGCACTACTGGCTATGTGTTCATGGTTGGAGGCACAGCAGTAAGCTGGGCTTCAAAGCTACAGAAAGTGGTTTCACTTTCTACCACGGAAGCAGAGTATGTAACAATGACGGAGGAAAGCAAAGAAATTATGTGGCTTCATAGATTCTTAGAAGAGCTTGGATTCAAACAAGACAATTGTGTCTTGTACAATGATAGCCAAAGCGCTATCCATCTTGCGAAGAACTCAGCCTTTCATTCAAGGACAAAGCACATTGAGGTGAGATATCACTTCATACGCACTCTTTTGGAAGAGGGACAGCTAAAGCTAGGAAAGGTGCATACAAGTGAAAATCCTGCAGACATGTTTACAAAGGTGGTCAACAAGGAGAAGTTGAGCTTTTGCTCATCTTCAATCGGCATTCAAGGATAAGAAGCCAGAATGGAAAGCAGTCACAGGTTTGGTTTGGAGATCAGTGTCCAAGTGGGAGATTGTTAAGTATGGAGCCTGATTTACCCTTGTAATTTTCTGTGGTAAAAGCGCACATTTGTAAGGCCCCCATTATGAGGAGAAGCCATCGTGCGTGAAGGAAAATCACTCGCTGGAAACCAAAATTTTCACGGCCAAAAATCAGGGGCAACTTTAGGGGCCTCGGGGACGGAAGCCCCCGAGACTTTTTTTTTCCCTCGCTAGAATATTATGGCTGGACGGCGGCCGGAAAGTGGTCGGAAAACAACCGTCGGTTAGCTGGTGGCCGGTGGCCGAAAGTCAATGGCCGGTGGCCGAATTCAAAAGCGGAGTTGTCTTCTCAAGGGCGGCCACACATGGGCGGATTGGAGGGTCCGATTTGGACTTATCTACACAAGGACGGCTACACATGGCTGCCTCTCATTAGAGAGGGCAGCCCTTTTGGCCTATAAAAGGAGGCCATTTCTACACACATTTCATTGTGTGAAGTTGATGCAACAAGGTGAGTGTGAGGTGGTGAGAGTGAAGCAAGGCGGGAGCTCCATTAAGGGTATAATCCCTTTGTAAACTACTTCTTGTTTTGAAGTACTAAAGCCATTGAGTGGCTACTTTCCCGTGGACGTAGCCCACATTGGGTGAACCATGTATATCGTGTGTACTCTCTCTCTCTACTCTATAATCTGGTGTATGTAAATCTGTTTCTCTCCATTAAGTAATCTACTCAATTATCTATTTAGCTACGTCTTATTTCCTAACATTTTCTTCTTGCCAAATTCAACAATAACAAAGGTTTGCTTATATTCAATGCCACAAGAAGTAACATTTGATTTTTCTAGTAGCCCTAGGGGCCTTTCCATGTGTCCATCTGCAAGCTGCAGTTTCATCCTGGTAGCCCTTATTGCTGGTTTTCTTCATTTTTTCCAGATCTCTTTTGTTGCGATGGAAATGCCAGCTCTGCTGTCAAGGATGGCCATGGTTTTTACACCTTGGAATTCCACAGCAAGAGTGGTGTTCCCATCTTCTCTCTCATAGTACTCACCTACCTTGTTTAATGGCATTGGGGAGTGTTTAGCTGTTTGATCCCTTCCTCGATTTGAGTCATTTGTTTTTTAACAACAAATTTCTCTAGGAATTTTCCCACAATAGCCTACATGTTTGGTCGTATTCTGAGCAACTTGGCTAACATTACCTTACATGTGTCTGGTGTCAACAAAATGTCTATCAACCCTTTTGAATCAATGACCTTGTTGGAAGACAGTCTCTATGATGGGACTGCAATAACTTCTGACTTGGTCTCGTACTCTCCCGTATAGTTTGGTAGTGTTCTTAGCGAATGGGGTTGACTGTGAATAGACTGTATAGATCTTTTGTCTCCCCAATATGATTCCACTTCTAGATTCATTTGAGATCCAGGCTCAATTTACTCTATTGGTGGAAGAGACGCTCATCTTCCATCACCCGTTTGGTTTACTCGTCTGCTTATCTCACTTGCTTCATTGGCCTCTCTGACTTGTTTCCACAATTCGTCAAGACCATCTATTCCTTTACAACTCTGAGGTATAGCTATGTGAAATCCCTCGAAAAAGTTATCCATGGTATTCAACACTATCCTTGGTTCTAATATTGGGTCCTTGAGCTTAGGTCCGTGCTTGTGATTGGAATCTAGCTCTTTTTGTGCCTATCTTGGTGGGATTATTGGTGTAGGTGGGACAAGGATCACACCCTCAGGTTTTCCAACTTGTGGTTCTACTAAAGCTTGGGGTGTTTTAATTATTTTCTGGCACATTTCAAGCCTGTCCTTTTCTAGTTTCGCATATGAATATGTCATCCACCTCTATTATTGGGTCTAGTTGTTTTTAAACCGTGCTTCATAGGCTTTCAAGAGGGCATCTAATGGCTCATTAACCTTTTCGACCAGCACCAATCCTCCTGAAGTAGCACTTCTTGGCTTCTCTTCTATGGATGGTTCTTCTAAAGGTTGATACGTCTGCATAAGAGAAGGTGCAACTCTTTTCTCATGTTGTCTTATCATCTCTTTAGCTTGGGTAAGCTCCTCAACTAGGGATTTTTGCTCTCGTTCCCTACGTGCTTTCATCCTAGCCTTCCTAGCTTTCCAACTATTCCATTTTCTCTTGGTTTTATGACTAGGTGCATTGGTCTTTGGTTCACTCGTCTCTGGACTCGCGTCAGTTTTTGTTTTCTCTGTCTTTGGCTTCTCCTCAGCTTCCTTTTGAGCTTGCGCTCTCGTAACTACTGGCCATCTGGCAAAAATTTGCACAAAGTCACAACATGGTCAATATAGACATTAAGTATAAAGCCCCATTTCATATTCCATAAAAAATGGACAAGCGCATCACAAGTTATCACCAAGTCAGTCTATAAGCCAAAAAGTAGACATGTTTCTGGTCATAAATCATGAACTCCAAACTCAGTCAAAACTCATACACATGATCTACAATACTAATGCATCTAGCCATGATGAGTAGCACCAATTTTAAGTACATATGCATAATTTTAAATAAGGCATGCCCATTTTGGGAGTCGGTAAAGTTTGAGTTTTAAAAGTTTTCATTCATTGCATGAGTTCTAGTGGTTTAATTCTGAGTGTTGGAAGGCTTGTATCTACAAAAGGCAACCTTTGGGCTAAAAATCTTTACTTGGACTATATGCAAGATCCATGTCCTCCTTGTGTGCATCTCCCAATAATAAGTCCATGAAGGAAAAGTTGGTAGATCTACAACCCTACCAACTAGAGGAAGATTCATTGAAAGAAGCCAATGTAACCTTAACTAACGAGGAACAACTACAAGCAGAACAAGTCATGATCTATCATGGGAATTTCAAGAGTGAAAAGTGAACAAAGGTTGATATTAATCTATTGCCAAAGGAAGCAACCAACCTTACCAAGGCTCCCACAATCAAACCTCTACTAGAAAAAGTGGGGCTGAAATTCTTCTTAGAGCTATCATCCTATGGGATACATTATTAGAGAGCATATGAATTGATCTCCACAATCAAGGAAGATGGCACTGCCACAATTTTTGATCTTAATAACACTTCTATGGACATCAACCTACATAGGATACAATGGCCGAGGCTTTGAAACTGAAGAGGGACAAACCATGCAACATGGCAATCTAGTCAGTCCCATTGATATTTTTTTAAAGCAGACAACATATTTTGCTGACTTGAAGAAAAAGGAGATAGCTGATGCTCTCAAGCTCTACCATTAGTATTTCCACTTCACCGATAAGAAGCCCACATAGTATACATGCCCCACTCATGTAGTGGCATTGAATTTTACGCAGGCCTACAGGAAGAAGGGTAACCAACCAGTAAACCACACAATATTCCATATGGCTCTAACAAGATTGAAAAAAACCCTCCAGGATCACATCCCTTGGAGCCCCAAAGGTAGTTCCTAGGTAGATGCTAGCTCTTGCCCATAATGATTGGATAATAAACATGGGTGTGAGACCAAGGGCCAGTATGAAGTAGCTCGGGGTTGCCTATAAGTAGGCATATGGCTGGATGGAGAGCCATGCTTCATAGCCCATGTTCTCAAAGTGGCATCATAGCTTAAATTAGGTGTAGCCTTTTGCACACATGCAACTGTGTCTCGAGCAATGCAGTGTGGGTAGCACCTCTAGCACGAAGGGGGCAAGTTCATTGACCTACATCAAATCAAGTGATCTCTCTTTCTATGCAGGCTTGCACCAGTCCAAGAAAGATTTCAACCTAATACAAGGAGCCAAGGCAAGATCTCTCTCTCTCTCTCTCTCTCTCTCTCTCTCTCTCTCTCTCTCTCTCTCTCTCTCTCTCTCTCTGTGTGTGTGTGTGGTATTATTGGCTTTGTTTGTCATGGAATTTTGGTGAGCTTCTTTACAAAAGCTTGGCCATTTAACTTAGTAAGGGTGCATGCAAACCCCGTGAGCGCTAAAGGCTTCTACTCTGGCTATTGTGAAGCCCTTTGGCTTTTCCCATGTTCCTAGGATATTGATCGGCAAGACAATCCATTAACTGCAATGCCTGCAAATTCTTCGACAAGTTTACTTATAAGATTTTTGGAAGATATGTCCAAGATTTGAACCATGTCAAGTGAAGGGATTTCTCAAAATTGAAGCTATTTCAAATTATTTGATGACTTCTCCTACTTATCCGACAAGGCTCATCATTTGGAGGATTTTCTCAGTCGTAATCGACATTGGATCCAATTTTGGAAATTTATTTTGAATATTTGTCTTCGATTTGGCATGGTGAATGCCATCTCTTGTGGCTTTTTCTTTTCAACTCTCGCTCTTTTGTTTTTCCATGCGATTTTGGAACAAGTATTCCTTTTCTTTATTGCTCTCACACCACTCTTGCACCATGGATTTGGGCATAGACAAGCCTCGTGCTTTTGATTTTGAAACCCCTACACCCATTTAGACTCATGTTGCTCTGCAGCTGGCTACTCTCACAAAGGGTGCGCACACGGCAACTAGCCAGGGTGACAACATAGAATTGCTTGATATGCAAGAATCTAGAGCAATACAAATATACATGTCTATTTTGGAGTCAAATTTTGCACGATTGAATGAAAATATAATTAAAATGTCTGATCTGCTTGTGCAATTCAAAGAGTCACCCAAGGGTCCTACTAATGAGTAGCCTTGGGTTTCTTTGACTATATTGCTTGGAATGAACACCCCTAGTCTACAGGAGCACGAGTCCACTTCAAATATGTTGCCCCTTCTCTCTCAAAAAGAGGTGGATGATTTGTTAGAAAAACACTAAGCCATCCTTTCAAGGGGAGGAAAAGGAGCGCAACAAAGATACAACGAATCTGTTCTTCAGAAAAGGGGATGGAATTCATGATCTTAGGATGCAATCAAGGCACTGCAAACTAATCTAACAATAGAGGGTAAAGTCTATAAGTAGTGGATCTTGCTCAAGGAGAAGGGCATCATACCACATACATGGGTGGACTTTGAGGATGTGTTTAGAAAAAAAAAATTCCCACCAATGAAATGGACAGAAATTGAACTGCATGGGATAAGTGCATCACAAATTCTCTCCTCAAATATCTACAACAAGCACTTCAATTTCCTCCCTATTTTTAACTCTTCCACCTATTTAACCAATAACCCCACCATCTACACAACCTCTACCTTTACCCAACCATATTATTATGCCTTAACCACTTGCTGAAAAGTCACTTCTTCTAATATCTCCTAATTTGGCTCATCTTGAAGCCCCATCCATTCCATTACCAAAGTTTCATAGCTTGCCTTTAGAGAATCCTAATGACCATTAAAAAACTTTAAGAGGCATGCCAAGCCTCGCATATCCTTGACAAGGGGCATCTCATGAATATTATTTGAGCACCACCTTGAAGAGAGAAGTGGCTACGTGGTTTAATGGATTTTACGCCCAATCTATGACTAGTTTTGATTATTTTCAGTGAGCATTCTTGGGCTAAGTTTCGTAAGCTGCCCAACCCGCATCTATTCTATGAATAGTTGAATGCTTTTAGGAAACAATCTATGGAGAGTGTTGAGCAATGTAGTAAGCATTTCAAGAGCTTTGTTAAGCATTTTAGGTAGCAATCTATGGGAGTGTTGAACAATGTAGGAAGCATTTCAAGAGCTTTGTTAAGCATTATTCCACCAATATCACTATTGATCCATGCATGATTCTAGAGTCTTTTCTCATGGGCTTGCAGATTCATGTTAGTGCGACCTCATATGCCTACAAGCTTGGATGTCACTATCACCTTGGGAATGAACGTGGAACATTCTTTTGATTACACTTTTGATCCAATAGGGTATATGAGTCAATCCACCACTTATTATCCTTGGTTATCATCCCATCCCACTTAAACTACAATACCTCCACCTAGCTTCTATGCCCCATATTTACAACCATGCCCTTTACAATGTGCTATTTATCCACCCCAAGTACAACCCCAATTTCCCAATCCACTTTTTGTACCTCAAGTCTAACCATTGATTCCTTCTCCCTCCTATGTTTCCTAGGTCTAATATTTGCAAGTTATGCTTGTAGCCTCATATAGTCCAACCATATCCTCTCCACCCATTGTGAACCAAAATGCTGCATCCTTGCCTATGCCACCTCTTGTTCCATTAGCCCTCACTTCTACTCACCCTACCACTACTCATTACTACCTGGCACCACTTGCTTCATCATGCACACAATCTCAAGATGTGAATGGGTATGAGAGTATTGCATCTAGCATGAGTGATCAAAAAGATATTTTCACAACCAACTGAATGAAAATGTAAAGCATCAACAAAACCTTTTGGCAGCACCCACTAAGATACATTGCATAACTCGTAGAATACTTGTTCATCTTTCCAAGGATTGTCTTGTTTGCACTTATGCACCTTGTTTGGGGAGAGGTCACACTAAGGATATGTGTTATATAAAAATGTGTCACATGATGAATAAGAATACTTATTTTTGACCCCCTAGTCCAATAACTCATAGAAGTGAAATGCCAAACCACTAGGCCTTAGTTGGACTCTTCTATAAAAGGGGGAGTCATCAGCACCTCAACTCATTTTCACTCATAGAAGTGAAAATGCCAAACCACCAGGCCTTAGTTGGACTCTTTTCTAAAAGGGGGGAGTCACTGGCACCTCAACATCATCTAATTGGTCCATCTCAAGAGAGTCCTCTTATTGACATGATTGAGTTGTAAGAGATCTTGGCACTTCATGATCTTCTCGACTAAGTGGGGTTCTACCTTCATGAGGAGAGTGGAGTCCATTGATTCTAGAGAGAGAGTGTGTCTCCAAGTGGAGTATTTGATTCATGAGCTTGTTATTCCCCATGCTATTGTTGATGGTGGTTTTGGGATGAATGTCTTGAGCTATTCTACTTTTACCAAATTGGTCTTATCCTTTAATGGTTTTCCTATGTCTGGTTTGAGGATGGGAGATCATCAATCTATTAGAGCATAGGATTATGTTCAAGATATACCTATTACAATGGCAAGAACGACTGTTGTGATTGAGTGTTATGTTCTAAGGTTGAGTTCAGGACTAGGCCAATTCTAGCTATTGTTGGGTAGACCATGAATATGCAAGACATATTGTGTTATTGATATCCTGAGGGGGAGATTGCTTCTTGGATGAGGCTCTTCATGTCAACCCATGCTTCCTCTATTATCACCCAAGGACTTAATATTGATGTTGATTGTACTATTGATGATCGGAGCTCCCCTTCTTCCTACACCCATGATACTTACTAACATTTACTTTGCTTTTGTGGAGTTTACGTTAAATAAGGATGAGGATGCACCTTCTATGGCCTAAGAGGAGGATACTATTAGCATATCTATCAAGGGGGTGGATAGGGTTGTCAAGTTGAAGTCTTACCATAGCCCGAGCGAGATTTTTTGAGCGGCCTAAAACCCGAGCAAATACCTGGATAGATAAATAGAGAGAGAGAGAGAGAGAGAGAGAGAGAGAGAGAGAGAGAGAGAGAGAGAGAGAGAGAGAGAGAGAGAGAGAGAGAGATGTGAATAGGCACTTTTAGTACTAAATTGATGCACATTATAAAGACAATTTCTTTTCTCATCAGAACAATATAACCAAGGGCATGACATAATTACATCCATAAAAAGGATAAGTCCATAAGCTTCTTCAATAAAAAACAATGATTAATGCAACTACACAGTGTCACATTTTTCATTGATGAATTTTTTGCATCTCCTTGGTCCCTTCATGCAAGCCATAATTATAATGAGTGTCTATCGTCACACAAAAGTGAAGGAAAAACCCAGGCCAAAGAAAGGGTGGGAGTCTCACTAGTCATCATAGGGATTCAACCCCATGTCAATATCAACATCCTCTTGCACATCCCAAGATGTGCTAGCTTCATCGGCTGGTGTTGAGCCAGCAGAGGATCACACCCACATTTTTGCTCACACTCATCATTTTTGTAACCATTGATTGTGATAAATGTCTTTCCGACATTGATTTTGATTGGAGCCATTCATTAAGTAACGGGACTCAATTGAGTTTCCAGCTTGTAATTCCGAAGTAATTTCACTTGCCGATGTAATTAGTTAGAGATGTTCTCACCTCCAAGGCTGAGGTATATAAGCCAAAGTTTTTGTAACCTAAGAAGATTCAGATTATTGATCAAAGTGAGTTTTGGAGCGCCGTGACTGTATCTGAGAGAGAGTGAGAGAGAGAGAGAGTCTTATCTACTTGCTACGCGAGCTACGGAGCCGCCATTGGAGAAGCGACACCGCCATTGTGTTAGCAACGGCGAGAGCTACGCACTGATACCAAGAGTGCGCGCTATCGGCTTCTATGTGTGGTAAGTTCCTACGAGCTTCGGTGTGAGTTTTCTTCCAACTCGTGTGTCGGAATAGAGCGTGCAGCATATCTATAGAACCACAACGAGTAGAGCTACACATTAGTACCATCGGGGTCAAGTTTCGGTCACCTGTATTTTTCGGCCTGTCTTCGTACGCGTTTACCGCACGGAGTGGTTATAGGTTGATTTTGCAGTTCAAGTCTTTAGGGTGTTGTTCTTACCTAGTGCATAGACTTCCCCTTGAGTTTGAGATCGATTCAATGATTCTAGATCCTGTTTCGTATAGCATTCGTTCGTAGTACGGATTTCAGTCACTTGCCTATTTTAGAACTTAGATTTGATTTCCTTAGTAGTGATTGTCTTTAGAAGGTCGAGTAGGTGATTTGACACCCACCTAGTTGTTTCCATGCGCCTGCGGGTCAAGCTCCATCCTCGTCTGACAAATTCTGTTGTTGGTTGAGTTCTCGCTATTTAGCTTCCGCTAGCGGCGTAACCGCCTTAACATTTGGCGCCACTGCCGGGGACGAGAGCCCTAAGTAGGTGACCTTAGACTAATCCTACGAGGTGAGTCGTATAAACTACTTTGTATACTTTAGTTAGAAAAGATCTAGGAGTGGTGGACTCCGAAGATCTCGAGAGATACTAGGAAGTGGGGTATTCCTGGGTCTTCCGTGTTGACAGAATTTTTAGTTTAGCTTAGATTTGTTTGTTGTTTTGTTGGTGTTGAGTAGTTGTTGATAGAAGAAGAATTTGCTAGTCCGTGAGTGGCAGTGGATCTCTTTAAAATCACAATTACCAAACCCATTTTATGATTAGGAATAGCTTAGGTAGGACTTCATTTGATCCTGATCTGGAGCTAGTAATCATTGGAGTATTTGCTTGATATGGTTGATTGAATGTTAGATCACTAAACCGTCGAGTTGGTAGTGAAACTTGCAATAAACAAAAGTCAGAGAAATTTTCTGTGTATCTGGGAGTTGCTGAGCACTAGAGAAAGCTTTAGGAAGGATTCTGTGCCAAAAGACTGGAAATCTGCAACTTTAGACATCATACGCGTATGATGTCTAAATGACCAAACAGAGACCAAAACAGAAATTTTGACTTTACCAGAGTGTTCAAAAGGGGGGTTATACCCTAATTTCAACTTAAAACAAGAGCAGTAACACTCAAAGAAACCCAAAAAGACAAGTCGGAGTCCTAGAAACGCAAAGAATAGGAAATTTTGGATTCAGATCTTGTTTTTACATTCAAACTTGACAAAAACACTTGAAACTCAATTATAAACATTGGAGAAGGCTTAAAACCAAGAATAGTCAAAATCTGGGACAAAAGACATCATACGCGTATAATGTCTTTTGGCACATCCACTGCTTATTTTTTATATCTGACCTGACAAGATTGTTACAAGCACTGTAGGAAGCATAAATATCAAGTTTTGACCCAAATTGATGAAAAAGACATCATACGCGTATGATGTCTTTGACCTAATTTTGGACATATTTTGATACTTTGCCAACACAGATCCATTGTAATAGTTGTTTAGAGGTTATATTTCAAGTTTCATCCCATTTGGATCACAATTGACCCAAAACAAGTCAAAAGCGGAAAATTGCCAAGAAAAGCCTAAATTAGCCATAACTTGCTCAAACAGAGTTCAAACTGAATTTTGTGAGTGGACAGAGCATAAGGGGGCTACTGAGAGTGAGCATAACCAAAATAGTCCAAATCTGTGAAAAAAGACATCATACGCGTATAATGTCTTTTTCAGCATAACTGCAACAAAATTCTCACTTGATGAAACAGAAGTTGTCCAACTGACAAGATTAAACAATTGACCAAGTATCAATCAGTTTGGATCAATTCTGACCACAAAAACTTGGGGAAAACAAATTGCCGAGACGGAAAAGTTAAAGTCCTTTAGGGGAATTGATGAATTTGAGATCGGGCAGGAATCTCCAGAATAACCAACCAAAACAAGGGGAACAAGCAAGTGTCATATCAACCGAGGGAAGTGTAAACCAAAGTTGGGTGCAACCTTTAGAGCCGATCTTTGAAGGAAGTGTCTCTGATACTTCTTCGGAGAGATCTTACGAGATTTTCACCGAACACTTGGAACACTTGAACCTGAACAACAGAGAAAATATGGCAGCAGGATCATCAAACCCTTCCGCCACAATGAAGCTATTGTTCATAAAATACCAGTACGACAATGAGCAAGGTGCCAAGATCTACAAAGATGGAATGGACCGCTATTGTGTAAAGATAGAGAAGAGACCTAGTGAGTTCAAGGACTTAGTGCCTGTGAGCTATAACGGAGATAGATATCTAGATGACGAGGGTACCATGTACTTGGTAGTCCTAAACCCTAACATTGTGGACAAGTGGGGATTGATGGGCACCAAAGCCAAAGTAGATGAAGAACTTGAGGAGAAAGCACCAATAATGAACTTCCCTGATGCGAGGTTAAGAAGAGAGAATGAAACTACAAGGATCAACACTGATAACATCTATGTGGGGCTATAGAAATATAATAATGGGGAGCAAGATCTCTATTATAGATGTGAAGAACCCTACACCGGAGAGTTGACAGACCAAAAAAGACTTTATGTCTTTACCTACACAGAGGGATCGGAAGTGAAAATTTCCGCTTACGACAAGTATGGGAGGCAATACTCAACAATGGGCAAGAAAGAATTAGAAGGATATACATACTTTGGGGGACCACTACATGAGTATTATGTTACTTCTAGCTCACAAAGACCAGCACCAACAAATGGAGTGCAAAACCCAATGACAACAGGAGGACAAAGAACTCAGGTTGCTGACTCTTTCAGCCAACCTCCGTACTCGAAGCTTGGACCAATGGGATCATTACATTCCAGAGAGTCAATGGATACGAATCGAGGTAGTGCAGTTCCAATCCACACATATACCACTCCAGGTCCAAGGTTCGAAGCGGAACCATCACATTTACCTCCTAGTAGTAGATTCAGGGCAGGGGAACCGACAAGGGTAACCCATGAAGTCCATGATGCTAGAGAAAGCTTTAGCCGGGACACAGGAGCAATGAGATTGGTAGCAGACCATAGACGTATGAGACCATCTCAAGTCGCGAAGTGTATGCCAAAGAAGTATAGTGGTTCAGGAGATCCGTATGCACATGTGTCACTCTTTAAGCAAGTCTTAAGAGCTGAGCAGATAACAGATTTCCATACACAATACGAGGGATTTGGTCTTACTCTAGAAGGTACGGCATTGACATGGTTTCAACCACTGAACATAGGGGGATTCCATGACATTGACCATTTGCTAAGAGAGTTTGCTGAGGAATTCTCAAAACGAGGGATTAAGCACAATACGGTCTCACAAATATATGCTTTTAAACAGAGAGAACACGAAAAAGTGAAGGAAGCTTCACTTCACTTCAAACAATACATTGAGAGATGTCCAGTACGTGAACGACCACAAGATGACAGACTATCTGTTCTCTTTATTGAGGGACTGAGAAACGACACTCTCAAGAAGGACTTGCACTTGAAAGCTTGTACAAGTTTCGAGCAAGTAACGAGAGAGGCATTGTACTTAGTGGATAACTGTACGGTTTATGGAGAGGTGTCAGCGGATACAGATTTTGCATCCAGTAGCTCCTCCTCCGTAGCGAGCGAGACTACCACTAAAAAGAATGTTCAAACAACAACCATGCCAAATGTAGAGCAAATGATAGAAGATGCTCTAAAAAGGATGGCACCATACCAAAAACCATTGCCAAAAACACTGAAATGGTGTGCTATTGAACAAAAATGGACAAACCATCCAACAGAGGAGTGCTATTACAACAAAGGGTATGTAAGGGAGCGTCAGTATGCACCTCCTGCTCAATTAGCACCACCTCAGGTACATCCAGTACCTCGATACCCAACGGGAAATGTACCAGGACCTATGGGGATAGAAAGACCGCAACCGGTATTGGGACAACAACCACCTTTACCAGGAGCAAGACCAGTAAGCATTAGATATGCACCAACCTTAGAGAATCAGGAAGAACAAGCCTTAGTGCCTGTTCAAGTCTATTATGAAGAATCTGGTGCACACATGTCTCCAACTGTGTATTACCCACCAGAAGAACCCAAACAACCAGAACCATGGGGCATGATTGGGAATGTTGGAATACCAACAGTTACAAGTGTTTCTGATGAAGAGAGATACAATTTGGACGCAAGAACATTGATGTTCATAGCTCATGGAGGGTTAACAGGACAAAGACCATCCTATCCACAAAGGACGAATCAAATGGGACCAAGACCAGCACTAGGACCCTGTTACAAGTGTGGAGGTGACCATCTGATGAATGTTTGTCCACATACGGAAATCATTAGAATTAACGCTTATTGCACTGAGTGTGGGGTTACTCACTTCATTGAGGATTGTTCAAAGAATCCAAACAAAGTGCAAAAGACGACATTGAATATGCTAGAAACTATTCCTTCCAGCAGTGGGTCTGAAAATGAAACTCTGATACCAACGCAAGTTGTTACTAGAGCTCAAGCTAAGAAAACCACTAGAGAACCTGAGAATGGAAAGTTAGCGACTGAAGTGGTTATTCAAGGACCGCGGAGTCAGAGAAACACATGGAAAGCTAGAAAAGCATGCATGAAGTTGAGAAAAGAACGTGAAGACGCTATTCTAGCTGAGGAACTAAAGCGAACTAAAGATAGATTAGAAAAACTTGAGAGTCAAAATGGGAAACGAGAGATGAGCCCTGAAAGAACGAAACAAAAGAGTATCAAAGAAACAACGAGCTTAAGCTCAGGGGGATCAGTGCTAGTCGACAAAGTACACGAACCATTGGACGCACTGATGAGAGCTTACGAAGCTAGGTTAAAGAACAACCAAACACAAGAACAGAGGTGGATGACATACCCAAACGCGGAATTGGAAAAGCAGAGACTTGAAATGTGCCAGAGAATGATCGAGACTGCACAAGCCTTATTAGAACCACCGAGAGAAACAATGAATTGTGGAACGGAAAACCCAACTCAGCAAGAGACTATCATTTCACGGGTAGCTGAAAAGACTCCCAGTGCACAAAAGCCTAAAAATACACACAAGGATGACCGCATAGTGTTGAACACAACCGATCATGAGATAGAGAGTTTTCATCCAGTCATACAGAGGTCTTACGGAAGAGATGAGGATTACAATGAATTTTGGAAACAAGTGAGAGAGGTAAAATTTGCAAACAAGCTAAGTTGCCAAGCTAATCAGACAAATTGGGAAAAGGACATCAGCAACCCTCCCATAGTGGAATTTGAGGCAGGATCTCAAGTGGACTTGGATCTGCAATCTTACTGGGGAGATGGGGGCTTTGTTAGAACAATGGAGAGCAAACCTCACTCACTGAAAACCTTGCCTTCATACTTAGGAGAGTATGAAGCAAAATCCGAGATTAAAGCACTTCCCTCACGAAGAATTTCATCAGAAAAAGTCATGGACTCGCAAGGATTGATAGAGATCTTGTCAACACCAGTGACATGCACTATCACTCTAGCTGAGCTTTTGAGGCTAAGACCACATATGTGGACCACTGTAGGAAAATGCTTGGAGAAATTTGGGATAAAAGACCCAACATCGAGACTGCAAGAGGGTATACAAGAGCTGAGTAAACCACAAAAGAACGCTAAGCCTGTACCCTTAAACAAGGTCGGAGAGTATTGCGAAGGTGAAGAGGGGAATACAACCTTACCAGTTGAATTCCAAGGAGTGAACACGATGGCAATACTAGATAGCGGAGCTGGGGTAGCCATTGCTACAAAAGAAATCTGGAAAAAATGGGGGAAACCAGCAATAAGGAAGACTAGGTTGAAACTCCAATTAGCAGATGGATACATGGAGAAACCTATGGGGTTATTAGAGAAAGTTGTAGTGACTTCTTGCGGCATTGAATACGAACATACTTTTGCTATTGTCGATTTTGGCAAGAAGAATAACTATGATATCATACTGGGAAGACCATTCATGAGACAGTTGAAAATGGTCCAGGATTGGGGCTACGATCACATATACCTGAGAAATATGGAAACCACTACACGTGTGAACCTGAAAGACCATAGCTACAAAGATGTGAACCGAACACCGGTGGAGGAGTTTGATTCAACTACTTTGGCGGGATCCAAATTTCCAGCTTGGTTAGGTAAACCCAAGGAGTTATGGATGTGTGGAGCTTCGAAATGTGGAAGTCTGAAACGAGAAGAAGGTGTTTTAGAAAGGGCTATCGAAGACGAAACTTATATAGGAGAACCCTTTCCAGAGGACATGCTTGAACCGTTAGAATGGACACACATTCTAGCAACCCTAGATGTTTGTGCAATTCTGGATGGTCCCACAACGAAATTTTGCGACAAGGACGGGTACGATGTGGTTCCGTACTTCATGTTGAGAATTGTACTCGAAAAAGAAACTGAAAAGAACGATACACTGGAAAAGGAAGATGAAGAGGAGGTGTTTCACGACATTCCCGATCATCCTGAGTGGGGAAATGAAGCAGACAACGAGTCAACGGACAATTCAAGCGGAAACGAAGAAACTATAACAGATGTCCGATTTTATGATTTTCCGAACCAAACTAAACAACGCCAGAAACGCTATAGAGCAAAGAGAAAAACAAAGGGGGTTAGAATCAATCCGATGCCTAGAATAAGAGGAAAAAATCAATTCCTAATGCTAGTAAAGGCGGAAGATTGTGTTAAGGACAAGGTTTCTGGAAGAATGAGAGGCAATGATCAAAAGAGCTTACGAAAAAACAAAAGAGGCTCAAGAAATCGAGTTCAAAGGAATGGAACGAAAACTGAAACTGAAAAAAAATCAGAAAAGAACAAGTGCAACAGAGAACACACGGAGTCCAAGTTAGAACGTAGAAACAAGTACAGAGAGCTCAAGAAAACTCTGAAAGAAGTTTGGACGACAGAAATTGAGAGTGGAGAGGACGAAAACGCCAAAATCAAGGAAAACATGGATGTTCCCTCTTACTATAGGAAATTCACAATAGAGGATAGGAAGGTGGTATTAACCCCACCTATTCGAGAGAGAAAGGAGAACGAATCTTATGATGGACCGGAGGATGCAAAAAAAGTTGATTTAGCAGCTCCAGGTGAGACACCTAGACCGGTGTACATAGCCACAGATTTGTCTCCAGGTGAGGAAGAGAGACTTTTGAGTCTTCTCAGAGAGTATAGGGATGTGTTTGCATGGTCTTATAAGGACTTAAAGAGAGTTGACCCATCGATATGCCAACACACAATCCCACTGAAACAAGACGCAAAGCCTAGCAGACAGAGACCATACACATATAATGATACGTTTGCTAAGCGAATCAAAGAAGAGATAGATAAGCTAATGGAAGCCGAATTCATATACGAGATTGAACACACCGATTGGGTATCTCCAATTGTGGTGGTACCCAAGAAGAACGGAAAACTCCGAGTGTGTGTCAACTTAAAGAAAGTGAATGCTGCAACAATCAGGGACAATTATCCCCTGCCGATAACTGATCATGTTCTAGAGCGTGTATCAGGGAAAACAGCATACTCCTTTCTTGATGGTTTTTCAGGATATAACCAGCTAGCCATAGCACTGGAAGATCAACATAAAACAGCTTTTGCAACTGAGTGGGGAATCTATGCTTATAGGGTTATGCCTTTTGGTCTAACCAATGCTCCCGCAACCTTCCAGAGACTGATGATGCATGCTTTCAAAGAATACTTAAGGTTGTTTCTAGAAATATACATGGATGACTTATGTGTACATTCTCTTTTGAGAGATGAGCATTTAGAACACCTAAGAAAAGTATTTGAGAAATGTAGGACATATCGCATTTGTCTCAATCCTGAGAAATGTGTGTTTATGGTCCGACATGGCAGAATTCTGGGACATATTGTCTCACAATACATACAGTGAATATGTCACTGTATGTATTGTATGTTCATCAAAACCTCCAGCAGAGTATTCGACATTATATCAGATAATGATCGCTCCAGAATGGAGTCAGTATATTGTTGAATATCTCACAAATAGAACTTTCCCAGAAGGAACGTCAAAAGCTCATCAGAAATCTGTAGAGACAGAAGCTAGAGATTACGCTTTAATAGGAGATCAACTCTATAAGAGAGGTAAAGACAACCAGCTTAGGATTTGCGCATCAGAGTCTGAGTATGTGATAATCCTAGAGCAAGCTCATGGAGGAGTAGGTGGAGGCCATTTCTCAGGTGATAAGACAGCAAAACTTGTCTTAGCCGCAGGAATATGGTGGCCAACATTACATATGGACGCTGAGGAATATGTTAAACGGTGCGATGACTGTCAGCGGACCAAAGTACCACTTAAAAGAGATGATATGCCGCTTAGACCAATGATGGGGGCAAGAGCTTTTGCAAAATGGGGGATTGATTATGTCGGACCCATTTCACCTCCTGCACATAAGACTCATGCACAATACATCGTTGTGGCTACAGACTATCTAACAAAGTGGGTCGAAGCAAAGGCAACTCAAAAAGTAGATGCCAGGACCACGGCACAATTTCTATATGAATACGTCTTTGTACGATATGGATTGCCAATAGAAATTGTGAGTGATCGAGGCACACATTTTATAAATGAAGTGATAGAGATCCTTCTAGATGAATTCATGGTAATCCATAGGAAATCAGCCCCGTATCATCCACAAGCAAACGGACAAGCTGAAGCAACAAACAAAACCATATGTACGGTCCTCACGAAGATTGTATCTGAGTCGAGAACTGACTGGGACCAGAAGTTGCATTCAACATTATGGGCATATAGGGTAGCATATAAAACATCAATAGGAACGACCCCATATAACATGGTTTTTGGGCTAAATGCTATCTTACCAATAGAATTCTTGATTTCAACCTTAAGGGTGGCTAAGGATCTAGAGTGGACAGGGCACGAGCTTTCTGATAGAATAGATGACCTGGAAAAGCTAGATGAGCTTCGCCTAAAAGCAGTAGCTTCTATCTACGCTCAAAAAAGGCGACAAAAAGAATTTTTTGATAAGCATGTGCGGACTAAAGAGTTTAAGGTTGGGGACTATGTCCTAGTTTACACTCTGAAACAGCATGCTAAGAAGCTTAAAAAGCGAGGGATGGGACCTCTGGTGATTAAAGATCTATCACCAAGTGGAGCCGTCAAGCTTGCTACATTAGACGGAGAAGAAATGCCCAATTGGATTAGTGGATGCAGAGTGAAAAAGTATCTTTTTCCGCTAACCCAAGACATGCTTCTCAAAATACATCAAGAAAAGTTGCGTGTCCAGAAAAAGAAAATGATTTTGGAGGAAGCGCAAGCCGAGGCGAAGGAAAGAATGGAGAAAAGAAGACTACTACGTCAGAAACAGCGCAATGAAGGAGCAATACGAATAAACGCAGTCAGTATAACAGAAATGGATAATGACAAAGAAGAACCCATCATTGAATGCAAAGTAGGAACCAACCAAATCAAAGCCAGAGCACTATTGGATTCAGGAGCTCAAGCTAACCTACTTTCACTCAGTTTGTATAGACAATTGACAAATGACACTAAACTACAAACTGCCAAGCAAGAGTTAAAGAGTTACTCTGAGAATTCAATCAAAACTGTCGGATGCACAGTTTTACATATACAGATTAACCAGTATGTGTATCCTCATATGTTTTACGTGGTTGAAGACCAATCTACACAACAACCATTATTGCTAGGACAACCATGGCAGAAGCAATACAATGCAATGATTGACTGGAGTTCTAAATCAGTGCTTATCAAATACGAAGGTGAAAGTCAATCAATTAAGTTCACCAAAGGAGAAGAGCCAACTCCAAAGGAAGAATCCAAGAACAAAGGTAAACAACAACCAGAGAAAAAGAAGAAGCAATGGCAACCAAAAGTTTCTATACAATTGGATTGCTCTTCGACGAGGAATTCCCAACAATGGATAAGGAAGACAAGCAATAATATAACAGCTCAACCTTGGGAAAAAACGGAGTCAAAGTTGGTATGGAGACCAAAAAAGCTTGTGCCAGAGAACACAAAGGTGGAAAACAGAGTCTTCAATACCAGACAAAAAAGTGATTCCAGACAATCAAGGACAGTGAAACAGATCTGGATTCCAAAGAAGTTCATGACGGCACAAAGCTATAGCAAGCAAATTTGGATCCCAAAGATTTGTAAACAGGAACTCCCTTCAGTACAATCAACGAAAACTCCTAGGTATTTCAAGGCGAGGAAATCAACACAAAGGACAAAGCAGGTTTGGGTCGCAAAGAGTTTGTGGCAAGCACAAGCGAAGCGGAAGCAGATTTGGATTGTGCAAAAGAACAACAAGGTAAAGATGAATCCATCTACTGATTCTACTATCGAAGTATCACCAACCCAAAACCCGACCACCAATCCTTCAATCAAACAAAGAGAAGCTATATTGGAAAGACTGTTGTATCATCGCTCTGCAATTGCATTGGGAACTTATGACCAAAACAACTACAATGCTTCGCCCACAGACACTTCATAGTCGTCCGGGAGGACTCAGACTAGGAGGGGGGGAGGTATACAGGTATACAGGAGTTACAAAGCAGCTACAAGCGCCAAAAACAAAGAAAAACAAAAATTATATTACAAGGGCAGTGTCTTACATGATTTTGCAATTTTTATGTTTGATTGCGGATATTGATAATATTTATGCCCTTATATACCTTGTTTTGCAACAAGAAGAGATCAAATGATGAATTTGGGTCTCTAGACGTGTAAATATCACTAAATAAGAGTGTTTTTGGAGCTAAAAAGTGGTAATCCAAGTCCAGAAATCACAAATAAGTGTATATTCATATACACAGGGTTACCAGCTATTTATTGTGTATGTGTGGAATTTTTTGGCTTCAATGTGCTATTTTCCTTTATTTTTTATGATTTTCTTAATAAAAATAAAAGAAAAATAAAAAAGCAGGTGAAATGAGATCGGAAAAAAGAAACGAATAGACAGTGATGGTTCTAATGACAAGGGCAACCCATGGTAAAAATTGGGTACAATTCTGAAAAAGTTGCGGAAAGCCCGAAATGACAGAATTTTGGCAAAGTGGACAGATTTCTCAGAAACAGGTCAAACGGAGTCCAAATTGAGAAATTTCAAATCCTAAAGTGCATTTCACGACGAGATAGGAGCACATGTCAAATTTGGTAACAAGTGATCCGGGAAGCCCGAAGTTAAGTATTTTTCACTTCACTTTCAAGCTCATTTCCACTATTACCTTCTTGGAGAGAGCAAAGAGCACACAGGAGCATCCGACCTTCTACCGCCTTCTACGACTGCTACGAGAGCTCAGAGGACACCAGACATGAGAGGTAGACTCGTTGCCATAAGCTTTTGATGCTTATCGTTAACTTTTGTCGCGAAAACTGACCAAAACCAAGAAACAAGAGCAGACGGGGAATGGGAAAGAACGCTAGGTAGGGGCACAACCGCCTAACCAAACCTTGCAAGAACTTATAGGTGGGTTACCCTAGCATAGAAGATGGGTTTCTAACACTCAAAGCTCTAGAAAGAACGACTTGAAAAACCCTAGGTCAACAGAGCCTGCAAGGGGCAAACAGGAAAAAGTTGTCGAAACGACACGAAACTTCACAGGAAGTTAAACCACATCAAGGACAATGCAACCATGGAGTATCTCCAGGTTTGGATCACCAAAAGTAGGTCGGAACAACCGATTCGGCTGCGGACACACAAAGCGTCATTTTGGCATAACGGCTAAAATTGACGACCAAATGACATGAAACTTCACAAGCAGCTTCAAATATACATGGATGACTTATGTTTGCAAGCAAAACCCAAAAGAAAGCTGATTCACTTACCGATGGTGAAAAAGACGCTTTCGGACAACCAAATGGAGAAAGATGGAGAACGGGGAGCCAAAGTCAAGTTCAACCAAATAGGTGGCTTCACAACATATCCAATGAGCTGGAAATGCAACTCTCGAGAAGAAAAGTTGAAGAAATTCAACTCCAAGGCAAAAAGACGACTTCGGAGACTGAAATGCCTATAAGGGGGCTTTTTAGCTAAACTGATGACTTTTTAAGTTGAAAACTAGTTAGCAGGGCTTAGGGCACTAGCACAAAGCATTCTTTGCACAAAAAGACCAACATTTCAAGAAAAGACATCATACGCGTATGATGTCTCACAGCATGAATTTCACATCCATTTCAACATTTGAGTGCATAGCCTCATTCCACATGTTAATCACATCCTATAAACCAAGTATCATGAGAATTGGAGTTAGAAAACCCAAGGAAAACCAAAAAGACGCAAATTAGGCCATAAAATTGATTTTTGGTCCTAATTTTGTCAAAATAACTCCAAACTCAATGAAACTTTGTAGGATTGTTGATTAACACATCTACAAGCTATCTGGAACCAAAAAGCACCATTTTGACACAAAAGACATTATACACGTATGATGTCTATTTGCACTTACAGAGCCAAAACTGCTCATTTGTCATCATACATCCATTATATATATCTAATACATGCTACATATGAAGTTTGGAACCATTTGGTCAAGTGGATCACCCCATTAGCCCAATTGAGGGAAAATCCTTCATCCAAAGCCTATTTTAGCCCAAATCCAACATACTCAAGTCCAAACCAAGATTTGAGTAGGGACAATCCTTCACTAGTACATGGGGAGTCCACAGAACCAATCCCATGAAAAATTGATGAAAAAGACAACATACGCGTATGATGGCTCCAGAGCCATTTTTTAGCCCAAAATCTATCCAAAATTCATAAATCCACTGAATAAGCCTATCTAAAGCCATGTCCAAGCTTATAGAGAAATTTGGTCCAAAAATACACTAAAAAACATCATACGCGTATGATGTCTCACTATGTGATTTTGGCACCTCAGGGCTTTAACCACCAAACAGAAGCGATCTACATGCCATTTGAAGGTGAACCACCAAGTTTTATCCAATTTGGATCATAAAATCCAATTCCCTTTCAAAATTTTTCCAAGAGCCTGAACTGGACTAAACTGGCCAAAAACTTGACCAAATGGTATCCAAACTCAAATCCAAGCATATGATACTCATGTATACACTATCAGATACAAGCACAACCAATATGAAGTCATTTTGACACAAAAGACATCATACGCGTATGATATCTCCAGCATGATTTTGAGCCCAGTTTGCATATTTTTTCACCTACCCTGCATCCTTAGGCCCTGAATAGCTCATGTTTCAATTTTCAAGTCATTTGAATAGTTAAAAGCTTCATTTCGGCTTTCAGTACTAAAAAGACGCTAACTTTTGAAATTGGAGTTATAGGATCCATGGATTCCACCAAGTTATCAGCAACAAAGAGAAAAAGACCAACAATCAAAGATGCTCTTGCAAAAGCAGAACCCTTTGACATTCCAGCAGAAACCCTCAAGCCAACCAAAACTTGGGTGGAGGAAGCAGTACTGGAACAAGAGGGAATAAAGATCTACCAAGGGACTTTCAGAGATCCTCAAGGGCAAGTGGTGGATATACCGATGATCCCACAAGAATTGGTGGATTATAGCAGGTCAGAGAACATCAGCAGGTACCTGGAAAGGGCAGACTTGCACAGATTCTTCACCTCGAGACCATCAGGTGTAGATACAAGAAGAGTGTATGAGTTGGCAACCTCCATTCAGAAGGATGGGAAAGCCACATTAACAGCAATAGATGGAGAGAAAGTAGAGGTACAGATCACTCCACAGCTCATTGCAGATGCATTGAAACTGCACAACAAAGGGAGCTCTGTCAGGGAAAGAAGGGAGGCTATAGAGGTTTATGGGTCCAAGAAACAGAATGCAACCTATGGAGATATGGCAGACCAAAGAGCGGCAACCCTTTGCCGACTGTACAACCAGTTTCTCCATATTTGCAGTAAAAGACCGCAAAAGTATACGACACCACCCCATGCCATTGCAACTACCATCACATGGGCATTGAAGAGCAATATGCCAAAAGAGGTGAATTACGCTCAACACATCCACGAGCAAGTAATTGCCATGCACAACGAGAAGCCAAAGTATATAGGAGGAGCTGAAGTTCTGACAAGAATAGCTTATGAAGCTATTGGAGCCAGAGATCAATGGCCAAAGGTTCCCTCCCAGAATGAGTGGTTTAGAGAAGCCGATGAGGAGGAAGAACAGCCTGAAGTATCCAAGAGGACGTCCACAAGAGCACGCAGGAAACTAGAAATAGTTTCAGAACCTGAAGAGGATGTGGATGAGCCGCTTATGAAGAAAGTAAAGAAGAAGGTTGCTCCCAAGCAAACCAAAAGTCAGAAAGCGGCAAGAATGGAAAGACTGGTGGAGCAGTTTAGAGCGGAAAGAGCTCTAAAGGGGGACTTTGAAGAAAAGTGGGTGCCAGACCCCACCAAAGTCGGAACTAGCTCAGCCAGGCCACATGTTGATCAATACGATCAATATATTAGAGCGTATGAGGAGTCAGAGGCTATACTGGAGCAGCAACCTGTCGAGCCATACACTGAAGAGGAAGTACAGCTTTTAAAAGCTGAGCTGAAAAAGGACGACAAGGGGAAGAAGAAATTAGATGAGTCTACTGAACCTCAAGAGAAAGAAGGGCAAGCAAACAAAGGGAAAGCCAAGATGACTGAGGACAATCAGCCCTCCTTTACTGATGTACCAAGCCCGAAGAAGACGAAAATCATTGTGGAAGAGACCACAGTAGAGATGGACACGGCTGGTATGGAAAAGCCGGAGGCCGAGACCAAGGAAAAGGAGATAGATCCAATTCAGCAAAAGAAAAACGATTATGAGGATTTGGTAGCGATAGGGTACACTGAAGCAGAGGCCCTTGAGGCAGTTTATGGGATCACCCTACAAGAACAAGATGATCGGAGAGGGACAGAGGAAAAAATAAAGAGTACAAAAGAGAGTAAAGAGAAACTGGACGAGCAGAACGTACTAGAAGAGCCGAAGCCAGTGGAGGTGGTGGCAGAAAAAGCTTTAGAGTTGACAGATGAAGATGAAAAAGACATGCACATGGTGCATGAACTGCTCAGCAAGATCAAAGAAAGATCCAAGGCAAAGGAAGTGGAGATTGAGACAGCCAAACAAAGGGAAGCCGAGTTGCAGAGGAAATTAGAGAATGCTATGACTGAATCTGAAAGTCATAAAGCATCACTCTACGACGCGGAAAACGAGAGAGACGGCTTGATACTCCAGCTAGCCGAGGCCTCAAGAGAAGTAACAAGTGCACAGGAAGCAAGGGAGCGGATGGAAGACGACTTGGAGGCGGCTAAAGATGAGCTCATTGAGCTAAGGGAAAGAGTCGAGCTCCAAGAAAGAACAATCACTAGACTCAGGACTACTCCTAGAGCTAGCAGAGCAGGAACCGAACAAGAGGGAGCTCTTGTACCAGCTCTGGAAGACCAGGTCCGAAGCTTACAAAGAGAGCTAAGATTAGAGCAAGTGCAAAGGTTGCACATTGCGGAGGGATCATTGGCAGCAGAGGAGAGGCTCACTTTAGAAAATCAAACACTAAGAACAGAGAATGAGACCCTCCGCAAACAGCTCCAAGATCTACAAGAGCAACAAAGAAGAGAGACAGAGACACCACAAGAAGAATCAGGTGGAGCCGCCATAGAGCTACCAGAAACTGGAGAGGCAACCACAATTGAAGATCCAGCCCCAGTTCACGAGGTGGCCTCGACTTCAGGAATCTCTGAAGAAGAACAACAAAGGCTCCATGACCAAATAGAAAAGTCAGCAGAGGAGAGTGCCAAGGCGGAAATGGAATGGGAGAGGAGACTCCTCATCTCCATTAGACTTCAGGGATTAGACACAAAAGTGCTCCATGAAGAGTGGATGCAACCCAACCTGCCTTTCCCTTTGATGAAGTTTGAAGTGATAAAAACGAAAAAGAGAATAGAGGAGGAGCAGTATGTCGCTCTTTACGAAGGCGACATCACAAAGGAGGAACAGTCAAAGAAGATAGTAGATTCACAACCTAGATGGAGGAAAGGTTGGCTGAACAAATACCCAGCCTACCTCATCTACTTGGTGGAGGCACCAAAGGAGATTCGGGAGAATGCAACCTTCTGCCCGGTGCCAAGAGTCAGAAGCTGGAAAGAGCATGGCAGGATTGCAGAAAAGAAGCCAAATTGGCTTAATTACCCCAGGATGCCAGGACCAAAGGGGCTTAATTACCCCAGGATGCCTACATGGTGAAAACCCTAACAGGCACCATCAAGCTCTTTACTGGCTCTCCTGACCTTTCGTGTCAGATGCTCAAGAAAATTTGCAGGACTCTCTTAGCTTGCATTGAAGTGTTCGCGCCAGATAAAGCCACGACCTCGAGTCTACTATCGACGGCCGACACAGTGACTGATATGATATATGATCTTTCATTGCAGCCTTCTCCAAAAGTGTTGCACCTCCTATACCAGAGGATTATGTTTTTGCCTAGCTTCCACATGCAAACATTCGAAGAAGCTTTCTACACCGGCTTTTTCACCCACGAAAGCAAAATATTCGGCCCAACCTTGACCATCGGCAACCTACGATACGAATCACATTTGCAGATGCTCAAGACGACAGGACTTTATTGACCAATCATAAAAGTCATGTCAGGGACGACATGAACGCGGAGGGGGGGAGTGTTGAGCCAGCAGAGCCAGCAGAGGATCACACCCACATTTTTGCTCACACTCATCATTTTTGTAACCATTGATTGTGATAAATGTCTTTCCGACATTGATTTTGATTGGAGCCATTCATTAAGTAACGGGACTCAATTGAGTTTCCAGCTTGTAATTCCGAAGTAATTTCACTTGCCGATGTAATTAGTTAGAGATGTTCTCACCTCCAAGGCTGAGGTATATAAGCCAAAGTTTTTGTAACCTAAGAAGATTCAGATTATTGATCAAAGTGAGTTTTTGAGCGCCGTGACTGTATCTGAGAGAGAGTGAGAGAGAGAGAGTCTTATCTACTTGCTACGCGAGCTACGGAGCCGCCATTGGAGAAGCGACACCGCCATTGTGTTAGCAACGGCGAGAGCTACGCACTGATACCAAGAGTGCGCGCTATTGGCTTCTACGTGTGGTAAGTTCCTACGAGCTTCGGTGTGAGTTTTCTTCCAACTCGTGTGTCGGAATAGAGCGTGCAGCATATCTATAGAACCACAACGAGTAGAGCTACACATTAGTACCATCGGGGTCAAGTTTCGGTCACCTTTATTTTTCGGCCTGTCTTCATACGCGTTTATCGCACGTAGTGGTTATAGGTTGATTTTGCAGTTCAAGTCTTTAGGGTGTTGTTCTTACCTAGTGCATAGACTTCCCCTTGAGTTTGAGATCGATTCAATGATTCTAGATCCTGTTTCGTATAGCATTCGTTCGTAGTATGGATTTCAGTCACTTGCGTATTTTAGAACTTAGATTTGATTTCCTTAGTAGTGATTGTCTTTAGAAGGTCGAGTAGGTGATTTGACACCCACCTAGTTGTTTCCATGCGCCTGCGGGTCAAGCTCCATCCTCGTCTGACAAATTCTTTTGTTGGTTGAGTTCTCGCTATTTAGCTTCCGCTAGCGGCGTAACCGCCTTAACAGCTGGCGTGCTTGCGCAACTAAAGCAAAGGTTGCACAAACGTAGATACTAATAACTCATCAAGGTCAATAGATGTGCATGTGCGCCCATTAGCCAAACATGCATGTAATAGTGGTGCAGTGCCACAACCAAACTCAATACATATACCACCATCATGACAAAGGTACTGCACAAAGCAAGCCATAAAACTATGGCTCCTCTGTAACAGTCCCCTCCATGTGTCACCCGTGATGGATGTAGAAATATGAGCCTCTGGAATGTAATGTCTTATAAATAAGTCTATGGAGTGCAATCCCAAGCTCTCAAATCGACTCTGACTAAAGGTGGGAGGTGCGACACGTCCTTTGTGCACCATGAGTAACATAGAGGAGTTGCACTATATACAATGACACTATGATTAAAACACCAAAGTACACAAAAAGAAGATTCACAAGAAAAGATAAAAACTAGCATGGCTTATTACCTCTATACGTCCACCATGCATCTCCACATAGCCATAACTCTCAAGGTGGAGAACATAAATACGAAGAGCAATGGCCATGTCCCCGACAATATGCAATATCTCTCAACCCATCCTATCGCATCACCTTAATTGCAAAAGAATGTACATGTCACAATCATTTAATGTAGTAATATGCATATAATGCGTCATATTAAACATAAAGAAAAATATTAAATAGAGATGTCATAACAAGAATTCCACCCAGAGTCTGCAAGTGTGGCAGCTGCCATCTGGAAGCCACTAAGGTGGTCCGGGGTGGGCAACAAGAGAGGCGACCTCTAAACACCTCTCAAGGCTCCCGTGCTACTCAATTCGGGTTGGGGCAACCACAAGCACAACACAACAACAAACCCATAGCCAAACCCAAACAAGATAGGGGCACCACCTAGTTATGGGATGCAAACTAGGACGCAAGAGATATTTTTTCACAACCAAGAAGATGCGACACAAAACACACACAAGCAATCTCACATCAAGACACACACCAAATTGAGCAGAGAGAGCTAGAGCAAGGGAAGATAGTTAAGTAATGGAACTTGCATACTACCTTGTTTGTAACTTGCAAATGGAGATGGTTTGTTATGATGCTATCGTAGAGCTTGTACAAAACTAACTCAATGCTTAGTGAATGCTAAACATTGCCAACACACACACATTGTCTTAGGATGTGGGAGACCTCTCGCCACAATACCCTCTTATAATGGACACAAAATTGGCAATGAAAACACACTAAAACACTTTCTCAAACAAAATCAAATGATAGAAACTTAAAATACACAAGTCACCTTGAATTCATCAAACCATATTGCACAAGTGGAAGGACGAAGATTTGAACATCAAATCATGCTTTTGAGATGCACCAAACCTCAATATATTGATGATGGAGGAACATATACAATAGTGGTTTTGAGATTTTGAACTCACACTCCTTCACTTGCATTGTGTACCTTGAAAGCTTCTCTCACACCAAAAGTGAAGCTCACAAAGTGGTTGCTACGTTTAAGTCTCTCCTCATGCATAGAGTGTTGGGGTGCTATGTGAGATATTGGAGGTCCTTTACAAGAATGAGGGGCCTATTTATAGGCTGGAGAGCTCTCATTAAGATTATTGAAAATCCTAATTTACAAGCTAACAAATCAGGATTATGATTTTTTTTTAATATCAAAACATTGCGGGCCTTCTTTGTCTGCTTGAGACATGGATGTGGGATCAAAGGAGAGCATTATTGATGGTAGATAAGGTGAAAGTAGAGTTTTAAGGAGGAGAGAGAGAGAGATAGTTACTATGCACATGTCTTGAGGTGAGGTGTCTTTTATGGTTAGGTCATTGGCTATTTTGTGTTAGTATGTTAGTGGTTAGTGTCAATAATCACTAGAAAGTTAATGATATATTTACAATGGGTAGAATGAGGTGGATGGTTGAGTAAGATGGTTGAATGAAGTGAAAAAATCCTTGTGTTGGTGAAGTTTGATGACGTTTTGGACTTACTTGTGTAGGTTCTCAAAATGATTATCGATCCTCTTCTTCTTCTTCTCTTCTTTATGCCACCTCCGCCAAGGTTGATTATCACGTTGAAAATGACAATTCGGTTGATGAGATCTCTCAATTTGCAGAGGTTAAGCATGATTTGCATGCTGAATTCTATGTATATAGAGAAGGGGTAAGATGGAATTGTACTTTGGAAGTAATAGAGAGAGGCATAGAGATGGTGTATGTACATGTAGAGCTCATATGAGAGCTATGGAAGTAAGATGGGAGGTTAATGGTGAAGAAGGTGAGAGAAACCATGGAAGGTGTAGATTTGAGTGAGGGATTGAGAGGAATGAGTGTGTGTGTGTGTGTGTGTGTGTGTGTAGAAGTCTGGAAGGAGGTGAGAGAAGACTATGGGCTACTTGTGAGGAAAGTGGGCAGATTGGGGTCCACTCAAATAATCATACCTCACCAGTGGTAGCTCCAAAAATCATCAAAATGTTTGAGGTCATTATTCAGCTCTTGGTCCACATGTTGTCTTCTAACCACCGCTTCAAATTCAAAGTAGAGATGGATATAAAAAATCCCCAAAAATCCCTATTTTTCTTCACAAAAAGTCTTCAGTGGCCCCCCTTCTGTTGAATTTGCATATGGATCCAAAGGTGAGCCCCTCCTTGCATAAGAGCATGACCTAATTGATTCTTAGGAGTTTGAAAATATACATGGTTGTGGATTATGCATAAATATAATATATGGATATGATGAAAAAAACAGGCTAGTATATATAAACAATTCATGGAATCTAGAATAGTGTGAGCTATATATTTATAAATAAATATATGAAAAAGTGTGGAAAGAGGTGAGAGAAGATTATGAGCAACTTGTGAGGAAAGTGAGCAAA
This sequence comes from Adiantum capillus-veneris, assembly GCF_014529385.1. Lineage (NCBI taxonomy): Eukaryota > Viridiplantae > Streptophyta > Polypodiopsida > Polypodiales > Pteridaceae > Adiantum > Adiantum capillus-veneris. The sequence goes on along the minus strand of NC_140949.1, from coordinate 60,893,327 downwards.
CTGGGGTTCACTCAAAAAATTATACCTCACCGATGGTAGCTCCAAAAATTATCAAAATTTTTAAGATGATTATTCAGCTCTTGATCCACATTTTGTCATTGAATCACCTCTTCAAATTCAAAGTGGAGATGGATATAAAAAATCCCACAAAAATGCCTATTTTTCTTCACAAAAAAGTCTTCAGTGGCCCCCCTTTTGTTGAGTTTGCATATGGCTCCAAAGGTGAGCCCCTCCTTGCATAAAAGCATGACCTGATTGATTCTTAGGAGTTTGAAAATATACATGTTTGTGGATTATACATAAATATAATATATGGATATGATGAAAAAAATAGGCTAGTATTGCCTTGCTCTTCTACGTCATGGTGATGGTTTGGTTCCGAATCTGGAGAGTCGTATCATTCTTGTCATGCACTATGGCATGCCTAGGAGAACTTTGGAATTGCCCAACTTCATAATGTGGAAATGTCATAAACCGGTGATGTAGCATGGCCATTGGGCAGCAAATACACACACACACTAGCCCAAAAAACCGTAAACATGCTGACGTGGCCCTGTACGGCAGAACCCAGATTTTGTGGCACCATTATTGCTGACAAGCTCACGTGGTTGAGCATACAGAATTCCGTGATTTATGGACAGCTGTACGGAGATTTGATTTACGCAAGGGAAAAAGCCTATGCAAGGAAAATTGGCAGCTTTTGGGATAGTTGCTTTATTTTAAGATGTTTTTAGAATTGGAAGCTTTTGATTTTGAAGCTTTTGGGGCTCAGCTTTTGGCATCCCTTGTAAAACCTTTAAATAAGTGGTTGAGCTCCCACTCTACAGTGCATCTAGACGTAGAGTTTGAGAGTGAGAACCCTCCCACTCCCTTGTACTTTGAGCACAGATTAATACAAAAAGAAATACCGAAAGGGACACCAATCTTTGGGGCCAATATCTCTAGGCAGGGGGAACTCCATCGGGCCATGTCAAATCAATTGTGAACTTTGAACCGTTTTGAAGTGAATCTCTGATGTGTCAAGGTAGAATCTTGACGTGGAGTGTCCAAGTTTGTTACAGGAAATTGGCTTTTCCATGATAATCATGGATAGTCACTGGAAGAGCACCAATGAGCGGTACCACTGTAATGGGGTTGATTAGGAAAGGCTTAGACAGATTTTGCATATTCCTTGATAATTGCCTAACACTTAACCAACCACCAATGCAGGACTACACAGTATGTATGCACTTCAAACCTTCAGATACTTCATCGACAAGATCAAAGGGAATACATATATCTCATATTTATACTCAGGATTTCATCAGTTATTCATCAGACATAGATCAGAATCAGAACAGACAATAGACAGATAGATATAACTGCCACCTTCCATTTCCCATCATCATCACACACCTCAGCGTCATCCCTTTACTTCCTTACATCATCGAAGATCACAAAAGATACAAAAGCCCCTACGAAAAGTTACATCCTTTCACATAATGTCTTTTCCTACTTACTTCCTAATAGGTTTCTGATTATCTCCTGAGTTGACTCTGACCTGATAACTTCCTGATTGGAATCTGAAGTCATCCTGACAGTTCCCTTTACCACCTGGCACACCTGGTGGTACCAAAAAGAAACTTTTTGGCGACCTGAACCCACAATTCCCTTGATCACTCCTTTTGTTCAACCTCCAGCACACCATCTTCTTGAGTAAGCATTTCTTCAACTTTGTCCTCCACATTTTGCAATTCTGTATCTCCCTGATCATCTACTATCAGCTGTTGCAAGCTTTCTTCTTCATTAATCTGCGCCTGCTGCATCATATTTGTTTCAGGTACAGTCTTCTCCTTTTCTACAACCACACTGTTTTGCCCCTGATCTGCAATCTCTTCAGAAAACTTTTCCAATTCGTGATTATCTTTTTCCACATGCTGTGCAATTGTATTCACTAAAGTATCCAACATTGGAGTCTTTAGTACATCATCTTCCTGAACACCCTCTTTTTCAATCTGTTTGCTGTCTTGTGACTGTTGCTCAAGGAGAGAGTTATATTTTTCATGTAACTCCTCATACTGAAATTTCAGTAACTCATACTCCTCCTTGTTTTCTTCTTTGGAAAATATTTCATATGGTTTAGACATCACTTCTTCTAGCCTGACTCCCAGATTTTGCCAAATTTGTTCTCCATGCTTCCTCAGTTGAGCCTTCATGTCTTCAACCTCCTTAGGTGACAAGTACCATCCATCAATTGACAACTCATCATCTGTGCATTCTCTAATTTGCTTTTCCACATCTTTACAGGCTGCCACTCTATTCAGCAGAACCCTGTTGTCTGCTTCTAAAGCTACATTAGTATTTGCTAAATTCCCCAACTCCATAGTCAATATTGCTTTCCACTCATTCTGCCACACTTTGTACATTTTTGCATTGCTCTCTCTTCTGTGCAAATGACCCTGAAACATCTTTAACTTTTCTTCCATTTTCTGATTTTGCTCTGATGCTGCCTTGAGCTTCTCCTGCAACTCTTCAATTTCCTCCACTGTCATTGTCTTTTTACTCAACTGCCTTGCCAATTCTTCTTTCTCCTCCACAAGTTTTCCATTTGTCCTCTCCAAAAGTACACTGTTCATGTTTTGCTGCTCCACAAACTCCTTTAATATCTCTACAGACTCTAAGGCTTTTGAGTATATAACATCTTGAAAAAATTGTTTAACAAGAGACTGTTTGATATCCTCTTGCTTCTTTCCACTCTCAGTCTCCTTGGTCTGCACGACATCTAACCTTCTTTTCTTCAACTTGATGGAACGCTTCACCGGAGTTGTCTGAGCCCCCACAAGCTTTATCTGTCCATCTTCCTCTTCAGCCCAGAATTTTGGAATTTCTACATCTGTATTCAACCACATAGTTTCCATACATTCACCATGTGAATACTTTGCTGACCACATACTCTTATATATGCCTGTCTTGGACTCATGATACTTCTTTGTCTTCATTTCCCTGTCAATCATCTGCTCAGAATCCAACAGTTCATGCTGCCCAAATACTTCCTGACTGTGTCCTTCCTGTCTGTCAGCCACCTGTCTTGACCCTGATGGTGTCATCGCCCTCAATACACCATTACTCTTTACATGCATGAAAATTGCAGCAATCAAAGGTCCCACTTTTGTACTTCTCTGCACTCTTTTCTTTTCTTTGAAAAATACCTCTGAATGTATTCTTTCATACAACATTGTTGCCCATCCAAATCTCTTACCCTTCTCTGCCATGCTGAGAATTGCATAATTCTCTCTTGATATGTAATCCAACTTCACCAATAACATGACCCTTTCCAAAAACCATTTTATTTGCTGCAATCTCTCTGCATCAGACACATTTTTCAAAGCAAAATAATTGCGAGTACCTTCACTCTTCCCGAATTATGCATCCATGTCCTCCTCAGATGCTTTGTCCACCGCATTATCAATTCCTTCAGGCAATCCAAATACTGTCGCCACTAATGCTGCTGACAAGTAAACTCCGTGTCCCACCAATCCATTACAATCTATAAGTTGCGCCATCATCATGCCTGTTTGTGTCGTGAAACGCCAGTGTGTCCATGGCAACTGTGCATACTCCAATAGTTGAATAGACTGCAGCCATCGTGCATGTCTGGGTTGGAAGGAATCGATCTCCACCTTAAAATCCATGAGATGATGCTCTGTTGCTTGTCTGGCCTTCATTTGAAGCGGTGTCGGTTGCTGTTCATCCTCTTCCTCATCGTCGATCTCCACCATTGTTCCAGGGCTTGGCCTTGCCGATCTCAGCCCCCTCCTTTGCACCATCGCTTCAAAATCTGCAGCTTCTCTAGCTAACGGCGACGTACGCTGGGCTTGCTCTTCACCTAGCAACACACTCTTTCTCTTCTGCATGGCGGACACTAACGCTGACGCACTATTACTTGAGATGTCAAGTCCTCCGTTAGTTTGAAAACACGAAAACGTGGTCTCACACTCCACCTTCACTTCTCTATTCATAATACCTCGTACCCCCGAATCGAGAAAATATATTCCCACCTCATTTTGACACTCTTTTTGAGGAACCTCCCCTTCAAATAATTTCAACCGATACCCATTCAGTGGTTTTCCAAACTGGTTCCCAACTTCATCCTGTAACACAAAAGTTCCTGGCCCTCTGACTTCTGCTATCTGATAAGGCCCTACATATCTCAGCTTGAGTTTCCCTGGTCTTGGCCCCAACTTACTGTTATATACCATGACCCAATCTCCTTTTTTTAAAAATTTGAACTTAATGTGTCGAGACACCCATGCTTTCCTTCTGTTCTGCAATGCTTCTACCAAATAAGCACTCAGAATCCTATCCTCCTCCAATTTCAACAAGGATTCCTCCCTGAAAGGTATAGACTCTTCTGGAGACAGTCTATGCTCAGCTGCAATTCTCAGACTAGGAACTACAAATTCCATTGGTACTACTGCTTCTAGTCCATATACTAGCCTGAAAGGTGTCTGACCTGTTGTCACCTTGAAAGCTGTCCTAAAAGCCCACAAAGCAGAATCAAGCTTTGTATCCCAATCCTTCCTATTGTCCTCCACAATATTCTTCAAAATTCTGATCAGGATCTTATTAGTACTCTCTGCCTGTCCATTTGCTTGTGGATAATACACTGTAGACTTCTTGTGTATTATCAGGTGTGACTCAGTCAACTTCTTGATCACTTTGTTGAGGAAATGTACTCCTTGATCTGAAACCAATTCCACAGGACACCCAAATCTGGTCATAATATTCCTATAGAGGAATCTTGCCACACTACCTGCAGTATTATCCCTTAGTGCCACTGCTTCAACCCATTTTGTTGCATAATCAGTAGCCACCAGAATATATCTGTTTTGAGTATTTCTTGCAGAAGGAATAATACGTCCCATGAAATCCAACCCCCACTTTTGAAAAGGTTCAAGTGGTACCACTGGTTGCAAAGGCATCCTATCTGCATCATTTGGCCTTCCATCCCTCTGACAGACCAAACACTGCCTGCAATAGTTGTAAGCATCCTTATGAATACTTGGCCACCATAACCCTGCCTGAAATACTTTTCTAGCAGTTACTTCAGGAGAAAAGTGTCCTCCAGCATTGCCCCAATGAGCCTCTAAAAGAACTGCCTTTTGTTCAGCTTTCCCTGAAACACACCTTCTGATCACCTGATCTATTCCTTTCTTGTATAACATTCCTGATATTACCATAAATGATCTGCTCCTCAATGCCAACCTCTTCCTTCTATCTGAAGTCATCTCTTCTGGAAAAAAACCCTCCACCAAGAACTGAAACATCTCATCATACCAATCTTCTGCTATCAGACCTGTCACCACCTGAAACAGTCCTGCATCAGGTAATTCATCAGGCACTCCATCTGGTGGTTCTCTTGTCTCCAATCTGCTCAAGTAATCTGCAATGGCATGCTCTTTCCCCGGTGTATGCACCACACTATAGTCAAATTCCTGAAGTAAAAGAACCCATCTTGCCAACCTGCCTGACAACTGTGGTTTATTAACCATATAGATCAAAGCTTGATGATCCACATGAAACACCACCTTATTGGCCAACAAGTAATGCCTGAACTTCTTCAATGCATAAACCATGCCTAAACCTTCTCTTTCAGTTACTGAATAGTTCCTTTCAGCAGAGGATAGCACCCTACTTGCATAATAGATAGGTCTAAACCATCCCTTCTCACTCTCTTGCATCAGGACTGCTCCCACTGCACAATGACTTGCATCCACAAATATATGGAATGGCAAATTCCAATCTGGAGAAATTAGAATTGGTGCCACCACCAACATCTTCTTCAATAATTCAAAGGCCTTTTGCTGATCAGTAGACCATAAGAATGGTACATCCTTCTTGGTAAGCTTTGTCAGTGATTGACAAACATATGCCAAATACCTCAAAAATCTGTTATGCCACTTTACTTGTCCCAAAAACCTTGACAACTGCTTCAAGTTCTTAGGTACTGGTGCCTTCAGAATTGCCTCCACCTTCCTGGAATCAATGGCAATCCCTTCTTTTGATATCACATGTCCCAAAAGAATCCCACTGCTTACTGCAAATGCACACTTTTCAGGGTTCAAAGAAAGTCTAGCTTCCCTGCACTTCTGCAAACAGAGCCTGAGATGTCCCAAATGCTCATCTTTTCTCCCAAAAACACTGAAATCATCCAGGAACACCCTCATAAAAGTTGTCAAGAAAGGAGCAAACACTTTCTGAACCCACTTCTGAAAAGTAGGAGGTGCATTTTTCAATCCAAACCCCATCACATTGTAAGCAAACACTCCCCATTCTGTAATAAAGGCTGTTTTTTCTATGTCCTCCACTGCCATCCTGATCTGATTATAGCCACTAAAACCATCCAAAAAGCTATACATTTCATGTCCTGCAACCGCATCCAACATTGTATCACAATATGGAAGTGGAAAAGGATCAGTCAGTGTGGCACCATTCAGCTTCCTCCAATCCACACAAACCCTGATCTTCCCATTCTTCTTTGGAACAACCACTATTGGAGATAACCATGTCACCTTGTCAACCGGGTAAATGAAACCTACTGCCAAAAGCTTGTCCAATTCCTCTTTCACCTGCTTAGCATAACTTGGGTTTAATCTGTATCTTTGTTGTACCACTGGGACTGCATCAGCCTTCAGGTTGATCCTGTGTTCACAAAAAGCTGGATCCACTCCTTTCATGTCACTGTAGTGCCAGGCAGATACATCCTTGTATTCCCTGAGTAAACCATGCAGTCCTCTTTTAAAATTCTGATCCAGATTGACACTGACCCTGACCTTCTGAGAATTCCCCTCTGTTCCTAGATCCATGTCTTCCAAATCATCTTCCCTTACCCTTGAACTTTTTGAAAGATATTCCTCAAAATCTTTCTCTGCCCTGATCTCTGCCTGTTTCTGTTCTGCCTCCAAATCAGATCCTTCAGGAAACAGCTTTCTCTTGCCCAATTTTTTCTTCAATTTCTCCACCTTGGGATCATTAGCTACATATTTCTCTGCAATATTTTGTACATCCACTTCAAATATTGGAATGACAAAAGAATTTACCCTCAAAAATTCCTCTTCCTCATCTTCTTCCAATTCTGGAGCCATATTGATTGTTTCTGCATGCAAAGGTCTGCAATCAGGTGGAAGTATTTTGCTGGCCACCATCTTCATTCTCACCTTTTTCTTGCCCTTCCTCAATATCACATAATCTGCTCCCCAATGTTGCTTGACTTTTGCTGCTCTAAGCCAAGGTCTCCCAAGAATCATAGGATATGACTGAGAAGACTTTTCCAACTGCAACACCACAAAATTAACTTTAAACTTGAGACCTCCAATCTCAATTTCCTTATTCCTGACAATCCCTAATGGCTGGATCCTCCTCTGATCTGCCATTTTCACTTGAAATGGTGCCGGATCCCAACAGGTAATGTTCATCTTCCTGCATGTTTCCTCTGGAAGTACATTCACTCCTGATCCTCCATCAATCAACACTCCTGGCATAAATATCTGCTCCATCTTTACACTGATCACTGGAACTTTGTAATCAACATCTGCAGGTTGCATTTCTGCTACCTCAATCTCCTGATCCGGATCTTCATCTGTCTGTAAGTCAATCGGATTCTTTCCCCCATACTGTTGTTGTAACTTTTGCATGAATTGGTCTGCAAAGCTTGGTACCAAACTCAAAATCTGCCTCAAACTGATCTGAGTAGGTGCTTCCATTAATGCATCAAAAAACTCCTCAGACATCTTGACTACAGCTTTCTTCTGTACAGTCAGCGCCTGATCATGTCCTTTACCAACTCCTTCCTGTATTCTGTCCGCCGGATACCTTACTATTGCCTCAGGGACTTCCTGAGTTTCCCTTCTTTTATCCTCCTGTCGCTTGTTCACTTTATTTATCTCCTTCAATACTCCCATTCTAATCTGGTCCTGAACCTTCCAGTCGATTGGTTGTTGTTCTTCTTTTTTCTGAACCTTATCCCCCTTTACCTTTCCTGACGACCTGGTTACCACCATAGCTCCAGGAACATTATCCCCCTCTTTAACTCCTTCAATCGAGACACACTCTGTACAATCACACTGGAACAGGTTGCTTGATTCCCCTCTTCCACAGCAGCGCTCATTAGGCATCCGGGCCCTATCAGGCTCCACTTTGGCATTCATCAGGAACTCTTCAGATTCCTATTCTTCTTCTGCCAACATGACAACATTTAACTGTGCAGGAGGCCTTTGTTGAGGCTGGCCGCCTTTATTATTATATTGTACTATAGGGATCCCCCTCTCACTCCTGTGTTTGCACCACAGGGTGCATTCAGGTCCCTGTCTGTGCCCTTGTGTTCCACAATAGGTACACGGTAAATTTCCTCCCATTCTTTCCTGATTCCTTTGATTACCCCACCCTTCTTGGGCTTGAAGTCTCTGAATAGGACCTGAATTTCCCCAGTTTCTAAAATTCTGTGGCCTTCCATGAGGCCCTCCTGCAATCATGACATTCGCTGCAGGTGGATTCATTCTTTGCTGCACCCTTTCTGGAATGCGTCCCCGATAATTTGGATTGTACCAACATCTTTCATCACTATGGCCAAACACTTGACATGTTTGACAATAAGGCCTCTCTGGCATACCCACTTTTGTAAGACCCAAATTCTTCAATTGACTGACAATCATCTGACTGATGTCTTCTTTTCTAGGAACTGTCTGCTCCCTGCTTGTACCCTTTTTCTCTTTGTCCTTCTCCTGCCTGGAGGATTTCTTCTTTTTCTTCTTACTTTTCTTCTTCTTTTTCTTTTTCTCTGACCAATCATCATCTTCTTCATCAGAATCCTTTTCAGACTCTGAGTCTTCCTCATCTGAGGAGTCATCTGTTTCTTCATCATCTTCTTCATCCTCTGAATCTGATTCTTCCCTTTTGGAAGATTTCTTTCTCTTCTCAAGGCTTCCATACCTTCTTTCTGCCCTTGTGGCTGCTTCCACCAACTCATTGAAATCTGCTTCATTGTTGATTACTCCTCTTCCTGCTACTGAACTGCGCAGCTCCAGATTCAATCCTCTACAAAAATAATTGCCCAACTATTCAAATGATGGCCTCTGTGCTGCCAACAATCTGTTGTTGAGGTTTCTAAATTTCTGAGCATAGTCTTCCACTAGCAATTTTCTTTGCTTCATCTTTCTCATTTTGATCAAGATATCCTCAGGGGTCTTTTCCTCCCTGAATCTTGCCAAAAATCTGTTTCTTAATGCTTCATATGTTGAAAAAGCTGCAATACCATACTGCATAAACCAAGCCATTGCCTTCCCCTGCAATGTGGCAGCAAAATGCTCCTTCTTGGTAGCATCATTATGGATCACATTGTATCCACTTGCCATCCACCTGGTCTCAAACTGCCCCACATGACTGTCAGCATCCTCCTTGGATTTCCCGCTGAACTTAGCCGCCCCCACTTTCGGGTTGGGTACTGGTTGAGCCATCACTACAGGTTGTGGTTGGAGTTGATTCACTGGTACTGGTACCGGTACTTGTCCTTGATTTATTTGTCTGAAAGGGTCAAATGGTAATTGTGGTGTGTGTGTTTGAAACTGCAGCCTTCTTGGTCTAAAAACCTGATTGACTGCTAATGCTCCCACAAACCTTTGCAGGTTCAGATTAGAAATATCCTCATTCTGTTGCTCAAAATCTTCGGTATTGCCAGAAGAAGTACTACTTTGCCTTTCAGGAGTTGACGGTTGACTGCCTTCCTCCTCTTCTTCTATTGCTGCGGATGAACCTACTCCTTGCCTGCTACTAAAACGTGTCCAATAAGGATGTTGTGCAGACTGGCGACCATCCTCCTCTTCACTCATACATTAAGTCAGCTTGCCAGTTGCTTGTCGCCTGAGAGCGTACTTCCTCCGAAGTTCCAAGTATCTCCTGAGTTGCCGGATGTTCACAAACGACCAACTTAAAGGGAGATCATATATGCCAACCGGATGAATGCACCGGAAGAGGATCACCACTTTGATTCTAATACACTTCTGCACATCCCTAGGCAATTGTGGAAAGTACTCCCGCAAAAAAATTCTGTCGTACTCCTGCTTTTCTTCTTCCTCTGTTACCCAATTGCGAAATCTGATTAGCAAATCATTTCCTTCTTCCTCTTCTGACTCCCAATGTCGAAATTCATATAGCAGGTCTGTAACATCCTCCTCTGTCATCAGAAACACTTCAGTCCTCTACGCCACAGGTAAGGAACAGATCCGAAACATTTTGCAGGATCGCCAAAGTGTAATGGGGTTGATTAGGAAAGGCTTAGACAGATTCTGCATATTCCCTGATAATTGCCTAACACTTAACCAACCACCAATACAGGACTACACAGTATGTATGCACTTCAAACCTTTAGATACTTCATCGACAAGATCAAAGGGAATACATATATCTCATATTTATACTCGGGATTTCATCAGTTATTCATCACACATAGATCAGAATCAGAACAGACAATAGACAGATAGATATAACTGCTGCCTTCCATTTCCCATCATCATCACACACCTCAGCATCATCCCCTTACTTCCTGACATCATCGAAGATCACAAAAGATACAAAAGCCCCTACGAAAAGTTACATCCTTTCACATAATGTCTTTTCCTACTTACTTCCTAATAGGTTTCTGATTATCTCCTGAGTTGACTCTGACCTGATAACTTCCTGATTGGAATCTGAAGTCATCCTGACAATTCCCTGACTGCATATTAATTATGGTAAAGGTCCCCTTTACCAACCACTTTTTGAGTTTGCCCCATGGCTAGCTCAGCTTCAATTTCTCCACCCTTTTGAATCATAATCAAAGTGCATCTACTTCAAGAATTTGGGATGGATGAAGCTCTTTGTAGCTCCAAGGTCAAAGAAAATAAGGGCTTTCAAGCCATTGACTTTACCATATGCTTGACACGATTCATTTGTACTTTCAAGGTGTATGCCATAGATATCAGGGACTAGTCCAATAGCAGGTGTAGCTCTCTTGGTTGGAGGTGGCCCTGAGGATCGTTCTAACGTGGGAGCAGAAGGTTGCTCTAAAGACGTTGAGGCTCGCTCAAGACATGTAGTAAATGTATGACCTATTTGAAAACATATGAAGCATTGGCCTTCTTGTAAAAGGGTTTCTTGTTGCACGCTTTGTCAGATGAGGCCTTTGAGGTTGGGTATCACGAGACTCCCGAGAATTTATTTGTTGTTGTCAATAGTTGTGGTTAGTGGCCGGAGGTTCTTCTGTGGTAAACTCCAGCTTCTTAGTTTGTAGCTCACTGCGGCATGGTCCATAAGCTCTTCCATGGTGGAGACTTGCTTGGAGAGACAATATTCCTGCAATGGTGATGGTAGTCCAATGGTGTATCGCTCGCATTGGGCCTCCAAGGGAACAAACCTACAGAAGGATACCGAAGGTATATGTCGAGAGACCTTTGGTTATAGTCGTCCATGGTCTCTGTGGCAAGTATTTTGAAATTGCCCCATTCTGCCAAGATTCGGACTTCAAATATAGAAGTCATTTAACTGCATGTAAATATTGTCTTGAAAGCTTGCTAGGTCCTTGGAGCATGTGGTTGTTTTGCAATTGAACTCCACCACTGGATAGCATTATCTTTAAGAAATCATGCTGCTGGATTCTTCTGTATAGTTTCCCAAAGCATAGATGTTGTCGAATTGCTGTAGGAACTGCAATGCTTTCTTCCGATCTTTCACCCCAAAAAAGAGAAAAATTTGACTGTCCTGCTACCATCCTTGAAATCTTTGGGTTGCTTAGGTGCGTATCTTGGGTACGGATAATAAGGGTATCCATATGGGCTTCAACCACTGTAGCCTGGTGACGTGGTGGTGGTGGTGGTGGGGGGGGGGGGGGGGGGGGGGGGGGGGGGGGGGGGGGCAACAACGGTTGCATTGGATCAGGGTCAGATGGATGCACCATATTCCTGAAGTCTCCCTCGATTGGAACAGACAGTTGGGAAGGTTGTCGGTTGGAAGCTCTTGTACTTTTTGGTGTTGGAGGAGGAGGTACTACTTGGGGCATCAGAGGGTGTAGCATATAATTTTAATATTGTTGAAAACTTTGTAGCATCGAAAGATTCTGTCGAGGATGCCGCAAAATAATGTTGCAGAGCTCGTCGAGAAGAAACTGCAAATATTCTGCTAAATTTATGAACACCTCATCTTGGGTTGTTTATGGCTCATGCCCTATAAGACAGAGCGGTGAAGACGGGAGCGCCTCTGTTGCACGATGAAGTAAGGATGGGAGTGGCTAATAACTTTGGGATCGGAGCACAAAGATTATTCAAATAAAAGTTCAATAGCCTTTGGAAGCGCCGGTTTGCTCTGTCTTCTCTTTTGTAGGACCAGTATGCTTTCAGAAAAGCACATGCCTAATGCTCTGTCACGAGTGTCACAAGACGGGCACCACATGCCAATAGAAAAGAAAAGGTTGAACAGACTTTTAGCACTTCAATAACAACTGAAGTGAAAGAGAGAGAGAGAGAGAGAGAGAGAGAGAGAGAGAGAGCACGTGGCACGGAGTGGCAAAATTCCACCCCAGAGAGTATTGGCCCCAAACCTTGGCGCCCCTTTCGGTGTTTCTTTATATTGAATCAACAAAGTACAATGTCGGTACTCCAATCCCTACACCTTCACATTGAAGCATGCCAAAGAACCATCCCTCTACACATATTTAAAGGCCTTTGGCCTTAAAAAGTAGTTACATGAAAAGCAGTCAAACTCAAAAGCAATTGGTCCCAAAATCACTAGCGCCAAAAGCTGCCATGCAGGTCTGCCACATCAGCAGTAGGCAGAAATCCGTATAGTCTACCATGTCATCAGTGCCAAATCCAAAATTCCATACAAGTATGCCACGTCATGAGTTTCTACGCAAATACAGTGTGAGTGTGAGTTGGTTCCTACTTTATTTAATCCCTTTAGGTCACTTGGGCCCCATCGGCCGAGGTCCCATAAGTTGGTGGGAAATTCTCTATAAGAATAGGCCACTCAGCGAGACTTTGCAAGTTGGTAAAACTTCTCATACTTCTTCGCTTAGGGTTTAGGCCCCTCGGCCGGGATTTGCAGGTTGGCTCCGTTCTTCAATGGTTTGACATGTCAACAGTTTGTGTCAACGACGATTATACATCAAGATGAAATGCGGCAAGCAATCGATCAAACGTGAAGCACAAAGAAAGGTTTTTGAGGCAGAGAGAAAAGCTCATCGTGTTGCTCTTGAAACGGAGAGGGAAGAGCGTCGCTTGGCCCACGAGGCTAAGTAAGAGGATTTCCGTTTGGCTACAGAGACAGAGGAAGAAAGACTCATGTAAGAGTTTTTACACAGAAAGCACTAGACCAATTTTGTGCATCTCGGCCTTTGAGCATGTCCACGTGTAATGAAATTTCTTAAAAAGATCTCCACTTCTTTAGGCTTTTTTTAACCGTACCTCGTAGCACGCAACTCGAGGCATGCAAGCCGTGGAAACTCTCAGTCACTCAACACACATATGCTCTCTCTCTCTCTCTCTCTCTCTCTCTCTCTCTCTCTCTCTCTCTCTCTCTCTCTCTCTCTCTCTCTCTCTCGCTGCTTATGAAATCCAAATGCAATGACATAATTTGGTTTTAGTAAAAGAGTCAAGAACACAGCGATCACGGTGATGAGATTTAGCTCTTGACAGGAATTGATCTCCGATTGGAATTTGGAGTAACGTGAACATTCGCAATGCCACCCAGAGGATCAGCAAGAGGGAGGAGACCAACAACAATATTTGCTAAGGAGCAGGACCATAGCAGTATGATGTCTCAACAATTTAAGTAGAGCTATGATGATGGACCTGAATTTCAAAATAACGAGACGGATACCAACCCTGAACAAAGAGGTACCGAGGGGTTTGGGGGAATCTCAGCACGGTGCTCAATCAAGAAGGAGACATTCAGAGAGGGTTGAAAGATGCTTTTGTTCGTATGAGTCTCATAAGTCAGACAACAAGGGCAAAGTGAAGTTTCACACCGATGCCAATGATGGTAGCGAACGAAGCACATCGAAAGTCAAATAAGAGGAATGACACATACACTATAACTGAGATAGATGATGAATAGAATGACAGATGGGATGTTGATAATGACCATTACAATAAACACAGGCACACGAAAAGAAATTTTGATCATAAGGAGAAATGCAGACACTGGGAATGGAACTCTAATCAACACAAGTGCAAACATGGGGAGGGATCAAATGATCTGAAGATTGCCTTTTGGATGTTCAAAGGTGGTGATCCGGATATACATATACTAGCTTTTGAGCAATATGTAGAGTTGAAATGCGTCGATGAAGATGAGTGGGGAGAACACTTTCCTTAGACTTGAAAGGATGTTGCTAGGAAATGATATTATCGAGCATACAAACTTAGGATATACAACAAACTGAAGAAGGCATTTATTCTAGAATACAATGACAATTGTGGCGATGAGGACATTCTCTGTGAACAGGATATGATAAAGCAAGACAAGTTATCAGTAAGAAGATATGTAGAAAATTTCAAAGAGCTCACCAGACAAGTAAAGGAATTGCCTTTAGAAAAGAGAATACGTGCCTAGTTTTTGAGTAGGTTTAAAAGCATTAAGCTTGGGGAGCAAGAGGTACTAGCACCAACTTAGAAGTTCGATGATCTGGTGCAAAGAGCTTTGAAATTGAAGCAACAGGCAAAGAAGGAAAAAGGCCACAAAGGAAGAAGAGATTTGAGTGACTATGAGTGATCGACCGAGGAGTAAAGTTCCAGTTCCATTTCCAATTCAAGTTCATCTTAAGAGTGAATCACAGGATCATGCAAAGTTTAAAAGGAAAGGCGTCTAGACAAAGAAAATAGAAGCGTTGTCAAAGTAGATTTCAAAAATGTCAAAGATCAAACCAACATTGGAGAAAGTCAAGACTTGGTGTACGAAACGAACGTTAAAAGAACATAGGTCAAATGAGTGTTGCTAGTGCATATATTGCAAAGCATTTGACCATTAATGAAATAATAATAAGATTCAAATGTATCATTTCAAGAAAATCTAGGAGGTCTCTATGATAGCATTGACAAACCCTGAAGCAACAAATCAGGATGGGATGTCAAGGGAATGAGGCCAGTACCAACAATGGGCCGGGAAGAGATAAGTATCAGAATGTTGCTGGTAGGGACGAGGCGGAGCTCACTTTACAAAGATAAATTATAGGTGCTATAAGAGTGTAAAATATGGATACTTTGCATCCCAATGTCCTGAAAACGTAAAAGATGGGCGTCAAACCAAAAGCGGTAGAGTCAATTCATGTACCTGTGATCACTAAGAGTGCTAGAGTAGAGTTACAAGAGGAGGTGATTAAGGAAACTCATGTCCTTGTGATCACCAAGAGTGCTAGAGTCGTCACGTAAGAGTTACAAGAGGAGCCGGTTAAGAAAACAAAGCAAACTAAAGAGGCTCAGAGATCGGAGAGGCAAATAGCCATTTGGAAAGGCAAGAGAAGAACCAAGGGAAAAGCCAAGGAGAGAGACAATTGGCAGGAGCAAAGAACTTTGACATCAAAGATTAGAGAGGACTTGATCAAGAAGATACAAGAGCAGCCTGAATACTCAGAGACTAGGACAATCCAAAGACTTTTTCCAAGGATTCTAGAGGACTAGAGGACATGTCATCGTGAAAGCTGATAACGTTATCATGCTAATGATGGTTACAAGGAAAAATGTACACAATGAATTCTCTTGCACTAATATGTTACCTTGTTGGAGTTCACAAAAACTTGATTTGCACATGAGGAGGTGAAGGCAATGAAGAGAGAATTTGATTATCGGGCTCAAGAAAGTGTTGTGAACAATACAAGGCTCGGTGTAGTGATATGGTGTTTAGGTGATAATGATTTTCCACTATCATAGTCTTTTTGGTGTTATGAACATAGTTCTATGCTATCATAATTTTTTGTAATTCATCTTGAAGCTATTCAAACGTGATCATCGTTTTGGTCACAAGTTTTGGTTATAATCATCGTTATGGTTTATTTTGGCTAACATTGTTATGTTGGTTTTGTAAATTCAGTATGTTTTGGGTATCATTGTTATGTTCAATATGGTTTATGGAGTTTTGGTTGTGTCAGAGATGAAATTTTGGTTATGCCGAGGGTTGGAGTTATGGGGGTTTTGGTATATTCATGGACTTTCGTTACGTCGATTTTTATTGTCCATGGTTACACCACTTACGGTTACATTGGTTATTGTTGCACATGGTTACGTCAATTATGGTTATGCGGACTTTGGTACGTTTATGTTATTATTGCTTTTTTTCTCATGGTTACGCCGGTTTTGGTTATGTCGATTTTGGTATATTTGTGGACGTTTGGTTACGTCGGTTTTTGTTATCCATAGTTATGCATGTTATGGTTATGGAGTGTTGGTTACATCGGTTTCTGTTGCACATGGTTATATCGATTTTAGTATGTTAATGGGTTTTTGGTTACGCCAGTTTATGTTGCCATGGTTGCATTGATTTTCATTGAGGTTGCATGCTTTAGGTGTATTCAATGAAGCTTTTGTTAGCATCCGTTTGATATGTTCATGAGCTTATCACAACAGGTTTTAGAATTTTTTGTAAGCTTGGGTTGTGGGTGTTTTGCATTCGGATTGTGCACAATCTGCATTCTGAAGTTCTTGTAAATTTGGGTTGTACACTTGATTTGCATTCTGAAATTTTTGCAAATTCAGACTCAGTGTTTTGTAAATTCGGGCAGGTGAACAATAAACAATTTGTTAGAGATATATACAAAAGCCAAATCAATTAATACTTAGTGTACAAGAAAAAGGTGATCTTAGTGGTGATAAACCCATAAAAAAAGACTTGCCACTTTCAAGTAAGCATCCAATTTCTGAGCAAGTTTTTGCATGGTTTTATATAACCACTAAAGTGACTTTTTTCTTGAACTGTAGATACTAGTTGTCTTGGATTTTGTATATTTCTTTAATAGATGGTTTATCCTTGACCTATTTGAATTTACAATACACCCAATCCAAATTTACAAAACTTCCAGAATGCAGATTGTGTAGAGTTTGAATTTACAAAAAAATTAAAATGCAAAGTGTGCACAGCTCGAGTTTACAACACCCACAATCCGAATTTACAAAAATTCTAGAAACATGTTTTGCTAAGCACATGAACATACCAAAAGGATGTTAACAAAAGCTCCATGAACACACCTATAACGTGCAACCACAACAAAAACTGGTGCAATCTTAGGCTACATAAACCGGCATAGCCAAAAGTCTATGAACATACTAAAATTGGCATAACCATGAATAACAAAAACCGATGTATGAAAAACCCATGAACATACGAAATCGGCATGATTAATACTCCATAACCATAACCATAGGTAACAAAAATCAACGTAACCAAAAGTCCATGAACATACCAAAATCGGCATAACCATAACTCTTAACTCCCACTATAAGCAAAATCGACGTAACCATGGGCAACAAAAATCTGAACTCCATGAACATACCAAATTTGGCATAACCATAGTCGGTGCAACCATGGTCAGTAAAATAGGTTTTACCACAACGAGCGTAACCATTGGGCACAACAAAAACCAGTAAAACCGTAACCAGTGTAGCTATGGGCAACAAAAATTAGTAAACCTGTAACCCAGCCATAAAAAATTGTGATTGCATAGAGCACTATGCTCATAATACCAAAAAGAGTACGACACTAGAAAGTCATAGTCAGCTAAACACCACATTAGTACACAGACCTTGTGTTGTCGAAGGCACTTTCTTTAGCCCAAAAACCAAATTATGCCTGCATTGCCTCCACTTGTTCATGTGCAAATCAAGTTTTTGTGAACTGCAGCAAGATGATGTATCAGTGCAAGAGCATTTATTGTAGACATAAATCCTTGTAAACATTAATGTTACCGACTTTCTAGATGGTATTACTTCGAGGGTAGACACAAGTAAGAGTCTCATGATAAACATGATATAAAACCCGCAATCTTTGGTGTTCAATTGTGTTGGCATCCACATCCAAGTAATTTGACTAACATTCAAAGCAAAATTCATGAAATGATGTAAAAATAACCATAAGATGTTCTTTAACTCACCGCCATTGTCTGCACATGAAAACCTAGGGGTGACAAAGTTCCATTTTAAGTTGAGGATGCGTTGCATAAGCTGCAGAATGTTGTAAAACTCTATGCTCGTAAAAAAACAAACAATGTAAGAGGAGCCTTGCATAATCATAAGAGGATATCAATAGCATAATCAAAGTCATCCAAAGCGTCATATCTCTTGAAAAGTGAGAGGTACCGATCGTGGGAGTGTAATGAGAGCAAATCAAATAAAAGAGTTGCTCTCTTGTCCTTTGGTAGACATGAGATTCGACATAAATGGAAATTGAAGAGCAGTACTAGTGTTTAATAGTCCTTAGAACCATCAAAATTTGTATAATATTGAATAGAAAGCAACAAAAACAGTAATAAACATGGTTAATCTCTCAACAAGGACTCGTCTACAACAAGAAAGAAAGTAAACACGTATGAAAAGATCTACTCGGCCATAGTAATTATGCACGGCTCTTTCACTTGGAGCGGTTCCCATAAATGAATTCCATAAGGTATCGGCAAACCACGTTCGATTTAAAGCTTCTTTCTCAAGAGTATTCTCAAGCCATATACAATAGCCATAAATCCCAATTACATTTCAAAGACTAAAAAGCGCTATAGAACATATATATTCGAACATGAAAGAGAGGTCTTACAACACAAATGGTTCCATAGTCCAAGAAGAGGCTTTTCTTGTTACTTTATTGTTTACAAGATTTGTGTCATACTGAACCTTGAGTCCATAGACAACCTTTTCCATGGATGACCTTAGCAAGTACCATGCACATAATCATCTAGTTTCAACAAAGGCAGCAAATCATTTACTTCTCTTTGATTAGGCTCATTTATGGAAAGGAAACATCTGTATGTACCGTTCTCTCAAAAATCTTTCAAACCTTCAAGTACAAATTGACCACCATTGAGAATGCTAAAATAGACACAAAAGCATGCATAATAAGTTAAAATGAATCTTGAGCATTACCTTTTGCATCCTATCCGGTGGCTTGTCACAATCATTCATGACCTTCCGTGAAGCCTTTGTTGGAGAGCGGAGGTTGCTCATACACATTGGCTACAATAAAACAATGCAATGTCCCATGTAACATTTAATGGCCTAGAAACTTGTGTGTAGCGGAAAATAGCATGAACATAGTGAGCATTTCATTAGAATAGATTCCTAATGAGCATAACAAGAGTGCTTGGGTGGAGAGTAACAAAAAGCATAACACCTAGTTAGATAGGCATGAACAATACTTCAAAAGAGA
Organism: Adiantum capillus-veneris; assembly: GCF_014529385.1. Classification (NCBI taxonomy): domain Eukaryota; kingdom Viridiplantae; phylum Streptophyta; class Polypodiopsida; order Polypodiales; family Pteridaceae; genus Adiantum; species Adiantum capillus-veneris. Next base: position 60,873,917 of record NC_140949.1, on the reverse strand, counting down.
GAGAGATTAATCTATTGACAACAGCTGAGGACCGGATTTACATGGAGCCGGTCCCCCCTATTATAGGTTTCCCCCATCAAGGGAGAAATTTTACAATACAATTCTTTGTGTTCCTTCAATAACTAGCTAGTGCAATGAAGATGGAAGCTTCACGCACTAAGCAAACACTTATAAAACAAACATGAGTTCCCTCACAATCTCAGACCCAAGACCTCACACACCTTCGAAGATGGTGAGAGCTAGCAGGGTATGAGAGTAGATAGAGAGGAAGAAGGAGTAGTCTTACGAGAAATATGTACATCTCCTCACATAATCACTCATATTAGCATAGCATAGCTTAGTAATTAGCATGGTAGAGGAGATGAGCATGCATTGAAGCTTGGCTCTTGGTTGGGTTTGCATCACAGAGCCAAGAGTTGTTGGTGTAGGCCTCCCTTCTCACAAGCTTGGAGTAGGTGATAAGCTTTCCATTAAAGCTTGAGAAGGAGAGAGAGTCTCTTCTTGCTTCACACATGAGATTGTGTGAGTGTGTGTGTGATAATGACTTGAAAAATTCATCCCCCTCTGCCTCTTGGTTGACCCCATTTGCATTTTACTCATGCTGACACCCCATTGGACCTCTCCCAGCCTAGCCAATGAAATTAAGCAGCATAAGTGATAGCCTTCTAACATGTGTCTCCCTTTTCCCTTTTGTGAGAGCTTTAAGTAATTAATTAATGCAACTAAACTCACATTGGACCCCTTTGTCTCCTTGCCAATAGGAATCAGGCAATCCATTGGTTGGACAGTCTCCCAAGGGGTCCAATGAGCATTCAGCATTCTAGAGAGCTTAATTCTTATTGGTTCTTTTATCAAGTGTTTTTAAATTAATTAAACTAGATTTACTCTAGCCTAATTCTCATTGGTCCACCTCCATGGCCATCCAATAGGATTTGAGTGCACCTTGTGGGCATCTGGGCTAGGGAGCTGACATGTGTCCTTCATTCCCTTTGTGTAAAAGAAGCTTGTGAGTGTGTGTGTGTGTGTGTGTGTGTGTGTGTGTGTGTGTGTGTGTGTGTGTGTGTGTGTGTTTCTCTCTCATCCCCTACATCCAGGGCTCGCCCCCTCCTATGTAGGAGCCTTGAAGACTTTTTGGCATACTCACTAAGCATCCAATTTTACTAAGTTTGACCACTGGACACAACCTTTGATTTTTAGAACCTTAGCATTTGGAAGTCTTAATGGGCTGAACCTTAGGTTCTTTAAAGCCCATTGTTGCACATTGCTCTTTTGTAGATGGCCCCTCCTTTGGATCCCTATTTTCCCTCCTTTGGATCCCTATTGCGGCCAGTCTGCCAGCTTAACCAATATTCTAGCTTTTTCTCCCCTGGCACTTCCCCATATTAAATGATCAGTTTAATAAGAGAAAATTATTTGGGAGAATTAGATATTAGTTATTATGAAATTACCTCTCTCTTGAAATCATAGTCGTCCTTGACTATGGGGTAGAGAAGATAAAGTCTATTCATTAGTCCTTTTTCTAGCGGGTAGAGGATCCCTATCTTACCCTGCGACATTGTTCCAGAATGGATGACTAGTCCATTTGGCTTTCGAGAGCCTAAGTTGCCGCAAGCATGTCTGCACATTAGTCCTATCAATCTTCCATAGTAGAATGACAAGCTCTACTTGGTATTTGGGAGACGTTGTCTCCGCAAACTTGATCTAATCATGCATACTATTTCACATTTGTGTACAATAAAGAAAAAGAGAGATTTATAAGACAAAAAATTTGTTCATTTTAGACATTTGTACATTTGCTTACTCTAGGGAAGCCTTTGTAAGCATTGACAAGGTTTAGGTTATCCTTTAATTGTATGCCTTGCATCCATATAGCATCTTCAAAAGGATAATTCTTAAACTTAATAAGATATCGTGGATATTCTTACCGCCTCTTAATACCTTGTCTTCATGTCGGAGAATGGATTTGGGCTACAGCACCTCTTTGTTGGGGTATAAAGCCCAATGTGGTCGCCCAGGTAAGTGGGCGGGCCGCCAGGTATGTACACATATTCTTTTGTAAAAACCTAATAAGAACTCACTCTGCTCTACACATTATAGTAGAGCGAGTTCACCATATCGTCGTGCTCTTCTTCTCGCACTCTCTCTCGCGTCGCACTTCCGCTCGTACTCCTTCAACTGGTATCAGAGCTCAGATCGAGGCTCGGGGCAGCACTGCAGGAGGCTAGAGTTACCAACTCAGATTGGAGTGAAATTCGACAGGCGAAGACACGGACCCAAATCTTGTGGGTAAGCCCGTAGGGCTTGGTGTGCACAGAATTTCATTCTGAGGTCATCTCGGCCACCATTCGGCTTCGACAAAGGTCTACGTAGGCCATTTTCGACTACGTGGTCTCGACGGGTGCAGATCCGACTCTGCAAATTTGGGGTTTTTCGGCCTACGACTGCAGGTGCTGAGGATATCGACACTCCCAGAGTGTTGATTTGTGGCTGTCTACACATCGAAGGACGGCTCACAGTTCTTGGAGGCATGTCACATACGACACGGGCGCATCTACACACAGACTATAGGCGACATCCACTAGTTCATCGATAGCTTGTGTTTGCTTCTTGATATTCCAGATTTCATCCTGACATTGCAGGTACTTCCACATGGGATGTATTGTCAGAGATGATGTATGTCTGTTGAGGGTTTGCTGGCTTTGAGTCACGCAGCAAACAACCGCCGCAGCGGTTACAGCATACAGTGGGAAATTTGTGGATGTATGACTTTGTGGGAAGTCTATGTACTGTCAGATTTACTGCAGCCTTTGTTGAGGGTCGAGTGAGGTTTTATTGAGCTGGGGGATTCTCGAATGTTGAGATCCTTTCGGTGATACAGGTCTTGGAGCGATCCCTCGAGCACCCTTAGATAGGCAGCTAGGATGTATTGACTGTGAGTTAGACAGTTGGGATTGCATCTTTGCTTTACTGCCGTTGAGGCATTGTCGCAGTCTATGCTTACAGGACAGTGACAGGACAGTCAGAGACAATACAGTTGCAGGACAGGTTTACCCACAGCTTACAGTGTCAGAGAGACAGTGTTTTTTGAGCTGTTTTTTGGTCTGTTTTTGAGTACACCATAGCCATTTTACAAAGGAGACTCTGCCAAAATTTATGCAGAATCTGAAGCTTTCTTGGTTCATTTGACAGGTTGATATTGGTTCAGAGGTCAGTTTACAGGGGAAACTCTGCCGAATTTTTCCCAGGAAAGTAAACTACTGTGAAGCATAGCTATGGCTGGATCACAGGACACTGCTCTTTACAATATCAAGAAGCTAGATGGAACCAATTTCCCATTGTGGAAGAAGCAGATTTGGCACGTGTTGGTACAAAAGAAGCAGATAAAACCTATAAAGCTCAAGGGGATAAAACCAGAAGATATGGACGAAGATGAATGGAGCGAAATGGATGAATTGGCACTTTCTACCATTATGCTGACTTTGGCAGAAAGCGTTTACTTCAATGTAGCAGACGAGATGTCGGCTTATCAAGCATGGTTAAAGCTCAGTGATCTTTATGAGAAGCAGAGTGCAGCTTCACAGGTATACTGGCTTAAGAAGCTTGTTGACTTGAAGATGAAAGAAGGGACACCTATGTCCAATCATCTGAATGAATTCCACACAATCTACAGTCAGTTGTCAGCTCAAGGTGTCAAGTTTGATGAACCTGTTAGAGCTATGTTCCTGTTGATCACATTGCCGGAAAGTTGGGACACTTTTCGCACAGCTTTGAGTAATTCTGCACCTCCCGATGGTTTGAACATAGCAGGTGTAGAAGGAAGTCTGCTTACTGAAGAAACCAATAGAAAGACAATGGACAAAGGCAAAGGAACAGCCTTAGTTGTCAGGGAAGGACCAAAGAAAAGTACAAAGGTGGAAAGAGGAATCAGTCTCGTAGCAAGTCCCGCAGTGCTAAAGGCAAGAGTGACATAGAATGCTACCATTGTGGCAAGAAGGGTCACATGAAAAGAGACTGCAGAGAATGGAAAGCAGAAAAAGGCAAAGAGAAAGCTGAAGACCATGGTGAGAAGAACAAGTCCTCAGTGAAGATTCAAGAAATAAATGTGACAAACACTGTTGCAGAGGATGACAGTCTAGTGTCAGGAGACATCTACTTCTTGAAGAATACAATGGACTCAGCTCTTCTTACAGCATCTGATGGAAATGCACTGAGTGACTGGATTATAGACTCAGGGGCATCACTTCATGTGTCTCCAAACAAGGAGTGGTTTACCTCTTATGTGACCACTAAAGATCATGTTCGGCTAGGCAATGGGCAGACATGTGAGATCTTAGGTGTTGGAGATGTTCAATTGAAGTTTCAGAATGGCTCTTCTTTCACGCTGAAGAATGTGAGACATGTTCCCGCAATTACAAAGAGCTTGATCAGCACAGGTTTACTTGATGATGCTGGCTACGTCACCACTTTTGGACAGAACATGTGGAAGATATCCAAGGGTTCTATGACAGTAGCACATGGAGTAAAGTCTGGAGGACTTTACATGATTTATGTATCAAATGTCTCTAAAAATGTAATCAATGTAACCGAGCAGCCGAACGTTTCTTTGTGGCATAGCCGGTTAGGACATATGTCCAAGAAGGGAATGGAAATCTTGTCTCGTTCTGGTTATTTGCCTGGCTTTTCATTTAATGATTTTGAATTTTGTGCACATTGTCTGTATGGTAAGCAAACACAGCAGCCACATAAGCATAGAAGCAGTAGAAGAGATACACAGTTGGCACTTGTTCATAGTGATTTGTGTGGACCTATGCCTAACCTATCTCTAGGGGGAGCTTCTTACTTTATGACATTTATAGATGATTACTCGAGGAAAGTATGGGTTTACTTTCTCAAGCACAAGGATGAATCGTTTAGTGTTTTCAAAACGTTTATGACACTTGTGGAGAATCAGAGTGGCAAGAAGCTTAAATGCTTACGCACTGACAATGGTGGAGAGTATGTTTCAAAGGCCTTTCAGGACTTTTGTGAGTCAAAAGGTATAAAACGTGAACTTACTGCTCCTTACAATCCTCCTCAAAATGGTGTTGCTGAGAGGATGAATAGGACCATACAAGAGAAGGTCAGAAGTATGTTGTCTAATGCACAGCTGCCAAATGGGTTTTGGGCTGAAGCTGTATCAACAGCTGTTCATCTTGTAAATAGATCTCCTAGCAAGGTTTTGCAGAAGGATTCAGTGCCAGAGATGGTATGGTCAGGCAAAATGCCCTCATACAAGCATCTCAGAGTCTTTGGCTGTGAGGCATATACTCACGTTCCAAAGGAATTTAGGAACAAACTTGAGCCAAAGAGTAGAAAGTGCATCTTTCTAGGCTATGGTAATTCTGGTGAGATGGGGTACAGACTTTGGGATCCCGAATCCAGAAAGGTTGTCCGCAGCAATGATGTTCACTTTAATGAATCGAAATATCATTCTAAACCAGAGAGGGTTGAGGAGATTAGAAGAGTTGTCTTCCAAGAAGATAGACCTGCACGTGCAAGACATAATGTCAGGGCTCAAGAGGAGCAAGGACAGGATAGAGTGGAACCACAGGTTGTGGCTGAGCCTGAGCCACCTATTGTGCGTAGATCTGGACGTATCACGCGACCTCCGGATAGGTTTGTTCCATCTATGAACTATGTCATGTTGACTGATTGCAATGAGCCTTCATGTTACAAGCAGTGCAAATGAAGGACTCCGGGAATTGGCAATTGGCCATGCAGTCAGAGATGACAGCTCTGCATAAAAACAAGACATGGAAGCTAGTTAAATTACCACAGGACAAAAAGGCTCTACCTTGTAAATGGGTTTACAGGTATAAGATCACCGCTCATGATAGTCAGCCAAAGTACAAAGCAAGGCTTGTTGCCAAGGGCTTTAAGCAAGAACAAGGCATTGACTTTGATGAAGTCTTCTCTCCGGTGGTCAAGATGACTACATTGAGATGCTTTCTTGCATTGGTTGCCATATTAGATTTGGTGTTGCACCAAATGGATGTCAAGACAGCGTTCTTGCATGGTGATTTAGATGTGGAAATTTACATGCAGCAGCCAGAAGGGTTTGTTGAGAAAGGCAAGGAAGATTGGGTATGCCAGTTGTTAAAGAGTCTTTATGGCTTAAAACAATCACCGAGGGCATGGTACCATAAATTCCACAAGTTTATGCTTTCTCAAGGCTACAAACGTAGTGAGTTCGATCACTGTCTATATACAAAGAAGGCTAAGGATGGCAGTTGGCTGATCCTTATTTTGTATGTGGATGACATGTTGATTGCTGGCAAGCACTTGGAAGAAATTTCAGCTTTGAAGTCAAAGATGGCAAAATCGTTTGACATGAAAGACATGGGTGAGGCAAGTCATATACTTGGTATGCGCATTGAGAGAGACAGATCAAAGAAGTTGATTTGGTTATCTCAAACAGAGTATATTGACAAGGTTTTGCAACGTTTCAATATGGAGAAGGGAAAGGCATTGAGTGTTCCATTGCCACCATATGTGAAACTTAGCAAACAAGATTGTCCTGTGTCTGAGGAAGAACAGGCTGAAATGGATAAGATTCCATATGCGTCTGCAGTGGGTAGTTTGATGTATGCAATGATTGCTACTCGCCCAGACATTGCATTTGCAGTGGGAGTAGTAAGTCGATACATGTCAAACCCAGGCAAGAAACATTGGGAGGCAGTGAAAGGAATATTGAGATACCTGAAAGCTACAAAGAGTATGCGTATATGCTATGGGAGTCAGGAGCTAAGTGTAAAGGGTTTTACAGACTCAGATTATGCAGGTGACTTAGACAACCGAAGGTCTACGTCAGGGTATGTCTTTACATTGGCTGGTGGAGCAGTATCATGGCGTTCTAGATTACAAGATTGTGTTACTCAGTCTACTACAGAGGCTGAATATGTTGCAGCATCAGAGGCATGCAAAGAATCAATTTGGCTTAATCGACTAGTAACAGATTTGGGAATCAAAGAAGAGATGCCTGTGTTATATTGTGATAGTCAAAGTGCTATACAATTGGCTCGCAATCCAGTTTATCACTCAAAGACAAAGCATGTGGATGTGAAGTATCATTTCATCAGGGAAATGCTCGAGGATAAGCAACTTCAGCTTGTCAAAGTTCACACCACAGAAAATCCTGTTGATCTACTTACAAAAGGACTTCCCTCAGAGAGCTTTGCGCATTTTCGCAAGCAGTTAGGTGTAGGGTAGTACATCACTTCTCTACATCTCTTGTATATTAGCTTGTATAGTAGCTTCTCTCACACTTAAAGTACCACATTGGACTTTAAGTGGGAGGTTGTTGGGGTATAAAGCCCAATGTGGTCGCCCAGGTAAGTGGGCGGGCCGCCAGGTATGTACACATATTCTTTTGTAAAAACCTAATAAGAACTCACTATGCTCTACACATTACAGTAGAGCGAGTTCACCATATCGTCGTGCTCTTCTTCTCGCGTCGCACTTCCGCTCGTACTCCTTCACTCTTCTTCGTCCTCAATCTCCGGTGGGTCTTCAATAGTTGGTTCTTGAGGTGGCTCTTCTTTGTAAGGCTTTAGTAGGCTCACATGAAAAGCATTGTGTATGAGCCAATGGCTGTGCAACTTGAGTTGATAGACCACTCATTGATTGGCCTAAGAATCTGGAAGGGACCATAGTACCTTTTTGCTAACTTAGCATAGTATTTTTGGTGTCCCGCAGAATTCTTGCCCGTCGTGTGCCTTAATCGAGCCTTGGGAAATTTAAGTAAGACCCAATCATTTTCTTTAAAGTCTTGGGCTCTTCTGTGCTTATCAATAGCAGGCTTTTGCCTTTGCTGTGAGTTAGAGATAGCATCCTTAATCTTTTGGCAAGATTCGTGCAGGTCTCGGCTATACTCATCTGCAGCGAAGATCTTCCCGTGTACCTTAAGTAGCAAGGGACTTTTTGATCTTCCCTCAATTACCTCGAATGGTGCTTTGCCCGTGGAAGTATGTACAGTGTAATTGTAGGCATACTCCACTAGGGGTAAGTACTTCTCTCATTGGGACCTTTGATCTACTTCCATTACATAGGCTTTTAGTAGATCAAGAATTGTTAGGTTAGCTATTTCACTTTGGCCATCCGTTTGCGGGTGATAGGCCGAAGAGAAGTTTAGCCTTGTCCCTAAATTCTCAAAGAGACCCTTCCAAAAATTACTGGTCATTCTAGGATCTCTATCCGACACTATGGACATTGGCAAGCCATGGTACTTGAAAATTTGTGATATGAAGAGGGTTGCCATTTGATGGGCTTTGATAGTCTTTTTGACAGGTATAAAATGAGCTTGTTTGCTAAACCTGTCTACTATGGTCCATATTCCCGTATTCCCATGGATAGACTTGGAAATCCAAAGATAAAATCCATGGATATGCTCTCCCATGGTGAATTAGGGATTGGCAAAGGTTGAAGCAATCCAGGTTGCTTCCCTCTATCAAACTTTGTCTTTTGCCATACCACACATTTAGAAACATACTCTTGTATGGTTTCTTTCATGGTAGGCCGGCCAATAGAATTATGTTTCAATCCCTTTTAGGGTAGATTGAATCCCTCTATGCCCCGCATAAGGATGAGCATGAGATTCATACATTACTTTCTTACGTAGTGAGTTAGTAATGCATAGTCTATTGCCATAGAGAAGATAACCATCTTGTAAAGTAAATGGTTCTTCTTTCTTCCCTGGTGCAAGGGCTGAAATCACATCTCTAAAATCGGGATCAATAGCATAGTCATCTATCCTAGAAGATAGATCATTGTGAGTTGCTATGGAAACCGCATTCACTCTCGGCTGTCTTGAGAGTGCATCGGCTACTTGATTATGCTTGCCAGCAGTGTGATCAATATCAAAATGAAATTGCGAAAGAAAATTTGCCCACCTCATTTGTTTGTCGGAGAGCTTGGTCTACGTCATGAAGTACTTAAGAATTTGGTGATCCATCCGCAGAATGAAAGGAGTCCCCAATAGATAGTGCTTCCATGAGTCTAAGGCATGTAGAACTGCGAGGAGTTCCTTTTCATATATGCCTAGAGCTTGCTCAACAGGGTCGAGCATTCAACTTTCATAGGCTATGGCATGCCCTTCTTGGAGCAAAACAACTCCAAGGCAATCACCACAAGCGTCACATTGGACCTCAAATGGTTTTGAGAGATTTGGTAATGTAAGCATAGGTTGAGAGAAAAGCTTTTCTTTAAGCTTTTCAAAAGAATTTTTCTCCTTGGCAGACCATGTATACCTAATGATTTTTTTTGTTAGGTCTTGTAATGGTCCTGCTATTAGTGAGAACTTTTCTATGAAGTGTCTATAGTATGCACACATACCTATAAAGCTTCTTAGTTCATGAAGATTCCTTGGTTTAGGCCATCTTTTTATTACCTCTAACTTTGATGGATCCATTTGGATACCATCTTGAGAGATAATGTGACCTAAATATTGAATCTCTTGTAAGAATAATTCACTTTTCTTTCGATTAATATAAAGTTTATTCTCTCATAGAACTTGAAATATTACCTAGAGGTACTGTTGCTTGTGTTCGTCTAGTGAATTAGAGTAGATGATAATATCATCGAAGAACACTCCAGTAAAGGTTTGGTGAGGCCTGAATAGCTTCTCCATTAAGCGATTGAATGTGGCTAGTGCATTGGTCAAGCCAAAAGGCATGACTATATATTCGTAAAGACCAAACATAGTGCAGAATGCGGTCTTTACAATGTCTTGATCAACTATCCTTATTTGATGGTAGCCTTTTTAGGTCAATTCTACTAAAGTAGGTCACCCTTGTAGCTTATCAAATAGGTCTTCTACCCGTGGAACAGGAAACCTATTTTTGATAGTGATCCTATTTAGTGCTCTATAGTCGATACACATACGATATGCGCCGTCTTTCTTTTGCACTAGTAGCACGGGTGAACAAAATGGAGGTGAGATAGGCCTAACCATGCCCTTCTCAACTAACTCATGCACTTGCCACATAATCTCCTCTTGTTGAGCTTGAGAAACTCGACAAGGAGGTTTATGAGGCGGTGAACTTCCTAGAAGAAGTTCAATTGCATGGTCATCATTGCCTCGTTTAGGAGGTAGTTCACAAGGGATGTCGTCAATAAAAACATCTTGAAACCCCTTGAGAAAATTGGATAACTCTAATTCTTTGTGATTGTTTATAATTTCTTTTACTAAAGCATTAGGTTCATTTTGAGAATCTTTAACAAAAATCATGTACACGTAAATAGAGCTCTTTATTGACTTATTGAAAGCTTGCTTATGTACAATGGGTATGGTATTACCCAACTCCTTAGCATTTATGTACATATCTTTTTCCCTGTACTTTAAGTAAATTTTTCTTTCAGGGAATTTAACATTGGCAGCCATGCGATCAAACCATGGTGCCCCTAGGATTACATCGTCGTGCTTCAGAGGAGAGATAAAGAAGTCCTCTTTGTCCACATAGCTTTGGACATGGAGCCTCAATTTCTTGATTAAGCAAGTTACTGAAGCTCCCTTGAAAGCACCATCGGCGGGTAGGACATCTCCCATCTCATAGGCTTTGATGCCTAGCTTGGTGGCCAACTCTGTGGATATGAAATTCTGAGTAGAACCAGGGTCAAAGAGAATAAAAGCATCATGTTCTCTTACCTTTCCCCAAGCATGGCATAGAGGAGATCCTTTGTGGTGAGCTTCCTCTTCTTGGATTTCAACCAAGGTAGCTCTAGGAGGCTCATGGCAGTTGTTATTTTGGGGACAAGCACGGTACGCATGCCCTTGCTTGTCGTACTTGAAACATTGGTTATCCTTGCGATAATGCTCAAGCTCTTCAGGAGAGAGTTTGTTTTTGCCTTTGTAAACTCCCTTCTCCTTAGCTTTGTTGTTATTGGAATTGCCCTTAGGAGACTTTTGGACATTGTCCTTCCCCTTAGGCTCATTGGAACCCTTGTTTTTCGTTGGCTTAGAATTTCTCTTAGCCCCTGTTTGGAAATTGATTCGAGAAGCCATCATAGTATGGTGAATAACCGCAGATATGGTGCATGGCCTTTGGGAGTTGACATACTCCGCCATTTCTTCAATCAAGCCCTCACAAAATTGTTGTTTTTCCTCTCCAAAATCCATCTTTTTGAAGATAGTGTCTTTGAGATGTAAGTCCCAAAACTTGTTTACATATTTGTGAATGGATTCGCAGAGAGAGAGAGAGAGAGAGAGAGCTTCAAGCTTTGCCATTCGGTGAGTACTTTGTCTTTGGCATCTTTTTGAAGATAGTGGCTTTGAGATGTAAGTCCCAAAACTTGTCTACATATTTGTGAATGGATTCGTAGAGAGAGAGAACTTCAAGCTTCGCCATTCGGTGAGTACTTTGTCTTTGGCATCGGTAGCCAAAAATTGCTTCATAATGGAAGCTCTTTAAGCTTTCCATGTTCATGGAGCTTCACCGTTTGCCCGTAGGCTAGACCACCATTGCCTATCGGACTTTTGAAAGTGCATAGCTACATGGCGTAGCTTAGAGGACTCCGTGAAGCCGTCATCTCCAAACGCCGCATTGAATTGTTCGATGAAAGCCAAGACTTTGTCCGTAGCACCAAAGGTGCCATCGTAGGTAAGGAAAGAGATGCTTTTTCCTACCTCTTTGAACTTCTTGAGCTTGGATGACCTCTTCCATGCGGCATAGGATTTCCTATGGCATCTTCTTTTTTATGGTTCAAAAGTTGCACCATCTCTTTCTTCAGAAGATGAAGAAGTTGAGGAAGATGGAGAAGAGGGTGACCTCTTTCTCGCCTTTTTATTGCCTTGGTCTTCCTTGTCGGCACCATCACTTTCTTCATAAGAGGAAGAGGATGAAGAAGACGGAGAAGAGGGTGGCCTCTTTCTCGCCTTTTTCTTCTCTTTTTTTTGTCATCCCTCTTTGAATAATGGTGTGGAGAAGTGTGCAATGGTCTTCTCCGTTTAGGAGGTGATGGAGAGCGTTTAGCTCGCCATCTTCGTGGAGCCATCTCCGCCGAGGTGGCAGGAGACTCACTTCTTTCTGGTTCCTTCGGTGGGGGCTCTTGAGTTCTCCTTTGGGAAGAAGATGCGTCATCAAGAAGAAAATTTTTGAGCCCTTCGTATGGATCCTCTTCTTCTTCCCAAATCGGAGAGAGGCCTCTTTTGGAAGTCTCACAAGGAGGCTTCCTAGGTACTCTCTCGTCATGGTGGGGAGTTTGGAGAATCCCATGAGCACTTTAAAGGGATGGATTACCCACGGCTTGTTGAAGCGTGGAAACAAGGTAGTTAACAAGCATACGGGGGTCATAGTATCCTTCTCATTAGCAAAATCAAAGCTATCAACATTAATTTCACTCTCTTTACTATTGTCAACCATTCTAACAACTTTTAGGTGTAAACTTTTTAGGTGTACTTTGGCACTTCAAGCCCTAGTTGCTACTCCTCTTTACCCCTTTAGAAAAAGCACTCAAGCTACTGTACCCGTGGCTTGAATACCATAAATTGCAAGGAATAGAAGAGAGGGTCTTTCAACACCAAAACAACACCGGCTCCTGTCAAGCTTCTAATAGCTCAATAGTGGTTAAATCCCCTTAGGACTCCACTATTAAGAACATAGCTCTCAACAGTGATGCCCCGTTATCTGCACACAGGCAGGCGCACTGCAAGGCTGAAAAATCCCTATTCTACTTACTCAATTGCAATTAATAATACCAACCATTTATAGCTACCTTGAGCACCTCCCTTCTTGAGCAAGAAAAGAGAAACCTTGTGCTTTGATACCAATGTAACATTAATGGCCTAGAAACTTGTGTGTAGCAAAAAATAGCATGAACATAGTGAGCATTTCATTAGAATAGATTCCTAATGAGCATAACAAGAGTGCTCCATGGGTGAAGAGAGTAACAAAAAGCATAACACCCAATACTTCAAAAGAGAGAGAGATTAAGCTATTGACAACAGTTGAGGACCGGATTTACATGGAGCCAGTCCCCCCTCCAAAAGGCTTTGTAGTATAGGTTTCCCCATTATCAAGGGAGACATTTTACAATACATTTCTTTGTGTTCCTTAAATAATTAGCTAGTGCAATGAAGATGGAAGCTTCACGCACTAAGCAAACACTTATAAAACACAACATCAACTCCCTCACGGTCTCAGACCCAAGACCTCACACACCTTCGAAGATGGTGAGAGCTAGCAGGGTATGAGAGTAGATAGAGCGGAAGGAGTAGTCTTACGAGAAAGATGTACATCCCCACATAATCACTCATATTAGTATAGCATAGCTTAGTAATTAGCATGGTAGAGGATTTGAGCATGCATTGAAGCTTGGCTCTTGGTTGGATTTGCATCAGAAAGCCAAGAGTTGTTGGTGTATGTTATGGAATTAATATTTTATTATTTATTGCAGCTGACAAGTGGAAAAGATTGAACCAAACCAGGCCTATGCGAATGAAAATATATACATTGTACATTTTATTATTCAAGTGCTCTTTTATGAGCTTTGACCATTTATGACCGGCCGGCCAGTTTGTACTCAATTTGACCATTCAAGAAATCTATAAATGAAATACGTGCAAGAGGGAAATGGTCACTCTTGCACGGGGGGAGTTTGCACCCAGTGTCTGTGTACTTCTTCTCTCCTCTCCCCTCTTCTCTCTCGCCGTGCCGGCGTAGCACTTCGCTCTAGGAGGTGTGCCTGCACGTGCTCTCTCGTTCTATCACGCCCTCTTTCTCTCTCTGCTCATGTACAACTTGGATTATGCTTTGTGTGATTCGAGGTATGCAGATTTTTTTGTTTCATGGCTTGTAGTATATTGTTTTTTCTATTTTGCAGGGCCCGCGACGTTTCCGGCTGTAGCAGTGGTATCAGAGTGTAGGCTACGCTCCAAAGATTAAAGATAATCAACAGCTAAGTACCTTGGTTTTTTTTAATGTTTGTAGAGTTTGTTATTTGCTTTCATTTGTAGTAATTAGTGTGATTGAACAAGACAGATAGGGGTCTTGGAAATGAAACATAATCCCTTCTTTTGTTGTCGTAATATGGTGATTAGCAATGTAATTATGATAATTAAACATAATAACATATTACAATTGAATCTTATGAGAATACTCATAAAAAGAAGAGACTTACGAAAAAGGAAGTCGCTATGAACAACACAAAAAGAAGAGAGGGAGTAGAGAAGTTTTAAAGGAAGACGGGAACTTCTCCCTTTTTGTGGAAGTAATCCCAATAGAGGGCCAAAGATACACTTTTACCTATTTAATAAGGGAGGCGTAATCTAGTTGCTGCACCCCCAAACATTTTCATACTTATCTTTACCTAGCATCCAATAATTAGTTCAATAGCGTTGTTGAGGGCTGCTCAAGATCCCATATCTTTTGTATATTGTTACACAGTGTTGACAACCACTAGAGGCTTGGCGGCACTCATACAACAGTGCAAAGATGCATGCATCCTAGTATTGAGAAAGCTTCATCATCAAGTTACCGTAAGCCTCAACATCAAGATTAGCGATGCATCATCAAATGCCATCCCGATGTCGTCACCCCTACGTCCATGCAAATTACGATTTCAGCACACCGTTGACGTTTTCTCAGTTCCACGTTACAGAATGCTGGGAGAGGCAAGCTCACACACACGCTGTCTCCCAACTAGATCCACTAACAATGGCGCCCACCAATTTAGTTTTCCGGCCTACTGGCGACAATCGCTAGTTTCCTTTCCTCCTACTACAGCAGCCATCAGTAGCGCCGTTCACTCTTTGCTTGATCTTTCCTCTTTACATGCAGTCCTTGACCACCCGCCCGCTTCCCATGCAGAGTCGCTCCCACTCTTTCTCTCTCAACACCAACACTTCGAGCTCAATCGCCACCATACAACTCGGACTTTTTTTTTTTAATGAAAAAAAGAAAAAAAAGAAAAGGCTGTCATAATTATTTCTCGCTTTCTCACTGCGACCGCCATAGTGTCCATGATCAGCCTCCACTGCCTCATGCAGATCAGGAACGGCAAACTCTCTCTCTATACCTTATTACAGCCACACCTTAAGTACCTACAACGCGCTCGGCCAACTCAGTGCATGAGAGTCGGTGGGCCTCGTTAACGATCCTCACAGTACCCTCCTCCAACCCTCACCACCATCTGGATACTTTCTCTTCCTATGAGCTCAAGGTCTAGGGATTTTCAGAGCCACTAATGGTGGCGCCCAGCCAAACTTACATTTGTGGACCCCAAGCAATCTATGGCGGCTCATCAACCAACTCAATCTATCTCTCTCTGGTCCATTACCAGGCCACACTTTCTCTCGTTCCTGGTTCAACCACCTAACCCTCATGCAGTACCGTCACAACACTCCATTCTCTGCCTCTACACCCGCCATGCAACCCGTCATCGCTCTCATTCTCTGCCTCTACACCCGCCATGCAACCCGTCATCATCTTGGTGGCTGCGGCCGCATGCTGACTAATGTGCAATAGATTTCTCTCTCTCTCTCTCTCTCTCTCTCTCTCTCTCTCCTCTCTCTCTCTCTCTCTCCTCTCTCTCTCTCTCTCTCTCTCTCTCTCTCTCTCTCTCTCTCTCTCTCTCTCTCTCTCTCTCTCTCTCTCTCTCTCTCTCTCTCTCTCTCTACCCCCCCTTTTAGCTACTAGTTTTTCTTTCACTAATCACTGGCAAAGTCCAAATTTTTGTCATGGCATCCCCATGCAGCCATGAATTACCTCGTCTCAACTACAAACTCCAGTCATGTTTCTCTCTCTCTCTCTCTCCCTCGTCAAAAAACAGGCAGCCGGCGTTTGCATGCCAGTAAACACAACACACATCTCCTTTCTCTCTATATTGATAACCCCTTTCGTGTTGCCATCCATCTCTCCCACACTCGCCAAATACCACCTCCTATCTGTAGCACATCTTGGCCAACCCACAACTCCCAACCCCTCCTCATCGCCAGGTCCTGCAACTGATGGGCCTGCATATGCCGCTTTCTGCCCTCCTCTACATACAGGGGTGCTCTCTCAAGCCACCCTTTCTCTGATAATTGGCGGACCTCCAGCCCTTTGATGCCCTCCTGCTGCGCTGCTGGCCGCCAACTCCCCCTTCTGATCAAAGCCCCTTTGGTCTCTTGCAAATCCCCTCTTCTACAGTGCCGCATCCTCCACCTTCTCTTGCCAAGTGTGTCCTGCTTGAGAGCATTCTCATCGACAGGGCGGCCCATGCTCCCACTTCCTCTGGCATTGGTTTCCTTTTGCGCGACAGCGGCTCCACGTGCGCAATACCGTCGCCACCATTGCAGGCAACTTACCCAAAAAAAAAACTTTCCATTTCCCCCCTTAATAATTTGAACCACGAGTGGTTCCCACCCATCTTGTGCATGTAGCCCTACTCAAGCTTTGGTAGTGCACAAAGTGCGCACCACTCTTTGACACCCCCATTACTTCATTTTATTTTAGTATCTAGACTTTGGATTAGATCCACAAGGAGTGTATCAGCCTACCCTCATCTCTCTCCTCACGGCAGCAAGTTCCACGGCACCATCAAGCATCATCGGTTCAACTCATGGATACGATCGAATCTCATTGGTACCAATGATCCCATGTATATTTCAATTATCAAATTGTCGTGGTGTGGAAGAGCCTCTACGATCGAGCAATCTATCACATGGCTCTGCAATTCCTCATCTTCTCATGACCCTGAATATTTCCCGATCTGAATGTCTCCATGAAGCTACTCACTCAAAACCCTCTGGAGGATTGGCCTCACCCACACGGCACGATACTACAATGTATCAAACCATCATTGTAATGTTGAATTAGCATCTTAGATGCCCAATTGACCTTATACTTCAAAATTAGGCAATATTAATGTGTGTTGATAAAAGCAAATAATTGAATCACTCTCTTCGATATCTAGTATTAGGCTCTTATTGATCTTTTTACATAGTCAATTTACTTATGATTTGTGACTTCTTATGGCACAATTTTCATAAAACAAATTTTTCCCCCAATGAGTATATAGCATGATCTTTCCGAATACTAAACACCCATTTTTAGCTATCTCATCACCGTTGTATTTGAACTTGGTTAATACTTTTGATTGGGCTAAATACAAAATTGTGTACGACCATATCTGCACACGCTCCTACTGTAAGAGTGGTTTGTGATAATCACTTTTGCAAACTCATATAATTAATGATAAGACTCATACTACATGATCTTTTTGTGCCTCCTTCCATCTACCGAGGTTGAGTATACTGACTCTCTCATACAAGATTGTGTCACAGTACACCTTGATGTGTTTACTAATTCCATCCAAAAAGACAACGCAGCTCTCTCCATGCACATACAGGTACATACGTTTTCAGCTACAACATACCCTCTAGGTATGTCCATCAAATACATCACTACTCTATTCATATTTGTTTGTGTGCATTGTCCTATACACTATGAAATCAAACCCTTCTCACATCTTGGCTCCTACTTACATTGACTGACATTTTGGTTGACATGATTTGTTATTAAGCTCTATAGCTACTCACATCAGCTAAGATATTTTGGATTCATGAACAGTAGTTTGTAAGTACCCTCCTACTCAAACATTCTCCAAATTGATCTCACACATGAGATAAATGTTATATTTTTATGCCTAGCCTAGTCCATTGGTCACAGACACGCAGATTCCCCGATTTAGGCAGTGTGTAGATACTCATCTTGGTGCAGATCCGCCGATTTAGGCAGCACATTGATAAATTGCAGATTCATGATTTTTACAATTATACCAATGCAGATTCGCCGATTTAGGCAGCATGACTTCTTGGTGTAGACTCGCCGGTTGAGGCAACACCAATCACAAAATCATGCTGCAGTGGTGGCCAGCTGGTATGATTTTGTTACCCGGGTACATAATGAAAGTGATTTGGATTTGGACTTATATTGTGGAATTGAAATTGGAATTGGATTGGCATTTTGGTATCTGGTGATTATTACGGCAGTGTTTATGTGATGAGACTTGACATTACGAGATTGATGATGAGTGTGACCAATGATATCCTGATTAATCGGGGTATGACATATACTGCTTATTCTAGTGGTATGGGACACTAGAATCGGTAGTATGTGAATGAAGGCAGGCATAAGCAATATTGTTTAATTTGATGTATTTTTTCTGTTACTATTTGCTACAGATTTCTAATCATTGTTTTTGACAAGTACTGTTTTTATCTTCACAACTGAGGACAGTTGCTTTCCAACGGAGAGGTATGTTATGGAATTAATATTTTATTATTTATTGCAGCTGACAGGTGGAAAAGATTGGACCGAACTAGGTCTATGCGAATGAAAATATATACATTGTACATTTTATTATTCAAGTGCTCTTTTATGAGCTTTGGCCATTTATGGCCCGGCCAGTTTGTACTCAATTTGACCATTCAAGAAATCTATAAATGAAATACGTGCAAGAGGAAAATGGTCACTCTTGCACGGGGGGAGATTGCACCTAGTGTCTGTGTACTTCTTCTCTCCTCTCCCCTCTTCTCTCTCGCCGTGCCGGCGTAGCACTTCGCTCTAGGAGGTGTGCCTACACGTGCTCTCTCGTTCTATCACGCCCTCTTTCTCTCTCTGCTCGTGTACAACTTGGATTTTTCTTTGTGTGATTCGAGGTATGCAGATTTGTTCGTTTCATGGCTTATAGTATATTGTTTTTGCTATTTTGCAGGGCCCGCGACGTTTCCGGCTGTAGGAGTGTAGGCCTCCCTTCTCACAAGCTTGGAGTAGGTGATAAGCTTTCCATTAAAGCTTGAGAAGGAGAGAGAGAGAGAGTCTTCTTGCTTCATACATGAGATTGTGTGAGTGTGTGTGTGATAATGACTTGAAAAATTCAGCCCCCTCTCTCTCTTGGTAGACCCCTCTTGCATTTTACTCATGCTGACACCCCATTGGACCTCTCCCAGGCTAGCCAATGAAAATTAAGCAACATAAGTGATAGCCTTCTGACATGTGTCCCCCTTTCCCCTTTTGTGAGATCTTTAGGTAATTAATTAATGCAACTAAACGTTCATTGCACCCCTTTGTCTTCTGGCCAATAGGAATCAAGCAAGCCATTGGGCTGTTGAGATGCTCATTGGACCCCTTGGGAGACTGTCCAATAGTCTTCTAGAGAGCTTAATTCTTATTGATTCTTTTATTAAGTGTTTTTAAATGAATTAAACTAGATTTACTCTAGCTTAATTCTCATTGGTCCACCTCCATGGCCATCCAATAGGATTTGAGTGCACCTTGTGGGCATCTGGGCTAGGGAGCTAACATGTGTCCCTCATTCCCTTTGTGTAAAGGAAGCTTGTGAGTGTGTGTGTGTGTGTGTGTGTGTGTGTGTGTGTGTGTGTGTGTGTGACATTGCAAATATGATTGATTAAACAAACACAGATTTGATGCATTAGTAATTTGATGCATTAGTGAGGACATCTTACATCATACCAGAGCAATCACATCGTTGTTATTGTCTTCCCGTACTCCCTCCAAATCTTCGGAGCCATTCTCGCTTTTTCCTTCATTGCTACAGTCCTTTTTGTAACCTTCTTGCCCTCCTTTAACTCCCTTTTACGTTCTTGACTATTTTTGTTATTGTCAATCAAGAAAGTTAGTAAAATCATTGTTCTTTGAGAGCATACTAGAGGACATGTTTAGACAAATTTATGGAATGAATCAAAATAGTGTTGTACCGTTTCATGGTATCCTTTCGCCAACTTTGCTTGCATTTTGACAATCCACTCGAACATGCCTTTCTCTCACTCTCTCATTTTGTCTTCTATATATGGCGTTTTCCATTCCTCATAAGATATTTTGCCGTTGAGGGAAATAAATAGCCACCTTTTATCTGCCTACAAGGAGGACAGTGGCTTGAGGGCTTGCAAGACCGACCCCCCCCCCCCCCCCCCCCCCACAAAAACGAGCGACGACATCATGTAAACTGCACTTTATCGAGTGCCTTGCGAACCTCCATGTAATTCGGGCCTCAAAATGCCCCGCTGCGCAAACTTGCGCTGAACTACTCTGCTAGTTTCGTATTTTTGAGCCCCCAAAATGCAAAATCTCTCAGAAAACGGCATTAGCGGTCCTCGTTGATTTCATTTGAGGCAACCCGCACCAAATAGTGAGGAGGATCTAAGGTGAGTGCTGTGGAGATTCCTTCTTGGTGGAGTCTACAATAACAATAGTCACCACTCCTTATGCTTCATTTTATCCAAAGATCGAATAAATTTAGTATAGTTGTAACAGTAAGCGGGTTAGGTGCCATTGACTAAGCCGGCCACATGGCCTAAACGCTAAAAACACATTGTCTTCTCTCGGTTGCTCACGGCCGACGTTGGCCCCTTTATGTTGCTCACGCTAGCCCCAAGGGCCGCTATGTGTATGTGTATGTCTGTGAGGGCTACCACTATGACATTGTGATGAGACTCCCAGTGGCTACGTGCAAGGGCGTGGCGGGCCTCTGGATTTAACCGAATTGGCGTTGCTCTTTCTTATCAGTAGCATCACAAATCTCTAGTCTCATGTGTGTCATGCACATCCGCCTTGCACAATGTATCCTTATGGATATTCGTGTTGAGCCGCCCCTTTGCTAGCAGATTGGATGGCATTTGTTATGGATTCTTTCTTTTCATGAGCTCCTCCCAATTCTACAAGGTTTTCAACAGCTTCCAAACTACATGCTACCTCCTCTGATGCCTAGGTGGTACACCCTCCGGCACTAGAAAGTGTGAGAGCCTTTAATCGGCAACCTCCTAGCCGTCTGTTTCGATCAGGGGAGTAATCAAGAATATGGCGCAGCTATCTGACCTTGTTATTTCTAAGTCCTTTGGATTTAACCGAATTGGCGTTGCTCTTATCAATAGCATCACAAACCTCTAGTCTCATGTGTGTCATGCGCGCATAATGTATCCTTATGGGTATTCGTATTGAGCCACCTCTTTGCTAGCAGAATGGATGGCATTTGTTATGCATTCTTTCTTTTCATGAGCTCCTCCCAATGCTACAAGGTTTTCAAAAGTTTCTAAACTACATGCTACCTCCTCTGATGCCCCAGGCGGTACATCCTCTGACACTAAAAGTGTGAGAGCCTTCGATCGGCAACCTCCTAGCTGTCTGTTTCGATCAGGGGAGTCTTCAGGAATATGGCACAGCCATCTGACCTTGATCCAGTGCAACCACCTTGATCCAGCCATCTAATCTTGATCCAGTGCATCTGCCTTTGCCACTAGTGTTGCCCCCACCTTTATCGCCGCTAAGCTACGATGGTTGGAGCCCATATGGATACCCTTACTACGCGTACCTGGGTTACGCGTCAAACCAACCGAAGGTGTAAGGTGCAGTGGAAGTGAATGTTGAACTTTGCTCAAGATGAGTGCTCCGAGCTGTGCTCAGGGTTCCTTTTACTTACGGAAGGGAGAGCCTTCCGTTCCTTTAGTGAGAGAGTGCAAATGATCACAAACAAAATGGATAGACACTGTGAATGAAGGTGTTGAGACTGAGAGATAGAGAGAGAAGAATACGACACCATAATGTTGTCAAACCCTCCTCCAAGGGCCCCACTCTCTATGGCGAGAGCGGTCTACTATTGATTGAACAAATCTCTACAATGCATTGGTCTTGCCAACGACGATGAGGACGGTGACGAGACGGGATGAAAATTGAAAACACTAAGGACTGAAATCTGCAAATCTTGTATCTGCTGAGTTCTGACTCTATGTCAATGACGATGTCGATGGCAACGATGCAATGACAATGCGCTGAAAACGCAGATATTGAAATCTGCGAATAGCGGAGTGAATCGGCAAACTTTGGCTAATCTACCTGTGCGACAACGGTCTACTGCGGGAAGGTGAGATCTGCGAGGTTTGGGACTTTGTTATGTGGTGTCTATACGCTGAAAATGTAAAACGTTGATGCAAAGGTTGAATCTATCGCCAAGAAACTGCAAAACGCTAGGTGATCTGCAACTCCAAAAATGCTAGGACTGATTGTAATCTGCTGCAAAAACGTTATGGGATCTGCTGGTACCTGCTACCGCCAGGCTGATCTGCAAATGCAAAACGCTGGGGCTAAACTGCAATGCTGAAAAACGATGGTCCTTGTTGGCTAAAAACGCTAGGTTGCCTGTCGGGGGTCTTGTTGAGAAGGTGCTTTGTTGGACACTTGGTCCCTGCTGCCTCTTCTACTAGAAAACACCAGCACTAGCTTTTCTTATACACATCCTTAGCCAATTTGACCTACCCAGTTTCCCAACAAAGTCACTTATTAATAATAAGTAAAAAATGGCTAAAATAGTGAAAAAGAATCTTTACACTGTAAAAATTCTCCTGATGGGTTCTGATGGTAATCTGATAATCCTGTTGTGTGCAACCAGAGGATATGCATCTACTCTAAGTGCTTGGACATGCACGGTCTGCGAATAGACTCACAAAAGTACCAGAACACTTCCTAAGCTAGGCTAACTGAACCCATGTCATGAAGTAACTTGTCTACGTACACATAGGGTTAGATGTGCATGTGACATCGTCTCCTTTTCAAAGTGAGGTACTGGTACTGAACTGTATGGCGTCGAGAGAGATCGCCAACAGCGTCTGGAATCTTGGAAAGGACTCTTCATCGGCCCACTCTGATGCGTGGATCATGCGATACTTGAACTTCATAAAGGTTTGCAACGCTTGCTTCTCCGAGCCGCGCTGAAAGCGACACAAAATCATATGTGTCTCCTTCAATGCTTCAACTTCGTCTATAGTCATGCGTCTACCTTCTTCAAGAATCTCCAAGGATGAAAATTTCTGAAACCACTTCCAACACAAAAATATGAACATGCCCATTCCATGTAAAGTGACTGGAAAAATTCTAGTCTTCTTGAAAGACTGTGCATGCAATGTAGATGAACATATAGACGGAGTGCCAAACCGTTCATCAAACACACACAAACAATGGAATTGAAACTTGTCTTTTTGATATAAATCTATCAACTGTGGCAAATCACAATGGAAATGCCGATGCTTGATGCTCATTCCTTCTTGTGCTCTTTTGGATACTGTGTCATGCCAAGGAAGAGACATGGAATGTGAATTCCTTGATTGCAAACATTTCATCTTTTCATGAGTAATCTGCATACATCCGTGCTCATTCATGAGTGAATCGTGTTCATTGTACCATATGGCATGCCTATGAAAAGGGATCACATAAGGACGGCGACTAAAATACAGGAAACCATCTCAAATGAAACACTCAAACCATGCGTGCTGACTAATCATGCATACACATAATACTTCCTATGGGGGTTCTTTGGACCTTGACTCGAGAGCCAAGATCAGTTCTTCGTGAATGATCGAATTTGCAATGAGGTTAGCTTTACTAGAAAAAGTATCAACTAAACCATCATCCTTGTGAACAATCACATCTTTATCCTGCAAATCATCATGCTCGTGAATAATCACATCTTGATTATGCAAATCATCATGCTCGTGAATAATCATATCTTGATCATGCAAATCATGTGTATCGTGCTTTGGAGAAGAAAAGACTGAGAGAGTCTCCTTCTCCGGATTCTTTTCAATCTGCGCCTGCACATTAGAAAATAGTAGGACCAACTCTTGCATGCGTTGGTCTCTCTGCGCTTCACGCTCTAACCGTCTTTCTTCGCGCTCGCGATCCACTTCAACTTTTCTTTCTTTGTGCTCGCGATCCAATTCTGCTTTTCTTTCTTCGGCCGCCAAGCGTGCTTGTCACGCTCACGCTCTATGGCTGTCATTCTTTCTTTGTGTCACGATCAAATTCTGACTTTCTTTCCTCGTCCGCCAAGCGCGCTTTTTCACGCTCGCGATCCAAGGATGTCTATCTTTCTTCGCGCTCGTGCTCCAAGGCAGCGCATTGCGCTTCTTGTTGTAACTTCATATCCATCAATGTCTTTACCAAAGCCTCCATAG
The DNA here is from genome assembly GCF_014529385.1 of Adiantum capillus-veneris. NCBI lineage: Eukaryota > Viridiplantae > Streptophyta > Polypodiopsida > Polypodiales > Pteridaceae > Adiantum > Adiantum capillus-veneris. The sequence goes on along the minus strand of NC_140949.1, from coordinate 60,849,940 downwards.
TATTTGGTTCAATCCTTGGCGTAGATGGGGAGGGGGGGGGGGGGGGGGGGGGGGGGGGGGGGGGGGGGGGGGGGGGGGGGGGGGGGGGGGGGGGGGGGGGGGGTTGGAAAAACCACCTAGTGGGGAAAATTCTTTTTTGCCACTTCCATGCAAAGTATCCATTCCGCTTCGGGTGATGACCATACACTGAGATCTTGGGTTCTTAAGTTCACGAGGAACTTGGGTTCTTGAGGGTCTTGGGTTCTTGAGTCCTTGATGTTCTTGAGTTCTTGACGTTCTTGAGGTTCTTGAGTCCTTGAGGGTCTTGAGTTCTTGAGGTGCTTGAGCTTCTTGAGTTCTTTCTTTAGCTTGCAATCTGTGTTAAAGGATCTTCTCTTACCCGAGCTCCACTCTTCCCTGCGGGCACACCCCTTGCTGGCCTGGCGCTCACACCAAGGTTGCTCTTCCCACCTCACGTCGATTGGCCGGCCGCTAAGTGCACGGTCCGCTCTCAATGAGTGAAAAGAGGAACAAGGGGAGGCTGGACAAGCCCTTCTTTCTTGGGTTTCCTGTCACTCTTCAAACACACAATTAGGAATCGACACGCCCAAGTGGACTTGGGTTACAAGCAAAACAAAATTATATGGTTCTTTCTTTGAGTAATACAGAACACTGCCAAAGCTCTGATACCAATGTAAGGTGCAACGGAATGAATGTTGAACTTTGTTTAAGATGAGTGCTCCGAGTTGTGCTCAAGGGTTCCTTTTACTTACGGAAGGGAGAGCCTTTCGTTCCTTTAGTGAGAGAGTGCAAATGATCACAAACAAAGTGGATAAACACTGTGAATGAAAGTGTTGAGACAGAGAGATAGAGAGAGAAGAATACAACACCAAAATGTTGTCAAACCCTCCAAGGGCCCCACTCTCTATGGCAAGAGCAGTCTACTATTGATTGCACAAATCTCTACAATGCAATGGCCTTGCCGACGATGTCGACGACGATGAGGATGGCTAAAAACTGAAAACGGTAAGGGTTGAAATCTGCAAATCTTGTATCTGTTGAATTCTAACTCTATGTCGGTGACGATGTCGATGACGACAATGCGCTGAAAACGCAGATGCTGAAATTTGCAAATAGCGGGCTGAATGTGCAAACTTTAGCTTATCTAACCGTGCGGCAAGGGTCTGTTGCGGGAAGGTGAGATCTGCGAGGTTTGGGACTTGTTCTATGGTGTCTATACGTTGAAAATGCAAAATGTTGATGCAAAGGTTGAATCTGTCGCCAAGGAACTGCAAAACGCTAGGTGATCTGCAACTCCAAAAACGCTAGGGCTGATTTTGATCTGCTGCAAAAACGCTATGAGATTTGTTGGGTCCTGCTAGGCTGATCTGCAAATGCAAAACGCCGCGGTTGATCTGCAATGCTGAAAAACGTTGGTCCTTGTTGGCTAAAGATGCTAGGTTGCCTGTCGGGGGTCTTGCTGAGAAGGTGCTTTGTTGGACACTTGGTCTCTGCTGCCTCTTCTGCCAGAAAACACTATTGCTAGCTTTTCTTATATACATCCTTAGCCAATTTGCCCTATCACTTATTAATAATAAGTGAAAAATGGCTAAAATAGGGAAAAAGGATCAGTGCACTGTAAAAATACTCCTGATGGGTTTTGATGGTAATCTGATGATCATGTTGTGTGCAACCAGAGGATATGCATCTACTCTAAGTGCTTGGACATGCACGGTCTACGAAGAGACTCACAAAAGTGCCAGAACACTTCCTAAGCTAGGCTAACTGAACCCATGTCATGAAGTAGCTTGTCCATGTACACATAGGGTTAGATGTGCACGTGACAGAAGGTTTCAAATATGGCGGCACGCCAATAGAAATTTTCACCTTTTCTAGGGTGAAAGATTGAAAGGAATCACTACAGTTCCTACAACAATTCGACAACATCTATGCTTTGGTAACTATACATAAGAATTCAAGATTTCTCGAGCAGGGATATCTTAAAGATAATGCGATGAAGTGGTGGAGTTCAATCGTGACACAACCGCATGCTCCACGGACCTGTCAAGCTTTCAAGACAATATTTACACACAATTACATGACTTCTCTCTTTGAAGTCCAGATCTTGTCAGAATGTTGCAACTTGAAAATGCTTGCCACGGAGACCATGGAAGACTATAACCAAAGGTTTCTTGACGCCTACCTTCCGTTGTCCTTCTTTAACTTCATTCCCTTGGAGGACCAGTGCGAGCGATACACCATTGGACTACCCTCACCATTGCAAGAATAATGTCTGTCCAAGCAAGTCTCAACCATGGAAGAGCTTATGGACCATGCCGCGGTCTCCTACAAACTGATGAAAGGAAAGCTTGAGTTTACCACACAAGCAACTCCAGCTACTAACCAAAACTCTCGGCAAAAACAAAAAAATCCTCAGGAGTCTCGTGAAACCCAACCTCAAACGCCTTGGGAGACAGTGTCAACAAGAAACCCTATTACAAGAAGGCAGATGCTTTGAATGTTTTCAAACAAGGTGTTCAATGCATGTCCTTAGCAAGCCTCAACATCTTCATAGCAACCTTCCGCTCCGACATCAAAAAGATCATCGGGGCCACAAGAGCTAGACCCGCAATTGGACTATTACGTGATACCCATGGCATAAACCTCGAGAGTACAAATGAATTGTGCAGAGCTTATGGCAAAGTTAACGGTTTAAAGACCGTGATCTTCTTTGACCCCGAAGCTATAGAGAACTTAATCCATCCAGACTTCCTCAAGCAGATGCAATTTGATTATGATGCAAAGGGTGGAGAACTTCAAGCAGAGCTAGCCACGGGGAAAACTCAAAACATGGTACCGCTCATTTGGGCTCTCCCACCAAAGATATCACGGAAAAGCCAATTTCCACATTATGAACTTGGGCAATTGCGACATTCTCTTAGGCATGTCTTGGCATGATAAGAATGATGCGGCTCTCTTGATCCGGAACCGAACCATTACCCTGATATATAGAAGGACAAGCCACTCGTCCTCAAAGTTCGATAATCAATAATCAATTTGATAAAAGTGGGGAGCTTAAAAGCCCACTTATTGTTTTGCTTAGTAACACACTTTTTTTTTTTTAATCTCTAGCGCTTCTAGTATTTTAACTCTAGCTTCACTAATGCTAGCCTTCATCATGGCTGAGTATGCCCATCACCTCCGGAGGGTGATAGAAACTCAGCTGGTTGGTTTCATAGAGTACGTTCAAAGCATGAATGACCTCTATACAAACCTGCACATACTCTTGGGGCACTGACGACGTGAGTAGGGATGTTGTTGTTGTTGTCCAAGATATGCATGATAAAGGTGATAATCTTATTCTTCCTGTTTGGACAAGCAGCGAAGTTGAGGTCACATTTTGTCAAGTTTGGATCTTTGTACTTCTTTGGTTATTTGCAGCCTCTTCTTCGTAGGTTTGTAGTAGTATTCATTTTTCGATTTCGTATTTAACTTTCGTTAAGACTTAAGAATTTGTTCCTTTAGAAGTTTTTGTGAGAAGTTTGGTTTCTAGGATTAAGGTTTTAAGGTGTCGTTTCCTTTTTTGTTTATAGTTGAGTACTTGTTTTAAGTTTTAGCCAAGTAAGCTGCATCAACTTATTTTACGTGTTGCTCTTCTAAAAACATTTTTACGTTAATAATATTTTGTTTTATCTAGTTTTGTTTCAAGCAAAGAAAGTGATTTTATTTTTTTTTCCCTTGAGTCCCTTGCTTTTATAGTTTTATGAGTGCTTTATTCCCTCTTATAATTCATGAGTTCATACTATTTTGAAGTTATGAAGATATACTTGTCCTCAAAGTTTGATTGTCGGAACAAAAAGCTGAATGAATTCTCTAGTTGTTTTCTAGTTCAATACTTTTGAACTCTGTTTGAGAAAGTACTATTTGCAGTTTGTTTGAAATGGATAGTATTTATTTTAAACCTGTCTTGGTGCGGAGTTGAATTTGGTTTTAATATTGGTTTTGATGCTTGGTGATTTACTCCTTGGTGGAGTAGTGAAAAAAATGTTGTTTTGATATTGTCTGAACCTCAGAACGACGCAGATGGGATGTCTGGGGAGCGTTTAGTTGTATGCTTGAAAACCTCAGAACGAAGTAGACGAGATGTTTGGGAAGTGTTTAGTTGTACACCGAAAAACCATCGAACGATGTTGATGGTATGTCTAGGGAGTGTTTGGTTGTATGCTTAAAACCTCCAAGCAACACGGGCTCTAGTTTAGGAATCATTTGGTTGTATCAGTCCTCTGAGCTCATGGCCCGAACCTTTTTGTGTGATTTGCAAGGAGGGTGATGAGGTAGCCACAAACCGTCCGCCTCGAGGGAATGCTTAGCGGCGCTGTTTGTTGTGTCTTGTAACATGCATATGTGAGCATTTGTGTTGCATTGTGGTGTGTCAACCACTTAATATTCCTAATTGGGTGGGATTGTCTGGGTATGTAATTTTAGTAGATTGAGACACCCGTTCAAGATCAGCGTTGTCTGGGTGTGATGGCTAATTTGGCTACGCCATAATCAAGAGCTCCACTTTGGAATGAGAATAGATTCCTTATTAAATGAGATTTTTTGGGAATTTAATGACACATGATATCAAGAGCTCATATCTGTAATGAGAAAATTGATTGTCCCTCTGAATGTCCCTCGAAATTTTTTGAGCTAACTTGAGTTGTTTTGCAGATATACGGTAATCACGGACGATTATTGTTCTTTCGAGACGGAGGGATGTCACAAACTACTGAACGTGTCAAGCCACTGAAGACCTGCACAAACTTGCACATCTAGGCCAAGGGACCTAAACCCTAACAAGTAGCAGTGCAAGAAGCAATAGAAGAAGCAGAAGTCTTACCAACTTACAGATCCTTGCCGAGTGGGGTTACACGTAAAAGAAGTCTTTACCAACTTATGCGACCCCATTCAATGGGACCCAAGTGACGGCCCAAGTGACTCAAAGACCATAAATAAGGCAGCCCAAACACACTAGCGATCAACTAATGACATGGCAAGCATGTATGGACTCCCCAATAAATTGCTAACATGCTGACATGTCATTGTACACCGAATTCCTATTTTTGCACTGGACAGCTTTTGGCGCAAGTGCTTTTGAGACCAGATGATTTTCAAGTGGAGATGCAGAGTAGAGACATGGGAGTTGTACCCTATTGAAGCAATATAAAGAAATACCGAAAGGGGTACCAAGGTTTGGGGTCATTGCTCGCTCTCGGGGTGGAACTCCGCCACTCCCCGTCTCGTGTGTTGTGCATCTCTTTGAGTTCAGTGTTATTTAAAGTGCTTAAAGTTATTCAGTTTGTTCTTTTCCATTGGCACATGGTGCCCTCCTGTCACATTTTCAATCATGGGCATAACTCTTAGGGACCCCAACAAAGTGGACCCACCCAACATATCATCATCAAAAGAATGAAGCCAGGTAAATCCACCTGAAATACATGTAACCCCTAGTGAATAAAGTAAGTTGTCACAAATGTTGTGTATTGATTTGTCTCTAGATGAGCGCATACAATATCTCAAGATGTTGAAGGGCTTTCCAAGGCTCTTCACAGATGTCTATGCTAAGATCGTACGTATCTCCGTGGTGGAACACCATATCCAACTCAAAGAAGGAAGGAAGCATGAAACACAAAAACTATAACGACTTAGGGTGATTTAACAAGAAGCTTTCCTTAGTGAGGTAAGGAAACTACTTGAGATAGGTTTCATTTATCTAGTAGAAGATTCAGTTCAACAGTAGTCACACCCAAAAAGAGTGGAAAATGGTGTATGTGTGTGGACTATAAGCCTCTTCATGTGGCAACCAAGAGGGACCACTTCTCTCTCCACTTTAGTAGATGTGCGACCACTTCTCTCTCCACTTCAGTAGATGTGTCAAGTGTCCAATACAAAAGATAATATAACTAGTGTTAAAAAATAAGAAATGGAACAAAAAGAAGAAACCAGCTCAAAGAAGAATATTCCAAGTTTGATCTTATGTGGCAACCATCACATGAAATCTCTCATGGGCCTCTGCATCATGGTGTCAATCTCCTTCTATGTAAATAACCTCGTAGGAACTACTCTATTCCTCTCAATAATGGCTTAAATACACCGATGGTAGATAAGACGTCGAGTGCAGTCTCCGAGAAGGACACGGGCGTCGAAATATTCTAATCTCTCTAGCTCGGACTAATAGAATTCCATATGATGAAGAGCACTATGTCTTGTGGTTAGCCATCTTAGATGTGCTACTGTGGAAGAAATATGTCACTAATCTCTGGGTGGGCCCTTGCCTAAAGCATGGCGCCTTGTGTAGTAGAACCTGTCTGTGTCTCAATACCTCAAGCAACAAAAGCGCGAGGCATCTCTGATCAATGTAATCCATCACCCTACACAAAGGTCCAAAGATATCTTTGAAGAGACGATGAATCTTCTACGGATCTCGTAATACACTAGGCATAAGCATAAGTAGTGCTCTAGCTTTAAAACACATAGCTCACAATTCCTCTTGTCACAAACTATTGACGTGTCAAACCACTGAAGAATGGAGCCGACCTTCAGATCCCGGCCAAGGGGCCAAAACTTGCTTACCTTGTTGTGGGTGCACTTAGTTCATACAAAATTTAACCATTGCCCAACACAAAGGGCACTTGTGGTTAAGGTGCAAAATAGATTTAATAGTTCATCCTGCATTAGGAGACATCAAGGTGATCAACACCATTCTTACCTTGAACTTGTTGTGAATGATGAAGAAATACTAGGTCAATAGGTTTAGAAGACTCATTGCTCCAAAGCACAGCCTTTACAAAGATGTGGACCATTTGCGTTGTTCACATTATCCACAACGATGTTCAAGTAAGGTTTGCCTCGCTTAGCCTAGAGCTCATCAGAAATCAAGATTAACCGATTTTAATGAGGATAAAATGAAGAAAATGAATTAAAAGTAGGATCAAGCATCCTACAAAGCTGCAAATTCTACAAGTATCTCCAGTTTGCATCTTTGCAAAATAAAGGAAGTTTGGCTTTCTAGAGAAAATACTTTCTGAAACATGGTCCACAATGATCAATTCAACCAATGAACCAAATGGACTTTGGACTTCTCAACAAAAGTGTGTAGGTCCCCAAAGAAAACACAACATATATAAATGCCTCAAGATCACACTTCAAGCCATGCTTGAAATAGCAAATGTATAGTACAAAACTGTGCAAGTGCCCCAAAGAAAACATAACATATCTAATTACACTTGCAAGACATGCTTGAAATAGAAAATGTATAGTGAAAAAAGTTAACAAGCATTAAGATTAGATGTGCCCTACAATTAGTTGATGTTTTAGTTGGTGCTTTTCTGTTCTGGATTGTCAAGACCCCCTCTTTCATGCAAATGAGAAAACTTTTGGTTATAGAAAGGGGGGTTATCTCTAGGGTAAATAACACGTAAATGTACTAGATATACTTATACATTAGGCAGTCCCCTGCCTCGAATCGTACCTAGCTAAGTATATGGTGCCGCCCTCACAGAAGCTCATGATGTTGAGGTAAGTCTCAATGTGGGAAATATTGTGAGAATTTGTCCAAAACTTCTTGTGCAACTAGCTATGACAAGTCTTCTTTTTTAAATGAGAGAAGAGGATAAGAAGAGTAACTCGCTCCTAATGTGCTTCAAACACCTTAGTCATTCAATCTCTAATCACCTTCACAATTCACTCAACCCCCTTAATACCAAGAATGTGTATTTTGTTGTAAGCTCCACCCTACATGAGCTAGGTGATGTAACACCCTCAAAAGCTTAGGGAGTCATACAGAGAATTCCTTTCAACCACGATGCTCAAATCCCTTAAGATTTCAACTTCAATCTATGCGCAGGGGTAGGGAAGATTTTTGTGTGAACAAGATCAAGAATGATGGGTTACTTTCCCAATACTTTAATAAACTTGATTTGAGTGTCTAGTACAAGGGTCTGTTTTGACCATGCCAAGTGTCCACGGGAGGACCTTATTGTTAGGTTGGGCTTTATAAGTTACGAGTACTGCCAGCCGCCTTCGGCGGCCTCTCTCTCTCTCTCTCTCTCTCTCTCTCTCTCTCTCTCTCTCTCTCTCTCTCTCTCTCGTGCTCCCCTTCATCTCACTTGGCGTTAGCCTTCATCTCGCAGAGAGAGACACGTGTCAAGGGTTATGTACTACACACACACACATATATATGTATACACACATATATATTTGTGTGTGTACGTACATATTTATATATGTGTCTGTGTGTATGCGCATGTCCCAACATGTGTATCATTGCATCAATTGATTATGCTTGGGAAATGAACCTAGATGGGATATGACAAATGCAGAAACTAGAGCAAGACTCAAAGATTGGTATGTACTTTATAATGGAAACTGGCAACAATTTGTTTATGTCTGTGATTTTGTAATAATGCCAGCTATAGACTACAAACTAAAACTCAATCGAATCCCCAATAATCCATTAGTGAATAAATCCATTCACATCTCACCCAATCCAAAACTCAGTACATAAGTTAAGAGTGAGATATGTCGAAGCCATACTACCCAAAGGAGACATCTATTATGTAGTAAAGAGGACATTCAAAATCCAATCCCAGACATATAATACCACGAAAACATCCAAGTAAGAACTGATCTCAAACAGAACTAATAGGCACAAACCTCACTTGATCCAAGCTCGGCAATAGCTTTTCCCTTCTCCATAGTGCAAAGTATCGTGGTTACCCTAAGCACTTAATCTTTTCCTCTCTCACACTACAGATACTTCTCCATAGTGCAAAGTATCATGGTTACTCTAAGCACTTAATCTTTCCCTCACTCACACTACAGAAACTGAAGACACACCAAGTGAGTACGCACCATCTCTTAAACAGTGGATGGAGTCATTTGGTTAACAATTATGGGAGACGCATATTATCCATCCACATGTAGAATCCAGATGCGATTGGGCCGTGTTGATAGCCCTTCTATAGCGTGCAAGTAAGCAGGCTGAAGGGAAGTGCATTAGTGCCACTTACACTGGTGCTTAGAAATAGTAAGGCCTCGTAACGGGGATGAGTAATTAGTACCACCCACTATGGTGCTATGAAATAGTAAGGCCACCCACTTGAGGATTGGTAGCACAGTAGACAGGAATAAAACTTTGTACATATAATAAAGGTTTTTTGGTTTTCTCACATTGTTGTCTAGTTTTGCAATTGATAGGTGAATAAAGCAGATTTTTGGTTGAACATGGATGTTAAACAAAGGGGTTGGACAATGATGGTGCAGCTAAAAAATATTGATGCCAAAAAGTGTGAAAAGCGATGTCAAAAGTGCTTACAGATATGTGCCTGAATGTCAAAACATATGTGAAGATCCGTTGTCGATGAAAGAGTTCCTGAAGTGTATGATTTATATGGCTATGTGGATCAAGGTAGAGGTTCGGTGCTTCAAAGAACGTTCCTCATGTGAAAAATATCTTAGGACATGCAAAGCAAGTGAAGAAATGAAGATCATGTGGTTAGTGATAAAAAAGGGAAGTGAATGTGTGGCTCAACTTTCTTGCATGAGGACAGTCGAAAAGTCATACTCTATAAATATTCTACAAATTTTATTTATTTTTTTAAATGGTCCGTGGTGGTTGAAGAAATGCATCGTTTCGACGCTTTTGCATCTCACGCACGTAAGCTAATTCAACACCATTTGAAAGATATTTTAATTGTCAAAATATGCTGCTTTTTCACGCCGCAAACAAGAAAGAGAAGGGGATATAGCTGTGAGAGAACCTTCTTGTGTATGTGCCACCATAACCAATCTCTTGAAAAAGAAAGCAAGCTTTGATTGCATCATCTCTGATGTATGTCTCCCCCATCCCTTCTTCTCTTCTCTTCTCTTGTGCAAAGGTGTCGATGTGTGTAGGCTATGTGTGAGCCCCACGAATCAATTGGTGTGTGCAAAGAGAGAGAGGGAGGGAGAGGTCTTGTGAGCGTGGTTGAGAGTTGGAAAGCAATTATGATGGTTGAGATGCAATAAGCTTTGCTTTTGTGTGTAATTCTGGGATTGGGTGTGTGCATACTTTTGTTGCTTGGTGTGTTTTTTAGAGTGGATCGGGGTGTTGTGATTCCATCTGAGCTATAGAGAGGCATCATCGGGGCTCTCATAGGGATACTTGGAGGCTAAGCAAAGCCAGAAAACAAGAGACCATCATACAAAAAGTTAGCAGAAAATAGAAAAAGGGAGTCAACAAAATTAGAAGTGGTTGCCCATGCTCCATATAGGGCCAGCTTTTTGCCAATTCGGGGGGATTTCTCAATAGGTCTTTTGGGAGAAGGAGAGCTCCAATGACGAAGGCTCTTTGGTGTTTCTGCAACGAGGCGAAAGGAGGAGGACTTTGAGACCGAGAGGCACCGTCAAGGGTTGTCGGGTGGGGCTCGTCGACGACGAAGCCGGTGGTAGCAGGTCGAATGGTGTTTGTAAGCGGTGTTTTTTGTCATAATTGGAGCAAACCATAGCCAAATCTTGTGCCGTTTTTTCCCCCTTCTCATCTTTGCTCTGCTCCAAGTGTTTGGTGCTGGTTGTGTGAGCGTGTGTGACCCCCGAGTCGTTAGTGTGTGAAAGAGAAAGAGAGGTGTGCGTTGTGGAATTGATAGAGTCGGACAAAATTGGTGTGGTATGTTGTCTGTTGATAGTGCGAAGCGGACGTGCGTTGGTATGCATGCAAACGGTGATGTCCTTTCCGAATTGCACGGTTCTAATAGTGATTTCTAGTGTACGGTGGTGTTGTAAGTACCCTGAGCTATAGAGAGGCATCTATGTTGTGTTTCCAAGTGTGTTCCCATTCCCTCTCTCCAACGTCATGGAGACGGAGCTCATCTACCATGGTGAGGAATTATATCCATTAGAGGTGCGTAAAGATACCTATTGAAAATCTTACTAAATATAAGCCCACCATGATGACCTCATAATTGAGGAGGCTATTGAGTCGTAATTGAGGATTGGCAAAAAAGTGGCTGTGCTTATCAATCTAGTCCTGCCATTAAGCCTAGAGGCTTTCCTACACATAGAGAAGTTTTATTCTTCAAGCTCTTCCTAAGAACACTGTTGTGTGATAGCTCTCTATATGTGTGTACAGATGTATGTATGTATGACAATCTGGTGATTGCTGGCTCAGAACAGAGTTTCTTTGGAATATTGACCTAAGTGAGCTTAATAGTGAGAGTGCTTTTGTACGCCTAGTCCAACCAGTACCCCAAGAGGCTTTCTCCTACTAAGGGTAGGTGAACAATTCAAGTCCTCACTGTTATGGTGATAGACTTCTAAATTACTCAAAGTGGTGTGTGTGTGTGTGTGTGTGTGTGTGTGCACACAAACACAGTTATTTATAGTTTCTTGAAAGTTACGATTTGTTTATTTACAATCATGGCCATGTTTAAAGAGATGATCCGTGAGCTCATCAATCGTATCCTTGTGTGACTGCTCGGAACAAAACCCCAATAAGCCCAAAGTGTATCATGAACGCAAGAATTTACCAAGGAGTAATCATTCAAAAGCAGCACATGCTCTGAGCAAACTTCCCTATGTTGTTTCAATAAACGTCGAAAATATCATAGCCGACCCAGTATGTAAAATTCCACGCATCTTTTCTTAAGCAAAATAGCACTATGGCTAAATGCACTGACATGTGAATTCCACGTCTGAGAATTCGAACACTGGAGTGGTACTGAAACACACTCAGATAAAGTGTGACCATAAGTTGAATTTGAGAAAATTCGTATACCTGTCATCTAGGACAGCAACCTTGCTTTAGGGTCCTGCAAAAAACAATGCATATGCTACCCCATGCCTATGGGATATAGAGAAATATAAGGCACAATTTTATTAAGCCAAGACAAGGAGTTTACGTGCATAATACTCATATATATGAATCGTAAATATCCAAGGCGGGAAGCAACTCCCCATAAAATTTAGACATACAGAAGGCTTGGATGAGGCAAAAGAAATCCTTAGCATGCCTTGTTATAGGAGGCATACTTACAAACACGACGCATAACAAAAATTTGCACAATCAGATATGCCCCCTTTATAGGTACAGCAATTCATCTGAGCATGATGCCTATTTCCTTCACTGATAGGGCAGTTTATCCGAGAACGATGTCTATATCCTCGTCACATGTAGCTTGAGGACGAACCAACCCACATATTTCACAGGAGTCGTCGAAACCTTTATAATTGTAGTCCCTATCATATGCAAGTAGAAGTTGGATCTACCATATAATGCATGGGAGTCAGCAATATAGTTATTAAACAACCATAATAGTTTATCAGCTGTAGGAAGACCCAACATAATCGCAAAAAACAGAAATGAACAAACTCCAAGTTGTTTATGCCGAAGCATCCTCATATGAGCAAGAAGAACAGGTCCAGAAAGGACTCTTGGGATGTATGTGTAAAATTCAAAAGTTGCACATAATACTCAAAGTAGGTAGGAATGCCAAAGAGGCCATTGAGAATTACTACGGATTTGTCAGAGAGTATAAGCAATGAGGAGAGAGAAGTGCCTTTGCTTTAAACTGCAACGTCAGTATTCAAATGCTTTATTCCACTTGTAAAACAAGATTGACCCTTGTATTCCACTTGTAAAACAAGATGGACCTTCGTTACCTATGCAGTAGGTGTGTGGATTTACCTTTAAAAAAACGTGCGCATGTGTGTGTGTATATCCAAAAAAAAATGTGTGCACAAGAGTGAGTGAGTGCGTGCGTGCGTGCGTGCGTGTGTGTGTGTGTGTGTGTGTGAGAGAGAGAGAGAGAGAGAGAGAGAGAGAGAGAGTCTTCCCTCACATGGATAGAAAAGTCAAAAAAAGAACAAAACACTTTTCTCAAAAAAAAAACTGCACTTTTTAGAGGGATATTTTCGTAGAGGGAAACTGCCCTACAGAGATAATCAACGGTATAGAGAGAGAGAGAGAGAGAGAGAGAGAGAGCACATGCACAGTATCCGATGTCAAAACGGTTGCCAGCACTGCCGACGGCTACCATCGCATATTGAGCACATGCAAGCGGCTTTGAGGTGTCGTAGTGAGAGAAAGCAAGAGCTGACGCTTGCATGAGGTGTCGTAGTGAGAGAAAGCGAGAGCGAAAGCCAATAAGATATGATCAACTGAAGAACAATCCGTGGAGCTCCCTAACACATCCCACAGAAGAAAGAAATGCCCCACCCACAGACAATTCTTTTATTGTGACCCATAGAGACATCATGATTTGTTCTTGTCTATGGGCATTCCTGCATGATGTGCATAAAAATCTCCATAATTAAGTCATCTCCGAAAGCCAAGTAAAAGAGAAGAAACACGATGGGATCCTTCATCAAAAAGGCACAATTACATATGTATTCAATCAGAAGATCCTGCTCTATTACAGCCCTTAATTTCACTCCTCAGGAAGACCAACCATAAAGAGGCATGTGGTTTCAAAGGACCTCCTCTCGCGCGTTTAAAACCCATAATGGAACCGAGAGTTTTAAAAACCGTATAAAGGTAACGGACAACAACGAACAAAGCAAATACCGATTCCTTCTCAAACTGCTAAAAATTACAAAGATCTTTTATAGACATTAAACATCATAGCATGAAAAGGGGCTGATGGCACACAAGCATCCTGCAAAACCTAAAAAATTCCACTCTACCATAACCACTTATACCTACTTGAATCAACAGCAAAACGTTAAATCAACACAGAAATAGAAGCACCAAACTAAAAGCATCCCCAAACAGAAAATTGATTACTCCCGACATTACACATAATCATACAGTCATTGTAAGACAGCTCACAAAAACGAGCATAAGCAAGGGGTGATCTTATTCGTTTCATCCACTGACGTAACTCCTTATGACTTGGGTTCGGCAGCTGCTGCAGTCGACGAAGTAGCTGCTGAGACCGTGATCTCGCGGATATCTGAGAGACAAAGTATAGTTATAATCTGTTGATTACAATTTGTTCGGTAAAAAATTCAAATCATAAAATCTTTTTCAGTAACAGACTTGTTCTGTGACCTCTAAGCATTCCTGGTATAATAAAGTTTACGACCCAAATCGTGGGTTGTACGTTTATTCAGTACTTCTGTATGTTTTCTTCGACTGCAAAACGTGAAATGGTTGTTAAACAGCAAGGTTGATTGAGTTCTCTCCATCTTGACAAAGATGCAAGATCTCTCTCTCTCTCTCTCTCTCTCTCTCTCTCTCTCTCTCTCTCTCTCTCTCTCCACATCGCCAAGCCTTGCCCCTAGGCGAGAGGCTCCGCTATGCCGCATGTCACAAGGCTTATTCCATAAGCCTCTTAACCCTAACCCTAAAATTAAGGGGGCTTTCCCACCCTCACAGTATGATGTCTTCTACGCCAATCTCTCGCACCTTTCTTGCGGTGGCAGCGGCACCAAAGGATTATACCTAGATGAATCCAGGCTAAGCCCAGATTCACCCTTGAAGGAAAGTGCAAGGTATAGACCCATGGTAGTCACCCACAAGACGATATAACCATCAACTCCATCATGCATAGTATTGACTAAATACCACGACATCTCCACTAACGTCGTAAGTGCCCAATAGTGGGTGTAGAACTAGGTACTAACATATACTCCCCAACACAACACACACCACACACACACACACACATGAGCATACATCAACACAAAGTTTAATGTACTGAGTTTCTGTCATGACTCCGGAGATCAAGGGCAGACTCAACCATAATGAAGCCTAGCACTAAAAGAAGCATGACCTCTAGTCAGCCCTCGGACATGAAATACTTGGCTCTCGCGATTAAACAACTTAATTGACCAGAGAAAATCGAGAAGCTTGCCCATGGTGTTCATAGTTGACCTCTAGTGTCTTTCGATCGTTAAATTACTGACCCCAAACTTCTTTAAGGACCCTATCCCTCGTCAAGATGCGAGGATCACAGTCTTAGAGGCCCACATTCAAGATCTCATCGAGGAGAATGCTCAACTCAAGCGACGCATGTGGAGCTAAATTCTACTTGCGAAAGCATAGGAGGTCGAAACCTGTAACAGACTTGGACACTCCAAGTCAAGAATCAATCGCGACGGCACAAAATAACCACTTCAAAACAGTTCACAGTTCACAATAGATTTGCACTGGCCCGGCGGAGTTCCGTGCCTAGAGATATTGGCCCCAAAGACTGGCGCCCCTTTCGGTATTTCTTTATGTATTATTCAATGTTCACAGTACAAGAGAGCGGTTAGGGTTTCACTCTCAGACTTTGCGTCCAGATGCTCTGCAGAGTGTGTGCCCAAACCGCTTATTTAAAATTTACAAGGGATGCCAAAAGCAGAGCCCCAAAAGCTTCCAATCAAAAGCAAAGTGTTCTCTCTCTATCTCACACAAGCTCTCTTGAGCTTTTAATAAAATAAAGCAATAGAGCTCTCTCTCTCTCTCTCTCTCTCTCTCTCTCTCTCTCTCTCTCATGCGTAGGAAAATAAGCAAAAGCTGGAAACATCTGCCGCAAATTCAGCCAGCGCAATTTTCGGGCACTGCCGTACGATGCCACATCAGCATGTCAATGCATTTCACTGATTTTCAGCCTGCTGCTAGGGTTAGGGTTTATGACAGTTTTTAGGGTTAGGGTTTCTAGCAGATTTTAGGGTTTACAGGTTTTAGGGTTAGGGTTTGCAGAATCAAGGTTTTCAGCAGCAATCATGGTTTCGGCTCCCGGACAGACACGTCATCACTTTGTGACATACCCCCCTCTTAAAAGCATTGTAATCACCCTCGATTACGCCTGCAAAACAGATAGAGGCCATAAACCGTCTTAGCAGACACTGACTGTTAGTACCTACGTTGTAGGAACACACATCTAGCACATGTACCATCGACGGTCACATCACACGACATCACAGGACATCACTAGACATCACAGGACATTCAACATTCATTCGGATCTTTGACCGTGATTTATCGGCAATGTAGCTAGCAATCGCATCGAGATCCAATCGGGACCTCATCGATGTCCGATTGACTAACCCCTATTGCAACCATGTCTATTTGAGATCAATCAGACCAAAATGTTGCAGTCATTTCGTCTATCAGTTCCAGCACTTAAAAGAAGTCAAGAACAAATCAGTATCATAATCACGAATTCCATTTCATAAAGTCATACAGCAGAATAATGTCAGCTTTCACTATCCCTGAAGCTCAAAGAGACATCAGTGACTCTGGTATCTAAATCAAGGCATCTGTTGACAAAGGAGCGGAGTGACTCCCCTCTTGTGCATCCCACTGCACCAGATCTCTGACCAAGCTGAATTCAGGGTTCCATTTGGTGTAGACTATGCTAAACCAAAAGCATCGAGGTAAAGTTTCACAATCTGAGGAGTATCTGCTAGGTCCTCCTCCTCCATCCACTTCGCATCCAATGCAGGATAGTTCTTGAACTTAACCAAGAACCGCCTTCGGACTTTACCTTTATTCTTCGTATCCTTATGTGCCAAAATCTGTTCAGGAACAAGGATCTCCTCGTTTTCTTCCACTTTGGGTTGCTCATCAGGCTCCCCATCATCAGGCACATCACCTTTGAAAGGTTTCAAGAGACTCACATGAAATGCATTGTGAATACTCCAACTATCAGGCAGTTTCAGTTGGAAGGAGACATCATTTATCTTTTCAGTGATCTGGAAAGGGCTATAGTATCGCATACTAAGCTTTCGAAAAAGCCTCTTCTTTCCCTTTTTCTTTCTTAGGCGTGCCCTCTCAAAACGTAAGAGCATCCATGTCACGTGACCCTATGTGTCCGTGAACAAGCTACAGCATGATCAGGGTTCAGTCAGTCGAGTCAATCTAGATTTAGAAGTGATATGGCACTTTTGTGAGTCTATTCGTAGACCGTGCATGCCTGGTCACTTAGTATAGATGCATATCCTCTGGTTGCACACAGCATGATCATCAGTATTCCCATCAGAATCCATCAGATTCCATCGGGGGAATTTTCCAGAGCATTTAGCTTATGTTACCTATTTTTGACATTTTTCACTTATTATTTTTAAGTAACTTTTGTTGGAAAGTAGATAGGGCAAATTGAGTAAGTTTGTATATAAGCAAACCTAGACTAGCACTATTTGGCAGAAGAGGCAACAGGAGCCAAGCAAGCAACTTCTCAACAAGAACTTGGTGGTCTCTCCTCCAAGCAAAGGACTCAGCACCTTGGCGTTTCCATCAAGGTGGTCATCACCATACCTCCCGGATCCTAGCGTTTTGCATCAGTTTTGCCATCGCCAGAAGACCCCAGTGCATAGCGTTTTTGCATCAGCATCATCGCCAGCAGAACTCCCCATGACTAGCGTTTTTGTTCCCATCAGCCTAGCGTTTTAGAGAAGCTTCATAGACCTAGCGTTTTTGGCAATTTCAACAGATACAAGGCAGCGTTTTCAGCAATGAAAGGCCTGCCAATTCAGCCCTAAAGAATAGCAGATTCAGCCCGGTAAGAACCTCAGTTTTCAGCCCTAAACCTGCAGATTTTCAACGACAAAGACCTACAAAAACAGCCCCCAAAATCAACATTTTTGGACTAGCCGCAGATTTCAGCCCATAGCGTTTTTGGACAGCAGATACCAGATTGCAGATTTTAGCCCTTAGGACGGTGCCGTCATCCCCATCGTCGTCGTCAACATAGCCTAGACTTGCATCAGTCACATGCATTCAGTTTGTACCAGTTTGTGCAATCATAAGTAGACGAGTGGGGCCTTCGGAGGAGGGTTTTACAACGTCTCTGGTGTCATATCTCTTTTCTCCCTCTATCTCTCAGTCTCATACACTAGCACGCACAGTGTCCATTCACTTTGTTTGTGATCATAGCATTCTCTCATTAAGAACGGAAGGCTCTACCTTCCATAAGAACAAAAGGAACCTTGAGCACAGTTCGGAGCACTCATCTTGAGCAAAGCGCAAACATTCATTCCGCTGCACCTAACATTGGTATCAGAGCTTTGGCAGTGTTCTATATAACTCAAGGAAAGGACCACAAGAATCACAAGAATTTTTTTTTTGCTTGTTGAGGTCGCACGAACCCAAGTTCGCTTGGGCGTGTCGATTCCTAATCGTGTTTTTGAAGAGTGACAGGAATCCCAAGAAAGAATGGCTTGTCCAGCCTCCCCTTGTGTCTCTTTTCACTCATTGAGAGCGGACTGTGCACTTAGCGCCCGGCCAATCGACGTGAGGTGGGAAAAAGCAACCTTGGTGTGAGCGCAAGGCCGCCAAGGGGTGCGCCCGCGGAAAGGAGTAGAACTCGAGTGAAGAGAAGATCTTTCTCAAACACGGTTTGCAAGCGAAAGAAAACCTCAAGAACTCAAGAACCCCAAGACCCAAGACCCCCACGAACCCAAGTTCCTCGTGAACTTAATTAAGAACCCAAGACCCCAAGAACCCACGACTTCAGAATGGTCATCACTCGAAGCGGAATGGATACTTCGCTTGGAGGTGATGAGCATGAGAGAGGCGAAGAAGAATTTTCCCCACCAGGAGGTTTCTCCGACCCTCCCCCTTCCCCATCTACGTCAAGGATTGCACTAACTCCTATGAAGGACTTGCCGCAGTTGTTTATGGACAAGAAGTTAGACCGAAAAGCAGAAATAGAGCGTGAACACGAAGAAAAGATGGCAGCCATAGAGCATCAATACACAGAAAGAGTGGCAGCCATACATCGCGAGAACAAAGCAAGACAAGCAGAATATGACCGCAAGACCAAAGCACGACAAGAGAAGAGCGATCAACACATGAAAGAATTCTTGCGACTCTTTTCTCAAGTTCAAGCACAAATGCAAGAGATTCGGGAAAAGGAGACTCTCTCAGTCTCTTTTTCTCCCAAGCATGACACATGATTTGCATGACAATGATTTGCATGAGGATTTGAATGATATTGCTAAGCATGATGATTTGCATGATCAAGATGTGATTTCTCACAAGCATGATGAGTTGCATGAAGATGATGTGATTGTTTACAAGGATGATGTGTTAGTTGATACTTTCTCTAGTGAAGCTAACCTCATTGCAGAGATGATCAATCACGAAGACCCGATCTTGGCGCTCGAGTCGAGGTCCAAAGAACCCCCACACGACGATTCGATCATTCAGGAAGAACCGGTCTTGGCTCTCGAGCCTAGGTCCAAAGAACCCTTACAAGAAGTACTACGTGTTCGCATGATTGGTAAGCACGCATTGTTCGAGTGTTTCATTCGTGATGTTCCTGTATTTTAGTCAGCGTCTTTATGTGATCCCTTTTACTAGGCATGACATATTGTACGTTGAGCATGTTTCACTCATGAATGAGCATGGATGTATGCGGATTGTTCATGAAAAGCTGAAAAGTATGCATTCAAGGAAGTCAATGAAAAGTTGAAAAGTATGCATTCAAGGAAGTCACCTTAGGACGGTGTCGTCATCCCTGTCGTCGTCGTCAACCTAGCCTAGACTTGCATCAGTCACATGCTTTCAGTTTGTACCAGTTTGTGCAATCATAAGTAGACCACTCTCGCCGACGAGAATGGGGCCTTCGGAGGAGGGTTTTACAACGTCTCTGGTGTCATATCTCTTTTCTCTCTCTATCTCTCAGTCTCATACACTTGCACGCACAGCGCCCATTCACTTTGTTTGTGATCATACCATTCTCTCATTAAGAACGGAAGGCTCTACCTTCCATAAGAACAAAAGGAACCTTGAGCACAGTTCGGAGCACTTATCTTGAGCAAAGCGCAAGCATTCATTCCGCTGCACCTATAACCCAATCATCCGCCTTCAATGTCAAGTCGCGACGATGGCGATCCGTTGCCTTTTTTTGTAGTTCTTGAGACTTCTGCAAAGTCTCGCGAACCTTCGCAAAAGCCGTATCTAAGTCTCGCGTATATTCATCCTCTTCAAAAATCTGATCTTTCGTGCTTAGGAAGGTGGAACCTTCGCAGCACCTTCAACAATCTCAAATGGCGCCTTTCCCGTCGAAGAGTATATCGTGTTATTGTAGGCAAATTCCACCAAAGGTAAGTACTTTTCCCATTGAGTCTTCTGATCTGAGATATAAGACTTCAATAAATCTAGAACCACTGAATTTGCAATCTTAGATTGCCCATCAATCTGCGGGTGGAACGATGCAAGAACTGCAACCGCGTGCCAATTTTCTCCCAAATTGCCTTCCAAAACAAACTCCTAAATATGGGGTCTCTGTCAGAGACAATCGTCTCAGGCATGCCATGTAATCTGAAGATCTGGGCCACAAACAGTCTCGCTAAGTGATCCGGCTTGACTGTTTTCTTCACTGGAATGAAATGAGTCTATTTGCTAAATCTGTCAATAACAGTCCAGATACCATCCTGACCACTCTTTGTTCTCGGGAGATCAAAAATGAAATCCATTGCAATACTTTCCTAGGGCGGGTGGGTATGGGTAAAGGCTGTAACAAACCTTGTGCTTTATGCCTGTCAAACTTGACCTTCTGGCATACTAAGCAACTGCGCACAAACTCTTCCACATCCTTTCTGAGTCTCGACCAATAGAAGTATCACTCTACCCCTTTCATGGTGGTAGCAATGCCGCAGTTACCTGTAAAAGGTGGACAGTGGCATTCAGTCATAACCTTTTCCCTCAACGGCTGTGTTACACGCAACATGGTTTTTCTCATCAAGTAGCCATCCCGAATGGAATATCCCGCTACTGTCTCCCCATCCCGTATCCGTGTGAAAACGTCTGCAAAATCTGTATCTATGGCATACTGGTCGACCATATCCTCGAAGCTCCTATGATGTATCGCGGAAATAGCAAGAACCAACGACTTCCGAGACACAGCATCTGCCACCACATCCTTCTGTCCCTGAACATGAATAATCTGGAAGTGAAACTGTGACAAGATGTTCGCCCACCGCATCTTCTTTTCCGAAAGCTGCTTCTGTGACAAGAAGTAGCGCAAACTCTGATAGTCTGTAAAGACAGTAAAATCCGCTCCGAGTAGGTAATGCCGCCACTGAGTAAGCATGGATAACCGCAAAAAGCTCTTTCTCATAAATCTATGCTATCATCTCCGGTCTTGAGAACAATCGGCTCTTGTAAGCAATGACATGGCCTTCTTGCATTAAGACCGCACCCACACTACGACCACAAGCATCACAATTACTTCAAATGAATTCTGCAAGTCCGACAAAGTCAAAACTCGTCCCGTAGTCAATTTCTCTTCCAATATCTGAAAGGCAGTCACCTTTGTGGGTCCCCACGAGAAAGAGACTCCTTTCTGTGTCAAGATATGCAAAGGGGAAGCAACCTCTACAAACTTTCGAATGAACCGCCTGTAGTACGAACACAGTCCCAAGAAGCTTCTAACTTCATGGACATTCTTCAAATTGGGCCAATCACGGATAGTCTCTATCTTGGCCGGATCCATTTGCACTCCAGCTGCTGCTGAGACAATGTGTCCCAAAAAGTGTATCTCTTATAGGAAAAATTCACTTTTCTTTGCATTAATCACTAACTTGTGATCTCGTAATGCTTGAAAGACCTGAAGCAGATGATCTCTGTGTTCTGTCTCATTCTTGGAGAAAACAATGATATCATCAAAGAAAGTGCCAACAAATAGCTTGTACTCTCGAAAAATCCTGTCCATCATCCGGTTAAATGTCGCAGGAGCATTGGTTAAACCAAAAGGCATCACCAAAAACTCAAATAACCCAAAAGTCATTCGAAAAGCTGGTAGGCGTCTCCCGGCGCGATCCTGATCTGATGATATCCACTCTTCAAATCAATCCTACTAAAGCACGAGGATCCCTGTAATCTGTCGAGTATATCATCGATCCTAGGAATCGGAAATCTGTTCTTGATGGTGATTTTGTTGAGAGCTCTATAATCGATGCACATTCTCCAAGATCCGTCTTTCTTCAAAGCCAACAACACTGGAGAGCAATACGGTGAAGTACTAGGCTGGACAAGACCCTTTTCCAAGAGGTCTTTCACTTGGTTCATAATCTCTTCATTCTGTGCTCGGCTTAAACGGTAAGGTGGCCGGTTCGGTAGTGTGCTTCCAGGTATCAGATCAATGGTATGATCTTCAGGACGACCAAGTGCTAACTCGCCTGGCAGGCCCTCTGAGAAGCAATCGACATGAGAGTGAAGAAAATCTTTATCAAGTTTAGACATATTTGTCCTATCCTTATCGCTCAATTCTTTCATAGAGATCGAGTAAACAAACAGACTAGATTTCATTAATTTAGAAATGGCCGAAGCCGATACAATAGGGACAGACTCGCCCTTCAGTTTAATATCAAGTACAATGGTTCTGCCCTTCTTTGTAGTCAATGTCGCTTTTCTCACTCGATAATCGACCACGTCGTTATTCTTGTGGTACAGGGAATCCCTAAGAGAACATCACAACCCTCCAAAGGCATTATGAAAAAGTCCTCATGTCCCAAATACCCCTGACAATGCAACCGAAGTTTGCCAATGAGAGGTGTAATGGCTATGTCCCTGCCGGGTGTCGCTAGAACTGCCTCCGCAAGTGGTCCCATCCGATCGGGAGTGATCTCGAGCCGCGCCGCCAATTCCGATGAAATGAAGTTGGCCTTGGCTCCTCCATCAAAGAAGATCAGGGCCTCTTGGTCTGACTTTGTCCCAAGCTCGGCAAAGTTCTGTACTCTCATCCATGGTGTTGGGATCAATACCCACGCAATTTCGAACCAGTCCTGTTTTCATCTTGCCTTTTCTTCCACGTTCCTCAGCTGCTCTCGAACTCTCAGTCATGTCATCGTCCTTATCATTCTGTTCTTTTTGTGCCTTTTTAGGGCACTTCGCAGAGATATGTCCATGTTCCCCGCATCCAAAACACTTCCCCTCCCTGATGAAGCGAGCTCGCTCCCGAGGAGTAAGCTTGGGTCGTGCATCCTTCTTCTCTGGGTTGCTCTTTCTCTTTCTACTTTCATTCCCAAAAGTCTGTTCGGCTCGTTGTGGCATGACCTCATCGGTGGGGTAGGTCAGACTGCAAGAGTGAATGGTAAAGCCCCGCTTCGCATGACTCATCAACTCCTCCTGAATAGAAGCTGACTTCTGTTTCAAGCAGTGATCTCGGATCTTTGTAAGTAGACCCAAGGTGAACCGCTCAATCTGTTCTCTGAACGAGATCTTCTTGAATGAAGAGGCGGGTAGAAAAGAGCTCCAAAATCTCAAAGTAAGCATCCACTGTATCTCTCTTGGTCATCCAAAGATGGTTCCAAGCAGCTCGTATATCGCGTTCATACTTTTGTGTCAACCAAGAAGAAATAAAAAGCTTCTTAAATTTCAGCCATTTAATTGGCACAGTCTTGTTTAAAAGAAGCGTGGACCACCAAGTTTGAGCATTCCCCTTAGAGTAAGGGGCAGCTCTCCGAATCTTGGAGTGCTCTGAGTAGCGTCCTCCCGCGAAAGCGATGTCAAACTGCTATATAAAAGACAAACCTTTCGAAGCATCTTTGTATCCTGAAAATTTGTCAAATTTGATGGACTGTCCACCTTCCTTAAACTCTCGGACTTTCTTGCTTTTATCTTCAAGAAAGTCATACTAGTTGGCTTCATAAAGATTCTTCTTCTTCACACAAAATTTTCCGTCATCGGAGTCTGAATTGTCTGTAGACGAGTCCTCTGTAGAACTGTCACTCACTGGGCAAGATTTAGACTTCTTTGCCTTTTTCTTGCCCTTTCCGAAGCGTTGTTTCTTGCTTCGCTTTTTGCCTTTCCTCTCTTCTTCGCTCAAATCTGAAGAGCTAGAAGAACTATCAAAAGAAGAAGAAGAAGAACTAGGTACTTCTTCAAATCGAACACACTTCCTCTGTTTCTTTGCTTTGTCAAATATCGACTGACGACCCAAATAACCCGGGAAGTCACTGCCTTTCTTCTGCTTTTTGCCGTGCTTTTCAGCTTTCTTCTGCACGTCAAAAAGCTGAGCAATCCGTGCATCAACCACCTCTTCTAATTCCTCCTCTGAATATTACTTGTGATCAGAAGGTTTCTTGAGATCGGGTTTCTAAGTGGCGTTGTGGTTTTCTGTCACCAGGAGGTGTATTTTTCCTGTTGCCTTCCGTAAATAAGTACTAGATATTTTTCTTTATTCTTATTTTTACTTGTTTTCCCCGGAACCCTTGAAAAGGTGCAAGTGGACATTGCATGGCCAGTGTGAAACCATTGCGGCCGAATAGGTTTCTCATAGCGGCAGTCTGGGTCGGTCTGTCTGGGACTGGTCGGGCCAGTTAGCACTGAATTCTGATGAGTATGGAAGCCTGTGTGCGCCAAATGAAGTCTAGGCCACTCGGAAAGTCGCCTATAACTTTATAAGTCAGTGGGAACTAGAGAATTAACTCAAAAGGGGCAAACTGCACACATGGTGGCTCTAGGCAGTTTTGCCACTTCCAGCATGAAGAGGGGGCGCCCAATTTGAGAGAGGAGGCTGATTTTTGAACACAAGTGACCTACAGTGTGTGTGTGAGTAGTGGGTACAGGTCTACAGCTTTAATGGAAAGCTTGCCTTCTCCTCTGTCTCACGTAGTGCGATGACTTGCTCTCGTGCATCTCTCTCTCCCCTTTGGCACATATGGTAATGCCCCACTAGTTGGGCTACTCAGATGAACATGTACAGTTCTGGGGGATTATGCGTGTTTGCCAAGGCAAGAGCCTTCTGAACAGGAACAGGATTAGCTAATTGCTAATCCCCCACAGGTACGCACAGTTCTGGGGGATTATGCGCGTTTGCCAAGGCAAGAGCCTTCTGAACAGGAACAGGATTAGCTAATTGCTAATCCCCCACAGGTACGCACAGTTCCATCGCGAAAGATTACGAGTTCGGAGAGTTTTCTCGCGTGAAAACTCGTCCAATTCACAGGGGAACTGTCTCATTGCGTGCGGGAGCCCTTGGGACACGCGTAGGCGTGTTCGCTCCGCTAAAAATGATCCGAAAAGCGAATTACAGCCTGCTGTGTTTTTCTGCAGGTTTAGGGTTTCGCACCTAAACTGCAAGGGAACCTCGGGGGAGCCTCGTGAGAGCCTTGGGATGCGTGTACAGGCTTTTGGGCACCTGACAGTGAAAAACAGGGAACTACAACCCGCTGAATTTCTGTGACAGCTCACCAGAAAGCTTCCAGATAGCAAGGGAATCCGTCCTAGACAGGTGCTTTTGACCTACAGGGGTTTTTGCGCCGTTACGCTGCCAAAATCAGGTCGAAAACCTGCGTTTTCAGCCCTCGCCAGGTTTGGCCAGCTTTGTGAAAGCTTGTGCTAAGTGGTCGGATTGTCTACCTTAATTTGAATAAAGAAATACCGAAAGGGGCGCCAGTCTTTGGGACCTATAGGGTGTCGGTCTCGTGTGCGCAGTGACATTCTAGTCGCTGGACCCAACTGTGTTTTCTTCCCTTCTCAGTGCTCTGTGTAAAGTTAACAGGTAATCAAAATAGTACCGCCCTCTACGTTGTACAGGCCAGTTATATGGTTCCATCGACGGGATAGTCACTTTTTCTTCAAAAAGTGCAGAGTGGATTGTTGTGGGTGAAAGCAACACAGAGCTTTTCGTTATGGCAGAGAAGAGAGACCAAGTACCTGAAGAGGGATCTTCCTCACATGGCATGGAGAAAGTTCCTTCAACTCTTCAAGAAGAGGACAGGTTGTTTAAACCTTAACTGCGTTGCTGCATGGACATGTTTCAGCAGTTGGCTAACAACCCAAGGATGCAGGAGTTCTTACAGGCTCCGATACAGGGTTTTCAGCCTCCTACACAGGGCATGACTGAGCCGTTGCAGAAAAAGGAAATTTCCAATGCGCAGAAGACTCATGATGCTTGAGGGAAAGCCCATGTGGTTGAGCAACTAGCGGTGTCCAATGATCCAAAGCAACTTGCTTTAGCGGGACAGGAACCGTTTGTGAATGGTCAAGGGAGTAATGAACACGCTATGTGTCAGACCCTTCCATTACCTAATACTTATCCTGGTTATTTTGGAGGTCGTTCAGTGTTTCAAGCTATGGTTGGACCTTCCACAGGTTATATGCCAGGGAATGTGTTCGAGACAATGGAAACAGGCATGGGTAACCCTATGTATGCGAACATGGGTGTCCAACCAGGTTTTTAGGGTGCCTACGGCCAGTTTCGAGTGCCTGGAACACAATTTGGTATGGCTGGTTTTTCGCAGCCATACGTACCAAATGTAGATACCACAGGTAAAACAGTTGATGCGAGGGCTGGAATGAACACTCATGGAGCACCATTGTTACAGGCACCTGTTTATGATAATGTGGCTCCTTTGAGTAAGCTAAAGGATTACAAGGAAGGTGGGCAAGGAGTGAAGTTTGAAACTTTCAGAGGAATTGAGGATCAATTGAAGGCTTTGACCTTCATACAGCAGTTCGATGCAGCTTATGCTGGAGGAAACTTCACGGAATCTTCAAAGATACGCAAGGCTGCCACTTTCTTGAAAGGGAATGCGCTTCAAGAGTGGACCGCATTGTTGAACCAGGGTCAAGCCCCAACAACGTGGGTCCAATTCAAACAGCTTTTTGCGCCTACATGGTTGACAAACACTTTCGAAGTGGATGTGAAGACAGAATGGCACGAGTTGAATGCTAAACAATGTGCGAATCTGGAAGAGTACAATAAAGAATTTTGGGCCGCATTGTTGCCAGTCACCTCTTACAGGTTTGTGCCATTGTCAGAACAAATTGAGAAGTACTGTTGCGGATTGCCCAAGAAAATCCGGGACTATTGCACAAAGACTACTGTCATGAATATGTTTCAGTTGATAGAGAATGCAAGAGTGGTCAGCAATCTGTGGAAGGGAGATTCCGATGGATTTAATAGCCACAAGAAAGGGTCCCTGGGCAAACAGTTTTCAGCCAAGGACAATGTTGCAGCAAAGCCTTCTGAGCCTCCTACAAAGAAGCCTTCCACTGAAGAAGGTGATACGTCCAAGAAGCAGTCTAAGTCTTCTTCGGGACCAGGACAAGGACAAAAAAGGCATTTTTGTGGCAAAACTTTTGAAGAACGGAAAGCTCTTAGGGAGGCCAAGAAATGCTATATTTGTGAACAAGAAGGACATTTTGCAAATGAATGCCCACAGAAGAAGTCACAGGATAAGGATGACAAGTCAGACCATAAAGGGAAGAAGCCAAAGCCAAGTGCAGGACTTGTTCCAGATTTGGTTGGAGACCAGCCAAACACAGATGCCACAGAGCTGTGCAGAGCTTGGGGCAAAGTTAGAGACCAGACAGTGCTGGTTTTCTTTGATCCAGGAGCCCGTGCGAATTTCATATCACCAAAATTGGCATCAAAGTTGGGCATTCGTGCAAAAAAGATGGGTATGACAGGGGAAGCAGGTTTGGCATGCCCAGGTCATTCAGAGCTCGTTACTCCCATTTTGGGGAAGCTTCGTCTGCACATTCAGAGCTATGTGGATGCGGAAGAATTTCATATTATGCCACTTGAGGGTTGTGATGTGTTACTGGGTATCCCATGGTGTTACAGGTTGCATGCTATGGTGGATACTTACAACAAAAAGATTACCCTTGTACATAGAGGAAAGACTCATGTCCTTGATGTAAAGCTTAAAGGCGAGTCTGTTCCAGTTGTTTCTGCTTCTGCTATTTCATCTGTAATAAAGAATCATCTTTCTGCGTACTTGATCTTTGCAAAAGAAGTACCTCAAGTTGTATCTAATTTGTCTACCTTAGATAAAGACAGGTCAACTTTTTTGAGTGGTTTGAGTGATTGTTTTTCGGACTCTTTGCCATGGGAGTTACCTCCTGAGAGACTTGAGGATCATACTATAGATCTTGTGCCACGTTCTAGTCCACCGAATAGACCACCATACAGGGTTAGTGCAGCCGAGCAGAAAGAGATTATGAGTCAGGTCAACGAGCTTTTACAGAAGGGGCTGATTCAGCCCAGTTCATCCCCTTTTTGTTCGCCTGTACTCTTAGTGCAGAAGAAGGATGGTTCATGGCGCATGTGCATTGACTATCGCGCCTTGAATAAGAATACTATCAAGAACAGGTTCCCCATACCGAGGATAGATGACATTCTTGATCGGCTTGAGGGAGCGTCATTGTTTACAAGAATAGACCTAGAGAGTGGGTACCATCAGATACGCATTACGCTAGAAGATGTCCATAAGACTCCGTTCAGGACAACATTTGGTCTCTATGAGTTTCTTGTCATGCCATTTGGTCTCACAAATGCTCCTGCCACGTTTAATAGAATGATGGACAGAATTTTTAAACCACATAGAAACTTCGTGGGTACCTTCTTTGACGACATGATTGTCTATTCGAAGTCTGAAGAGGAGCATAGGGATCACTTGACTGCAGTTTTCAATGAGTTACGTAAGAACATGCTACTCATTAATGCGAAGAAGAGTGAATTCTTTCTGCAAGAGATTCACTTCCTTGGGCACATTGTTTCAAAGGATGGGGTACCCATGGATCTCGCTGAAGTGGAAGCAATTAGGTCATGGCCAGACTTGAAGTCCGTACATGACATTCAAAGCTTTCTAGGCTTATGTTCCTACTACAGGAGGTTCATCCGAAATTTTGCTGAGATTGCTTCTCCACTCCATGCACTGCAAGGAAAAGGAGTTACTTTCAACTGGACAGCCAAGGAAATTTTAGCGTTCAAACACTTGAAAGAGAAGCTGACTTCAGATCCGGTAATCATTTTGCCAGATCTTTCAAAACCTTTTGTGGTTCAGTGTGATGCGTGTGGCCATAGTCTTGGTGCAATTCTAATGCAGAATGGCCGAGTAGTCGCATATGAGAGCAGAATTCTTTTGAGGACTGAAAGAAACTTGCAAGTCTATGAGAAAGAATTGCTGGCAGTAATTCATGCTCTCACTAGTTGGAAACACTATCTGCTAGGGGCTGATTTTGTTGTCCAAACGGATCATCAAACCTTGCGATATTTTCTCACACAGACGAAGTTGTCTGAGAAGCACATGCGATGGGCAAACATCTTGTCAATGTTCCATTTTCAGATTGTGCATGTGCAAGGGAAAAAGAACGTGGTGGCTGATGCGTTGTCACGAAAGCCCCAAATCTCAGAAGTGTCAATTCCGTACCATTGTGAACTAGAGGAAATGAAGACACAATATGCTGAAGATTCAGATTTTGCAAGGATCTATGACCAGCTTGTTGATGGGCAACATCATGAGCACTATATGCTTAACAATGACTTTCTCATGATGCATGGAAAGTTATGCGTTACTAAACAGTTACGGCCAAATATTTTGACGGAAAGTCATGCTCCACCTTATGCTGGGCATCGTGGAATTGATGCGACAGTGAAAGGGGTTGAGGCATTCTTCTATTGGCCAGCTTTGCGTCAAGATGTTGACACATTTGTAAGATCATGCTCAGTATGCCAAAAAGTCAAATTTGACAAACAAAAGCAACCGGGATTGTTGCAGCCATTGCCGATCCCAGATAGGCCATGGGAAAGCATAGCAATGGACTTTATCTTTGATCTTCCAAGGACGCAAACAGGCAATGATGGGATTTGGACTATCATTTGTAGGTTCAGTAAGCAGGCCCATTTCATTCTTGTGAGGAAGAAGATAAAGCCAGAACACATGGTCAAGATATTCATGAGCAATATCTTTAAATATCACGAGATGCCTCGGTCAATTGTCAGTGAGACAGGGATCCACGTATGACGAGTCTTTTCTGGAAGGCATTGTTTGAGAACATGGGCACTACGCGAAAGTTCTCTTCTTCGTTTCATCCGCAAACTGATGGACAGTCAGAAGAGGCAAATTCTATTGTTTTGGACCTGCTCAAATGTTATGTGTCAGAGCACAAGGCAATTTGGGAACACCATCTTCCATTGGTTGAATATGCTTACAATAACACTGTGCATACTTCAACAGGTAAGGCACCATTTGAGATAGTGGAAGGAGGGAAGACAGTCCCGCCCATTATGCAGACTAAGGACAAGATTTTTGAGGCAGACAAGTATGTGCAAGATATGGATGAAACATACAGAAAGATAAAGATTGCTCTTGAGAAGACTCATGCTAAGCAAAAGAAAGCTGCTGATCGTCACCGTCGTGCACTTGTATTTTCACTTGGTGATTGGGTGCTTTTGCGCTTTGAGAAGGCCAGGTTAAGGAAAAGGAAAGGCAAGGAACGCTTGTTTCCTAAGCTCAATATGCGATATTATGGTCCTTTTCAGATTTCAGAAAAGATCAACGATGTAGTTTACAGGTTGAAGCTACCCGAAGGCTGGAAAATACATAATGCTTTTCATGTCAGCCTTCTAAGACCCTTTGTTGGTGATGTGCCAAAGAATATGCTTGATGAGGAACAACCCAAAGTGGAAGAATTGGATGAAATCCTTGTTCCTGAACAAATATTGGCACATAAAGGGAGAAAGGTTAGAGGAAAGGTTGCAAGACGCTATTTGGTGAAGTTCAAGAACTATCCATCGTTGGATGCCAAATGGATGGAAGAGTCTGAATTGCTTGATTCACCTCAGCTACTGCAATTGTATCTTGAAGCCTTTCAAATGTAACCCAGGTCCCACAGTGACTTGATCTGGCCTTTTTGGAGCAAGGGAAGAGCATGGTTCATGATGCTCAAGAGAGTAGTTAAGCAATTGTATCTACTCTTTCCATACAGAATTTAGCTAGACAAGTTTGTGCTTCAGACTACACTAGAAGGCTTCTATGCTTGATATATGTGTCGTAGCCAGGTTGGTGGGATTGTTTAATCGTCCAACGCTACATTTCCGGAAGCATGTCTATTTTGGATTCCCATCATAGAATATATGTGGTATCATGAGATACTGCATGTATTATTGGCATGCAAGCGAGGTCGCTTGCAATATTTCAAGGGTGGGGTGTGTCACAAGGAGGTGATGCCTTCCGTAAATAAGTACTAGATATTTTTATTTATTTTTATTTTTACTTGTTTTCCCCGGAACCCTTGAAAAGGTGCAAGTGGACATTGCATGGCCAGTGTGAAACGGCTGCGGCCGAATAGGTTTCTCATAGCGAAAGTCTGGACCGGTCAGTCTGGGACTGGTCGGGCCAGTTAGCACTGAATTATTATGAGTATGGAAGCCTGTGTGCGCCAAATGAAGTCTAGGCCACTCGGAAAGTCGCTTATAACTTTATAAGTCAGTGGGAACAAGAGAATTAACTCAAAAGGGGCAAACTGCACACATGGCGGCTCCAAGCAATTTTGCCACTTCCAGCATGGAGAGGGGGCGCCGAATTTGAGAGAGGAGGCTGATTTTTGAACACAAGTGACCTACAGTGTGTGTGTGAGTAGTGGGTGCAGGTCTACACCTTTAATGGAAAGCTTGCCTTCTCCTCTGTCTCATGTAGCGCGATGACTTGCTCTCGTGCATCTCTTTCTCCCGTTTGGCACATATGGTAATGCCTCACTAGTTGGGCTACTCAGATGAACATGTACAGTTCTGCGGGTTTATGCGCGTTTGCCAGGGCAAGAGCCTTCTGAACAGGAACCGGATTAGCTAATTGCTAATCCCCCACAAGTACGCACAATTCCATCGCGAAAGATTGAGAGTTCGGAGAGTTTTCTCGCGTGAAAACTCGTCCAATTCATAGGGGAACTGTCCCATTGCGTGCGGGAGCCCTTGGGACACGCGTAGGCGTGTTCGTTCCGCTAAAAACGATCCGAAACAGCGAATTACAGCCTGCTGTGTTTTTCTGCAGGTTTAGGGTTTCACACCTAAACTGCATAGGAACCTCGGGGGAGCCTCGTGAGAGCCTTGGGATGCGTGTACAGGCTTTTGGGCACCCGGGAGTGAAAAACAGGAAATTACAGCCCGCTGAATTTCTGTGACAGCTCACCAGAAAGCTTCCAGATAGAGAGGGAATCTGTCCTGAACAGGTGATTTTGACCTACAGGAGGTTTTTGAGCTGTTATGCTGCCAAAATCAGGTCGAAAACCTGCGTTTTCAGCCCTCGCCAAGTTTGGCCAGCTATGTGAAAGCTTGTGCTAAGTGGTCGGATCGTCTACCTTAATTTCAATAAAGAAATACCGAAAGGGACGCCAGTCTTTGGGGCCTACAGGGTGTCGGTCTCGTATGCGCAGTGACATTCTAGTCGCTCGACGCATCTGTGTTCTCTTCCCTTCTCAGTGCTCTGTGTAAATTTAACAGGTAATCAAAATAGTGCCACCCTCTACGTTGTACAGGCCGCTTATATTTTCTGCTACAAAGAAGTCTCGCTCATATATTAGGCCAATTTCGGATCCTTCACAAAACTGAGCATCATCTTTGTTGCATTGCCGATCAATTGACGACGCTTCATCTCTCTTTGCTCCGCCAGAGTAGGCCGAGGCGGGCCATACTCTCTACCGGAATCTTCATTGTCATCCCTACCCGCATCTTCGGATGCAGAGGAAGTTGACTAATCCTTGCATGAAGCCATAGGTGCCGCGGAAGAAAAAATTGGGTATCGGATTTCCCGTAGAAGAGAAATCCACCGTGCTCTGATACCACTGTAACAGACTTAGACACTCCAAGTCAAGAATCAATCGCGACAGCAACAAATAACCACTTCAAAACAGTTTACAATTCACAATAGATTTGTACTGGCCCGGCGGAGTTCCGTGCCTAGAGATATTGGCCCCAGAGACTGGCGCCCCTTTCGGTATTTCTTTATGTATTAATAAATGTTCACAGTACAAGAGAGCGGTTAGGGTTTCACTCTCAGACTCTGCCTCCAGATGCTCTGCAGAGTGTGTGCCCAAACCGCTTATTTAAAGATTACAAGGGATGCCAAAAGCAGAGCCCCAAAAGCTTCCAATCAAAAGCAAAGTGTTCTCTCTCTATCTCACAAAAGCTCTCTTGAGCTTTTAATAAAATAAAGCAATAGTGCTCTCTCTCTATCTCCCATGCGTAGGAAAATAAAGCAAAAGCTGGAAAAATCTGCCGCAAATTCAGCCAGCACAGTTTTCGGGCCCTGTCCTACGATGTATAACCGGCCTGTACAACGTAGAGGGCGGTACTATTTCAATTACCTATTAACTTTACACAGAGCACTGAGAAGGAAAGAGAACACAGTTCCATCCAACGACTAGAATGTCACTGCGCGCAGGAGACCGACACCCTGTAGGTCCCAAAGACTGGCGCCCCTTTCGGTATTTCTTTATTCAAATTAAGGTAGACGATCCGACCACTTCGCACAAGCTTTCACAAAGCTGTCCAAACCTGGCGAGGGCTGAAAACGCAGGTTTTCGACCTGATTTTGGCAGCACAACGACGCAAAAACCCCTGTAGGTCAAAAGCACCCGTCTAGGACGGATTCCCACGCTATCTCCTAGACAGATTCCCTCGCTATCTGGAAGCTTTCTGGTGAGCTGTCACAGAAATTCAGCGGGCTGTAATTCCCTGTTTTACACTGCCGGGTGCCCAAAAGCCTGTACACGCATCCCAAGGCTCTCACGAGGCTCCCCCGGTGTTCCCTTGCAGTTTAGGTGCGAAACCCTAAACCTGCAGAAAAACACACCAGGCTGTAATTCGCTGTTTCGGATCCTTTTTAGCGGAGCGAACACGCCTACGCGTGTCCCAAGGGCTCCCGCACGGAATGGGACAATTCCCCTGTGAATTGGACGAGTTTTCACGCGAGAAAACTCTCCGAACTCTCAATCTTACGGGATGGAACTATGCATACCTGTGGGGGATTAGCAATTAGCTAATCCGGTTCCTGTTCAGAACGCTCTTGCCTTGGCAAACGCGCATAAACCCGCAGAACTGTACATGTTCAACTGAGTAGCCCAACTAGTGGGGCATTACCATATGTGCCAAAGGGGAGAGAGAGATGCACGAGAGCAAGTCATCGCGCTACATGAGACAGAGGAGAAGGCAAGCTTTCCATTAAAGCTGTAGACCTGCACCCACTACTCACACACACACAGTAGGTCACTTGTGTTCAAAAATAAGCCCCCAGTCTCTCCTGGGCGCCTCCTCCAGCTGAGGTGTCCTGCAGATGGCTCTACAACTGCCAAGTGTCCAGTTTGTCTCTTTGAGTTCATTCCATAGTTCCCACTGACTTATAAAGTTATAAGTGACTTTTCGAGTGGCCCAGACTTCATTTGGCGCACGCAGGCTTCCATACTCATCAGAATTCAGTGCTAACTGGCCCGACCAGTCCCAGACTGACCGACCCAGACTTCCGCTGTGAGAAACCTATTCGGCCGCAGTCGTTTCACACTGGCCATGCAATGTCCACTTGCACCTTTTCAAAGGTTCCGGGGAAAACAAGTAAAAATAAAATAAATAAAAAATATCTAGTACTTATTTACGGAAGGCAACAGGAAAAATACACCTCCTGGTGACACACCCCACCCTTGAAATACTGCAAGTGACCTCGCTTGCAGGCCAATAACACATGCAGTATCTGTTGATATCACATATATTCTATGATGGGAATCCAAGATATACATGCTTCCGGAAATGTAGCGTTGGACGATTAAACAATCCCACCAACCTGGCTACGACACATATATCAAGCATAAAAGCCTTCTAGTGTAGTCTGAAGCACAAACTTGTCTAGCTAAATTCTGTATGGAAAGAGTAGATACAATTGCTTAACTACTCTCTTGAGCATCATGAACCATGCTCTTCCCTTGCTCCAAAAAGGCTACATCAAGTCACTGTGGGTTCCATCTGAAAGGCTTCAAGATACAATTGCAATAGCTGAGGTGAATCAAGCAATTCAGACTCTTCCATCCATTTGGCATCCAACGATGGATAGTTCTTGAACTTCACCAAATAGCGTCTTGCAACCTTTCCTCTAACCTTTCTTTCTTTATGTGTCAATATTTGTTCAGGAACAAGGATTTCATCCAATTCTTCCACTTCGGGTTGTTCCTCATCAAGCATATTCTTTGGCACATCACCAACAAAGGGTCTTAGAAGGCTGACATGAAAAGCATTATGTATTTTCCAACCTTCGGGTAGCTTCAACCTGTAAGCTACATCGTTGGTCTTTTCTGAAATCTGAAAAGGACCATAATATCGCATATTGAGCTTAGGAAACAAGCGTTCCTTGCCTTTCCTTTTCCTTAACCTGGCCTTCTCAAAGCGCAAAAGCACCCAATCACCAAGTGAAAATACAAGTGCACGACGGTGACGATCAGCAGCTTTCTTTTGCTTAGCCTGAGTCTTCTCAAGAGCAATCTTTATCTTTCTGTAGGTTTCATCCATATCTTGCATATACTTGTCTGCCTAAAAAATCTTGTCCTTAGTCTGCATAATGGGCGGGACTGTCTTCCCTCCTTCCACTATCTCAAATGGTGCCTTACCTGTTGACGTATGCACAGTGTTATTGTAAGCATATTCAACCAATGGAAGATGGTGTTCCCAAATTGCCTTGTGCTCTGACACATAACATTTGAGCAGGTCCAAAACAATAGAATTTGCCTCTTCTGACTGTCCATCAGTTTGCGGATGAAACGAAGAAGAGAACTTTCGCGTAGTGCCCATGTTCTCAAACAATGCCTTCCAGAAAAGACTCGTCATACGTGGATCCCTGTCTCACTGACAATTGACCGAGGCATCTCGTGATATTTAAAGATATTGCTCATGAATATCTTGACCATGTGTTCTGGCTTTATCTTCTTCCTCACAAGAATGAAATGGGCTTGCTTACTCAACCTACAAATGATAGTCCAAATCCCATCATTGCCTGTTTGCGTCCTTGGAAGATCAAAGATAAAGTCCATTGCTATGCTTTCCCATGGCCTATCTTGGATCGGCAATGGCTGCAACAATCCCGGTTGCTTTTGTCTGTCAAATTTGACTTTTTGGCATACTGAGCATGATCTTACAAATGTGTCAACATCTTGACGCAAAGCTGGCCAATAGAAGAATGCCTCAACCCCTTTCACTGTCGCATCAATTCCACGATGCCCAGCATAAGGTGGAGCATGACTTTCCGTCAAAATATTTGGCCGTAACTGTTTAGTAACGCATAACTTTCCATGCATCATGAGAAAGTCATTGTTAAGCATATAGTGCTCATGATGTTGCCCATCAACAAGCTGGTCATAGATCCTTGCAAAATCTGAATCTTCAGCATATTGTGTCTTCATTTCCTCTAGTTCACAATGGTACGGAATTGACACTTCTGAGATTTGGGGCTTTCGTGACAACGCATCAGCCACCACGTTCTTTTTCCCTTGCACATGCACAATCTGAAAATGGAACATTGACAAGATGTTTGCCCATCGCATGTACTTCTCAGACAACTTCGTCTGTGTGAGAAAATATCGCAAGGTTTGATGATCCGTTTGGACAACAAAATCAGCCCCTAGCAGATAGTGTTTCCAACTAGTGAGAGCATGAATTACTGCCAGCAATTCTTTCTCATAGACTTGCAAGTTTCTTTCAGTCCTCAAAAGAATTCTGCTCTCATATGCGACTACTCGGCCATTCTGCATTAGAATTGCACCAAGACTATGGCCACACGCATCACACTGAACCACAAAAGGTTTTGAAAGATCTGGCAAAATGATTACCGGATCTGAAGTCAGCTTCTCTTTCAAGTGTTTGAACGCTAAAATTTCCTTGGCTGTCCAGTTGAAAGTAACTCCTTTTCCTTGCAGTGCATGGAGTGGAGAAGCAATCTCAGCAAAATTTCGGATGAACCTCCTGTAGTAGGAACATAAGCCTAGAAAGCTTTGAATGTCATGTACGGACTTCAAGTCTGGCCATGACCTAATTGCTTCCACTTCAGCGAGATCCATGGGTACCCCATCCTTTGAAACAATGTGCCCAAGGAAGTGAATCTCTTGCAGAAAGAATTCACTCTTCTTCGCATTAATGAGTAGCCTGTTCTTACGTAACTCATTGAAAACTGCAGTCAAGTGATCCCTATGCTCCTCTTCAGACTTCGAATAGACAATCATGTCGTCAAAGAAGGTACCCACGAAGTTTCTATGTGGTTTAAAAATTCTGTCCATCATTCTATTAAACGTGGCAGGAGCATTTGTGAGACCAAATGGCATGACAAGAAACTCATAGAGACCAAATGTTGTCCTGAACGGAGTCTTATGGACATCTTCTAGCCTAATGCGTATCTGATGGTACCCACTCTTTAGGTCTATTCTTGTAAACAATGACGCTCCCTCAAGCCGATCAAGAATGTCATCTATCCTCGGTATGGGGAACCTGTTCTTGATAGTATTCTTATTCAAGGCACGATAGTCAATGCACATGCGCCATGAACCATCCTTCTTCTGCACTAAGAGTACAGGCAAACAAAAAGGGGATGAACTGGGCCGAATCAGCCCCTTCTGTAAAAGCTCGTTGACCTGACTCATAATCTCTTTCTGCTCGGCTGCACTAACCCTGTATGGTGGTCTATTCGGTGGACTAGAACGTGGCACAAGATCTATAGTATGATCCTCAAGTCTCTCAGGAGGTAACTCCCATGGCAAAGAGTCCGAAAAACAATCACTCAAACCACTCAAAAAAGTTGACCTGTCTTTATCTAAGGTAGACAAATTAGATACAACTTGAGGTACTTCTTTTGCAAAGATCAAGTACGCAGAAAGATGATTCTTTATTACAGATGAAATAGCAGAAGCAGAAACAACTGGAACAGACTCGCCTTTAAGCTTTACATCAAGGACATGAGTCTTTCCTCTATGTACAAGGGTAATCTTTTT
Source organism: Adiantum capillus-veneris (assembly GCF_014529385.1). Taxonomy (NCBI): domain Eukaryota; kingdom Viridiplantae; phylum Streptophyta; class Polypodiopsida; order Polypodiales; family Pteridaceae; genus Adiantum; species Adiantum capillus-veneris. The sequence continues at coordinate 60,812,262 of NC_140949.1, read as the reverse complement.
GTTGTAAGTATCCACCATAGCATGCAACCTGTAACACCATGGGATACCCAGTAACACATCACAACCCTCAAGTGGCATAATATGAAATTCTTCCGCATCCACATAGCTCTGAATGTGCAGACGAAGCTTCCCCAAAATGGGAGTAACGAGCTCTGAATGACCTGGGCATGCCAAACCTGCTTCCCCTGTCATACCCATCTTTTTTGCACGAATGCCCAACTTTGATGCCAATTTTGGTGATATGAAATTCGCACGGGCTCCTGGATCAAAGAAAACCAGCACTGTCTGGTCTCTAACTTTGCCCCAAGCTCTGCACAGCTCTGTGGCATCTGTGTTTGGCTGGTCTCCAACCAAATCTGGAACAAGTCCTGCACTTGGCTTTGGCTTCTTCCCTTTATGGTCTGACTTGTCATCCTTATCCTGTGACTTCTTCTGTGGGCATTCATTTGCAAAATGTCCTTCCTGTTCACAAATATAGCATTTCTTGGCCTCCCTAAGAGCTTTCCGTTCTTCAAAAGTTTTGCCACAAAAATGCCTTTTTTGTCCTTGTCCTGGTCCCGAAGAAGACTTAGACTGCTTCTTGGACGTATCACCTTCTTCAGTGGAAGGCTTCTTTGTAGGAGGCTCAGAAGGCTTTGCTGCAACATTGTCCTTGGCTGAAAACTGTTTGCCCAGGGACCCTTTCTTGTGGCTATTAAATCCATCGGAATCTCCCTTCCACAGATTGCTGACCACTCTTGCATTCTCTATCAACTGAAACATATTCATGACAGTAGTCTTTGTGCAATAGTCCCGGATTTTCTTGGGCAATCCGCAACAGTACTTCTCAATTTGTTCTGACAATGGCACAAACCTGTAAGAGGTGACTGGCAACAATGCGGCCCAAAATTCTTTATTGTACTCTTCCAGATTCGCACATTGTTTAGCATTCAACTCGTGCCATTCTGTCTTCACATCCACTTCGAAAGTGTTTGTCAACCATGTAGGCGCAAAAAGCTGTTTGAATTGGACCCACGTTGTTGGGGCTTGACCCTGGTTCAACAATGCGGTCCACTCTTGAAGCGCATTCCCTTTCAAGAAAGTGGCAGCCTTGCGTATCTTTGAAGATTCCGTGAAGTTTCCTCCAGCATAAGCTGCATCGAACTGCTGTATGAAGGTCAAAGCCTTCAATTGATCCTCAATTCCTCTGAAAGTTTCAAACTTCACTCCTTGCCCACCTTCCTTGTAATCCTTTAGCTTACTCAAAGGAGCCACATTATCATAAACAGGTGCCTGTAACAATGGTGCTCCATGAGTGTTCATTCCAGCCCTCGCATCAACTGTTTTACCTGTGGTATCTACATTTGGTACGTATGGCTGCGAAAAACCAGCCATACCAAATTGTGTTCCAGGCACTCGAAACTGGCCGTAGGCACCCTAAAAACCTGGTTGGACACCCATGTTCGCATACATAGGGTTACCCATGCCTGTTTCCATTGTCTCGAACACATTCCCTGGCATATAACCTGTGGAAGGTCCAACCATAGCTTGAAACACTGAACCACCTCCAAAATAACCAGGATAAGTATTAGGTAATGGAAGGGTCTGACGCATAGCGTGTTCATTACTCCCTTGACCATTCACAAACGGTTCCTGTCCAGCTAAAGCAAGTTGCTTTGGATCACTGGACACCGCTAGTTGCTCAACCACATGGGCTTTCCCTCGAGCATCATGAGTCTTCTGCGCATTGGAAATCTCCTTTTCCTGCAACAGCTCAATCATGCCCTGTGTAGGAGGCTGAAAACCTTGTGTCAGAGCCTGTAAGAACTCCTGCATCCTTGGGTTGTTAGCCAACTGCTGAAACATGTCCATGCAGCAACGCAGTTAAGGTCTAAACAACCTGTCCTCTTCTTGAAGAGTTGAAGGAACTTTCTCCGTGCCATGTGAGGAAGAGCCCTCTTCAGGTACTTGGTCTCTCTTCTCTGCCATATCGACAAGCTCTGTGTTGCTTTCACCCACAACAATCCACGCAGCACTTTTTGAAGAAAAAGTGACTATCACGTCGATGGAACCATATAACCGGCCTGTACAACGTAGAGGGCGGTACTATTTCAATTACCTATTAACTTTACACAGAGCACTGAGAAGGAAAGAGAACACGGTTGCATCCAGCGCGCACACGAGACCGACACCCTATAGGCCCCAAAGACTGGTGCCCCTTTCGGTATTTCTTTATTCATATTAAGGTAGACGATCCGACCACTTCCCACAAGCTTTCACAAAGCTGTCCAAACCCGGCGAGGGCTGAAAACGCAGGTTTTCGACCTGATTTTGGTAGCATAACCGCGCAAAAACCCCTGTAGGTCAAAAGCACCTGTCTAGGACGGATTCCCTCGCTATCTCCTAGACAGATTCCCTCGCTATTTGGAAGCTTTCTAGTGAGCTGTCACAGAAATTCAGCGGGCTGTAATTCCCTGTTTTTCACTGCCGGATGCCCAAAAGCCTGTACACCATAGTTACCGGGGGACGCCCCCTAGCCCCCGTTCCGGCATTCCGGGGGGGCAGTTCCCTTCCCGAACGTTCCGAAACGTCCGGAAACGTTTGACGTTCCGGGTGGCCAGTGCAAACCGGAACGGCCGTTCCGGAACATTCCGAACGCCCCCAAAACGTTCCGGAATGCCCCTGGAACGGCCAACGGCTACAAACAAATTTGGCAAAAATTGAAAAAATTGAAGTAAATGTTTGGGCTTCTTTTTAAAGTGTGCAAGGCCTCAAGGACTCATAAAATGCACCACCCTCCCCCTTTCTCTCCACAAGCTAATCCTCAAGGCTCAAGCTCTCTCCCTCTCACACTCTCAAGATCTCTCCCTCTCAAGACTCACTCTCTCAAGGCTCAAGGCTTTAAGCCTTCAAGCTCTCTTCCTCTCCCTCCCACTCTCTCAAATCTCTCCCTCTCTCTCTCTCTCTCTCTCTCTCTCTCTCTCATCATCTAGTCATAGCAAGATTGAATGGTCTTCAAAACGAGTTTTTTGTGAGTATTAGAGTCAAAGCACTCTAATACTCCTTGTATTTAAACACAAGAAGCTAAAAAATGCACTATTTGGGTGTTTTTTATACCTCCCGTTCCGCGCCGTTCTCGTTCCGAACCCCTAGCCGTTCCCCCTTTCCGTGGGGATCCCGTCGCCATTCCCGTTCCGCGTTCCGGGTAACTATGCTGTACACGCATCCCAAGGCTCTCACGAGGCTCCCCCGGTGTTCCCTTGCAGTTTAGGTGCGAAACCCTAAGCCTGCAGAAAAATACACCAGGCTGTAATTCGTTGTTTCGGATCGTTTTTAGCGGAGCGAACACGCCTACGCGTGTCCTAAGGGCTCCCGCACGCAATGGGACCCTTGTGAATTGGACGAGTTTTCACGCGAGAAAACTCTCCGAACTCGCAATCTTTCGCGATGGAACTGTGCGTACCTGTGGGGGATTAGCAATTAGCTAATCCGGTTCCTATTCAGAAGGCTCTTGCCTTGGCAAACGCGCATAAACCCGCAGAACTGTACATGTTCATCTGAGTAGTCCAACTAGTGGGGCATTACCATATGTGCCAAAGGGGAGAGATGAATGAGAGCAAGTCATCGCGCTACATGAGACGGAGGAGAAGGCAAGCTTTCCATTAAAGCTGTAGACCTGCACCCACTACTCACACACACACAGTAGGTCACTTGTGTTCAAAAATCAGCCCCCTCTCTCTCTTGGGCGCCTCCTCCAGCTGAGGTGTCCTGCAGATGGCTCTACAACTGCCAAGTGTCCAGTTTGCCCCTTTGAGTTAATTCCCTAGTTCCCACTGACTTATAAAGTTATAAGTGACTTTTCGAGTGGCCCAGACTTCATTTGGCGCACACACGCTTCCATACTCATCAGAATTCAGTGCTAACTGGCCCGACCAATCCCAGACTGACCGACCCAGACTCTCGCTGTGAGAAACCTATTCGGCCGCAACCGTTTCACATTGGCCATGCAATGTCCACTTGCACCTTTTCAAAGGTTCCGAGGAAAACAAGTAAAAATAAAATAAATAAAACATATCTAGTACTTATTTACAGAAGGCAACAGGAAAAATACACCTCCTGGTGACACGATGCCACGTCAACATGTCAATGCATTTCATTGATTTTCAGCCTGCTGCTAGGGTCAAGGTTTATGACAGTTTTTAGGGTTAGGGTTAGGGTTTTTGGCAGATTTAAGGGTTTGCACGTTTTAGGGTTAGGGTTTGCAGAATTAGGGTTTTGAGCAACAATCATGGTTTTGACTCCCCGGCACACACGTCATCACTTTGTGACAAAACCTCTCTTACCGAGACTGTCGAAGCAGTTCAGAAAGAAGTTAACAAGCAACACATAAAAAGATCGACAGCAAAATTCAAGCTGCCTTACAAGAAAACCCACTACAAGAATCTACTGGCCTCAAGGTCCGGATTGGGGGACTCCACTCACCATGGTGCACAGACAAGGACACTCTTGAGGAAGTAATGCCAAGCTCAACGACATACTCCAACCCGTCTCCTAAATTAATCACACACAAGAATGTGCCACCCGAGCATTGTATCCTTACTCTCAAGGACAAAGAAGAGCGATGGAAGCTACTATGCCAGTGTCATCTCATGAAGGGAAAACAGCTTTGGATCACCAAAGAATTTACTCCAAATCAGCTCAAGGCCAAAGCCAGTGAACTCAAGAAGATGCACGAAGCTCGTAAACAAGGTAAATGGGTAGTCTATCGAGGTGGTAATGCAACAGACTTGGACACTCCAAGTCAAGAATCAACCGCGACAGCACCAAATAACCACTTCAAAACAATTCACAGATCACAATAGATTTGCACTGGCCCGGCGGAGTTCCATGCCTAGAGATATTGGCCCCAAAGATTGGCGCTCCTTTCGGTATTTCTTTTTGTATTAATCAATCATCAAAGTACAAGAGAGCAGTTAGGGTTTCACTCTCAGACTCTCCGTCCAAATGCTCTGAGAAGTGAGACCCTCACCACTTATTTAAAGGTTACAAGGGATGCCGAAAAGCACAGCCCCAAAAGCTTGAAAGCAAAAGCTCTTTTCCCTCTCTCACAGAGAGCTTCTGAAAGCAAAAGCAAATTCTCTCTCTCTCTCTCAATGAGAGCAACAAAAAGCAATTATGCCTTTTTGGCCAAAAGCTGAGATTTGCGTCGCTCGAAAATATCCCCCAAAAAAAAAAAAAAAAAAAAAAGCTTTTTTCACCTCCGCGATTTCCGGAAAGTAGGGTTTTTGGCAGATATTAGGGTTTGCAGGAATTTTTAGGGTTTCTGGCAGAAATTAGGGTTTCTGTTGTCCGCCACGTCATCACTTTGTGACATACGCCCCTCTTGAAAGCATTGTAATCGACCGCGATTACGCCTGCAAAACCGACAAAAGCCATAAACCGTCTTAGCAAACACTGACTGTTAGTACCTACGTACTAGGAACACACATCTAGCACATGTACAAAATCGACAGTCACATCACACGACATCACAAGACATCACATGACAATTAACATTCATTCGGATCTTAGACCATGATTTATCGGCAATGTAGCTAGCAATCACATCTAGGTCCAATCGGGACCTCATCGATGTCCGATTGACTAACCCCTATTGCAACCATGTCTATTCGAGATCAATCAGACCAAAATGCTGCAGCCATTTCGTCTATCAGTTCCTGCACTCACAAGAAGTCAAGAACAAATCAGTATCATAATCATGAAATGGACAGCCATTTCGTCTATCAGTTCCTGCACTCACAAGAAGTCAAGAACAAATCAGTATCATAATCACGAATTCCATTTCATAAAGTCATCCAACAGAATACTGTCAGCTCTCAGTATCCCTGAAGCTCAAAGAGACATCAGTGACTTTAGTATCAAAATCAAGGCATCTGTTGACACTGCACCAGATCTTCGGCCAAGCTGAGTTTCTGGGTTCCGTTTGGAGTAGACTATGCTAAACCAAAACATCGAGGTAAAGTTTCAGAATCCGAGGAGTATCTGCTAGGTCCTCCTCCTCCATCCACTTCGCATCAAATGCAGGAAAGTTCTTGAACTAAACCAAGAACCGCCTTCGGACTTTACCTTTCTTCGTATCATTATGTGCCAAAATCTGTTCAGGAACAAGGATCTCCTCGTTTTCTTCCACTGCGGGTTGCTCATCAGGCTCCCCATCATCAGGCACATCACCCTTAACAGAGTTCAAGAGACTCACATGCAATGCATTGTGAATCCTCCAAGTATCTGGCAGTTTCAATCGGAAGGAGACATCATTTATCTTTTCAGTAATCTGGAAAGGTCCGTAGTATCACATACTAAGGAAAAAGCCTCTCCTTTCCCTTTTTCTTTCTTAGGCGTGCCTTCTCAAAAGTAAAGAGCACCCAATCATCCTCCTTCAATTTCAAGTCGCGACGATGGCGATCCGCTGCCTTTTTCTGTCGTTCTTGAGACTTCTGCAAAGTCTCGCGAACCTTGGCAAAAGCCGTATCCAAATCTCACGAATATTCATCCGCTTCCAATATCTAATCTTTCGTGCTCAGGAAGGATGGAACCTTCGCAGCACTTTCAACAATCTCACATGGCGTCTTCCCTGTCGAAGAGTGTATCGTGTTACTGTAGGCAAATTCCACCAAAGATAGCTTCTATTCCCATTGAGTCTACTGATCCGAGATACAAGACTTCAATAAATCTAAAATCACTGAATTGGCAATCTCAAATTGCCCGTCAGTCTACAAGCGGAACGATGACGAGAACTACAACTGCGTGCCAATGTTCTCCCAAATTGCCTTCCAAAACAAACTCATAAATCTGGGGTCTCTGTCGGAGACAATCATCTCAAACTGCCATGTAATCGGAAAATCATCGTGATCATTCGGTGTTCTCGGGAGCTCAAAAAAATGAAATCCATTCAATATTTTCCCGGGGGCGGGTGGGTATGTGTAAAGGGTATAACAATCCCTGTGCCTGTCAAACTTGACCTTCTGGCATACTGCGCACAACTCTTCCACGTCCTTTTTGAGTCACGGCCAAAAGAAATATCTCTCTACCCCTTTCATGGTGGTGGCAATGCCGCGGTGACCCGTAAAAGGTGGACAGTGGCATTCAATCATAACCTTTTCCCTCAACTACTGTGTAACGCACAACGTGTCAGGAGCTAGCATACGAATCACTGGTATGTTTCTTATCCTTATTTCTTGTCTCTTGGAAATCAAAGTGAAGTGTTTCTTACAAGTTACAACTTACAAGATTCGAATCCCAAATGTGCAGGAGAGCTTATTTTTTAGCACATTCGAGATGCTATCGAGGAGGTTGGGCCATAACATGTGGTGCAAGTGGTGACAGACAATGCAAGCAATTGCAAGCTTATGGGCGAAATGGTCGAAGCTGCATATCCACACATAGTATGGAGTCCTTGTGCAGCACACTCCATTGATCTTATGATGGAAGATATTGGTGCACTACCATGGGTGACTACACTAGTTGATGAAGCTCTACAACTTATCAACTTCATTCATCGAAAATCATTTGCTCTAGGGTTGTTCACTGCCCATTGCAAATGGGCTCTCAAGAAGCCGGCAAAGACCCGATTTTGCTACATCTTTATTGTCTTGTGCCGGTGAGCTTCTCAAAGGTTTCCTATTCTTTGAATGCCCATTGTTTTATGTACAACTTGATGAAATGCAAAGATGACTTGCGTCGTATGGTGGTAGATGAAAGGTGGTTAAATTGGCCAGACTCCACCACTCGTACTGCCGTGGCGATCTTTGATGGGGTGATTTGCAACAACACGTTTTGGAGGGAGATTGATGGCCTTCAAGCAGCTCTTCAGCCGATAGTTAGCGTTTTACGCTGGTGTGATAGTGAGGGATCCACCCTCGGTCTCCTCTACGAGTTCATGACAAAGTTGAGGGTAGCCATACTTGATTGCACGTCATTGAGCTCGGACAGGTAAGGTTTTTGAAATATTTATCTTTCTTTCAAGTCTTAACTCTTATGGCATTACATGATTACACATATCGTAGTTCACACGGGATTATGTGAACTTGTGACATGTAGAGTAAGCATCATGCTTAACATATTTGATGTATGATGGAATTGGTTTCGCCGTCCTATACATTGTGTAGCCCACATGCTACATCCGGCTTGGAGAAGTGAGACTCAGAGATCCGATCGGGTGCTTTTGACCGGATGGAATGAATATGTGGAGAGAATCTATCGAAACAATGGTCATGCGCAAAATCGACTAGAAGAGGATCTTTTGGAGTATAGAGGTAAAGATCTCTAAAGTCTATACGTATAAGGTCTTAAAGCACAATCATAAATAGCATATTCTAAAGTCTTTAGAGCTTGTAAATTGTGTCTTGATTCTTGTGAGAAATTATACATATAGGTGGCAAGGGAAATTTTTCTCGTGCAATTGCCAAAGATGTTGAAAACCAAGCACTTCCAGTTTCATGGTGGGAAAAATTTGGGGGTTTGACACCCATGTTGTAGTCTTTGGCTTTGCGAGTCCTCTCCCAAGAGGTGAGCTCATCCGGTGCGGAGAGGCTATGGAGCATAATGGGGGACATACATACAAAAGATCGAAATAGGTGAGCTTCTCAATGAGAATTTAACTTTGGTCATACGTTCATTGCAGTGACTAGTTTATGCATTTTGCCTAACTTGTGGTGTCTTAACTTTTTTGTAGGCTCAATACTCCCCAGCTTGATAGGTTGGCATTTGTTAATGCCAATCTTCGGGTATTGGAGAAGACGGGCGGATTGGATAGTGCCGGCCCTGTTAGTTGGCTACCAAAGCAAGTGGATCATCGACAGATTTTAGTTGAGGCAGCCGACATCTCACATCTCCAGCCACATACACCTGAGGACGATGTGTATGATTTCATCCGTGAGGACATGATGAGGTTCTCACGACAGACTCGTTCGACTACACGTCGCCGGCGTGGGGAGTCCACGGTTGCTACTACTAGTGCTCGTCCTGAGAGAGCTACTCGAGCACGTAGGCCTAGACGTAGTGTTGCAGAGCTTACTTCTACTGCTAGGCGACTTACTTCGACTCCTTCAGAGTGTGAGAGTGATGAGGGGAGTCAGTCAGATGGATCTCAGTAGTCTCTTTTTGAGTCTAGAGGAGCGACTCACTAGCGCTCAGATTTGCATATTTTGTCATGCTACTCTATCATTTTATCATGGGACAGCTTTTTTTGTGTTTGCCGTATGGGTTTTGACACCATCACTGCAATCTTGACTCTTTACAGTCTTGTGCTATGTAGTCTGTCGAGTCTCGACAAGTTTATGGTTTGGATTTCATCTTATTTACATGGAGATTTGACTTATGTGCTTGACATTCTATGTGCATTGTGTTCAAACTTCACTATCTGATCCATTGTTTTGTTTAGTTCTACTAGTAATGTTCGATGAATCAGAAATCTTGAGACTTCTTTGCAAGTAGTTACTAGTTGTAACTTGTAACTTGTAACATTGTAAGTTGTAATTTATGTCGCTTTGAGGTTTACATTTTGCTCACTTTCAGTTTGTTACAGTTTAAATTATGCAACGGTCTATATCTTGGAAAGTAGAGGTAATGTAATCGATATTGATCACATTATCATATATGATGATATCTCCCTCTCTCAAGCATCTAGATTCTAGATTTGGCACAAATGTGTGCAAATGTGTATCGCATTGTGCACACCTATTATGTATATATATAATACTATATATATACCCAAAATTGGCGTTTCAGTCATACGTTTCACCGAGGCTCCTCTCAAAGGTGAAACGTTTCGGGGTGAAACGCCCCATTTCGGGAGTAACGTTTCGGGTCTGAAACGTTTCGCGGTTACGCTGGCCTGCGCACAGGACCACAAAGGTGTCAGAACACTCTCTAAGCTGACCTGAACCCTAGACCTGAAGTAGCTTGTCCACTTGCATATAGGGTTAGATTTGCACGTGACATCCCCTCCTTTTCAAAGTGAGGTACTGGTATCGAGCTGCATGGCTTCCTTATAGACTACCAACAACTCTAGGTAATCATTGAAAAACTCTTCTTCGACGCACACTGCCTCGTGGGTTCCTCGATCCTTAAACTTCAAAAAGTTGGCGAAACCAATGCAGCAACACTTGCTTCGGCTCCATGACTTCTGCTTCATCGATGATCTCGGGCTCTTCTTCTTCGGGGAAATGTCCTTCGGAGGTGTTCCCTGAAACACTTTCAACCAAGAAACATGGAAAACGATGTGCATTGACCATGAGTTAGGCAATTGCAATTTCATAGAAACCTCATTTATCTTTTTAATGACAGGAAATGGACCATACATTCTGAAAGACAATTTAGGATAATTCTTTCCAACTTGCTTAAGACGTTGCTTCATGATTCTTAAATAAACCCAATCCCCTTCCTTGATAGAAACATCCTGCTTGTTAGCCTCTTGTGAGTAAGACTCCTGAGCCTTGCTTAGCCGAAGCTTCACTCACAGAAATCCCATCCAACGACGGACTTTCAGCATTAGCATCAGGCATTTGACTGACCGAGCGAGTCAAAAGTGACTGGAACGAACGGCCAAAAGCTGCCTCATACGGAGTTCAACCAATGGCAGAGGCAAAAGAGTCATTCAAAATAGCCTGAACCAATGGGAGATAGAGTTCCCAATGAGACTGTTGATCGTGCACATATGACTTTAAAGCATCAAAAGCCAACTAATTGTAAATCTCTCTTTGACCATCTGACTGTGGATGAAAAGCCGATGAAAAATTCAACTTAGTGCCAAAATTTTCAAAGAGTGCGCACCAAAAATTGGGCGTGAACTTAACATCCCTATCTGAAACAATCGACTTTGGCAAACCACAGAGGGGATACCAATGCTTTATGAACAACCCTTCTACATCTTGTGCGATGACTATGACCTTACAAGAAATCAACATGCAAACTTGCTGAAACGGTCAACAATTGTCAAACATCGAGTGTTCCTTGAATGCAAACTAGGTGAAAGGTTAGTCACAAAATCCATGGAAATATCCTGAAAAGGTCCATCGGGAATAGGCAGCGGAAGCAAGAGGCCTTGTTGCTTACCCCGAGGAGCTTTTACCTATTGACAAATAGTCCACTGTGTGACATAACAAAACACATCCTTTCGCATTTTGGGCCAATAAAAGAATCTTTCTATTTTTTTCAGTCTGGCTAGCCTCTAGGCGGGCTCTCTCTACAAAGAGGCACCAATCACATCATGCATACTACCTGAATCAAACAATATGACAAAACGCTGACCATGTAACCGGCCTGTTAACTTCAAAAAGGGCGGTAGACTTTACTTCAAACCTTGATTTAGCTTTCACCCATTATTAGTCGTCTATTCTACCTGTGCTATAATGTCACAAGAGAGGGGAATGGGATACAGATGCTAGAATGCATCTGTATGCGAGTCAGACACTAGATTGGCCCCTAAATAGGTGCCCCTTTCGGTATTTCTTTATTCTTTTACAGTCAAGAGGAAGTACAAAGAGTGCTTATAGCACTAAACCTGTATCTCGCAGTTCTTAACCTGTATCCCGCAGTTTCTATCCTGTTTGGAGGAATTTGGGCAACATAACGACGCAGAACCCTGCCAAAAACAGTCTGCAAGTAGGGAATCCTAAGAGACCACTATCCTTGTCCCGATTCCACCTTTAATTGACCAAAACAGAGCATAACCAGCCTCTGTAATTTCTGGTTATTGACTGGTTTTTCTCTGTTTTCAGCTCCCTGTAGCCCCTGCACTGTTCCCTGCACCTTGGACTAGTTGCCCCTTGAATCTGGAAGGATTTAGGGCATCGAAACAGCCCCAAACCTGCAAAAATCAGAGTTCCGGGAATCCTAATCTGTATCCAGCAATACAACACCTGTTTTGGCTAAATTTTGGCAGCACGACCACTCCAAAATTGACCCCAAACAATTCCCAACACTGGAACTTGATTCAACTGACAAAAACCCTCTGATTCCAACTCAAAAAAAGCAATTACAGCTCACTGGAATTTTTGGTTTTTCACTTCTTTTGAGCCCCAACACTTCTCAGAAGTGTTCTCTGACAATTGGGCACTGTTCCCAATGCATCTGACATCCATACGGCTACAAAACAGTAAATTTCAGACCGCTGTATTTTCTGGTTAGGACCTGTTTTTGACCTAATTTCAGCTGTCAACTGTCCCTGCACTATTCCCAATGCCTTGGACTACGTGCACCTTGATTCTTACATGATTCCGAGCACAAAACAGTCCCAAAACAGCCCAAAATCAGCAATAAAACAGTGCTGATTTTTGTGTGTTTAGTTGAGAGGTTATCACCCTCTCGTTTCCCTGCTTTGGAGTAGCAGTTAGCTACTCTTGTTCCTGTTCAAGGAGGCTCTTGCCTCAACAATAGAGCATCAAACCACAAGATTGTACATGGTCAATCTGATGAGCCCACTAGAAGGGCATAACCATAAAGAATAGAGGAGAGAGAGAAGTGAGAGGTGTGCAGGTCATGACATCCTACACCTCACTGTACATAGAGGGTAAGCCAGCACTCCATTGAAGCTCTCCCACCTGTGACAGCACTCAAAAACGAGCTCACAGCTGAAAATCACGTTTTTGCCTTCTCTTTAAGTAGTAAACTGGCCTCAGTGTGCCAAGTGTCACTCATTTGTGCATTTTCCCGCTTTAGACCCTCGGGTCTAAAAATATCTCACCTGCAGCCTCTGTTGACTTGGCCACAGAGTAACAAAATGATCCCCATGTCAAACTGCACGTAATGACGCGAAGACATTTTGCCGTCCAAAATTAGCAGTCCCTCAAATTTAGGAGTTTCTGCCATTACATTCTTCTAGGTCATCTGACCCTCTTTGTACACTGCAGCCACACCCAGAACTGAAATGTAGCCTATGTAACAAAGGATTCCGCTTTGGCTGGCCAATGACCCCACTTTGGCTAACCATAGTCCTTGTCCAACCTTAGTGCTCTTTAGCCCTCAGGCCTGGACTCTCTTTGAACAGTTCCACATTGGCTATGCAATGCAGGGCAGTTAGATTTCTAGAGGGGTGTTTCCAAAAGGTAAAACAAACGAAATTCCCCAAAGAAAGAGAAAATAAACAAAAATGGAATTGCCACTGGCTGGTGACACTGGCCTTTCACATGACCGTAACATTTAAAGAGAGACTCGTCAATGTGTGTGTCAGAAACATGTGAAGACTCAGATTGGTTCATTAAAGTGCTTGTGGTAGCTGTTGGTGCTTTGAGCTCTTTAGGTGGGGCTGTCTTAAAACAAGCCTTCTTAATGTGACCCTCGACGTGACATTGATAACATCTACCTTCCTTGGCGTAAATCGCTTGTTCTTCAGCCCTTATGTATCCTCCTATAATTCCTTCTGCAGCTTTTTCATCCGAGGTTAGCTTAGGTTTAGCAGTTTTTTTAGCTTTACCCTTCAATTCATTTTGAGAGTTCTTTTTCCAAAAGGAGGAAAATTGGCCAGAAGAGTTACCATTCTTATCGTTCTGTGGGTTCTAAGGAGTCTGAGAGATACTGTGAGAAGACATGTTCTCCTTAGGCTTTCCTTTGTTGTGCTTCATCTCCTGTGCGAGAGCGATCGCTACCGCCTTGTTGAGATCGACGGGGTCGAAGACTTCGATATCAAACCTGATATAGTCGTCCAACCCTAAAATAAAAGCTTCTTTGCGCTTCGTATCCGATTTGCGTAATTGGATGCCAAGCTACAAAATACGGTTACAAAAGGACATAATTGGGATACCATTTTGCTTGAGATTGCGCCAATCTTTCTTTAACCGCGCTAGGTACTGAGGTGGCAAGAACCGCGCCTTGAGCTTGTCTTTGAAGTCAACCCAATTGAAAGAAAAAGGGACACGTCTTCCTCGGCTTCCTCTAGGTGTGCGGCCAACTGCTCCTCTTGCCACGCTTGATACCAATTAATGACATCACCGACAAGATACATGGCTGCCGTCAAAACTTTGCTATTTCCCGTCTTCTTAGTTGTCGCAAAATAAGCATTAAATTGATGCAACCAAGAATGAATAACATTAGCATCCATCTTACCGTCATACTTACTGAATGTCAACTTCTCCGTGACGGGGTTGTTGGAATCCGCTTCTCGACTTGTGCTACGAACCTATAGGACCAACTCTTGAATGCGTTGGTCTCTCTGTGCCTCACGTTCTAATTCCAAGGCCGCTCGTCTTTCTTTGGCTGCCATGCACCCGTGCTCACGCTCACGCTCCAAGGCTATCCTTCTTTCTTCAGCCGCCAAGCGCACTTGCTCACGCTCGCGATCAAAGGTAACGCGTTGCGCCTCTTGTTGTAGCATCATGTCCATCATCGTCTTGACAAAAGCCTCCATAGGATTTGGTGCAACCCTTGACGTAGATAGGGAAGGGGGAGGGTCGGAAAAACTTCCTGGTGGGGAAAATTCTTCTTCGCAACATCCATGCTCATCACCTCCACGCAAAGTATCCATTCCGCTTCGGGTGATGACCATACACTGAGATTTTGGGTACTTAAGTTCACGGGGAACTTGGGTTCTTGTGGTTCTTGGGTTCTTAAGGTTCTTGAGTCCTTGAGATTCTTGAGGTTCTTAAGGTTCTTTAGCTTACAATCTGTGTTAGAGAAGGCTTTTCTCTTACCCGAGCTCAACTTTTCCCTGCGCTATGGAGAGTGCTATGATCACGAACAAAGTGAGTGGATATTGTGCATGCAAGTGTATGAGACTGAGAGAAAGAGAGAAGAGAGATACGACACCCGAGAGTTTGTAAAACCCTCCTCCGAAGGCCCCACTCTCGTCAGCGAGAGTGGTCTACTTTAGATTGCACAAAGGTGTACAACAATATTGCATGGACTGATGCAAACGAGGACTATGCCGATGACAACGATGATGACTTCAGGGCTGAATTCGATGCTCTTTTATCTGCTGTCCACAAAGGGGTAATGGCTGCGAATCTGGAAGAACTTGGGGCTGGTTCCTATGGCTGAATTTTGTCGAGGGGCTTATGGCTGATAAAAACGCTGGAGACTTGCAGGACAAGGTTGCGTTTTTATGGCTGCTTTCGTAGTCTGAAAACGCTGAAGATTTGCAGGGCAAAGCTGCGTTTTTAATCACTGTTGTACATGCTAATAAACGCTGGTTCCTATGGCTGAATTTTGTCGAGGGGCTTATGGCTGATAAAAACGCTGGAGACTTGCAGGACAAGGCTGCGTTTTTATGGCTGCTTTCGTAGTCTGAAAACGCTGAAGATTTGCAGGGCAAAGCTGCGTTTTTAATCACTGTTGTACCTGCTAATCAACGCTGTTTTTCTGCGTTTTCCAATGCTGAAAACTGAAGTAAAAAACGTTGAATTCTGCTGCTTTGCTGGCGACCAAAAACGCTAAGGGTTAGGGCTGCTGCAGGTGAGGAAAACGCCAAGGGGGAGAGAGAGTATGGCGATCCCAAAAACGCTAGGGGACTGAAGGGGGTGGCCTCACCAAGCGAGCTTGAAGAGGTTCTTGTTGAGAGAGAAAGAGAGTACCTGTTGCTTGGAAAAGCCTGTTGTGCTCCTTGCTCATCTGCCCAATTGTGCTAACTTGGGTTTGCTTATATGTTAACTTACCCAATTTGCCCTACTTAGTTCCCAACAAGTCACTTAATAAATAAGTGAAAAATGTTAAAAATAGGAAAAAATAGGATAAAGTCACTTGAAAAATCCCAAATCTGACTCTGATGGAATCTTATGGAAATGCTTATGCTTATACGGTGTGCAACCAGAGGATATGCATCTACACTAAGTGTCTGGGCATGCACGGTCTACGAATAGACTCACAAAAGTGCCAGATCACTTCTAATCTAGACTGACTCGATTGACGGGAACCCTGTTATGGTGTAGCTTGTCCACGGACACATAGGGTTGGCTGTGTCAAGTGAAATGAAGCTTCTTTGACGAAAAGAAAAATGAGAGAGGTTCTTTGGGTTCTTGGTTCTACTTAGGTTCTTGGTTCTTCCCTTGAATTTGCAAAGCCGAAGCACGCACAGAGCTTTGATACCAATGTCAAGTGCAACATAAGCGTTTAAGAATTTAGCTGAAATCTAGTACTCCGCACAAACACAAGGTTACTTTACTTCACTTGAAAAGAGAAACTGAACTCAACACAATGAAGAGGAGAGAGAGAGAGGACGGCATGTCGGGTCCCAACCACCCTCAAGGGCCCCCTTGCTCTGTTGCCAGAGCAAGTACTTGCACAATGCTGTTACAATGATCCGAGATGTTGAGACGTTGATGCGTACCTGATGCTTGGAAGGGCTGGAACCAGTAATGGGCTGGCGATGAAGGGTTAAAACCTTATGGCTGAAAACGCTTGGGACTGTGGGTTGAAAACGCTGGTCCGCTACGATGGAGTGCTGCTGAAAAAATGCCATGGGTGCGGATGGCGGAACTGCTAGCAAAAACGCTAGAGGTGTTGAGGTACTGTGGGTACTGGTGTTGGTGCTGAGGTAGTGACTTATGCTTGAGAAGTGACCCTTAGGGTCACTTATATATGGGGCAAGAGCTGGGTCGGGCAATCCAACTTAAAAATGATGCAAAAATGTCACTTATTAATAAGTTGGTGGACTATTGATAAGAGGTGATTCACATGCAGAAAAATACCTATCCTGGGTACTAATGCAATTGTATGGAAACACTCCCCAATGCTTACACGTAGCAAACATTGGCTATGCTCATGTGCAATCAGAGGGTATGCAACTAATCTAAAGTGCATGGCCATGCACGTCCTGCTAGAGGCTCACAAAGTGCCAGGCAAGATTGATAGTCTAATTGGTGACTTTCTATAGCACCTTGTCCTTCTCTTGCAGACCTTGGGGTGCAAGGTCTCTTGATCTTGCCGTGTTAGCTCCAATCTCAATCTTGATGTGTGTTCCTTTCTATTGGATGTTTGTTCTTGATTCACTCTTAAGAGTGGGTTGATATTCCCTCGAGCTATGTTCTAAAGAGATGAAGATCAGTAGCAAGTTCAGACAAAGTTCCTTCAGATAC
This sequence comes from Adiantum capillus-veneris, assembly GCF_014529385.1. Classification (NCBI taxonomy): domain Eukaryota; kingdom Viridiplantae; phylum Streptophyta; class Polypodiopsida; order Polypodiales; family Pteridaceae; genus Adiantum; species Adiantum capillus-veneris. Next base: position 60,795,220 of record NC_140949.1, on the reverse strand, counting down.
AATTTGCAGCTCATCATTCTATATGGTGGTTGGTGAAATAGGCATGTAGCCTCACTAAAGGGCAATAAACTTTAACTATCACCCAAAAATATGTTGTCTAACTTTCCCTGTACGTTATGACACAAGGTAACTTCACAAATAAATCTACAACTGCAATTCACCACTTCAGTAATTTCCTGTTTCAGTCACTGTCAGATGCCCAAAGCCCTATATAAGCACCCCAAGGCTTCGTCGAGGCTCTCATGGTGTTAAATTGCAGTTTAGGTGTAAAACCGTAAACCTACAAATAAACACAGCAGGCTGTAATTCTCTGTTTTGAATCGTTTTTAAGCAGAGTAAACACGTCTATGCATGTCTCAAGAGCTCCCGCACGAAATGGGACAGTTCCCCTTTGATTTTGATGAGTTTTCACACGAGAAAACTCTGTTCTCGCAATTTTTCGCGATGGAACTATGTATACCCCGTGGGGGATTAGGAATTAGCTAATCTCGTTCCTATTCAAAAGCCTCTTGCCTTGGCAAACGTGCACAAAACCCATTGAATTGGGCATGGCCATCTAAGTAGCTCAACTCGTGGGGCATTACAATGCGTACCACCACTTCATTGCTCTTCTTCTCCACAAGAGCACGCCAATTCTTGAAAAGATCAAATGCCTCTGACTTGGGTATATTTGAAAATATACCCAAAGTAAAGCGGCTGAAATCATCCACTAGCAACATGAAGTAAAGAGCTTTGTCTAAAGACGGGGGTCTGTATGAGTCCACAAAGGTCGGTGTGAACCAAATCTAAAACCATGGTAGCTCAGCGTGGAGAGTGCTTCTCAGTGCACCTAGATGAATCCAGGATAAGCCTAGATTCACTTTTAAAGGAAACGGCAAGGTAGATAGACCCATGGTAGTCACCCACGAGACATTATAACCATCAGCTCCATCATGCATAGTGTAACAGACTTGGACACTCCAAGTCAAGAATCAATCGCGACAGCACCAAATAACCACTTCAAAACAATTCACAGATCACAATAGATTTGCACTGGCCCGGCGGAGTTCCGTGCCTAGAGATATTGGCCCCAAAGACTGGCGCCTCTTTCGGTATTTCTTTATGTATTAATCAATCATCAAAGTACAAGAGTGTGGTTAGGGTTTCACTCTCAAACTCTGCGTCCAGATGCTCTGAGAAGTGAGCCCTAATCCACTAATTTAAAAGTTACAAGGGATGCCCAAAAAAGCAGTCTCTCTCTCTCTCAATGAGAGCAAAATAAAGCAGAGCAAATCTCTCTCTCTCTCTCTCTTTTTCTCAAAGAGTAGCCAAAAAGCATTTGTAGCGTCGCTAGCTGCTTTTCTCAGCTTCCGCAAAATCCGGGATTTCGTACCTGCTGCCACGTGGCACTGGCGCCAACCTTTTTAGGGTTTCAGCCATCAGTTAGGGTTAGGGTTTCCAAAAATTAGGGTTTCTACTGCCGATAGCCACGTCATCACTTTGTGACACATAGTACTCACAAAATACCACAACCACCCCACTAACGTCGTCAATGCCCAACAGTGGGTGTAGAACTAGGTACTAACATATGCTCCCAAGCACAACATACACCACACACACACACACACACATGAGCATACATCAACATAGAGTTCAGCGGACTGAGTTTTTATCATGACTCCAAAGATCAAGGGCAGACTCAGCCATAATGAAGCCTAGCACAAAAAGAAGCATTAAATCAAAAATGAGATAGTTGACAGGGCATACTATCACAAGTTAGAGACGTGGCATGCCCAACTGGAAGAAATTGGCCGAGAAGACAAGGGAATAAGGATCTAAACCCCGAAGATGTGGTCAAGAGGCCTAAGGGATTAAGAATTAAAAAAACTAAACCCCTGCCAACTTATAAACACCGGCCAAGGGGCCTAAACCCTAACTGACGAACGCATAAGGGCTCCCAGAGTTTCCAAAATTTACGCTGACACATGGCACTGTTGTACGGATTTCTACGTTTTGCGTCAGCTCGTGTTGACATGGCAAGGTTGTGCGGATGTTGGTTTTGCACAATCTTTTGAGGGCAAGAGCTTTAAGATTCGATAGCTTTTAGAACTGAGCTCTGCTTTTGGGTATCCCTTGTACTATTTTAAGTGCCTAGAGGGCCACTCTCAGAGAGCATCTGGATGCAGTCCCTGGAGAGTTGGACCCTTACCTTTGCAAAGCAATAATAAAGAAATATTGAAAAGGGCACCAGTCTTTAGGGCCAGTGCAACTGTAACAAACTTCGGCACCCCAAGTCTAGATTATGTCGCGACACGAGAGAGAATCACTTAAAATACTTCACAATTTTAAATTCACAATTCAATTTGGTCGACACAGCCCGACATACTTCCGTGCCCAGAGTGATTTGCCCCATGGACTAGCGCCCCTTTCGGTATTTCTTTTATATAAATCTTTGAGCAAAGTACAACTCCCGCAGGGTCCTCTGCTCTCAAACTCTACGTCCAGATGCTCTGAAGAGTGAGGCTCGGAGGGCTCTTTTATTCTTACAAGGGATGCAAAAAGCAAAGCCCCCCAAAGCAGTTAAACTCAACAGCATTCAAACTTTAAAAGCTTTTACAATTAAGCAATGAGCCCAAAAGCAAACTAATCCCAAAATCTTTCCAAAAAGCATTAGCGTGATTTGCAAAAATCCGTACAGTAGCCAGCACAATTTCGGCCCTGCCACGTCAGCACCGTACGGACTGTCACGCCAGCATGTCAATGTGATTTCCGAGGATTTGTACTACCACGTCAGCAACTGTCCGTACTGGACTGCCACGTCAGCATCTATGTGTGTTTGTTCGGAGACCTGCCACGTCACCAGTTTGTGACATACTCCCCTCTTGAAAGAACTGTAATCACCCTTCATTACGCCTGCAAAACAGACAGAGGCCATAAACTGTCTTATTAGACACTGACTGTTAGTACCGACGCACTAGACACGACATATCTAACACATGTACAAAAGCGACAGTCACATTACTGCACATGACATCAAACGACATCACATGACAAATCACATTCAGAAATCATTCCAGATCACAGACCATGACTACCAGCAACGTATTTAGTAACCACATCTAGATCCATTCTGGAATTCATTGATGTCGGGTTAACTAATCCCATATTGCGATCATGTCTATAGAGATTTTTATTTTTATTTTAATTTCCGACTCAAGCACTATCGTCTGCAAGTAGTCATTCACCTCGAGCACTATTGTCTGCAAGAAATCTTTCACCTCAAGCACTGTCATGTGCAAGAATTTGTCGCCTCAAGCATTGTCGTGTGCGAGAATCGTTTTCGAGGATCCGAAATTATCACTAAGTTAATTCTGAACTGAGTGGTCCAATCATTCATTCCATGGAATCACTCATGATTCATGATTCGTTATCAGGTTCATTCAAGAGTTGTCACTGCTCCATCTCATTCTTAATCCTATTCTTAATCCTGCTCTTATTTCAAGATTCTTTCAGAAAACATCAGTTTTAAAATCATCTTCCAAAAGTCTTGTTTCATAAATCCATAAAACCAAATAATGCTAATTCAAAAAGATATTCTAGAACGAGTATCACCTCATTCTGATGTTCTGTCAATGTGCCGGTCATTATAATTCTTGTGTCCTTATTGGACACTTTGTAGCGATATGTCCTTGTTCTCCACATTAAAAACACTTCCCTGCTTTGAAATATTCATCTCTTTGATCTTCTGTCACTGAAGGTCGTCTATCTCTTCGTCAATTGTTTCTGCTATGACTTGTTGAAGGTTCATCTGATGGGTAAGCCAATTTACCCGAATGTATAGCAAATCCGCGCTTCGCATGTCCCATCAATTGTTGTATAGACTTGAACTTCTGTTCGAGACAGTAGTCTCAAATTTCTTTGGGAAGCCCACAACTAAGTCGTTCAATCTGCTCCCTAAAACTGATCTTCTTACAGGATGAATGTTAGGTGCAGCGGAATGAATGTTGTATTTTCTCAAGATTAGTGATCTTTATTGCTCAAGGTTCCTTTTAGTTCTTAGGGAAAGAGAGAGCTTTCCGTCTTGTAGAGTGGTGTGATCACGAACAAAGGGAGTGGATATTATGCGTGCCAGTGAATGAGACTGAGAGAAGGAGAGAGAGAAGAGATACGACACCAAGAGGTTGTAAAACCCTCCTCCGAAGGCCCCACTCTCATCGGCGAGAGTGGTCTACTTTGATTGCACAAAGGTGTACAATGCGAATGCAATGGACTGATGCAATGGGACTATGCCGATGACGACGACGGTGATGACGACGACGACGACGACTCGATGGCTGAAATCTGTAGGCTTCTAATCGCTGAATTCGGGGACTGTTTCGATGGCTGAAAATGACTGTTTTGGGCTGTGTTTTTATGGCTGAAAATGGGGAACCATCTACAACCTTCTTGGGGGGAATCTGCTACGGAGTCTGAGGCTCAAAATCTGTGTTTCTTCAAGGGACTGAACTCCATATAAAAAACGCTGAGATGCTGAAAACAAACGCTGAAAATCTGCTCCCTTTGGCTGCGTTTTTAGGTTGAATTGCACCTGTTGAAAACGCTGCCCAAGTTGAGGAACATCTGCCGAAAACGCTGCCCTGGAAGGGGCTGAATTTGGCTAATCCGATGCAAAGGCCTAGCGTTAGTAAAAACGCTGCATAGGCCAGGCTATAGGTGAGCAAAACGCTATTCTGCTGATGGTCTTGGCGATGATGCAAGGGGGGAAAGATGCGGGAAATCTGGGGTTGCCGCGGTACTACAGGAGGACTCACCGGCGGAGGTCTTTATCCAAAACGCTAGGCTCTGGAGGGTACTGCTGAGAAGGGACCTGTTGAGCGGGAAGCTCCTGCTGCCTCTTCTGCCAGAAACTGTGAACTTTGGTTTGCTTATATATTAACTTAGCAAATTGCCCTACCTACTTTTGTAGGAAAGTCACTTAAAAATAATAAGTGAAAATCCCAATAAATAGGAAAATAGGCTAAATGCACTGGAAAATTCCCCTAACTGATGCTAATGGATTCTGATGGGAATTCCGATGATCATGCTGTGTGCAACCGAAGGATATGCATCTATGCTAAGTGACAGGGCATGCACGGTCTACGAATAGACTCACAAAAGTGCCAAACTAAACCCTGCTGTGGTGTAGCTTGTCCACGAACACATAGGGTTGGGATGTGTCACGTGACATCCCCTCCTTTTCAAAGTGAAGTACTGGTACCGAACTGTATGGCGTCGAGGGAGATCGCCAAGAGCATCCGGAATCTTGGAAGGGACTCTTCGCCGGCCCACTCTGCTGTGTGGGTTGTGCGGTACTTGAACTTCATAAAGGTCTGCAACTCTTGCTTCTTTGGGCCGCGCCGAAAGCGACTCAAAGTCTTCTGAATCTCCTTTCTTGCTTCAACTTCGTCTAGAGTCCTACTTCTTTCGTCCTCAAGAATCTCCATAGCTGAAAATTCCTGAAACTATCTCCAACACAAAACCATGAACATACCCATTCCATGTAAAGTGAAGGAAAACAATCTTGTCTTCTCTAAAGACTGTGTACACAATGTCGATGAACATAGAGACAGAGTGACAACCCGTTCATCAAACATATGCAAACAATGCGTTCGAATCTTTTCTATTTGATCGAAATCAATCAACTGTGGCAAATCACAATGGAAATGCCCATGCTTGGTACTCATACAATCATGTGCTCGTTCAGAAACTGTGTCATGCCAAGGAAGAGACATGGAATGTGACTTCTTGACATACAAACTTTTCAATTTTTCATGCACAATCCGCATACATTCGTGCTCATCCATGAGAGAAACGTGCTCAACATACAATATGTCATGCCTGGGAAAAGGGATCAAATAACGATGCTGACTAAAATACAGGAAACGATCACGAATGAAACATTCGAACAATGCGTGCGTATCACTCATGCGAACACATAATACTTCCTGTGATGCCGAGGCTCGAGAGCCAAGATCGGTTCGTCCTGAATGATCGAATCGTCCTGTGGGGGTTCTTTGGACCTCGACTCGAAAGCCAAGATCAGATCTTCGTGACTGCTCGAATCTACAACGAGGTTAGCTTCGCTAGTAAAAGCATCCACTAACACATCATCCTTGTGAACAATCACATCATCAACATGCAAATCATCATGCTTGTCATTGTCCAAATCCTCATGCAAATCATTATCCTTCAAATCATCATGCTTCTCACAATCCTGCAAATCCTGTGTGTCATGCTCTGGAGAAAAAGAGACTGAGAGAATCTCCTTATCCCGAATCCTTTCAACCTTCTCCTGCATAGTGGCAATGAGAGATGGAGAAGGAGCAATGTCCTCTCCATGAAAGACAATAGGAGAATCATTGTCGGCATTGAGAGTTATAGTGTTAGCCGCAAATTTTATGATAGCATTAGTCTCACGAAACCACTTAATGTCTAAAATCATCACATCCTGAGAGAGAAGAAACAACAAATCTTCTAGTGAAGGCAGTCTATTGGATTGCAAACAACACATCAAGGCATTCCTCGGTGATGAAACCACTTAATGTCTAAAATCATCACATCCTGAGAGAGAAGAAACAACAAATCTTCTAGTGAAGGCAGTCTATTGGATTGCAAACAACACATCAAGGCATTCCTCGGTGATGAGAGCGTCCATACCAGGACGAAAGCCAGAGAGCTCGATAGGAGATCTCGGACTAACTTTGAGGCGGGCTCTCTCAACAAGAGAGGAACTGATCACATCATGCATACTAATTGGGTCAAACAATATTACAAAACGGGGCCCCGACGTACGACCATAACATTTAATGAGAGAATCATCAATGGGAGGGTCCTGAGAAACTTTGGACACAATCGTGTTATCATTCATTGCATTGACAGACGTAGTGGGTGCTGTGGGTTCTTTAGATTCATTCGATTCAAGCTTAGGACATGTTCTTTTTATGTGACCCTTAATGTGACAATGAAAACAACGACCTTCTTTAGAATAATAAGTGCTTTGTTCTTTCGACGTGATGTAACCTCCTACAATTCCTTGTGCTACCTTTTCATCTGGAGTAAGCTTAGGTTTAGCAGGTGTGTTAGCCTTACCCTTAGATTCATTCGAAGAATTCTTTGATGAGATACTGTTGGTAGATTGGTTAGAAGAGTGATCATTCTTACCGTCATACTTACTGAAAATCAACTTTTCTGTAACTGGGTTGCTGGAATCCGCATTGTGGCTTGCGCCACCTGACGAACTTCCACGATCTTTGGGTGGTTCGTTCTTCGAGGCGAGAACTTGAGCAAGCAATTCTTGAGTGCGTAGCTCTGGTCGAGCTTCGTGCTCGGCCTCCAATGCTCCGTTTCTTGCTGCCGCTTCTTCCTTCCTTAGTTCTTTCTTTCTTTTCTTGCGTCGGGCTCGCGTTCTAAAGCAAGGCGCTTGTCTTCCTGTCTATCCATCATGGCCATCATTTGCTTCATCATTGCCTCCATAGGGTCTGGCGTAGATGGCGAAGGGGGAGGGTTGGAAAAATCTCCTGGTGGGGAAAATCCTTTGTCGCCTATCTCATGCTCATCACCTGAATGCAAAGTATCCATGCCGCTTCGGGTGACGACCATGCACTATGATCTTGGGGTCTTAAGCTCGCAAGGAACTTGGGTTCTTGAGGGTCTGGACTCTGGAGGTTCTTGAGGTTCTTGATTCATGAGAATATTGGGTTCTTGAGGTTCTTGAGGGGTTCTTTCTCTTGCAAATCGCGTTGGAGAAGGATCTTCTCTTCACCCGAGTTCTACCCTTTTCTACGGACGCACCCCTTGGCGGCCTTGCGCTCACACCAAGATTGTTTTTTCCCACCTCACGTCGATTGGCCGGCCGCTAAGTGCACGGTCCGCTCTCAATGAGTGAAAAGAGATACAAGGGGAGGCTGGACAAGCCCTTCTTTCTTGGGATTCCTGTCACTGTTCAACAAAACACGATTAGAAATCGCCACGCCCAAGTAAACTTGGGTTCGTGCGATCGCAACAAGCAAAAAAAATTCTTGTGGTTCTTGTGGTTCTTTCGTTGAGTAATGCAAAACACTTCCAAAGCTCTGATACCAATGTTAGGTGCAACGGAATGAATGTTGTATTTTCTCAAGATTAGTGACTCAAGGTTCCTTTTAGTTCTTAGGGAAAGAGAGAGCTTTCCGTCTTGTAGAGTGGTGTGATCACGAACAAAGGGAGTGGATATTATGCGTGCCAGTGAATGAGACTGAGAGAAGGAGAGAGAAGAGATACGACACCGAGAGGTTGTAAAACCCTCCTCCGAAGGCCCCACTCTCGTCAAAGAGAGTGGTCTACTTTGATTGCACAAAGGTGTACAATGCGAATGCAATGGACTGATGCAATGGGACTATGCCGATGACGACGACGGTGGTGACGACGACGACTCGATGGCTGAAATCTGTAGGCTTCTAATCGCTGAATTCGGGGACTGTTTCGATGGCTGAAAATGACTGTTTTGGGCTGTGTTTTTATGGCTGAAAATGGGGAACCATCTGCAACCTTCTTGGGGGGAATCTGCTACGGAGTCTTGAGGCTGAAAATCTGTGTTTCTTCAAGGGACTGAACTGCAGATAAAAAACGCTGAGATGCTGAAAACAAACGCTGAAAATCTGCTCCCTTTGACTGCGTTTTTAGGTTGAATTGCACCTGCTAAAAACGCTGCCCAAGTTGAGGAGCATCGCTGAAAACGCTGCCCTGGAAGGGGCTAATCCGATGCAAAGGCCTAGCGTTAGTAAAAACGCTGCATAGGCCAGGCTGTAGGTGAGCAAAACGCTATTCTGCTGATGGTCTTGGCGATGATGCAAGGGGGGAAAGATGCGGGAAATCTGGGGTTGCCGCGGTACTACAGGAGGACTCACCGGCGGAGGTCTTTATCCAAAACGCTAGGCTCTCCAGGGTACTGCTGAGAAGGGACCTGTTGAGCGGGAAGCTCCTGCTGCCTCTTCTGCCAGAAAGTGTGAACTTTGGTTTGCTTATATATTAACTTAGCAAAATTGCCCTACCTACTTTTGTAGGAAAGTCACTTAAAAATAATAAGTGAAAATCCCAATAAATAGGAAAATAGGTTAAATGCACTGGAAAATTCCCCTAACTGATGCTAATGGATTCTGATGGGAATTCCGATGATCATGCTGTGTGCAACCAGAGGATATGCATCTATGCTAAGTGACTGGGCATGCACAGTCTACGAATAGACTCACAAAAGTGCCAGATCACTGCTAATCTAACTTGACGGGACTGACTGAACCCTGCTGTGGTGTAGCTTGTCCACGGACACATAGGGTTGGGATGTGTCACGTGACAATGAAACGGGTAGAAAAATTTCCCAAAATCTTTCACAGTAAGAATCCAATGATTCTATCTTGATCATCCGAACATGGTTCCAGTCAGTAATCACGTCTCGTTCATATTCTTGTATGAGCCATGAAGAAATAAAGAGTTTCTTAAATTTCAACCACTTTGTTGGTGCTTGTTTCCTTAACAACAGAGTGGACCACCAAGTCCTTGCATTGCATTTCAGAAAGGATGTCGCCCGTCTGATCTTGGAGTGCTCTGTTTAGCAGCCTCCAAAGAATGCTATATCAAACTGTTGGATAAAGGCTAAAGTCTTGGGAGCATCACGAAAGCCTGAAAAGTGCTCAAACTTTATTGCATGTTCTCCTTCCTTGAATTCTTTGGGCTTTTTGCCCCTGTTGTCGAGGAAATCATATTGATTTGCTCTGTAAAAATGCTTTCTTTTGGCATAAAACCTGTGATCATCAGAGTCCGAACTGTCGGAGGATGAGTCGTCGGTAGAACTGTTAGAAACTGGGCAAAATTTAGTCTTCTTTGCTTTTTCTTGCCCTTTCCGAAGCTTTGCTTTTTGCTTCGCTTTTTCACTTTTCTGTCTTCTTCGCTCGAATCAGAAGAGCTAGAAGAACTGTCTGAAGAAGAAGAGGAAGAAGAATTGGGTAGTCCTTCAAATCGAACACGCTTCTTCTGCTTTTTCGCCGATGTAAAAGTAGATTGACGATCCAAATAACCCGAGAAGTCAATTCCTTTCTTCTGCTTTTTGTCATGCTTTTTGGCTTTATTGTTCGCGTCCAAAAGCTGATTGATCCGTGTATCAACCACCTCTTCCAATTCTTGCTTTGTAAACATCCTCGGAGCAGGAGGTTTCTTGAGTACCGGTTTGATGGGTGGCTCTGTGGCTTTCTGCCACTTGGTGTGCACTTCGTCGAAGGATTGTTGAGTCAAAAATTTTGCAAATTTCGGATCCTTCGCAATGTTAACCATCATTTTTGTCGCGTCGTCAACCAATTGTCGACGTTCCATCTCTTCAATCTCTCCCTGAGTAGGGCGAGGTGGGCCGTACTCTTCCTCTGATTGCTCATGAGAATCTTCTTCGCGATCTCCCGCATTCCCAGATGCAGAAGAAGTCGATTGATCTCCGTTAGAATCCATAAGTGTCGCGAGAAAAGGATCGGATTTCCCGATAGAAGAGAAATCGGCCGCGCTCTGATACAACTCTAACAAACTTAGGCACCCCAAGTCTAGATTGTGTCGCGACACGAGAGAGAATCACTTAAAATACTTCACAACTTTAAATTCACAGTTCAATTTGGTCGACACGGCCCGGCGTAGTTCCGTGCCCAAAGAGATTGGCCCCAAAGACTGGTGCCCCTTTCGGTATTTCTTTTATATTAATCTTTGAGCAAAGTACAACTCCCGCAGGGTCCTCTGCTCTCAGACTCTGCGTCCAGATGCTCTAAAGAGTAAAGCCCGGAGGGCTCTTTTATTCTTACAAGGGATGCCAAAAGCAGAGCCCCAAAAGCAGTTAAACTCAAAAGCATTCAAACTTTAAAAGCTTTTAAAATAAAGCAATGAGCCCAAAAGCAAACTAATCCCAAAATCTTCCCAAAAAGCATCAGTGTGATTTGCGAAAATCCGTACAACAACCAGCGCAATTTCCAACCCTGCCACGTCAACACCGTACGGGCTGCCACGTCAGCATGTCAATGTGATTTCCGAGGATCCGTACTGCCACGTCAACAATTGTCCGTACTGAACTGCCACGTCAGCATCTGTGTGTGCTTGTCCAAGGACCTGCCACGTCACCAATTTGTGACAGCAAGTTTGTGACAGCAACTAGGGACAAAACACTCTCTCTCTCTCTCTCTCTCTCTCTCTCTCTCTCTCCCCCCCCTCAAGTTCAGTTATTTGCCGATTTTGTTTGTATGTTGCTATTGGTTTCTCGCTTGGAGTGTCCAAGCTTGTAACAATGGTGTCAGAGCTCAAAACGATTCTTCTTCCACGAAGGATCCGATCCTTTCTGCAACGCACATGGGTTCTCACGCAGAGTTAGACAAAGAAAACACCCCTCTGAAGGTTGGTTTGCAGAAGATGAAGAAAAGTTGAATCACAACATGAGACCAACAGGGATTTTGAATATTTTCCAAGCAGTCAAGAGCTTTTGGCAATTTTCCACTGGGGAATCTCAACAAAGGAGTACAAACGTCAACTACAGGTTGACACGTGCATGAGAATTGATCAAGTACTCCAAAGACCCGAAATATGTGAATCACTTGACGAATTACCTACTTCACGAGGTTCACTCTAGATGGTGAGAGACCGTCCATCTTTCTGTCTAGTCGGTAATGAAACAGAAAACAAGGCCCAATGCAAAAAAGCAGAAATTGTACTTGCAGAAAGAGTTTTACAAACCTCTCGAAATCCGATCCTTTCTGCAACGCACATGGGTTCTCACGCAGAGTTAGACAAAGAAAACGCCCCTCCGAAGGTTGGTTTGCAGAAGATGAAGAAAAGTTGAATCACAACATGAGACCAACAGGGATTTTGAATATTTTCCAAGCAGTCAAGAGATTTTGGTAATTTTCCAGTGGGAAATCTCAACAAAGGAGTACAAACGTCAACTACAGGTTGACACATGCATGAGAATTGATCAAGTACTCGAAAGACCCGAAATATGTGAATCACTTGACGAATTACCAACTTGACAAGGTTCACTCTAGATGGTGAGAGACCGTCCATCTTTCTGTCTAGTCGGTAATGAAACAGAAAGCAAGGCCCAATGCAAAAAAGCAGAAATTGTACTTGCAGAAAGAGTTTTACAAACCTCTCGAAAGGAAGACAAACCAATAGATGAAAAGCTTAAAACACTCGGAAGAAGAAAAAATCAGCTGATTTCCTCGGCTATTTGAGCGGAAAATCGACTTTCGAGGTGGTATGCAGATCCAAGAAGCGTGTGCGTTTCGAGGATGACCCAACTTTTTGTTGTCTTCAAATAGTTCCACTAGTTCGTCTTTCTCTAGTTCCAAAGAGGATGAGAAAAAGTAGAAGAAGCAGAGAAAAAGCAAGAAAAGCAGTTTCTTGAAAAAGTTTGTAAGGCTGAGGGAGTCATCTAGCAATTCAAAGGAGGAGACCTCACCCTCTGTTGACAGTTCAAACAATGAGAAATAGAACAAGAAGACCAAGGAGTTAAAGGATGGGGTCCGGCCAATCAAGTTTTACACGTTTTCAGGCTACCAAGATACTCATCGAGATAAAAAATAATCAAAGAATGGCTTGATCTTCGGTGATGTGCATGAGGTGCGATCTTTTCTTGGTTTATGCTCTTTATTACCGTTGCTTCATCACGCCTTTTTCCCATCAAGCTAGAAGTGGTTACACTTCTTCTCCTCTCTCTCTCTCTCTCTCTCTCTCTCTCTCTCTCTCTCTCTCTCTCTCCAAAAATTAGGCACTCGTTTTTAAATGCAATCTCCCTCCCCACACATTTTTGGCTGCCCTCAACTATGTCCTGCAGAGTTGGCTGGCTGCTGATGCAGACAAAAGTGAGGTTGTAGGCATCCGCTACAACAATTGCTACTTCTTAATACAGCTGCAAGGATCCCTCCACTTAATGATATTTAGGAACATCTTTGAAAAAATTAAAACAACAGCACTTTCTCACACCTGTGCAATCAGTCAAAGATGGGCTGCTGCCTCCCTGCCTAAACTTAATCCAGTGATTCCAAAAAGAAACTGCCTATAGACAAGGCTAAGAAAAGCTAACTTCGGGATTGAGCTGCAAAGCTTCAGATAAAAGAAACCCCAAACTGAAGTGAGGCTTTTACGAGTTCAAACACTATGCTGCTTTTAAGATTGAAATAATGACAATCTCTCAAATGATGTGTTTCCATCCCTTGTAAGCTACTATTACCATCCCCATCTTCTGGTCCCCGGCGGAGGGGGGATATGATAGGAGGAGGGCGAAGGGCAGAAGGCCAAGAGGGCGACTACACAAGAAGAAGAGACTAGACGAATCTATCGACTAATTGATTGTATTTTCAAACGACCCAATATGCATCTATGTTATACATCCCAGAAATGCAGAGTCTATCACACACAAGAATCAAAAATACATCAAAATGTGCATTAGAATGCCAAAAAAAAGCGTGGCATGTGCACACATGCTCAAAATGCACTTGATCTGATGCTTGATCACTTTGATCTCTCTCGAACAATGTCTCTCTTCACAGAACCCTGAGAGAAGAAAGGAGTCACCTGATTTCTGCGGGATCCCCTCTTCCCACATGGAGACCTTGTAAAAAACCTGTTCGCGAGTGGCTGCTTCCGATTTGTGGGGCTCTTTGAGGCACTTTCGGACCAGGGAAGAGCAAGTATTGACATAGGCAACGTAGGTCATCCCCGCTGCTCTCCAAAAGGGCCCCGATGCTTGATTTGCCACTGCTGCAGACATGGCTGCTGTTGCTTCGCCCTCCCTCTCCTTTTTCCGCTGCTGCTCTTTCGCCCTTCAGAACCTAAGCTGTTCGGTGTGAACTGTGAAGACTTGTCCGGACGCTATCCTTCAACATAACGTCCGGACAAGTGTGAAGATTCCATGACCATGACAATTCTTAGGAGCAACTAGTAAAACGGCGGCGCGCCGCATGGCCTCTCTTACCTTCAAACCCCTTGCTCTTACTTAGAATCTGTGTGTGTGTGTGTGTGCCGCGCGCGCATTGTTCCTTAATGAGTCCCTCAATTGCACAAAGCCTACAACTTTGCCTTGTTGCCAAAGGCTACTCACCGGTATTATTTCTGTTTGGAGAAATAAATTTTCCCGAATACTGTCCGACCCCCTATGCTCAACCATCTCGACTTTGCCACCCTCTTGCATGCCTGGACAGTGGGCCGACGACAAATTCTCTCTTTTTTGGTGTTCGCATGTCTGAGTCTGGACAGTCGACAGCTCTCTCTCTCTCTCTCTCTCCATTCGCATGCCTTGCTACTGCTCTACAGGAGACACTGGCATGAGCAAGGAAATCATGCCAAGTGTCAAAAGGGGGGGGTCCCTTTCCCTTTTATAATATTATAGATTTAGATAGACTCATCCAAGAAAGGGTACATGTACTGCCCACGTGCCTCATTAAGCTTTCTTGCAAGCTAATCTCCGCCATCAGCTCCAATGGGTTGATTTTAAACTATTCAGCTTAGGGAGGGGGGGATAGAGAGAGAGAGAGAGAGAGAGAGAGTTAGTAACGAAGTCCTTGAACGACTTGTAAGACCACGATCTCTCTCTCTCTCCCCCTAATATACTTGTTGCATGTACTTGGGAAGCTATTGTGGCAACTCGTGCACCCCAAGAGTTCATGGCCATGGAGCAGTGTTCAAGAAAAGTGTGTCTCAACTTAGCCTTGAGCCGGTTTGAAGGGAGAGGGAGAAAGAGAAAAACCGCTTGAAAAGTTTAAGAAAATAGATATAAATTGCGAGAAATTCCGATTAGTCTACAAAATTTCATCTTTGAATGTATCCTAAAGGAAATTTTGTATGTTTTTGAAATTGATTTTTTTCGAACACCACCATGCAGTCTCGGCTTAATATCATGTCGTTTTTAATTTCAAAAATTCCAGTCGGGGGCAAGGGGAAAAGGAAATTTTCCTTCCCAAAATAGAGAAAAATAATGAAAAAACAACCTAGTTTCCTCTTGGAAAATTCACAAAAGGAATCATTGGATTACAAAGCCAGTACTTGGTTGCCAAATGTACCAAGCAAAGGCGACCAACAGGATGTAGCACACATAAAGGTCGACCCAGTGTTTGAGAAAAATGTGTCTCAGCTTAATATCGTGTCGTTTTCAATTTCAAATATGCCGGTTGAGAGAAAGGGGAAAGGGAGAAATTTCGCCCCAAAATAGAGTGAAATAGTGTAAAAACCTAAAAAATGCTCGTAATTCTAAACTTTGTATGTCCACTCAAGGTTGTATGTGTAAAACAAAAAAGACAATACTGAAATAGAGCTTGTTAGAGACATGAATCTGAGCTTTACAAAAAGTGCTAAGCCCACAACCTTAGGACCAAAATCTCAAATTTCAATGCAAAGAAGAGATTAGAGTTTGCAATAACTCTCAACACAAAGATAAAAATCAACTCCAAAGTTAATGATGGGATTCACCTTAAGTAGGAAATGGCAAGGTTACTTGATAACAACACAAATGCAATAGACCTTCAGCCCGCACGAACATAACAGTGCTCATTATATGTGCAAAGTGATTCATAGCAAGATGAGATCTAGTAGCTCACATGACATGGCATGATCCAGCTTCTAACTCAACCACCATAAGATCTACAAATAAGGCACTTGAAAGCGAGTCAAATTAAAGGGCTCTTATAAGCATGTTTTGATGTCTTGCCACAAAAAAAGTGTGTAGTAAATATATGTATGCCATAAGTAGCCATACACAAATACACACATAAATATTGGATAGCATGTTGAAATTTTCCAGAACATGAGTGCTAAGCACTACCCCCTCAACTCAATTCTCGAGCACTCAATGATAGTTGGGAAAAAAAATGTGAGTCAAATTGAAGGGACTTTTGTATCTCCTAATGGTTTGGCCTTTTATATTCTTGTAGACAAAGTGTTGTATCATAAGCTTCCTTAAACTCGTGACCTTATCCTGTGTCACATGGTTTGTGATTATCCCTTGCCAACATGCTTGTGATTATCCATTGCCAACATGTTAGACACCTGGTTGATCCTTCAATTTGTTCTTCAGAAGAAAATGTAACCAACTAAAATATGTGAGCTCAACATATGCAAGCGAGCCTTTGGATTCTTGAAAATTTTTATGAGCAAAAACGTAAGGCGATAATTAAGTCTAACTTCCAAAATAAATTGGAAACGTATAGCATGCTGCCATTACACCTTAAAGTGGCTTTTAAGTGGAAAGGTCCTACAAAGAATATCATGTGATCCTCATGCACCTTTTGAATGAGGGTATTCGCATTATTTAAGAACTCCTCTATGTAACCACAGTCCTATTACTGAGCATCCAGCTTCTTCAGCATCTTCCTTATCCCAATCTTGAAGTTGGACTTCCTCATACTCCTCCCCTCCCCGATTGTCATCCCTTACTGAGCATCCAGCTCCTTTAACATCTCCCATATCCCAATCCTCAAGTTGGACTTCCTCACACTCCTCCCCTCCTCCATTGTCATCCCCATACAAATGACCCAACATAGTATGGGCACATCACACCCTACCTTGTCATCATCTTCATCATCACCTACCAAGTTTATGTACACATCAAACTTGGATCTTCTCATCCGATGCTGGTGACACCCCCTCCAGCTTGCGTATCTCCTCGTTGAAGTCGTTCGCCCACACCTTCCTCTTCTTCTTCACTAATGCTCTTGTTGTCTTTTCAATCGTCCCTGACGCCCTCTCCTTGGATTCCTTCAAACCGACCTTGAACTTCATATACTTCTCCTTGAGCTTTTGGCCCACCATTGTTGGAGGTGGACCTCCACCAGACCTAAAATTTATTGCGGAGTCAGTGATTGCATTGCCTCTTAGTGCCGCATTGAGCCATGCATTTAGCACATCTTGGTACTTGTATGCCAGTTTGGTGGTGTCTAGAGCATCCCTAATTCTTAACCTCACCAACTTGGCATTCTCATCATAGAAGAGAAATTTTGGATTCAAGTAATCAAAGTTTGTCAAATTTTTTCTTCTGCTTCTCAAACCCTTCCATACCTCCTAGAGGGCGTCGATGTACGAATGCTGGGTGTGGAAGATAGGGTCACATCCTGTATTACGTAGAGTAAAGAGTGCCCATGTCATCATTGTTTGGGTTAGCAAGATTTCCAATCCATACATGAAGTATGCCATGAGGAAGATTTTCAATGGTGCCTGCTCCCGGTTCTGCTCCAGGTACCTTGACGATAAGCTTGACTAAAGAGCAAAGATTGAGTCTTTGAGTTGGTGACCATTTGTCGATACATGAGGGTGGTGTTCCCTGCAAGTTGGGCAGCTGTGAGGCGACTCAATGAAATTTTAGTTGAGATCCACCACATTAGGGGGTTCTATGTAAGGGATTGCAATTGGCATCGTAGAGAGGGCAGAGGGCTTTTACAGTCGTTGTGGAAGACTGTACCCTGATGCAAAATCCTAATTCCAAAAAGGCAAGTAAAATGTGCCATTCTCATCATAATTTGCATCATATAAGGCACAATGGACGTTCACTTGCTACGAATATTGGCGAGGATCGAAGGCAGGGAATTTGGTGGAGAAGCTTGTAAACCTGGTTGTACTTCGATGTAAGGAGGGAATTGGTGGGCAAGAAGTAAGTGCGCATGGGTAGGTTTCTGGGGGATCCTCGGCATGGTAGGACTGCCATTTCTGTACTTGCTTCCACATTCAGCACTTGGCAGCCCTATCCAACCCCCAGATCTGAAGCAGCGTAGGACACCTCTCGACCCTCAATTACTGCCTTCATGTTTCAACCACCATCACTACCTTCAAGCTCAGTGGCAGCTGCCATCGATCAAGCACGACCTCGGCCTTGTTGTTGTTGGCGCCATCGCTTTCATGGAGTGCTGCAATGATAGGATATGAGAAAGTCACAGGCAGTCGCTTGGAGTGCACCAAGGTGGACAACTGTGTTGGTGCTTGTAGGCTTGCAGCTGTGCGAAAAGCCCCAGGGGAGATGAGGGCCTGGGAGCTGATGTAGAGAAGAGAGGTGGGGTTCTCCCTGATGAGAGTAGGACTCAACGTGCCGCGTGCTGGAGGTGGCACCTATTCTCTCTCTCTCTCTCTCTCTCTCTCTCTCTCTCTCTCTCTCTCTCTCTCTCTCTCTCTCTCTCTCTCTCTCTCTCTCTCTCTCTCTCTCTCTCTTCAATCTGGATGGAATGTCCCAGTTCATTGCCACTGAAGACAACGTAGAGCAGGTGAGCGATCAGAGAGACCCCTTCAAGCCTCGAGGTAGGTTTCTAAGTCAAAGCGGACAACTAAGCTTGAGGGGAAAATGGCATCAGGACCTGCTCGCAGCTCGTGCTCTGAGTGTAGGTGAGGCCTCTGGAGTCTGTCGTCTGCGGTACCTCATCAATTTCCCTGCATTAGTGAAAGGACATGACGGTGAAAGCGAGAGCTTCAGACTTGCAGCTACCCGCTTGGGCATGATCGGACTACCGGAATCAAGAAGGTGTTGACACGTGGGAGGGGAAGGGCGGGAGACTGCATGACGCGGCATACTCAGACCGTGCATACAGCCTACAGTGTCGACTTGCCTATTGTCACACGTGCTAAGTCTCTATCTCTCTCTCTCTCCCCTTCTCCTACTGCACGTGCGCATTGCGCAGTCTCATCTCCATTTTGCTCAGCGCACACCAGGCGTGCTTTCCCTCTCTCTCTCTCACAACGCGATGTCGTGTCTCGCTGTTTGCAGGGCACACTGCCAGACAATTCTCCTATTGCCACGTGTCGGGGGGGGAGTCGGAATTCCCTCCCCCATTATCTATTAGTATAGATTGTGGACGGTTGGATAAAGCTTTTGGTTATTGCCCATGGCAAGCTGATGATGGCGGAAAAAAATCTTGTTTTTTCTTGTAAGAGGGGTATTAACTAAGCATAGTCTTAGTAGCAAGTGATAAAACCACGAGGCTTCCCATATTTCCATATAGAGTCTACTCTGGAGATTCCAATAATACACACACATATCAAATTGTGGAATAGTCTTCTTGGGATTATCATTTGTGAGGGGATAATCTCATGAGAGTAAACCATGATGTTGTTTTCAATTCAATCATGTGTAAAAAGTAATAAATTTTGGTTTTTGCAAAAAGAACGAAGATACAAAGTTGAAAAATATTTTGTAACTTATAGCCTGCATGAACGATACATGGAAAAGGTGGCTTTGCTTACACCATGAGGACAAGATTGATTCTCAAATATAGGTCAAATTTCTCTTGTGCTTGAAAAACATGGGTATGATTATCTACATCTGAAAATTATATTAAAATCATGCATCAGAGGTGGCAAAAAACATCAACCTTAAAAGGATCCTTGAATGAAAATACATTAATAGCTTCTCCTATACCAATGAGTGGAAAAAGGCCGTCTAGAATGCCTTTGGTCATCTCCTTATGTAAATGAAATTAGGGTGGTTGTTGATGTGGCTAGTACTAGTACTCACTCCACACCCAAGTTAGTCGGCCATGAATATTTACTCATGGATTTTACATACTTTCCAGCTATCTTTTCTCTATGCAAAATCATACTCTCTAGATAGTTCACAAAATTGATATTGATGTAAGATGTTGGAATTAGGGTTGCAGAGAAACACACACAGCTTGGAGAAGACAAAGGAAGCTCAAGGCACACAATAGAGAGTGTGTTACTTAGTGTGCAATGGAAAGATGGATTGGCATGATAGAAAACCTTCTATTGAGCACATGCGTGTTTTTGGTTGTTTGGCATATGCTTTGGTGCCACAAGTGCAGCGCAGAAAATTGGATGATAAGGCTGTCAAATGTATTTTTGTTGGTTATAGTGCTGAAAGCAAAGGTTACAGGTTGTATCATCCGCAAACAAAACGTATTCTGGTTTCTCGGGATGTAGTGTTTGTGGAAGATTCTGTTCAACCCTTGCTGTCATGTACTAGAGACAGTAATGTAAGCTCACAGGACATTTATGACACTTTGTTGCCTCTTTTCAATGGTGGAAATACGAATGTAAGTTCCAATGAGGCAAATGTACATCCTATGGGGGTTTCTGAAAATGTTTTAGATCAGCCTATTACTGATGCAGATGTACATGATGTACTTGATGAGGAAAGGGCTGAAAATGAGCAGGCTAGAGGTATGCCAAAATGGCTGGTGCACACTTTGCGTGACAGTAAATTGGATGCACCTTTGTCTAGTCGTACTCGTTCAAGCTCTCGCCATGCATCTTATGCATCAGATTGTTATGCTTTGGCTGTGTCTAGCTTACATGATGTTGAGGAGCCTCTGTCTTTTGATGAAGCACAAAATTCAGAAAATTGGATGGCTGCCATGCAATCAGAATATGATGCACTTATAGAAAATGACACATGGACTTTATGTGATTTGCCTCCTGGCAAAAAGGCCATTGGTACGAAGTGGGTTTACAAGTTGAAACGCAAACCGGATGGCGATCGCCATAAGGCTCGACTTGTTGCAAAGGGTTATGCACAGCAAAAAGGCATAGATTATAAAGAGACTTTTGCTCCCACTTGTCGTATGACTACTGTGCGTTTTCTATGTGCATTGGCAGCTCATTTTGGTTGGGATGTACATCAATCAGACATTGTTACTGCTTTCTTGAATGGTGACATATTTGAGGAAGTTTATGTAACGCAGCCTCGCGGTTTTGTCATAAAAGGACAAGAGGACAAAGTATGCAAATGTAACAAGGCTTTGTATGGGTTGAAGCAATCTCCTCGTGCTTGGTATGAGAAAGCTGACACTCATTTGGTCAAACAAGGCTTTCGTAACAGTCCAACAGAAAGCACATTCTATGTAAAGCGTAAGGGTGATGTACTTCTCATTGTGGTTCTTTATGTTGATGATTTGTTGATCACTGGACCAAATGAGAGACATATTGCTAAATTTAAGGCTGATTTGAATGCTACTTTCAAGATGAAAGATTTGGGGCTGTTGCATCATTATTTGGGTATACAGTTTAAGTAGTGTGATGGTGGTATTGCCTTGTGTCAGAAAAGTTACATAGAGATATTGCTATGTAAGGTTGGACTTGAGGATTGCAAACCTATTGCCACTCCCATGGAAACAGGTTTGAAGTTGAGTCTACATGATGCTGGTGATCCTGCTGATGTCACTCTTTACCAAACTGCTGTTGGCTGCCTCATTTATGTATGCAACACGAGGCCGGATATTCAGTTTGCAGTCTCACAGGTCAGCAGATTTATGCATAGCCCAGAGTCTAAGCATTGGCAGGCTGTCAAGAGGATTTTTCGCTACCTTAGTGGCACTTTACATCTTGGCTTGTTTTATCCCAAGGGGGGATCATTGCCGCCAGACTTACATGCTTTTTCGAACTCAGATTGGGCTGGTTGTTTTGACATGCGAGTGTCCACAAGTGGTTTTTGTTTCATGCTTGGCAGTTCATGTATATCATGGTTGAGCAAGAAGCAACCTACTGTGGCCACTTCGAGTTGAGGCTGAGTACAGGGCAGTCTTCACAGCTATGGTTGAGTGTGTATGGCTTAGACGCCTTATGGCTGATTTGGGTGTTGGACAGGACACTGCCAACACTATCTACACTGACAGTTAGAGCGCATTGGCAGTTGCGAGGAACCCAGTTTTTCATGCTCGCACAAAGCACATTGAGGTGCATTACCACTATGTCAGGGAGAGACTCTCAGCAGGAGAGATCAGCTTGGCTTATGTGCCAACACAGGACAACCTTGCAGATCTTTTCACAAAGGCATTGTCTCGTGAGAAGCTTGAAGCTTTCCGCAAAGCTTTGGGCTTACTCCCCTTTGTGGACTGATCCTTTCCTCAGGGCATGGCACTTCCCTTTACTCATGTGCCAGCTCTTGTTCACCGCATCACTCCAGGGGGGATTTGTTACCATATACATGTGGTAGTGATGTGTGTGAACACACTAGGACCGCCGGGGCATTTTTTCCCTCTTTAGGAGGTTTTTTCCCCCGTGCATTGTGTATACGCCCATCACTATAGGGCTAGCGGCAAAGCTTGACTTTTGACCATACATCGTGCCATTTCCGTCAATGACCTATTTTTCCTCTCAGCAACACCATTTTGCTGAGGTGTATAAGGCACTGTACATTGGTGTTTTATCCCACGACTAGCTAGAAATGCATTAAATTCATGAGACATATACTCCCCCCCTCGATCGGAACGGAGGGTGCCCATAGTACATTTCGAGACATTTTCAGCCATAGCCAAAAATTGTTTGAAGCACATAAAAACTTCGGACTTCGCTTTAAGCGGAAATACCCATGCATGCCTGGAGTAATCATCAATGAAAGTCACGAAGTACAGGTAATTGCCCAAGGACGGAGTTTGCATGGGCCCACAAACATCACTATGCACAAGCTGCAACCTGCATGTGGCCCAAACTGAACCATCCTTTGGAAATTTAGAACGCTGCATCTTACCAAAATACAGCCTTCACAAACATGTTTGACAGGTGCTTCAAGAGGCAACAAAGAAGCAACCATATCAGATTTCTGCAAACGCAGCAAACTGGCAAAATTCAGATGACCAAAACGTGCATGCCAAAGTTTTGCATCTGAAATAGCCCTTGAATCTGCAACAGCATTTGCAAAATTTTGTCCACACTTGTCATACAAAGTGAGCTTATACAGCCCACAACACAAAAAGCCAGATGCAACAATTTCATCACCAAAACTGAGATCATGAACTGTACATCTGTCATCCACAAATTTGACTACAAGTCCAAGTCTAGCAAGTGCGGATACAGACAAGAGATTCTTCTTGATCCCAGGTACATAAAGTGCATCAACAAGTGTGAAGGAACTGCCATTAGCATCAGTGAGCACAATCTTTCCAACTCCCTGAACTGGATAAGAGGCGTTGTTGGCACAAGTGACTGAATTCCCATGAGGGACAGACTCAAGAGAGGTAAACAATTCACGATGTGAGGTAATGTGCTTTGTAGCACCACTGTCGAAATACCACACATGTGAATCTGCAGCAACTGACAAGCATGCATCATGGACAACAGGATTGTAAGTGCACTCTGCGCTAAAAGCCCATTCTGCATCAACATCAACATCAACATTACAGTCTCCTTTCACAGAAGACCCAACAATGGCTGCATTTGTAGTGGAACCAGCATTTGCAGTGGAACCACCCTCTTTCTTCTTAGCCTCTTTGGCCTTTAACTTAGGACACGACTTGATCAAGTGATCATTGGCTTTACAATAATGGCAACGCATCTTCTTTTTGCCCTTATCACCAGAATTGCCAGACGAAGTGCTGCCAACAGAAGCATTAGGAACATAATTTTTGCCACTCGCAGCAGAACCATAAGAAGTGGCTGCATTACTGTTACCACCCTTTCTTTGAGAAGCAATAAAAGCCTGTTCAACTGCACGCTGCCTAGTCTTGTTTTTTCTGGAAAGTGACTCTTGCAACAACAATGTGCATAATGCATCAAACTTGACAACTTCAGGATTTCCTTGGGTCATAAGTCTCCAAGTACTAGCAAAAGTCTGGTAGGAATCTGGTAAGGCATCAAGAACAGTCTGCACAAGGGAACTGTCTGAAATGACTTCACCTGTAGAAATAAGCTGGTCATTGATATCCTTGACATTAGCAAGGAAAGTGTCTATATCATCTTCCTCATGCATAATCTTCGACTCCAGCTCTTTACGCAACAAAGCAATTTTAGCCTCATTGCGGCTTGCATAAAGACCTGCTAGAATATCCCAAGCATGTTTTGCAGATTTTGCTGAACGGATGTGAGGAACAATGGTGCGCTTCACAGACAACGCAATCAATGCATGAGCCTGCGCATCCTTAACATCCCAACGAGCTTGTTCTGCCGTAGGCAAAACAACTCTAACAGCTGCAATCCTTGCAGCAAGACCTGCAACATCCTCAACATCGCCTACATCCTCAGAACCAGGACGCACATCAATGCCCTGCACAATGTTCTAGACACCCTTTGACACAAGAACATGTTGCATCATATAAGCCCACATAGGGTAGTTGTCCCCATCCAACTTGTCCTCAGCAGCAAACATCTTGAACACATCTGTGTTGTTGTTGTCAGCCATGGTAAATGTTGCACTTGATGTGAAAACTGCCCGAAAATAGGAGAAATGGAGCGGGAACAACCTGTACTTTATAGCACAAACCGCAGAAGACTATAAGGCACCTGTTATGCAGAAAACGGCACTGACAGAAATTCTGCACAAATGCCGAAATAGCCTGTGCAGTACTGCCTGTAGTGGAAACGGAGGCCAAAATGAGCCCAAATCAAAATTCTGAGTAGACCAAGCTCTTCGAGCTCACCCAAAAAAATTTGTCGACCTACGAACGCTCGCCAAAGCTCACTGAAATCGGAGAAAGTGAGCAGGTGTGTGCTGGAGCAGCTGGCGACTAAGCCCGAGAGGACGTGACCTGCTCTGATACCAATTGTTGGAATTAGGGTTGCAGAGAAACACACACTGCTTGGAGAAGACGAAGGAAGCTCAAGGCACACAATAGAGAGTGTGTTACTTAGTGTGCAATGGAAAGATGGATAGCCCTAGAGTGATGGGTGTATATACAATGCACGGGGGAAAAAACCTCCTAAAGAGGGAAAAAATGCCCCGGCGGTCCTAGTGTGTTCACACACATCACTACCACATGTAAATGGTAACATAAGAGACCTCCACAAATTCGTCTAACATTTTGTACCTCATGGCCTCCATGCATAAGTGACACTACCAAGTTTTCCAATATCTTGCTTGCTAGGATTGAAAGAACCCATGACTTGACAAAATTGGAGTTGCCTATTCATCCCAATAGGAAAGTGAATCTTGGGTCATAACCTTCTAGGAATGCCATGCCTCTATGCTCTGACAATGCTAATGGTTTCACCCTATGGAATGAATAATAAGTCCATCTTCTTGTTCTCTCGATCATGTGTGCCCCAAGCTTGGATGTTGATGTTATTCTCTTTGAGGTGTCAATGCAAGCTTGCAGTTTTGCAAACTTGAAGGTAAAATAATACCTAATATGTTGTGGTGTGGGCAAAACCAAACTAGAAGTAGACAACAAATGGAAGCAAGTAGCTACAACTCCATCAAAAAGAAAAATCGTCTACTACGCTATGAGCAAAAGGAGTAACAACAAGGGTCACAAGTTAAAAATATATGGGCAAAATATTCAGTAAAGTAGTGGGGTATGTTGAGAATTTGCTTGGGGAGATCCCTTAGAACCTCACATATCCAATGAGGAAGAGCTCCTCGAGTATTGTGAGACCATCGTTAAAGGAGTTGGGAAGCCTTTCTAGCTGACTGAACCATACCAGGTGCGAAATTTTTAAGTAGAGCAAGCCTGCTATTTGGTCTAGGAACTTTAGTTAAACCCTCATGATGATTAGTCACTTCTAGACTCTCAAGAGACATGTTGTTGCAGAAATAACTAACCAACTTCCCTAAAGGCATGCTATGCACCTTTGATTTCTTTAAGGGGCTCAAGCATCCAACTATTGAGGGACTTCCTTTAGCATTATACAATAATCTAGATGTAAGGACATCCAGGTCCTATGGGCAAGGCCACCGGCATGGCCGAATAGTGTGTACGCTAGGGGGAGGCTATAAGATAGCACGGTTGGGTGGAGACTAGCACACTCAAATCTTATTTGAGTGTCACGATAGTCCAAGTGCTGGTCATCCAGGTATTCGTAAGACGTATGCCTTAGTTCGACGGCAATTTTATTTGTCGGGCTTACATCATGATGTTCAAGAGTACATACTAAACTATCAACAGTGTCAAGTTAATAAGGCAGAGCATCTCAAGGTAGGTGGCCTTTTACATCCTTTAGAGATTCCACAAGGTAAGTGGGAGAGTATCTCTATGGATTTTGTAGTAGGACTACCTACTACAAATCGTGGCCATGATACCATTTGGGTAATTGTAGACCGTCTCACAAAGATGGGTCGATTCATTCCCACTAAGACTACGATTAAGACACCATAATTAGCACGTCTATTTGTAGAGCATATATATAAACTCTACGGTCTTCCAGCTAGTATCATTAGTGACAGAGATCGAAAGTTAGATAATCACTTCTGGAGAGCTGTGTTCCAAAAGTTGGAAACTAAACTTAATCTAAGTACGGCTGATCATCCAGAAATAGATGGTCAAACAGAAAGAGTTAATCAAGTGCTAGAGGATATGCTACGAGCGTACATTAGCAAGAAGCAAACCAATTGGGAAGACTACTTACCTATATTGGAATTTGCTTATAATAGTTCAAAGCATGTGGCTACAGGGTTTATCCATTTATGCTTTTATATGGATTTCAACCTAGATCACCCGTTACACTGGGGTTGGCTAAGGAGAAGATACAATAAGCAAAGGATTTTCTCCAAGACCATTTTGACATGCTTCGAGTTGCTCGACAGAATGTTAAGCAAGCTCAAGATCGATATAAGAAGTACGCAAATGAGCATCGTCGTCTTGCTACTTTCGAAGAAGGAGACAAGGTTTTCCTCAAAGTTCCGGAGCATTTAGAAAGTCTGAAGACGGGAAAAGTTGCTAAACTTTCACCACGCTATGGTGGACCGTTTATCATTCTCAAACGTATAGGTCAAGTGGCCTATAAGTTAGCTCTCCCAGAGCACTCACGAGTTCATCCTGTTTTTCTGTTAGCCATTTACGAAAACAGCTAGGACAGAATGATAACATCATTGACACAGGTGTGTTAGTTGACCTTATCGAACCGCCAAGCATTCCTCATGAGCCCGAAAAAGATTTTGGATTCTCATGACCTTCGCACCAGACATCATGTCAGACGACAGGTGTTGGTAAAATGGTTAGATAGACCTAAAGAAGGTTCTACATGGGAGAATGTCTCCGTACTTGAGAAATGTTTTCCTACGTTCGTTTTCGAGGACGAAAACGATTCTCCAAGGGGGGGGGGGGGGGGGGGGGGGGAGGGGGTAATGTAAGGACATGGGTCCTATGGGCAAGGCCACCGGCATGGCCGGACAATGTGTACGCTAGGGGGAGGCTATAAGATAGCACGGTTGGGTGGAGACTAGCACACGCATTACCACCGCCCTTTCACTAGACGTAGCTCCTTAAGTAATGTGAGGCTATTGAAGGAGTTAAGAAGTCTTTCTAGCTTTTTCCATCCACTAAGATTCAATTTCTTCAAAGAGCACAACCCTCCTATGTTATGAGGCAGTTGAACTAGATTCTAACAGCCCTCAAGATCCAACACAATCAATGAGGTGAACATACCTACTTCAGGTGGTAGGCGCTCTAGTTAAAAGTAGTCAAATATTTCCATATATTGAAATGTTGTAGGCATTTCCTTAGACTTGTGAAATCCCTCACTATTAGCGATGTCGAGGAGGTAATGTTTTCCATCTCTCCATCCGATAACAGTTCCAATAGGCTCTCACACCTTGATATGTCCATCATCTAAAGGGATGAGGCATTAACAGTACTAGCTAGCAGTTTTAGGAGGCTGTTGAGATGTGTGCCATCACAAGGCCCAACTTGATCATTTGAACCATTGGTAGATAGCAAATGACCAAGGATTGCAATGGTGTGAACATGGTGGGTTGGTAGATGGGGAAGATAGAATATATTTGTGCTCATGGTCCATATTTGATTGAGAGGACAAGCAAGAGAATGCCACACTATTATCAAGTTATATATCAACAATGTGGAAAGAGATCTAGAAGGGCAAGAGAGTAGACTGTGAATGCTATGCCGCAACTACTACGATGAAATAAAGGCAGGACCTTGGCCTCCCTAAACCTGCCAAAATACAACTAGCTCACTAGCTCTCTCTGTATTGCTCTCGTCCGTTGTCGAGGGCAACTAGCTCTTGGTCGACCTCATTGCTCTCTGTATCCTCATTTAAGGCAGTTCTAATGGTATTTACTAATGATGCTTTAACAACTATTTATTATAGAGATGACAGGTGGCAAGCAGCATGGACTATTAGATTATTTAACAATGGATAAATAGTTTACACACAACTCTATATGAGCAATGGTTATTTATGTTCAAGCAGACAATTGTAACCAATTTTGAGCATCGACTACTGTCATAGATAACTACATACAAGAGGGAAATGCTCACTCTTGCACAGGGAGAGATTGTACTCGATGCTCTATTTCTCTCTTCTTCTCTCCTCTCCCCTCTCCTCTCTTCTCTTGCATGCATGCATAGTACTCCAATGTTGAAGGTGTGCATGTTGTGCTGTCTATGTCTCTCTCCCTCTCTCTGCTCGTGTATTTTAACAAAAAAATGTGTATGATCGATTCTCAAGGTATGCATGTCCGCAAACACATAAACTATGCTACCTTGTGTGTATTTCACCTTAACATTTATTGTTGAGTTATTCTCTTAATAGTTACGTACGAGGATGCACACTAAGGTAAGACTTTTGCTATACAATCATGCATATATTTTCAGATAAGGTTGTGGCATATTTCATCACATTAATGTTATTAGAACTTGAAAGGTTATATTCTATGGGCCTCTTTCTCTCATCTTTTTGAGTTTTTGTGAATCCAATTAGTAGATATATTGCAAGGCAATCGGGATGACACACATAGACTAAATAAGGATAAGCAAAAGAGTTAAGAAAATTTGAAATATTAAAAACATGGTTGTAAATCTTTCTTCACTCAAACTCACTCAAATTTAAAATTCAAAATGGTAGCAAATATGTGCCTTCTGCTTAGCTTAGTTCATAGGTCACATGTACAAAGGTTTGCAAGTTTAAGTAGTGTGCAAATTCGACCATTTAGATAGCACGACTATAAATGAAGATCCATTGGTTTAGGCAGCATTAGTGCAGATTCACCAATTTAAGCAGCACGACCATAAATAGAGATTTATCAGTTTAAGCAGTATAAGTGCAGATCCGCCCATTTAGGGCAACACAAGTGTAGATTCGTCGATTTAGGCGGCATGCTCAATTGGTGTCAATTTGTTGGTTTCGGCAACACTGATTACAAAATCATATTGTGGTGGCTGGCCACCATTGCTATTAGTGTGATTTTGTGAATCCAAGTATATGATAGAAATCATATGAATTACATTGATATGGAATTGGATTTCATTTATGATGTATAACACTACTTAGACTTGGTATTAATAGATTTTGGATATTTAATGATGATTGTGACCAATGATATCATGACACACCAGGATATGACACGTATTGCTTATTCTAGTGGTATGGAATATTTTGTTTTTATGTTTCTAATATCACTACATCATGATTTTCATATTACTAACACAACAAATGAGGGCAGCTGCTTCCTTAATGGAGAGAAATTTAATTATAGTACTTTAAGAACTATTTACTTTATAGTTGACATGTGAAAAGCAACACGGATTATTGGATTATTTAACAATGAATAAATAGTTTACAGATAGATCTTTATGATCAATGGTTATTTTATGCCCAGCTAAATAGTTGTACTCAACTTTGAGCATAGACTACTATCTATAAATAAATATGTGCAAGAGGGAAATCCTCACTCTTGCATAGGGGGAGATTGTACTCAGTGCTCCTATCTCTCTTCTACTCTTCTCTCACCCTGTTTCCCTCACGGTATGCATAACACTCCTCTCTCGTTTGCTTTTTATCTATCTCCGATTGTGTCTAATGCTCAATGGTTTGTACAAGCGCTCTCCATGTGTACATCTATTCAGTCTCATGGTGTATACACATGTTGTTTTTATGTATTTTGCGAGCCTGCTATGCTCTCCCATTGTAGCAACAATAGTAGGTAGGACATGAGCATGAAGTCTTGCACCTTGGCTTGCTCCTCTATGGCCCTATAGCTCCCCGAGGAAACTCTATAGTCATAAGGGATGCATACAATGAGTCCATTGTGAACATCACCAATAATGCCTTTTTTAACATTTGAGAAAGATGGTCTACACTACCTGCAAAGGTGTCTAGTCTCGACTATAAATGAAAGCTATTGTAAAGTTAATTATTTTCTTTAGAATAGAACAACATAAAATCTGCAAGAAAGTATCATCATGCCAAATATTCTATGAAAATCAAGAGAGCATCATCCACAGCACTTAAAAGTCATCATTTCCTTATTTACATAGTCCAAAGCGAAAACAATCATAACATATAGTGTTTTTTTAAGCACTACAAAATAGAAATTTTACCTATTTTTCATTAGGAAAAAGATAAGTGACCTCTAAGGCCTTGGCCCTTTGGGCAAGCCAGTAATCATAATAATAAATTGTAGTCTAATGTGTATGCATATGAGAGATAGTTGACATTTGTTTTCCTATCACTATAAGGAGGGACTTTGAGTAATGAGTCACACACAATCTTTCTTATTCTCTTATGTAGGTTATTATGGTTTTTCACCTTGTTTGTATTGCTGATGCACAAGTACTAACTACAACCCCATCCTTACCTTTTGCAGCAAGTCTAGATTTAAAACAATCAATGCTATTATTTGGATTTTGCTTCAACTTGTGAGCTCACTTATTGTCCATCCCTATAGGAAGCCCCCTTTCCTAGAGGCAAATCACCAAATTTTGTGCCTCATTAGAAGAAACATTCCTCATTAAACCTTCAAATAGCATCTGCTAGAGGGAGTTGAACTTTTGGAGTATTAGAGCTATTATGAAGCATAGTTATATGCATAAAAAAATGGAATCATCAGAGGCTTGAATGAGAGCCAAAACTACTATGACCAAATAAAGGTGCATCCGATTCCAATTTACAAAAATAACTCTGGATCCTCAATCTAATATTCTCTCTTCATCAAGAGCATCATGTGCATTTGCTCTAAAACCGGTGTCATGCATACACTCACTCAAGAAACGTTTTGAGCTTTCTACATGTGGGTGGCCACCATTGAAAAGAGGCAATAAAGTATGAAACATCTCATTTGATCGTGTCTCATTAGCATTCAAAAATAAAGGTTTAATTGTGCTTTCCGTGAAAGCAACATATTGAGTAATTGACACTCTATGGTTTACTCTATACTTTTTAACATTTCCTCTTACAATCATAACCAACAAAGATAAAAAAATTGCCTCATCTTGTAGATTTGTACGTTGTTGTGCATGCGCCATGCATAGGCCAAACAATCAAAACTAGTAATGTTGCTTAGGCCTCACACAATGGATCAAGCATATGCAAATGATAGCAGGTGGTCATTTACAATATCAAACATCATAAGAAGAGATATACTATAAAGTTTCTTAGTGAAGTACTTTACCTTTACCTCGTTGACACATATGAAACGTCAAGACAACAATGATGTGGTGCAAAACTAGTTCTTACTTTGTCGTTCGATATGCGACAATGATGAGAAACATACTACAAATGTTCTTTGTTGGCTTCTTCATCAATTCAGAGTAAATGTTTTTGGTTGATCTCTATACAATTTGGCTATGATAAGGATTCTTAAATTTAAAGCTTTTTGGATACTTTTAGGCTATTTTTGTGATTCTTGGACACATATATGATAAGGATTCTTAGAACTTAAAGCTTTTTGGCCACTTTATTGTTAGAAAAGAAGTAAAGGCCTCTAGATTTAGAAATCCATGCAAAAAGCAATGGTTTTTTAGATAACTTTAGAGTTCATGCAAAAAGCAACCACTTTTGAAGAATAATAAGAGTTTTAGGGGTTTGTGGCTTTCACATTCGTGGTTTCAGCAAAGCAAACATTGCTATGGCCATAGATAGATGAGCAGGAGCGAGACAAGAGTATTTTGAGCAGACATCCAATGGGGCAGTAAGAATTTTTATCAAGGTTGCAGAACAAAAGATACAGTTCGGGGTCTATTTTGTATATAACGAAGGCAATCAAGGCATGTAGTATGTAATCAATGGAACCTGCAACAAAATGTAAACCTTAGTGCTTGTCGCTTTGAACACACATGGGGCTATTTGATGTTGTAACTTT
Organism: Adiantum capillus-veneris; assembly: GCF_014529385.1. Lineage (NCBI taxonomy): Eukaryota > Viridiplantae > Streptophyta > Polypodiopsida > Polypodiales > Pteridaceae > Adiantum > Adiantum capillus-veneris. The sequence continues at coordinate 60,763,254 of NC_140949.1, read as the reverse complement.
TCCATATGCAATATAAAAAAATTTCTTCTTCATCAAGTGCGTTGTGTTATTTTTAGTGTGCCAACTTCCTCTAACTTTGCGTAGCTAGAGGCCCAATGCATATTTGGTTATTTTCTCCCCTTTTGTAAGATTCATCTTGACATATTTGGTGAAGCCAATGTGAAACAGCCTGAACATGAAGTTGAGAGTGATGGCTAATCTATAGGATTCAAGGATACTCTCTTCAACATCAATAAAAATATGACATGATCCTTAAAGATACCTTGGGTATTATGAAGAGAAGATAAAGTTTTGAGGGGTTTTAAAGGACCGGATGATTGTAGGTTTTAAACAATGTGTGATTACATACAATAGTGGATGGATTCAGTTGCAAACAAATTTTCTAGCATCTGGGATGACTTTGCAAAAGCTTTTATGGAAGAAGAGTTGGATAAGCTTTGGAAACTTGGAGTAAATGTTTTTGGTTTGATCTCTAGGCAAATTGGATATAACACGGATTCTTAGAATTTTAGGCTTTTTGGACACTTTTAGGCTATTTTCATAATTTTTGGACACATAAATTTCAAAATATCTATAAATTGTCACTTTATTCTTAGAGAAATAGTGGAAGCCACTAGATTTGGAACTCTGTGCAAAAAGCAATGGTTTTTGAGATCATTTTAGGGTTCATGCAAAAATCAATCACTTTTGGAGAAGAATAAGAAGCTTATGAGTATGTCCCTATGATCTTCAAAAAATAAAGATCGTCAGAATCTACTCGGATTCTTTCTCTCTCTCTCTCTCTCTCTCTCTCTCTCTCTCTCTCTCTCTCTCTCTCTCTCTCTGGATGAGGCGTCCTCTCTGTGTCTCTGAGCGAGCTGCTCCATGGCCATACTGCATGAGATGTATGAGGAGGAGGAGATGGAGAAGGCGGGTTGGAAGTAGAGTCAGAGGGCACAGAGCATTGTAGGGTAGGGGAGAGAAATGGGTAGGGGAGGGGAATCTTACGAGATATGAATTTTTTTACAAGTGAACCAGTATGTACAATAAACGAGTATGTGATCATGATTTTAATAGGGCAAATAGCACCTCGGGCACAAAGATGAGAAGGAGCAAGCTAGGAGTATTCTGATTAGGCATCCTAGGGTTTTAGCCCCCTAGGGTGCATTAAGAATCTTCATTAGAGTTGCAAAATAGAAGATACACTTTGGGATCTATTTTGTATGTGAAGAAGGCAATCAAGACATATAACATGTAATCAAGGGAAGTGCGGCAAAGTGTAAACCCTAGTGTGTGTGTCACTTTGAACAAACATACAACTATTGGGTATTGTAACTTCAATTTTGTGTGCAATATAACATATTTTATTTTTTTTCAAGTGCGTTGTGTTATTTTCAGTGTGCCAGCTTCCTCTCACTTCGACATCTAGAGGCCCAATGCTTGCTTTCTATTTTCTCTGCTTTTGCAAGATTCATCTCAACAATGCCATGCTTTCTTCATTTGAGCCCCAATTTTCCTTTGTAGCAAATATCACCATTTTGTTGAGATGTGTAAGTTATTATGGATTGACGTTTTATGCCTTGCTAAGCTAGAAATGAATTAAACCCTTATGCATGTACTTCCAAAAAGTGCCTACTTTAAATCTTGATCACTTTTTAGCTAAATTGTAACTAAAATGTAAGAGGCATTATACATTGTTGTGTATGTGTTTTTTTAATAGCAATTCCTACATTATGTGGGATATTTGTATTAAAATAGACAAGAAATATAGAACAGAACCCATGCAAACTTGTTGTCTGGGCCCCATTAGGGTCAACATCTATCACATGTCTGAAAGAGATGGAACCAAGACAAAATGTCAATCATGGGAAGGAAGTGACTCAACTAGGCCATGGAGGCACACCAAGAGGTTGTTAATCTCTTGTCGTACTCCACTTTGACACTCGATGTGTGTCCTACCTACTTGAATCTCTGATTGTATCCTTCCATCCTCTCACACAACCACATGCAAATCTTCGAGCAAATCAACTCCGATTGACTTCAAACTCAATAGGCAACCTCCTGGGACCATACGGAACAGAGGTGAACCATTAGACTCACAATCAGACCCTAGGAGAAAAACACAATTTTCTCTAGCAAGCGTAATACTAGTTGACTTTTCAGATTTTTGACTTGCCTACTTTGTTCACCTAAGTGCAGGAAACTCATGCAATTGACGGAATCATGATACAACACTCGAATAGTGAGATACGTCACCTGGAAGGTCGTAGAAATTGTTGCTCGATTCCTGCGAAGCACCTGCAATGTAGTTATCCATACGGAGAGCTCGGTGAGACAAACACAATGATGCCCTCAAAATTCCAATGCGATAACCGTGCTGTGCAGTGCAGTGCAAGGAATTGAAGTTCACAATAGAGAGCAAAAGACTCACAACGTATAGAGAAACCTTATCCGTTCATTCATTCATAATAATGATTGATCTAAAAAACTTACATGGTTGCCTTTTATACCCCGGCTTCAGGTTTTATGGTACAAAAGCTAGATTTTGCCGCAATAGCATAAAAAATTACACATTAGGCTTCAAAATTACATATTGGTAGTAGATACGGGTTTTGGAAGAGATATTACAATCAATTGAGATTACAATTGGAATTACAAGGATGATAAAGTGAACTGTGAAGTAAATTGGAATCCTTGTTGGAATATTCAAACACTCCCTCCCTCCTTATTCATGTCGTCCTCGACATGAGTCAAATTGAGGTTGCTGGCGGATGAAGGGTCGCCTTTCAAAGTAGTGGCATGTGTGCTCTTGTAGCCCTTCCTGATATTTTGTTGCTAATGCTCTGTCTTTAGGGGCAAAGGGTTTCATTGTGTCCATCGAATGGAGCTCCATTGCATGGTAACTCGCCAAGAGTGCTCGGATGTCGTTGACTTCAGGTCCAAAGAGGGTGGTGTTCAGTGCGAAGAACCCCGTATAAAATGCTTCCTCAAATGTGTTCATGAAATAAAAAGGCATGAACATGAGGCGTGCAAAGAAGCCATGTAGAATTTGCTCATTTGGTTGTGTATTGAGGTCATAACCTTTGTTTCCTTCCAAAAATGACATCCATGGAGTTTTTAAGACCCATGGTTTATGATACATGGTGATACATGTAGCCATCATTCTGCAAATCTTCCCTAGCATCTAAAAAAACAAATCAAGAAGTCCTTCATACTGTTTGATTGTTGCCTAAAGAGTGTTGAGCATGTATTTTTCATCTAGTCTTTCTGTATCTTTGGGTCTTGGTAGTGCTGGATAGTTCAACCAATTGCGGTGTCGCTTTTGCAATGTGTTGTGCTGAATCCATGTTCCTACTCGGGGTATTGGGCAGAATGTTACATTCTTTTCAAGGGAAGTGGGTGCTCTCTTCATGTGAATTTGCCATTATGGATGCTTCTTTACCCACATCATTCTCCACTTAGGTTGTCACTCTTGTGGTTGAGCTTTTGGCATTTCTTGTTCAATGGCTACTTTCCTGCGTATACATTCATATTTTATCCGAGGAAGAGGGAGAGAGCGGGTATACGAGTCCTCATTGATGGTCATTGGTTTGAGGAGTTGCAGATTGACTAAATGGAGAAGTCTAATTTCCCTCTCCCTTGCTATTTTCTAGTGCTCTTCCTCTGTTCGTGTAATCCTTTCTCTCATTTTAGCTATGGCCTCTTTTGTTAGGCAATGTGCTCTTTTTCCTAGGGTTTCAGGTTCATTGCTCTCTTCTATTCTTGTCCTCTGGATTGTACTTGTCTCCAGAATCTCTTGTGTAGCTTGCTGCTTCCCCTTGCCTTGCCTTTTATCTGATGTTGTTTGAGTCGCTTGAGAAGATGATCTAGCTTGTTGAGTCTGTTGTTGTCCCTGTTGAGCATCATGCTCTCTGTGCATCACTTTTCTTGCCTTGGTCATCATCTCCGATATTGGCTGTTGTGTCTCTGTCACGGCAATACTATTGGCTACACTCTTGTTTTTGTTGCTGGCATTCTTGAAAAGATACCTAATATTTACCATGGAAGAAAAATTGACATACATTACCTCATCACCAGTTGTAAAATGCACTGGTTGTTGTTAGACCATTGTATACAGGCTTTGTATTTTGCATTGCCATGGTGTGCCCAATATTAGCTGATTACTTGAGGCATCTGGTGGTAGCACAAAGAAGTTATGGGGACACACGTATCCATTGTTGATGTATATCCTGAGCTCCACAAAACCTGTAGCAATACTGACAGTCCCATTGAATCCTGTAAATGTTCTTTTTAAAGGTTGTAGGACCAATTCTGGCATTTGCTAGTACAAATTCCAATTGGTTGTATTCAAGTGCACACCGGAGTCAATTAACGCATGAATAGGTACCATTTCGGCTCCTAGCTTTGCAAAAATGTATGGGTCCACATTTTATTCATCTTTCTCAATGCTTGTAATTTGTTGAGTCCGCATAGTTTCATGCACCTCGAACTGTCCTTTTCTCTGCTTCCTCTTTATTGCACATTCTCTGGCTTCTTGTTGTGCATGTTGAATCTCAATATCTTGCTTCTCGTTTCTGTTTTGTGATGCATGTGCCCTTTTGAGCATCTCTTGAGTCAGTGGCAAGTAATATTTTTTAAGCTTGCATTCGCTGATCCAGTTTGGCATTTTCTATCCACCCGATGTAGCAAGCTTTATGGCCCCACTCGGTGATATGGAGTGAATCACGATGGTCCCAATCCTCACTTTTTGAATTTCATTGTTTTTTGCTTAAGAGTGTAGATATTGGGAGGAGAAGGGGAGAACGGTTGCTTCCACGTTTTCAAATGCTCACACACTTACCTGTCAACCTCTCACCGTCTCTCCCAAAACCCAAGTACACACACCTAGACTATGACACACACACACACACACACACACACACACAATATAGACTTGATAGTCTGTATGTATCCAAGTATTGGAAAGAATTCCAGAATGGAACCTCAACAATGATGACAGAATGGTTAACCCAGCTGCTAAAGACTTAACCACAGCAGATCTTTAATCACTAGGTCTTTAAGTGGAAATGATGTAAGCCAACAGAATGGATACGTACCTCTCAACCTTTGCACCAATACATATGGTTACAAAGCCACACTGTTTGTGCAGTGTGCTTAGAATGTGACTTCACAACACCACAATATTCATAAATTAAAACTAGCTTTGTCCAAAAAAATAGAGCCCCCAAACAAAGAACACATCACTCAGGACACATGAGTGTGTGATATCTTGATCACCTTGAAGACTATCACGTGGGAGGTTCTCTTGTCCCATCCTTTGTATAAGATGCACTTGTTGAAAAATACAATGTCATTGTCAAAGTCGGCTATTTGTGCCGTCTCACAAATCTTGACGACTGCTTTCAAGGGGTGTCCTTGTAGCTCTTCTCCCAAAGGTGTACATGAGCATTGTACACTTGACTATCCTAAAGTCATTCAACTTAGCTTGATAGGATGCATCAAACTCATCCAAGGGCTAAAATAAATGTCATAAATGCAAGGTTTGGAGTCCCATAATTCATCTTCCAAATGAGTTGTGATACGAGAGCCATAAGTAGTGTTGGGATAAAGGCCACAATGACTAGGCGGCCAGAGTTTGAAAAGTCATTCACCTTAGCGTGGTACGCACTGCATCGAACTCGTCCTAGAACATGAAAGGTCTAAATAATGCATAGGAGTAAAATAAATTTGACAAGTGTAAGGTTTAGGGTCTCAGAATTTATTTTCTAAATGAGTTGTGATAAGAGATTGTAAAGAGGGGCCTCCAAGTTTTGGCACCAATAAACAATAAAAAAATATTAAATACAAAACTCCACGAGAGGTGCCGTGGAGTTTGTGGGCTATAATCTTTAGGCCATTGATTTGCAAGATTCCTCTCTCACTCTCTCTCTCTCTCTCTCTCTCTCATGCTATATTATGCTATGTTGTGTACTCTCTAATCTTGTCTACATCATGTTCCCCTTACCATCCAGCTCTTTTCCTTTGCCTTTGTCACCAATCCTTTCAACCCTATTCTCATCAGACAATTCCACATTGATCTTGGTTGCTCAAGAAGTAGAGACTTTGTCCCAAATTGTTTGAACGACCATAGGTACAGGCAGAAAATCTGCCCAATACACAAATTGCAAGACGTACCAACCCTTGAATAAAATTCTAGATTTGGCTTTGGCATTCTGCTGTATGACATTATTGTATAGAAACTGTGTGATGTTGATACTGGCGTCTGGGTTCTGAACCTTGGCCAACAACATCGCAAACAATTTCTTTGATAGATAAGTTGGGTGGCGACGATCTTGAGTGAAGTCGTGTTGTGTGTTGAGTCGACCTCCACATTGGTTCCCTATGACATCTCTCTCCCCTATTGCAATGTTTCCTTGTCGGTAGTGAGTAGGGTGAGTGGCCTATAGCATGGGGTTCCCTTTGTAGTCTCATTGATTGTTCATATGACCTTAAGTAGTCAAGACTATGTACACATTGCTCAAATAAGCTTCGTAAGTTGTTCTTAATACTTTGCGTACCGTCTCCATTATCCTCTCTCATCTAAACCTGGTTCATTTGTTCTCCCCCCCTTGCATTTCCACGCTTATGCAGATTGAAAAAGCTGATGGGATGGAGTGTTCTTCATCAAACATTGTTATATTACAATGCAAGGCCTTCCACATTGTCAATGACAAGCCATTTATTAAAGTCTCTTCTTGCTCTACCTAAAGACGATTAGAACCAATATTCAAAGCAACTTTGATGGGCAAAGTGTACAAGCTTAAGAAATGAAGGTTTGTCATTTCCAGACAGCAAAACTGAACCCAGGGCCCGATTGAGAGTGTCAAGAGTCCCTATTGCCAAGCTCTTGCAAAAGGTGGTAAAGCAATGAATTCATCTGGTCCGACCAGCATAAATACACCCATAAGGCCTCTTGTATACATAAAGATCGTAGTTGATCCAACACATTGGTCCAATCTGTGTATAAATACCCCAGTCACAGTTCGAGCATTCAGTCACCCCCACCCCCCAAGATTTTCAAGAAAGGTAGACAAATTGAAAAGGAGATTTCAGACCTTCAAATGCAAGAGGAAAGTGAGCTCTTCAGAGTAGAGCAGGCAAAATATGAACATTGGCCAATGTGCTCTTTCTGTCGAGCCAAAACACGAACCCTTCAATAACATAATGAAAACCTCATCCTTTAGACCTAAACATTAGAAGGCAAGACTCACATCATAACATCTAAAATTGTGCTTTGGGACACCACGACTACACATGACGATATGGAGAACTAATTTTTTGCACTCATCACCTGAGGTGATTCAGATATTGTCCACAGTTATCATCACATCACATTAGCCAAAAAAGCCTTTTCATTACCAAAAACACCACGATACCTTGCTCGCTTCACCAACCACATTTTGAAGTACAAAAGCTGCTTCAATGCAGCTCATCAGATGAGCAAACATAATTTCCACCATGTTACAACATAGTATCCTCTCTCTCTCAAGAAATCAAGACAGGCACTAACCAGTCTACACGACCCTTGCGGCCCTGCAGTATCATCAGCTGGAGTATTAGAGGAAAAAGCCAGGACCGTTGAATTTTCCCTCAACTCACATTGAGCATCAGAACAGACAGTACCAGATCATATCTCAATGAGTATTGAGTATATGCCACAATAGCCTACATAAGACAATGCCTAGATAAAGCCCCCCATTGAAGGAGTAGAAGGAAAGAAAATTTGCCATCATTAACTTGAAATGCGGCACTATATGACAAGCTTTTATCCAGCAATCCACAATTTCTTCCAAGAGTTCCATGCTTTACTAAGGCCTATGTCCAAAGTTTTTACATACATCAACCATACGTCAGGCTCGGACATGTATGGAAGTACGGATCAGAACACCCCCCCCCCCCCCCCCCCCCCCCCCCCCCGAGGATTCCATACATCGGGTTCCATAAAGCACACTAAAAACAGACTACATATGACAGTTAAAAGAATATAAAGGTCCCCAAAACCATAGATTGCAGTGAAACACCATAGAAGGTTTAAAATCTAGGCAACAAACAAAATGATGAGGCCAAAACATGAAGCCTCATGCAAAAATTGGAGCCTTGAGACAGTAAAGTCCAAAAAACCCAATCATACGTCAATCGGACAAGGACACGTCCGAGTATGTTCCCCAATCGGACACGCCCCGAAAAAACTATGATTATGTATGCCCTAAATCTCAATGTGCTAATGATAGACTTGCTGAAACACACAATAAATACAGGAGGCCGGCCAACCTGCACATGCATGGCCGCCGCCATCGTAAATCGACAGTCTTAAAAGGAATAAGCGAACTGCATATTTAGTTCTTTTCTGTCTCTGAAAAATCATCTGATTAAGGGGAAAAAAAAACCACTTATTTTCCAGTACACTGATGTGTAATAGTGTAAAGGCAATGTCACACTATATGCTGCGACAAGCACCTTAAAGAAAGAACAAAGCTTCAGTCAAGGCACAGCGCCACTATAATAGTTTGAAACCAGCCACGGACTCAAAACGAAGCTGAAAAAATGCACCTGCACCAAGGATCTAGCGCAGCGTAGTGTTCACCCTTGCAAATAGTAGCGTTGTTTTTTACATGGACAACACACCATATATCATGATCCTGTCAAATTCAATCTTCCAATATATGATGGTGTGTGATAGGTATAAGACTCCAGGATTGAGCTCGCTATGATAAACAAACTATTGGAAGTCATAACAACAACGATAAGCTTCTTAATTAGCCTGGATTACCAAGCAACCGCTCAACAGCAGCATGGACATTCCCCCCAGTGGCCCGCAAAGCCTGTATGTTGGCTTCTGTGTTGATAAACCCCATGTCTTGTAGCTGTGACAATTGCGCAGCATACAACTGTTCAGGAGGAACCGTGTTTACTGCATAAGGTAAAAAACAACAAATTAGATTATACCCACAACAAATAGAGACATGCGAACTTTAAGGTAAAATCACCAAAATACCCCTTGACATTCATTAATTACGGAGCTACCCCTGATATTTGTGGAAAATGCCAAAATACGCCTCAACTTTCAAATACCCTTGTACCAATTTTGAATGGTTTCCTCCAATCTTTGCTTAGTTTGTTCGTTTTCCATTAGAGATCTATCTTTAGGTGTCTTAGACAAATATATTCGCAAACAAGCTCGAAATAGAGGCATTTGCATCCATAAAGAATGAATCATTTCACTTGAGAGTCCACAATACCATCAAAAATCCTAGTTCTACGAGGCAGCAGATCTTTAGTCCATACTTCGGTGCTCAGCTTCTGCAGTCGTTTCGTGATCATTTCCATTTGGGAAACATTTCACTCCAGCACTTCGAAGCGTTTTATTACTTATTTTAGCCTTCTTGCATGGCACCCCCCATTGGGGATTTTGGAAACTTTTAAGAGCATTTGGTAAAATATGAGGGGTATTTTGGAAACTTTTTGAAATTGAGGAGCAGTTTTGGAATTTCCACAAATTTTAAGGGTATTTTCCCAAATTCGAAACAAGAACAAACCTTCGGGCCTGGTGGCCGGTAGACCACCAAACAAGCCAAGCAGAGAATTCATATCGAAAGGATTCGCACCGCCTGGAACTGGAGCAGCTCCATTTGCTCCAGGTGTTCTGTAAAGACAGCAAGCAGTCGAAATTTATAGAGAAACACGCAAAACCAAACGCACAAAGTAAAATAGCTCATGAATGCTTACTGGGCTCCTGGCTGCTGCTGGCCCAGGCCCTGAAATGGTAGCAACTGCACGTGAATGAGGAGTTTAAACAAGCTACACTGTTTAATATAACTAAAAGCTTTAAACCATAATCTGAGTACCTGTAGAATCTCTGGACTGCTCATTAATCTAAGAAAATCAGGGCTCTGCATCATCTCTCTTAGCTGAGGGTTCACATTCAACACATTACGTAGCTGCGGCTGCAGATTCAATAACTGCAGCAGAAGATCGACAACAGGAAGTTCGATACAAAGTGAGACAAGGAAGCTAGTAATATCCCATAACTGGCAGCTCTTGAGAATCAGGAAAATACCTGATTGATGTACTGAGGATTAGACAGAAGGCTTTGCATCATCTGCATAATTGCCGGATTCTGCAGCAGCTGTTGCATTAAGGTTGGGTCAACTATACCTAGTCCAGGGGCACCTCCTCCAAGATCTGGAAAACCAAGGCCAGCCAATCCAGATAGGCCCCCTAAATTCCCTGTAGGAGTCTGGCCAACGACTCCACCTGTTCCCGCATTGGGGGCATTCTCTGCTCAAGAAAAGGAAAAAAGGACTCGCATCTTTGCCGCAGATAAAACCATAAATGTCAAACTAGCAAAAGAACTGCATTTACTTACGAGAGGGATTCCAAGGATTTGGAAGCGGAGCTGTGTTTGGTGCCACAGTCTCTGTCCCTGTTGTGGTCGTAGCGGCGCCCGTAGCTGTTCCCGCAGGAGCCACTCCTGCCTGAGGTTGCAACCCTTGCGTTCCTAGTAAAGCTGCAAAAGGATTGGCAGCCGCATCATTCCCTCCATCCGCACCCGTAGCAGCATTCAGAAAAGGTTCCTCAACTGTCTCATACATCCGCCTCAACATGTTGAACCCCTCAGGAGATGCTTCAATGTTGCTCATCGCGCGATCTGTGTTTCTCATCATCTCTCTCATTAATTCAGGGTTCCGGGCAGCATCGAGTGTTTGACGAAGAGTGCTAGGATCATTTAAAATGTGCCCCAGTTCTGGATTCCTGTCAATGAGACTCCTCATCTGTGGGTTGTTCATTATCAGACTTCGCATAAGTTCAGGATTGTTCATCAAGCTTTGAACGGCCGGCATGTTCATCATATCCCGCATCAGATTAGGATTCTGCATCAACTGTTGCTGCACTTGTTGAAACTCGGGGAAACCCATGCCTAGGCCACCGCCCATACCGCCAAAACCAAACGGATCAGTGCCAAGACCATTTACCCCAGTAAGACCAGCTCCCAAATTGACAGCAGGGATATTGCCAGGCAATGGAGCTGTCAAATTGTTTGTAGAGGCTGCACTTGCAGCTGCCACTGCTGATGCTGCAGATGAGGGTGCTGCCCTTACCAGATGGATAGTATGATCATGTTGCACTCCTGCATCAACCACGTTTCAAAAACACAGCCGCAAAAAGTGAAAAATTAAACCAAGTCTCAAAAGTCTTTAAGAGGGAAATAAATTTAACAAGGTGAATAGTCACAATGGCACATATAAGATGATGGGAGAGTGAGTGTGGCTCAAAGTCAATGGCTCCTCCTAGACACTAAATAAGATGACGAGAGTGTGTGCGGCCCCCTAGTTAATGCCTCTCCAAAAGTAGGAAAACACATTGACTTTGCCATGTGGTCCTACTCAACAAGCTTAATTGAAAGGTCCACAAATGTTACCAAGAGTTCCAAGGTCTACCAAGGCCTTCTGTAGGCCAAAAATTAGAACGAGTCAAGTCATTTATAGCAAGACTTGTACAAGAAATCCAGAGAGTCAATTCAGTACTGTCAACCCCACCCTTAAGCCAGATGTAAGGGAACATGCAACGGACTCTTTCACCGGACTGAAGGAGATTTTGGTAGAGGCAAAAATTGTCTTGAGGAAAACACCCTTTTGAAATCTAAGTGGTCAAAAGTGTATTCCATAAGACAATTTTAAGTCCACTGTTCATTTATATTTCTCCCACCAGCTTTAACTCTTCCGGTCTTCACCTAATCTTAATCTCTCTCTCTGTGAGTTTTCAAAAAACCCTTCACTGCAGCTTGCCGCATGAACAATTATCATAGGTAGCTCCCAATCAACCGTGTTTAACCCTTCAACACAACCTCAGCATCCTTCTGAAGAGAATCAGGGTGGGGAAAACTGTGTATTTTGTCCCTCAATTACAAATTTTTAACATGAATTTTTTTTTCTTCTAACTTCTTTCTGGATGGATGAACCTAAGTAGCAATGTGAGGTGTTTGAAAAATTGAGCTCTTTACTAGACCGTTACACAGCTCACAAATTGTTACTACTATCAAAAAACCATGTTTGATGATGGGCTACCATGCATTGATTAAAAAACCTTGTATATGGGGCTCACAACAAGAACAAAAAGGTACAATATCAACTTAACTTGTTAACTCACAAAAATCATGAAGGCAAGAACGGTAGCCCATGTTTTTAAAACTTTGATTGAGACACACAATGTTCTAGTACCTCTTAAAGTGGTCCGCTTTTACACCCATTTTTTATGAGGAGGCTATACCCCTATTGACTCAACCTTATACTCTCTCAACGGTCTTTTGTCAAGAGTTACCATTTCATTTTCCATGATGGCACCACTTTCAACCATCGACCAAAAATCTTCTCTACACTAATGGACTCCTGCTTCTCTCTCATCTCCTCGCTTCTCTGTTCTCTTTCCACATAACTCTCTACTAGCTGCAATGTTGCCTACCTCACTAATCACGAATCTTTTCCCTAACATCTTTCACATTTTCACCCTATTATCAAACAAGCACACACCAAGCACACAACTATAAATTGAGTATTGACTTTGTGTGTTGAGGTTGCCTCCATGAATCCTACGGTTATAATATCTCGGACAACACTGTTTTAACTAAGTCCAAACCAAATATGGCAAGTTTTAACTCTTGTTGCCTCTCTTCTCTCTCCTTGACAAGAAAATAATTGTCCCGTTGCCTTGACTTTTAAAGCAAAAAAACGTAGTCTGTGTCTAAAAGTAAAGTTCAAATGTGTCCACTTGATCACATGTAAACCCATCCTTCAAAGGGATGATCCATTAGCCAAATATTAAAGCAATAAGTAATTATAAATTGTGCCATGCTCACAAAATAACCAAACAAGAATGAGAAATAATGCAAGCAAGAACACATTCCAAAGCTTTTAATCAAAAAGTTAAGCAGTGATCCAGTACTCCACGAGATTCCACATTGTTCTTTCTATATATCGCTATGATCTTATTCATTACCTCCTCCACCTGTAGCATTTTGGGCGGAGACCTTAGTAAGTATGATACATAAAATCTGTTGAGTTAATCAAATGCATGAGGGCAACTAAATGACTAGTCAAGTGAGGGATAATTCTAGCAAAACATAAAGTTTGGGATGGTTGTATATTGATGCGTGCATGAAAAGGAAATCAAACTTGCTAGGTTTGTGCAATACAACGGAAACACCAAAAGTTTAAAGAAAATATAAAACTTTATAGTTGACAAAATCTAAGATAAAAAGAAAACAATCTAGCTTCATGAGGTCAAGAAAAGTCTGTAATTACAAATTATACACTTACACAAAACACAAAAGCAAGACACACAAGAAAACAAATAAAAAAGAAAAAGTAAATTATTTTATTTTTTTCTAAACAAAAATTAGAAAGAGACAAGTCACAAACCGATTTTTACTCCAAAAGCTTTTAGAAAAGGCTAAGCAAAATAAGAGAAAGAAGATTACTTGACTGAAACTTTAAACTAAACAATCACAACAAGAATAGAGCGCACAAAGACTCGATCCTACATTTCAGACTCAACACCATAGCACAGATGACAAAAGAGCAAATTCTTAAATCCTAATAAAGGCTAAAATGAGATTCAACTATGTACAGACCTACAAGAGGCAAACATAACCAAACTAAAACAATGTCGAAAACTTGACAACATGGGACTTTTAAATTCACTCCTTGTCCAAGGAGGAAGACTAACTTATAAAATCATCACCTTTATCGTGCGCAGTATGGACAACAACCACGACATCTACTCATATCGTCAGGGACCAAGATAAACGCTTTAAAATTGAGAATTTGGATATGCAACAAAAGTCAAAGTTGATCCTCTCGAGCCCTACACATTGATGCGAACTGATTTCGATTCCAACAATTTTTGAAAAATTAGGGTTTTCGATAGCAAATTAGGGTTTTTGCAGCAAGGGTCCAAATTATGTTTTGGGTGCTTTTTGCAGACAACAGGTGATACTGAAGCATTTGGGAGCAAGGGCTCGAGATCCACTCTTTTGCAACCAGGAGAACGGGCTAATTTGCAACTAGGTTCAATCACAGCATTCAAAGATCAAGTACTTGTGGAGCATGGAGCACCTACAAAGAGTAGCTTGCCGGTCGGTCACTTCGACTACGAATTTTCAAGGATTAGCAAGTTTGCAAGAGACACAAGCTACAAAAAGTTTCAAGTTTGGTGCAATCATCTTGATCAAGATCCGAAGAGTGATTGGGGGCCGGAAGGTTGTTGTCTCATTAGTTCCTCAGATTTGCTGCTTAGTGCAAGTTGTACAAGCTAATTTCCAACAGCTTCTATCCTTTCCACATTACCATTCTCTTCCAATTAGTATGGGGGAAGGCGATACAAAAGGTAAATCGTCTCTATGCACTCCACGAAGTAGATATACGACTGGGTTGGATAACAAGTTGGTGGATAAAGTCTTTTACCAAGAAGTCAAAGGAACTATACAAGCTTCATCCTTGTACTTCAGGTTTCAACTTTTACACAATAGATTATGCTTGCATGCAAGTAACTTCCGATCAATGCTAGTACCAAACGATCACTTAAAAAATGGGGTGTGTCCAATGTTGTAAAGGGAAATCAGCCTTGTGGTTTGTTCATAGTTTATGAACATCAACGACTCCCTCATGGTGCCCCATACTGAGTCTAATATATCCTCTTTCGAGGGTGATTGATTACACCAATAAAAAATGTCTTGGGCTATTATTGTTGGAGTTACAAGGGCATTAACATGTTTTACTATGGTGCTCGACACAAACTAGTCAAGGACCCATTCACAGGTAGGTGAGACTTCTTCAAAGAAGTAGCTCTTAGCATGACCTCAAGACATGTCGCTTTTCAAAACATGGGGTACAAAGACTAATAGATCTTGACACCCTTGTCCCTCTTGCTAATCACGTCGCCGATATATCTACCATCGCCACATGAAGGCCATCATTGAGAGGCATAGGGCAACTCCTACAAGATTCTTCGCAAAGAAGGAGATTGAAGCCATGATGCAACAGCCCATCAGAGTGTTTATGTGATGGTACTTATAGTGGGGGATATGCTATCCGCAATCTCTGCCAGTTCACTTTTGTTTGAGCTTTAGCATTCATTAACTAAATCATTTGTAATTTCTCTACCGGACATTTCATTGATATAACCATACCATAAATTTTTGGTCTATAGAGGTTTTGAGAGAAGATTAGAGAGGCATTCATATTCGGAGTTGTACCAGATACTCATTAGCGTTTAATGGTTTTGGGAGGCAAGCAAAGTTGTTTGTAAGAGTACTTGTCGTCGAGTGTTGAGGAGAGGTGCAAACTAAACTTGTTGCCGCCGTCTTCAACCGTCCTAGTGCATTGTCCAAGCCCACTCTTGACAACAAGAAGGGTGTGTAATACCACGATAAAGGTGAGAAGAGCATCACGAAGAAAATAACTTGTCGATATGTCCAAGGCCACTGGTGTAGAGCATCACAAAGAACAAAACTGAATAGTGCTACATGAGTATTCTTCATGTGTCACAAGACGAGAGAGATAGCATTGTGAAGGGGACATCCCAAGGTAGAATAGAATACCGTACTTAAATAAGATTGTATGCTAAAACAAGCCCGTAAGTTCATACGAGTCCTCGTACCATGGACACACAATACATTTATTTTTTTGCATGCGCATCATCATGAGTCTCCACCAAGGAATGTTTTAATTAAGTATATGTGAAACTTTTAACCTCGTTCGACCCATCACTTCAATAAAATTATTACAAGCAACAAGCCACTCTAAAATGGCTTAAAAACTTGGCGCCCAACAAAAAAACATTCTCTCCCCCCTGCAAAGACGATCCCGTCCCCCCCCCCCCCCCCCCGGATGAGGGGGTCATCTTGACACCGACAGAGACTATCACAGAGGATCCACACTATACTAGCATGACACAAGAGTCGCCAGAGTGCTCACTATGGAGGACATTGATGTTATCCGCCATCGTCCCATGAGGGATGTCTTTGGATACTGTTGTATATGTACATGATGTCTCTACTCCTTGAGAGCCCACTATGTATCCCTCTCCCTCCCCCCCCCCTTCCAATTAGATGTTTAGTTTTTTTTTTTTGTTAATTGTTCAATCTTTCAGCTTTCACAGACATTGTATCAAATTCACCAAACATTGTAAACTTTTGGTCTCATAGGTCATTTTGGCCTTATATAGCATTTCATTTCATCATCATCATCTCTCTCTCTCTCTCTCTCTCTCTCTCTCTCTCTCTCTCTCTCTCTCTCTCTCTCTCTCTCTCTCTCTCTCTCTCTCTCATGAGACTATGAAGGAGAGTTAGCTTGAAGCAAATTTGCACAAGTTACTAAATTCCACATGCACTTGTTATACATACAAAAAACCTAACACAAATGAAAGTCCTCATTCACCAAAAGTCTCTCTTCATGCCACTACCCCAAATATAGCAGCACACGAAAGCTATAATCTCTTTATTTGTTCAAAATAATAGCCTTGATATGATGCACACTTCATTCCAAACAACTTACCTTGGTTGGAGGTTACTCTCTACCGCTATCAAAAAAACTGCTAAATGTAGCACTTGCTAATTATTGCTCAAACATATCGACAACAGCCTGGATAGAAACTCAAATAGAAAATACTCCAAATACATCAAAAAAGTACTTAAATGAATGAGAGGGCTGCACTGAAAAGTCTGAAAAATGATGCATCTGTCTTCCAAAAAGTACACAACTGCTAAATTCGATCTGAGATTCCTTGTAAGAAAAGCCACAGCTAGTTGTATTCAGCAGTTTTGCAATGCTTATGCATTCGTTAAGAACAAAGGCAACAGGTCTGCCCATCCTTGTTCATCAGAGCAATAGTATGATACTTAATCTGATTAAAAAAAGCAGTAATCCCACATTCCACTCCTCCCAAATAAACCCTAATTTTCACGTACACAAAAAGCAAGTTTAGACAGGCTAATTTCCACCGAGCCTGAGTCTCAAAGGGGGTACCTTTCTGCCAAAAAAAGTGTACGCAATAGGAGGGGAATCTAGCATAGAAACGTAAGCTGAGATTGGCATGGGCACAACGCATTGTATTGACCCAACAAGCAGCACTCAAACCCAATTAACAGACAACGGTTGCAAATCTCAAGCAAGAAACCCTTCACTTGCAAGAATGAAAAGCATGCGTGGTTCCCTATTGATATGTGATAAATCGATCTAAGACAGTAAGAGCTGGAGAAGGAAGCGTACCATAGCTTTCGAGGGTGCACTCCTCTTTAAGGACACGGCCTTTGTAGATAAGGCGCTGCTGATCAGCGGCGACACCCGATCCTTCCACAAGAAGGGGCTTGAAAGCACCGATGGTGGTATCAAGGCTGACTTCCACAGAGAACTTGCTGCCGCTCGTGCAGCGGATGTGGACGGTGGCCTTCTCCTGGGCCGCCTCGTCAGAGCTCGCCATTGAAGCTTCGTGATCAGCAGACAAACTGATGAAGAAGGCCTAAGCTGGCTTCCTCGCTGCCTGTTCGGTAAAACATTAGTCGAACCTGTGACCTTCTACATATATACTGGGAACCGTTTGTCTTGTTCATACTAAGTGAAAATGTAACATTTGGGGTGGCTCTCTCCTCCAAGCGTGTGGGTGTATGTGTGTGTGCTGTATGCAAGCCACAATGCCAGAGTGGATTTGTCATCTTCGAGATGCAAATTGAGAAAGCAGTCCACAAAAACCCTTGCAATATTATTCTCAATGCATTTTTCTACAATGCAATGATGTTTAATAAATCAGGCCCTTGGGGAGTTCCAAGTTGCAAGAGCAAACAAGTTAGTGAACCCCAGGTGATTGGTGAGATAATTCAAGTGCTTACTACTTTTGTACGCACAGACACTGCAATGGGAGCCTAAGGACTTGAAGATGATTTGAAAAATTTGAACTCGCTTTTTGATAGAAGAAGTGAGCTGGAATCTAGTTATGGAATATCTTTCTATTCTTCTTCAGTGATCTCTTTTATTTCACTAACCTTGTGAGTGTATATGTTGTTTGCGTTCTATACTTGCTTCTTCCCACTATGCATTCTATGGTAATGCTTTCACAACGGAGTAAACCTACGCAAGAAGATACACGAAAGCAATCACAAATCAACGATCAACAAACAATCGTCAGGCATACAGTCAATCCTCAAACCAACTAATCAATCAATAGTTTCTCAGCTAAATGGGCTAAAAAATCTTCCAAACTTTAGGAAACTATAGGCAAGGGCTATCAAAACAGATCTGAGCCATGAAAACTTGATTCTTGAAAGTACATGAATCGCGATCCATCGTTTCATAGGCCATCAAAATATGAAGAGAAATAGTCTAACCACTTCCCATAAGGCTTAAGAACAACCTTCTATCAAAACATTAGCAATTAAACTTGAATACATCACTACAACAGCAGATTACGCCTCACACATCATAGTCATGAACCTTCACCAAACTAACAGTGAATACACTCAAGAAATAGAGCAAGAGGAGAGAAACCTGGTGCACTTGAGGGAATTTGATTAGATGGCATGATATGTCGATTACAAAGTAGTTCTGCTCACTTTGCAGCTTCACCATACAAAGTGTTCTTTGTAATCCTTCTAATAATTTTCTTTTATACCTAAGCTCAATTCACCTATGCAATATACAATTACATCAAAAATAAGTGGGACAATTCCAATTACATCACATTTTGGTGAGCTTCATGTATATTACAATCTGCAAAATCAAAATAGGCCTAGAAAATGAGAACTTATGCTGAAAATTAGCTAAATAATGTATCGATAGTCAACATCTACAAGCATGACGATGTGTTGGCTGGTCTTTGGTGTGGTTGTCTTTGAGTTAGAAGCTTCAAAACTCTTTTTTAGTTTATTTAATTCAAGACCTGTTGTGATTTTCTTGAGAGATTTCTTTCTTAAAGTGCGCTTGCTGCTCCATACATTGTTCACTATTCTCCGCATAAGTTGGTTGTTCATATGTCCCTGATGATATAGTTGAATTAATATGTGAATTAGGCTTTTGTCTCATAACCATAAGGCACATTTTTTAGTGATTAGATATCACAAAACTAGCTGAAAACTAAGTGACATGGAATGAGCTGGTCACTAGACTCCGGTGGTAGGCGAGCGTGCATACCCACACTAGAGCCTACGTGTAAATCTCGCTGACTACTCTATATGGTCTGCAAAACTCCACTATGCATCATGCTAGTGTCAGTCATCGTATGACTAACAATCCCTGTTGTAAATGCTCCCACTGCAGCTGCTAGATCGGGCCTTGACACTAACAAGTCAAACATGAGACGCCTGAACGTTGACAAAATCTACGCAAACCTGGCTGTACTCGCCTCCACTGCGCTATCTGCAATCACTACGTCATCAAGACTACCCATCGCATATGGATGTGTCAACATCGACACTAGGATAGCTATGTCCCTCTCACCCATAGGCGAATATGTGCATCCTGGTACCAACTCATCAGCCTCTAGCATGAGCATATCAAAGAACTCCATATATGTCATCTATGTCTGTGTCTCTAAAGAGAAGACCTGCTCTACCTGTGCCTGCACAAAGTCTGACAATACTTGTTGTGTCTCACTAGAGCACTGGCGCTCTATCTCTTCCTCTACAACCAAGTCTCCCAATAGAAAATGTGCTAAACCACTCATGACATGGTGTGATGTGGAAAGCATCTTCGCTATCTAGTAACCATTGTGGAGAAAGTGTGATATCCATAGACAAATCTGCAAGAGGTACACTCGAGGCAAGCATGACATCACCATCACCGGCATAGACTGCCAATGGAACTGCCTCTCTAACCTGTGTCAAAGCCGTATTTGCATCTCGCATACATCTCCGGTGTTGTCTCATACGTTTGAAACAACGGCGTCTAATGTGCCCTCTGTGACCGCAATGCCAACAACGCAAGTATCGGCAAGAAAGAGAGCGTCATCTCTCAAAAGTCACCGTAGTGGACTCTACACTGTCACACATATCTGCAACAAAAAATGGCAACAAAAGTGGGGGATCACTCAACCACTACACAATCATGAAAACCATGACCAATCACATCAAGACCGATACTCACATATGCATAAAACAACTCCACAATCTGCTATATGCAAGCACAAACTTGGTCAAACTGCTCAACCGAGCGTAAAGCGCATAACCATATACGCAAGTAGAGAGCAAACTAGCTCAAAATGCATCCCACAAGAGAAACTTCTTGCATAATCTGCAAAAACTTGTGAAACCTGTGACTAGCAAAGTCTGTAGCCACATAAGCATACGTAATCCTCACTCCTGCGAGAGTGGGTACAAGAACTCCAAACTGTGTCCAAGTTGACAAAACCTCTCAAAGTGAGAGTAAACACTCGATCACTGTCAAAGTGGGAATATATTGACCAATGTACAAGATGGCATAACACTACAAACTTTTATGGCGAGAAGACGGGGAAAAACGAACAGAGCTTCCTTTGCAAAATGAGCCAAAACTCAACGCAACCCGCAAGCCAAAAAATTATAGATAACTGTCAGAGTAGGAGTCAACTCGACCACTAAACCATCAGAGAGTAAACTACGAATACGCATAAACCATGGTGAGAATCTGGGAAAAATATAGCAGAGTTTCCCCTGAAAACTGAGCAAAAACTCAATTACAATCTCTACCATAAACCATAACACTACTCCATGCCAATGAGTAGAAATGCCAAAATGGCTCCACATTTTCACATACAATGGCAATCCGCACTCAACATACATCAACGGAGTGACCGCGCATGAGAGAGCGCCAAAAGAGTTGCAATCTGGAAACTTCATCAATGCGAAAACAATGCTCTCAAGAGAGCTCACCGGCACTTGAAAGTGCTCGCTAGAATGCATGTACAATGGGCATCAACCATGTGCCATCACCATAAGCAAACCATCCACAAAGACCATGAATCCAAGCACAAAATCGATGCCAAAGTATCGTGTGAAAATCTGTGAAAGAAGGTCCACCTATGTGCTCCAAAAATCGTGTCTCTCAAGAGACCGCTTTGATGGTGTGTAAAAGCCTCCGTGACTCTTTGCCCAAATCTACCAAAAACCCTCAAACCATAGACTCTGCACAAGTTGAAATTGCATCTTTAGCTCAAAATTTATGCACCTAACTTCGAGTACCTGCCATGCTTCCAAAAGTGTATCAAACTTGCATACTATGTGAAAGCAAAAAAACTGCAATTTCTGTATACGGTCAGTCTGAGCTGAATATCACCAAAACGGTGAGGAATTTGCAGAAAGTTTCTTCTGCAAAGTTGTAGACCACGTCGAAAGGAATGGACTTTCTAGGCAAAATTCTAAGATCTGCATTCTATAAGGAGAAAAACGAAAATAGTGCTGCTGCACATACAGTTTTTAGGGCAGAACCTTCACTTACCCACAATCTTCCACACTCCTTTCTGAGCTTCCACAAGAGCATACATCACTCTCACAACTGAGCTCACAAGCTCCCATTGCATTCTCACAAAGCTTTCAAGCTTTCTTTATCTTTCCATCGTCGAGACCGAGCAAGCTATCACCTCGAAGCTCTCAAAGCCGTCATGCTCCCCGTCATCGCCAAGCCGTAGCTCTGATACCAATTGTGAGTGTGCGAATGCGGTGCGTGTGCGGAGAGTGAGAAGGGAGAAGAGAGAGAGAACACAGGATGTGGGTGGTGCAACTCAACACTATGTGTGTAAGAGAGCCCCTTATTCTTCTATCTAGTAAAGAATAAGGTGTGTACAAGTAATGGATGGTTGGACATCTCTGACGTGTCCGGCAGAGGTAAGAGACACACCGCCTTTACCCCAGCACAGAAGAGTACACAGAAAACTCTGACAAACAAACTGAATTGAAATGAAAGACTTCAGATGACATGAACTAAGACAACTAGAATTATAGACTTAGATTCATAAGCTGATTTAGAAGTACAAAGTATGGAGGTACAAGTGGTACAACACTCAATTCTCAAAAGCTTCATGAAGAGTATAGTGACTAGTTACAGAAGATAGAAGAGTTTCGATCTACTTATAGACTGACAGACCCCCAAAATGAAAGCAGCGGGTCCTATTTATAGGCACCCATATTAATGTTTGGTTGGTTACATGATCGTATAGGGTCTAGTAACTGTTAGTAATTTTACCAGGTAACTCGTCAAGGCGATTCCCATGTAGGCTATCTCTAAGGGCAGTTTTCCACCAGCTACATCCTCCCTTTTCTTGAATTTTGATATATTCCAAAATTTCAAACATCTTGTATGAATTCATCTCTTGTGCTTTGCTTTGGTTTTCTTTTATCTAGGACTTTCTTCAGTTTGAAACTTGTTGAGCTGGTGGTTTCCCAGGTCTGACCACCAGTTGGTCGTCGCGTTGAGGAGTGTTGGAGGTAGAATTTTCCTTCCGGATAATCTGGTAAATAGTCTCGTGCTCTAGTTGCTCCCTGCTTCAATTAGCATTTCCACTTTGTAAGGTGTGAGTGCATGCTAGGTCTTCATGACAGGTTCATATAAAGTCTTCTTGCCTTTGGTTAGCCTTGCCCTTGCCAACTTATGATAGATGGATGACATTTATATCCATCCAATTGGATTTGACTGATTAGCTTTAATTTTGGCTTCAAAAAGTACCTCAACCATTTCTCTGAATTGGGATTCAGAGCTTACTTTGTTCGCAAGTTCCTTTTCAGGAATCTTTGATGCATTTATAGACAATTGCAACAGCTCTTTTGTATACTTGATTAGATGGCTAATTTGCAATTTCCATTGAGTCATCATGCCTCTGAAATTGATCAAATCATACTTGAGCTCTGTAATTGTACTTTTTGGTTCAATGTCATTGAGGATGGATTTTCAGGCCACCCATAGGGTCTTTCTCTATTCGTACTACTCTAATCCACTATCGGGATATACCTCATCTAATTAGCAGGTTCACTGTAAATTAGATATAGGGTGGGATAGAGCTTTGACAATTCATCTTCTTTAATTGGGAGTGCATACATCACGATTGGGGAGTCTAGCACTGCCATGTGTTTAACACTATCCAGTTCTCCTACTACATCATTTTTGTAAGAATCCTAACCAACTGAAATAATATTTTTCTACGATGGTCATTCTGGTGAGTTACCCTCAGCTATTGGATGCATTATTCTCTAAGAGGGCAACTACTCAATGGTCTAGGATTCTTATAGTGATTTGCATCTTTAGTAGAATCCCTTTGACTTCATTTTGAATGTCTTGCATGCATTCGAGGTTGACTTGTTGCCTAGTAGTGCTTCTAATTGGATTCCTAGACTTTGGACATTCATCGTTGTAGCTGCTTTATCTAGGGATTCACTTCAATTTCATCTTGTGTGACAACATATTCAGGTATTCTCTCAAGTACATGGACTACATTTGGGTGTGAGGGTGGTCTGCAAGTTTGGTGTTTATGGGACTTGATGGCTTCCATTGCTACCGTCTCAGATGCTAGCACAATGAGAACTAGACCAACATAATATTAGCCAAGGATGGAGCAATGACCCGCAAGCGCATGGAAACAAGCAAGTGGTTGTTAATCACCTACTTGACATTCTAAGACAATCACTACAAAGAAATCTATCCTAACCCACTATGTACATGACGGCTACCATATCTATGACACATCTACCTCTCGAAACATAACCTAATGATGTCTAATCGTTACGAAACTTGAGGGCTAGTCTCTATACACCTAGAGGATACTACCCTAAAGTCTCTACCCCAATATACTATCTACACACACATGCAATCACAATCGTGTATGATGTCTGACATTAAAATTCAGGTCACCGATTTCAAATGTGATTAGGCCTAAGGCGTAGCTTGTCTCGTCGTGAACGCATAGATATATAACAATAATGAAACAGACACGCGGATAGGGAGAAAACTCACCTTGAAGCTCGAGGAAGATCTCTTCGCGGAGGAATCCAAAATTGCGCGTGCTTGGCAATGATGCGTAGCTCTTGCCGTAGCTAACGTGTTGATGGAGTCGCCTCAACAATGTCGCTCCTGTAGCATGCGTAGAGAGAGAAGGAAGACCTACTCACACATGACACACCGTATGTAACATAGTTGAACCCAAGATTGATTTAAAGAAAGTCTATCTCAAGGTTACAAGGGTTTGGCTTATATACCTCAACCCTAATTTGGATATTTTAGCTAAGAGAGGTACTAATTACAATTATTGAGTGAATTTGAGTCTCCATCCATTTTCATCATTACAAGGGTTTTCCCGAGATTTACAACATTAAAAGGACTTCCCCTAATCAGTGAGCTACAATAGTAGGCTTTAGGCAAAAATGATATAATTAATAATGCGCCTCCGTTGATCGCTTGGATTTGGCATGTGTTGGTCAACCGCTTCAACACTCCCCCATCCCGCGTTCTTGTCATCCCCGACAAGACTTGTTGTCTTTTGCTGTGGACATCCTTTGCTTTGTTTTGAAGGTCACTATCAATTGTTGGAGATGAGCCTTCACTTGTGCTTTGTCACTCTCTTTAAAGTATTATCTTGTGTACAAAGGTAATGGCTTTTGTTGACGAGGCTTTTCGACAACTTGTTATAAATGTCGCTTTTCTAATGATTGTTCCTTGCGTCTTCGTCTTTGAGTACTTTACTGAGACTTTTGTTGAAGCTTGTACTTTAGTTTTTGTGACCATAATTTGTGTGGAGAAGTTTGCGTGGCTTTGCGACTTTGTCTTGTGAGACAACCATTCTTTGTACCTCCTTAGTAAGATCCCTGTTACCTTTTGTAGTCCTACATTAAGGTCTGAAACCTAGATGACCAAAGGGAAAAACCCAGTGGGAAAAATGCCTTTGGTATACGCTCTTATTTAAGTTGAGTTTATTGGGCTTTGAGTGCCTGTTCATGCAAGGTGAGTGCTTGGGAGAATCAAGAAAAGAGTGCCTATTGCAAGTGCCAATTATGGGACACTCTAAATGCATATGAGAATTGAGAAATTTTTCAATAAAACCATGTTGTGTGAGAAGTGGAGTTGATGGGTACTTCAAGGGAATAATGTAGCACTTGGGATATCCAAAGACATCTCAATAGATTCCGCTTTTCCTAGAAGAGTTTTTGAAGTAGAAGCTTCTCCACTCATTCCTCACTGTGCTTAGTGCGTAAGTGTCTTTTAGACATTCTCCTTATTCTTCTTTGGACTTAGATTATATAGTTTTTGACTCTTATTCTCACCTATTCCAGCATGAACGACCTAACTTAAATATGCTCAACTCTTCCAGCTCGAGCAGTACCTAAGGTAGCTAAGACTCTTAGACCACAATAATATTACATATGAAGCTTTGGGACTAATGCCTTGCTTATTTATTGGCTCAGCTGCCCGACTCTGACTTTTTATGCCATTTTTAATGGCAACTTGGACTTACCTTTTGAAGCCGTTACATGTTGTAAGAAGGTTCTTGAGTTTGCGGACTTCATCATTCTATTGGTCTTTGGATGCCATCATTTTATTTATAATTGGGCATACTCTAGATCGTTGTATTTTGAATTAGTGTTGATATTTACGTGAAGCTCAATTTTCTCTCATGTCTGGTGATTTCGATTATTGTAGGTGCCATTTGGATCGTCAAAATGTTTTTGGCTCTTGAGTTGGTAAGTGTTGATGTCACTTTACCTTTTGTTCACCTTTTGTTGTGTTGATATGAGATGATGAGCTCCTTTATTTCATGCTTGATTGTGGCTTAGTATTTGTTAGTTTGTTAGTTTTGTTTTTTTGGCAGCATTATTTCGCATGTCTTTTTATGTAGCATTTGCTCCCCCCTCCCATGGCTGAGTCCTCTTGAGCAATTTGAAATTACGGCTTGATGGGGTGGATCATTTTTTCTGGGTGATGTCATATGTTAATTTGATACATGATGGGCTTTTGAACCCATTTCACCTTGATGTCTATTTTGGTTTGGACCTTGGGTAATTCCTTTGATGATACCTCCTTAGCTTTTTTCAATGGGACCCAAATATGATAGTAGTTCTTTTGGACTTGATATAGCTTCTTGGGTACCCAGATTTGCTTTGTCGTAACTGCTGGAGTCCTTGTTGGTGCCCTTGATGGAGACTTCTTCTTTTGATTAGTCCACTGATCTTGGGGTTTTGTAGTGGCTTGTTTGGGTATCCAAATATATTCTTGATTCTTTTGTGCATGAAGTACTTTCTTTGGATCCCATACGTGTTTTGTAATAACCTTGCGGATGTGAATATGTTTGTTTATGCTTTGGAGACTTAGATTTTTGCTTTGGTTGTCTCTTCTGTGATCTTTGTTGTTGACACCTGGATGTTAAAGTTGAAGATGTCTCTTGTGAAAGTTTTCTTTCTTGATCCAGATTCGCGTTGGCCAAGCCGTTCTTTAGGTATCCAAATTTGACTGTGTGTACCAGGTTGGTTGATCTTGGGGATAATCTTTGTCGGTTGGGCTTTTGTAGGGACTGTCTTTTCCGTATTGGTAGCCATTTTTGAATCTAGAATTGATTCTTCTTTGGGCAATTGTGAAGCTGACTCTTTTGTAACTTTTGCACTTTCATGAGTCTTGTGTTTAGTAACAAATGCAATTGTGTACTTTCCTTTGAATGTTTGAATTTGCAGAGCACTTTGTGAGCAGGTGATTTGGGTGTCATAAACTTTTTGCCAAGGGTGTCCCAATAGCAGTTGATATTACATACGTGTATCGAAGACAATGTAGAAGTGGTGTGTACACATGGTATTTCCCAATTGTAGTGGAATTACTGTTGAGCCTATGACATTAGCTTGATAACTAATAAATCCTTTGATGTCTTCGTCTGTGGCTTGTAATTCCACCTCAGCAATCTTGTTATATAAGCTTAAGGAAATCAAATTTCCTAGTGCTTTTGTATCAACCATTGCTAGTGCTTGCAATTTATTATAACCAACCATTACTTGGACAATTGGCTCTATATAGTTATCCTCCTGTTTATCCTCTTGGCTATGTTTTATGGCAGTATTTGGAGTTTGTTGAGTGGAATGGGTTTCTTGCAACTGAAGACCCTGCTTTAACCTCTCTTTACACCAATTGAGATTGCTCTCCTCCCTCTGTTAGCACACTAAAACCATAATAAAGAACCACATCGTATCCGCTTTCATTGCAAAATTTTGTCGTTGGACAATCCATTGTGGCACATACATCTTGCTAGGACATGCTCCCATTCTAAGGTTTCTAAAGCTTCTTCCGGGAAAAAAGTTTTGGGATGTAAGTTGTGTCCTCTTTAGCTCTTTTTAGGATATGCTCCTCTCGTTTGAGGCTTTCACAATTAGATGCTCCACACATCCATAGCTCTTTGGGCTTACCCAACCATGACGGAAGTTCAAACTCGGCTACAGTAGCGGAATCAAACTCCTCAATAGGTGTTCTTATGACATCCTTATAGCTATGGTCTTTTAGATTTATGCAGGTTGTGGTTTCCAAATGTCTCAGATAGATATGGTCGTATCCCCAATCTTGGACCATCTTTAGCTGCTGCATGAATGGTCATCCTAATACGACATCATAGCTGAATTTTCAATTTTTTCCCACTTTGGTTTCTTGTCTTTAGTGTTATGAAAGTTTTAGACTTACCAAAGCTCTTGTTTTAAGGCGATTCTAGGGTAAAACACCCCTTTTAAACACTTTGGTGCAGTTAGATTTTCAAAAATTTGTCTCAGGATGGTGCTGGAGACTATCATGACTATCATCTCAGATTTTAGATATGTTTCTATTCTAAGTTCCCCTTATCATCAGCAACATGTACATGTGTTTACAACAAAATTTAAAGCTCACAAGTGCTCACAAACACAAGTTTTTGCTTTTTCAGTCACAACCACTCTATCTTTTGGCTTTTGGTTTCCAAAACTCCCCACTCAAGGTGTTCCTAGGGTAAATGATACCTTTTGAACACACTGGTAACCTCAGATTTTGCAAAATTACCTTGCTGCTACCCCTAGAGACATCATACGCGTATGATGTATGTTGTACAATTTTCAACTTTTATCTTTCCCAAATTGTTGTTTGTGGTCTCTACAGCTGTTTTGATGGCTTGTGTAATGTTTTTATCCTTTATTACGCTCAAAGTGCCGCATGAAATCTTATTTGGTTGTCCTTGTGCACCATCATGGACCAATGCTACTAGACTAGGGCTTTTGAGTTTGTGAATATAGGGCTTTAGGGTGACCCATCCCATTCTTAATTTTCAATTTAGCGGTTCCTTTTGTGTCATAGTTTGAGATTAAGTTCACTCTCACAATCTATTGGCTATAATTGTCAATCGATTGCTAAGCCTTACCATACCAATTGTTAGGAGAAGAGCGGGAGATTGACTGCTTAATCTATTCAACACATGCTCCCAAACATCACCATCAACCTGTCCACCTCTTTTCCCAATTTCCAAGTGCACACACACACACACACAGAACATAGAATTGACATAGACATGCTTGTAAGAGAGTGTAAGAGAATCGTAAGAGATGGAGAATAGATTAGAGAGTACACAACAAATAGAGCATAGCATAAGAGAGTAGAGAAGAGAATTTGCAAGAGAAAGACCTAAATCTAGCCTGAAACTCCATGGCACCTCTCTTGTGGTGGAGTTGGTATTTAATATATTATTTTTGAGTTAAGGTGCCAAAAATTGAGGCCCCTCTTTTTACAACCACTTCACTTTTGTAAATGAGTGAAGCTCATTAGTTCTTGCATGACCCATAAGGGGAGTTCTCACTACAATTATTTACAGAGCCATAGTGATTTATTGAAATGAGATTCTAGAATACTGTGCGAATATAAAATGGCCAAGAGTAATTGCCGGCGCCTCTTCATCAACTCCCCGCATTCCACTCCACAAAATCATCATCAACTCAATTAGAAAATAAATAGACAACACATAATTAACCATTATGCCAGCTATCCCAATTGCAGCTAACCACTACAGAAGGAGGGTGCCCAATCCTGTAACATCCCTCCCACCAGGGATAGCAACTGTCCTTAGTTGCTCAATAGAGAAATCAACTGGACCGTGAGTGATGGAAAGTGTGGAGAAGGTCGGGGAAGTTGCGAAAAAAAAATTCAGGCATCCATTTGGCATCCTCTCTAGGGTGGGGCCCTTGAAAGTCAAAAGGTTACGGTTATAAACCATGCCAGTGCGTGTAGTGGTGGTCTCGTGATCAACTATTTTGTCAGGGGGGATGAGTTGCTCTTCTTGGTCTACAAGTGAAGGTGGGTCTTCATAAATGTGGTGTGTAGGTAGGGGTCCTCTGAATGGGCGTAAAAGACTAATGTGAAATGCATTGTGAATGTGCCAATGTGCAGGTAGGTCTAAACGGAAAGAAACATCATTAATGACAGCTAAAATTTTAAAAGGTCCATAAAAACGAGGAGCAAGCTTAACAAAGACATTGGTATCAACACTTTTGATCCGTCGTTTTTCAATGCGAAGTAAAACATAATCACCTTCTTTGAATTGGTGTGCCTTGCGGTGCTTGTTAGCATGCTTTGTGTAAAGTTCTTAGGAGTGTTTAATGGCAGAATGCACACTTGCATAAATATCATTAAAGTCAATGGTGAAAGTATCAGCGGGCAGGCACAACATTAGAAAGACGTGAAGCAGGAGTAGGAAGAGAGTGACCATAGACAACTTCAAATGGAGATTTACCCGTGGGAGTGTGAGTGGTGTTGTTGTATGCAAATTGTAGAATATGCAGGTAATCATCCCATTTCTTAGGTTGAGAAGAAACATAAGCCTTTAAAAAGTCAATGATAGTGTGGTTGGTGACTTCGGTTTGTTGACCATTAGATTCAGGATGAAATGCAGAAGTGAAGTCAAGTGTAGTGCCAAGATTTTCAAACACAGTAGTCCAAAAAGTACTACAGAATTTTGAATCTCGATCATAAATAATCACTTTAGGCAAACGATGATGCGGAAAAACAGTCTTAAGAAACAAACGTGCAGCTTGATGTGCTGTGAGTGTTTTCTTACAAGGAATGAAATACGCTTGTTTAGAAAAACGGTCAATAATAGTCCAAATCATGTCATGGTTGTGCACTGTGAGTGGGATACCAGTAACAAAATCCATTGAAATGTGCTCCCAAGGTCTTTCAGGAATGGGGAGAGGGTGTAAAAGTCCCAATTTCTTACATGTTGCTGCTTTGATCTTTTGACAAATGAAACAAGTGGAAACATACTGTTTAACATCAATTTTCATAGTAGGCCAATAGAGATCACGACATAAATTTTGAAAAGTTGTGGTAAATCCTCTATGTCCAGCATAGGGTGGTTTATGCAATTCTTCAATAATTAATGTACAGAAAGGTTTAGTCACACACAATTTTTATTTGAAATAAAGGAAGTTTTCTTGAATAGTGTATTCGAGAAAGGTGTGCACAGAATTGTCAAGCATATGCAACCATGTCGTTTTGAAGTCATCATCATGTGCATAAGTGTCAGGCATAATGTCAAATGAAGTTCCGTAATGGTTGATAGATGATTAAGTGAGTGTCTTCGACTTAAAGCATCAGCTACAATGTTTTCTTTACGAGGCTGGTATTGAATGTTGGGCTGAAAACTTTGAATAAAAGCGGCCCACTTAATATGTCTATCATCTATTAAGGGCTGAGAAAGTAAGTATTTGATACTTTGTTGATCATTTTTTATGATCAAATCAGTACCCATTACATAGTGTTTCCAAATCTTCAATGCATGTACCACATTAGTCAACTCTTTATCATAAGTATTGAACTTTGTTTTAGAAGGTTTGAATTTATGACTTTCAAAAGCAATTGGATGGTTATCTTGCATAAGGACTGCACCGATACCTTTTCCACTAGCATCAGTGACTACCACAAAGAATGGTCTTTCAAAATCAGGCAATTGCAATACAGGCGCATTAGTCAAAGCATGTTTAAGTGCATTAAATGAGATTTATTGCAAATCAGTCCATTCATAAGGCATGTTTTTCTTCAACAGGAGAGTCAAATAATGTGATTTGTAAGCAAAAGTACGAACAACTTTTCTGTAATAGCTACAAAGACCAATAAAAGAACGTAGCTCATGCAAGTTTTTGGGTCTAGGCCATGACTGAATGGCTTCAATCTTCTTTGGGTCGAAATGTATTCCCTTACCCGATACAATGTGTCCCAGATATTCAATTTCAGATTGAAAAAATGAACTCTTTTCAGGATTCAAATACAAGTGATTTTGTGCAAGCAAATCAAATACACGTTGTGAGCGGGGTGAAAACACACACAATGCTTCTATAATGACCCGACACACACTCTTGGGATGATACACATACACACACACTATGGGGCACCACTCGGCTTACACAACCCACCTGGCCGAGACAGGAAACACGCTGATGGAGTGAGAGGAGAGAGACTACCCATTTACCCACTCCAGATAGAGAGAGAGAGAGAGAGAGAGAGAGAGAGAGAGAGAGAGAGAGAGAGAGAGAGAGAGAGAGAGAGAGAGAGAGACATACACCCAAGAAACTCAGCTCAAAAGAGGAGAATTGCTGATGTTTAGATACAATTGAGCTTGGGCCAACACCAATGGGGAAAATAGCTCACACAATATAGGTAAAATATGCCATATACAATCACAAATTGGAGAAGAAGCTTTGCTCATAGGAGAAACTTACACAGCCAAAATAGCAGAAAACAGTGAGGAATTTGGAAAAATGGACAGCGCCATCATGTCCGAAACGGCCCAAAACCCCAGCCTACAATGTCAAAGTGCTCAAATCCGACCTCGGATGAGCAGTTTACGGCCATAACAGGCTCCAAAAACCCCAAAAACACAGTTGCGGATGTTCCTCCTCTCTTCTCCACATTTTTTCTGGTCTTCTCTCTGTTTTTTTAGTTCCCACACTTAGCTTTATTACTTGGGCACCCTTGGCCTCTTAGTTGACCTCAAACGGACCCTGAACATGCCAAAAATTGACCTCGCAGTGCATAGTTGTCACCCTGATGCATCCATCCACACACCTGGCACTCAGCTTTTTCCAATAATGCATCCTGAAACCACGTGAAGTGGCCCCCAAATACAATTCTCATGATGACCTTTTTGCATAATTATCACAAGAAAACACCCACGTTGTGTCCGTACTCATCCACGTGCAAATATTGACCCCATTCGACCTCCTGACGCCACTAGATGCCATCTGACACACCTACTTACCTCATGTCATCGGCCCGCGGATAGCTTCCTCGAGAATTTTTACGCGCTACCAACTCATTATTATAGAAAAAACACATTGGTACTGGTGATAGTGAAAATCGATGCACTATGTACATGTTGCGCTACCTGTACACATGTGGGCCCCACGTAACCACCTGGCTATGGAAAATGGGAAATTCTTTATTTGATGCACCATGCATGTGTATATACATATGGGCAATCCCTTGCTCCAAAAAACTCCTGACATAACTTGTCAATCCCTTATCCTGCTAGAGCATTAGAGCATCAACAACACTAGTATATGCTCATTCCACCTGGATCCCACACAAAAACACTTGGCATTCCCTGCATGAAAAGCT
This sequence comes from Adiantum capillus-veneris, assembly GCF_014529385.1. NCBI lineage: Eukaryota > Viridiplantae > Streptophyta > Polypodiopsida > Polypodiales > Pteridaceae > Adiantum > Adiantum capillus-veneris. The sequence goes on along the minus strand of NC_140949.1, from coordinate 60,730,633 downwards.
TAATCAAGATTCCACCTGGTTCCCAAGGGAAACATGTAGAGATGCCATATATCAACTTTGCATCAAGAAAACCATCAATTACTTTGGCATAGACCTGCATGTGCAAATATATCTTCTTCTCCATAGCTGAGAGGTCTCCACTGATCATTTGTGTCATCAATTCCTGCTTCTTTGACAATTCAACCTTGGCTTGCATCAACCCTTCAATCACTTCATAAGGCCCTTCGCTTTCATCTTCAACCTCATTTGCAAATGTGACTAAACCAGACTCCTGGATTCCTTTGTCCATCAAAAGAAATGCAACATCAACATCCTCATCACTGCTGGTGGTACTATCATTGTCCTCATCAGACACTGTGGAATAGTCTTCATCACTAGACTCATCGTCATCTTCATAAAGATCCTCCAATCATTTCCTTGTGTCCATATTATATAGCTTCTTGGCACCTGTCTTTCCATAGAGGCTAATCGTACCACGTCGCCAATCTTGAACAGCTCCCACCGCACGAAACCATGGTCTGCCCAGTATAATAGGATATGCTCCCAACCCCGCTGGCATCACATGAAAATCAACCACCGCCTTTGCATCATATGCCTCCACTTCTAAGCTCTTTACAACACCCAAACATTTTACTTTCCGATGGTTTGTCAATCTGATCCGGAAGCCTGACACCCTAGTCACTGTAAGACCCATCTTCTCAACACATGAGTGTGTTATGACACATATTTGGGCCCCACCATCAACATAACCTTGTCCCAAATTTTTTCTTTTGTGCCACACATCTACTATTGGACAAATGTCTGGTAGCTCATCCATCGCCAACACCTTTACTGAACCTCTCTCTTGCTCTTTCTCCATTGGGTTAACCATCCTCTTCCACTGTCGCTTTAGCTTAGGCACCATCTCTATAAGCTGCCCAAAAGTAACATTTGCCTTCCTGCTTGTCAAATCGTCCTTCAAGTCATAGCTTAATTGCCCATCCCCTAGTGGAAAATCTGAAACATGAAACTTGCGACGAGCCCTTCTTTTCCTCTTGGCCTTGACATCCTTGCCTTCATGGCTCTTTCCCTTCTTACTAGGACCTAGGGCACTTCTTCCTTCCTTGTCCTCTGTGGTCCTCTTCCCAAGAGGCATCACTAATGTATCCTCTAGCTTTGATGCCTTCTCCAAGGTGACTACACTTATCACTTTTGTCTTTCCCTTTTCCTCTTGGGTTAACCTAGTGGTTCCTTCTTCTCCCTTGATTTCGATGCCATAATCATTTGACCTAGTTAGCACCTGTCTTGGCAATGGATACATGTCTCCCCCCATCCTTGGTGGCTTATCACATTGCGGGCTGATGTGTCCCAACTCTCCACAATTATAACATGTGGGCGTCTGCCTCCAGAACCTACCATTGCTTTGTCCAACACCATTCCTAGGTCTTTCTTCACCTCCTGACTGATTTTCAAACCTCCCTCGACCTTGATTATTTCCCACTTGCCCTAGCATGTTTAGGCTGAGATTCTTCATTAAATCTACCACTTGCCTCATGTCTTGCCTTAGCCCATCATCTTGCACTGCTGTAGTGACCACTGCTGGCATAACCTGAGGAGTAACAGGAACCACTGGTTCATGATGAACCGCTGGCATGCGACCTTGCAAAGAATCCATAGGCTGAAATTCAGACCTCATGGGCAAAGACTCTACTCCTAGCTGGCTCATTTTCCTCAACTTCCACTCTTTATTCCTTGCTACCTCTAATGCATCTTCATATGTCCTAGGCTTCTTTAGCTCCACTCTCCAACGTATATTCTCCCAAAGACCAGCCAAGAACCTTTCCTTCTTCATCATGTCAGGTGGGGGTACTTGTGGTGCTAAGGCCTTGCACATCCTCTCCCATGCCAATGAAAACTTACGTATGTACGCATCTACTGGCTCACCTTCCTTCTGCATCAAACCTTGTACTTCTTGCCACACTTTGTCAGGATCTTCTATCTTCACAAACTCCACTTCCAATCCATGCCTTAGATTGTCCCAACTCAATCTTACAGGTGGATCAGCCACACGCAACTCCTCTTCAAATGCTTTGGACCAAACTCGTGCATTACTCTTCAAACAAATTTGGAGAAGACGTAACATCTGCGCCGGGTCATGAATCTGGTTGCTAATGCAGGCAACCTCCATCTTTTCCAAAAAGTCTTCCACATCTTCATCACTTCTTCCATGAAATTCCGGATAAGAGAAAGCCATGGCTACCCAAGTTACGATGCTTTGAGAACCCCTTCAAATACACGTGCAAGAACCCAAACTTTTCACTACCCAATCCCCAGAAACTTCAATGGAGCTCAGCTTTAGATAAGGACAAACACATGCACATCAAATGAGTTTTCATAGTTAATCATCGGAATTACAACAGGCAAAGGGCATTCTAGTATCTCTTGTAATCTTCTTGGCCCGAACATAAAGACTATGCGTTGCTGGAAAAAAATCTTCCTGGACACATGAACATTTATTTGAATTTTTTGAGTTAAATGAAAAGGAGTGAATTGAGGGCCATTTTGATCATCCATTAAAGCCAACCATGCAGCTCCCAAGAAGGCACACCTGTCTTATCCTCTGATTTTGTCAAAATTTTAGCAGCATAACAACATAAATGGCTCAAAAGACCAAAAGACCAGCCATCATAACTTGGAAAATTTTTGAAAGTGTTTCCCCAGAAGTAGAGCAGTAAGAACCCAAAATATAGACTGTATATGTATGCATAAACTGCCAACAATAGAACCCGAGCATCAAGTAGGAATCACTAGTACATAGCCTATGGCGAGGTCATGAAAAGGGTGCTACAACCACTTGTATCACCGAAAGAATCTCACATTTGAGAATCCCCCAGCTCAATAAAAACTCACGCTATCGACCCTCTCATGAAGGCTTATGCAGATCTCGTATAGTCAAGTCTCAGAAATGACTATCTTCTAGACCAAGTCTCAGAAATGGATGGGACTGCCAAATAAAACAAAGTATGGCTCCACAAAGGCGTACAATGGCAGTATCCACAAGTAACGTACAATACCGGTAGACAATGCGCTCAAACATGCGCCAAATGATGCATACCCATGGCAACTGCAAGTGACTTCCACTGTCAGTGTATCACTCTACTCCAACTACCTATACCTATGTGAATCATTTGTACCTGTACCTGTCCTTGTAACCTGTAACCTGTAACCTGTAACCTGTAATCCCAAATCTCGAAGCTTGAAGCTCGAAGCAGAAGGTACTTGAAGAAGATCCTCCGTGGGGGCCCCAAAAGAATGTGAGCGGGATAAAAACACACACAATGTCTCTATGCTGACCCGACACACACTCTTGGGATGATACACACACACACACACACACACACACACACACACACACACACACACACACACACACACACACACACACACACACACACACACACACACACACACACACACACACACACACACACACACACACACACACACACACACTAACTATGGGGCACCACTCGGCTTACACAACCCACCTGGCCGAGACAGGAAACACACTGATGGAGTGACAGGAGAGAGACTACCCCTTTACCCACTCCACACAGACACACACACACACACACACACACACACACACACACACACACACCCAAGAAACTCGGCTCAAAAGAGGAGAATTGATGATGTTTAGATACAATTGAGCTTGGGCCAACACCAATGGGGAAAATAGCTCACACAATATAGGTAAAATATGCCAGATACAATCACAAATTGGAGAAGAAGCTTTGCTCATAGGAGAAATTTACACAACCAAAACAACAGAAAAACAGTGAGGAATTTGGTAAAATGGACAGCGCCATCGCATCTGGAACGGCCCAAAACTCCAGTCTACAATGTCAAAGTGCTCAAATCCGACCGCGGATGAGCAGTTTACGACCAAAACAGGCTCCAAAAACCCCAAAAACACAGTTGCGTCTGTTCCTCCTCTCTTCTCCACATTTTTTCTGGTCTTCTCTCTGTTTTTTCAGTTCCCACACTTAGCTTTATTACTTGGGCACCCTTGGCCTTTTAGTTTACCTCAAACGGACCCCGAACAAGCCAAAATCTGACCTCGCAGTGCATAGTTGTCACCCTGATGCATCCATCCACACACTTGGCACTCAGCTTTTTCCAATAATGCATCTTGAAACCACGTGAAGTGGCCCCCAAATACAAGTCTCATGATGACCTTTTTGCATAATTATCACAAGAAAACACCCACGTTGTGTCCGTACTCATCCACGTGCAAATATTGACCCCATTCGACCTCCTGACGCCACTAGATGCCATCTGACGCACCTACTTACCTCATGTCATCGGCCCGTGGATAGCTTCCTCGAGAATTTTTACGCGCTACCAACTCATTATTATAGAAAAAACACATTGGTACTGGTGATAGTGAAAATCGATGCACTATGTACATGTTGCGCTACCTGTACACATGTGGGCCCCACGTAACCACCTGGCTATGGAAAATGGGAAATTCTTTATTTGATGCACCATGCATGTGTATATACATATGCGCAATCCCTTGCTCCAAAAAACTCCAGACAACGTGTTAAGTGCTCTTTATGCTCTTCATCATGCGTGTGAATGTGGCTGGTGTATTTGTCAAACCAAATGGCATGATAAGAAATTCATAGTGTCCAGTTTGTGTTCTAAAATCAGTTTTGTAGACATCATGTTCAAACATTTTGAGTTGATGATACCCTGATTTAAGGTCAATTTTGCTAAAGATGCCCCTTTCAATTTGTCTAATAGATCATCCACTCTAGGAATAGGAAACCTATTCTTAATGGTGATCTTGTTTAAAGCCCTGTAGTCGATACACATATGAAAGGTTCCATTTTTCTTCTTGACAAGAAGTATTGGAACTCTGTATGGTGACCTGCAAGGTCGGATTAGGCCTTGGTCAAGTAAATCAGTGATTTGACTTTGTATCTCCCTGTGTGCGGTTGGATTTACATGATAAGGTGCTCTACAAGGAGGTTCACTACCCGGTATAATGTCAATTTTGTGGTCTTTTGAGCGTGATGGTGGAATTCCAGGTGGTAGATCATGCATGAAACAATCTTTAAATTGTGAGAGGAATTCATCGTCTGTGGAGTTACGTGAAGTTTCAGTTTCAGCAGAAATTTGATTTACTAACATTATATATGTTTTCCTCTGTTTTCTAATTGCTCTTTTGGCTTGAGTGTGAGAGAGGAGTGAATTTTTTTGATGTGCTAGTGTTGCTTGGATGGAGAAATTTTTATTATTATGAGTGAGAGACATAGTACGTCAAATTCATGAGGAAATGGCATTCCCAAAATCATGTCAAGACCATGCAATAGTGCTACTAGAAATGACGTGCTTGTGTAAATTCACCAATGCAAACTTCAACAGTGACTTGGGTTTTACAATTAAAATGTTGATTATTAAAAATAGTTTTAACCTTGTGAGGTGATGAGATTTCAGAGAGACAGAGTTGTTGGGCCAAGCGTGTAGAAATGAAATCATGGCTACTACCATCATCTAACAGAATGGTGACACTTTGAGCCTTAACAGTGCCCTGCACTTTAAACAAAGTGTGAGGAGATATAAGAGTATGTGAGGATGGGTTGTCATCGTTATTATAATCAGGATCATATCCCTCACCGTAGTTAACTTCCACTTCATTGTCGTCGAGAGTAGAATCTTCGATGAGGTTAAGAGTAGCTCCGTTGGGGCGGTTCTTGTTGAAGGGTTTTTGACTTGAATTTCTGTTGACTCCATTGGAGTGGCGATTGGATTGACCATTGCCCTTAGCAGGACCATGGGGGCACTTATCTACATAGTGACCATAATGAAAGCATTTAAAACACTTCACCTTTTTGTTACCATTAGAATTTGGAGTAGGACGTTGATTGAAATAATTTTGGTCGTCTCGTTGCTGCGTGTTGTTGTTGTTGTTGCTTGTATGAGGTTGAGCAGTCATAGGAGAATTGTCAAATCTGCGTCTCTTGAAAAAAGTACGGCTTTGGTGTTTGTTTCTGTCAACATTAGTAGAGAAAAGAGGTCTCTTGTTAATGTTAGTGTTAGCAGGTTGATCAGTGTGAGAGGGTTGTCCACCTTTCTTCTTTTCTGCATTGAGAGCCAAATTAATAGCCTTTGACAAAGAATCTGGTTCGAACATATCTACCTTAGCACCAATTTGTAGTGCCAAGCTTGATATGTACTTAGGCTTCAATTTCCTGCGACTAACATGTTCAATAGCTTGCAATTGAATTAAACAATTCCAAAAACGATCAGTGTAACTATGTACATCTTCATTTCGACCCTGTCGAATTAAATCCCATTGACATCTTGCTTTAGCTTTGTACTATGTGGGCGGGAATTGAGGTAAAAACACTTTTTTAAATGCATGCCAGGTACGTGGTCTTTTCCCATGCTGTTTGGTGGCGTTCCACCACAATGCAACGCTGCTAGTGAGATGATTTGATGCACACTTTACCATTTCACGCTCGGGAAAGTCTTCATCATGAAAATAGTCATTTAGTTAACTAACCCATGCTAGAACTGTGCTAGCACCTTTAGTGCCATCAAAATACTTGAAAGTGAAGGCTTTTCTGCTAATTTTGTTTTTCTTGGGTGCCGATGCAGATTCGGTGTGTGCAGAATGCAATAATTTATCTTCAAGTTTTTGCCTTCGCATGAGTTCATATATGAGGGATTGTTAATTGAGTCAACGTCAGTTAACAGAAGCTGCTAAAGACCAAAGACGTATGATGTACATCGAAGATCAACAAAAAGAAGCAGTAAAGATTGGAGTTATAGATTTTTCACGTTTTCCCAAAATGGTCACGTATTGTAAATTCCCGATTTATTTCAAGCCATTGTAATATTGTTAATGTGTTACGGGCTCAATGGGAGTTCCAAGCTGTAAAGAACAGATCAGTTATTATGCTTAGGTTGCAGATTCAGTAAGTGATGGAGCCCTAAAGGCCTTGGGCGCCCGGCCATTGCATATTTTTACCCTAGGTATATAAAGCAGTGTGTAAAAGAAATTAGGGTTCTCAAGCTCATTTGTTGAGAGCACTCTTGGGTGAGAGCTCTTGAGGTGTGTGGCTATGGAGTCCTTGAGCTTCTCTTTGCTCATGAGACTTGATTAACACTAATCAATGATTCATTCTTTCTCACTATGCCTCTCTCATGCTTCTTATGATTGCCTATGATGCTTAGAATAGCTAGATCTACACTAATTAGTGGTTAATCTCTCTCTAATCTTGTGTGATTGTCGTTTTTTGCTTGTGTGTGCATGTAGGTTTGATTGGAGTGTGGTGCTCGATAGATCTATGTGTGTGTGCTTGCCATTAGTGTGTTGCATGATAGAATTAGTGTTGTGTGCGTCTTGCAATCGTAGTGTGTGTGTTTGGGTTGATTAGAGGTGAAGAGAAGTGGATATGGAGATTGCTCTTCATTGCGGCTTAGCTCCTCCATAGGCCGAGAAGCTCACCTCGTAGAGTTAACCATTTGTGTTGCCACAATTAGTTCACTAATCGTGTGAGTGTTTCCATGCCCTAGCCGGGTAGCTCATCCCTCCGGATTGATAATTTTGTTGGTCAATGGAGCTATGCAACGATGGGACCCCCAACATTTGGCGCTGCTGCCGGGGACGATGGCCTACGCTACTGTAATTGTGGCATAAACGAATGCTTTCCCTCACTAATTTCACTACTAAATTCATTTGTGTGTTTATGTTTTTGTGGATTTTGGATGTGTGTGCATGAAGCATTGTGTTCATAATGCCCTAATGTGTGATCGTATCTTGCCAATTGTGTGTTTACACACTCTAATTTCTCACTAACCCCTTGCTAATTTGAATAATTTTTGCTAACTTACTAATTTGCTATGAAGGATTGGAGCATTTGACCATTCAATTGATCTTCAACGGAAAGGTAATTAAGGTGGTATTCTCAACCTCCCTAGAATCTAGAGATGTGTAGAATTGTGTAGAGATCCCACCATGATGATGCAATGTAATGCTATGCTATGTTGATGCAATGTGGATTGAAGATTTTATGATTTTTTGTTTTCACGCCGTCGTAATGTCGAAATTTTTAAGATTTGGTGGCGTATGATTTGACAAATTTCAATTGCTAATTGGTGAATGTGTGTTGCTAATTGGGTGCCTAATTGAGTTAACTGCATGCTTAGATGGTCAATTTAGGTATGTGTGGACTAAAATCAAGTGTGTGTGCATTCTAATTGACTGTGTGTATGCTAATTTTAGGTGTGTGTGCACTATTTTGCCCATGTTTGTGTACCTAAAAATCAATGTTTGCGTTATGATTTTTCAATTGTGAAGATTGATTTGTGTTGTGCTCATGCCCAACTATTGATTTGTGAAGTCATATTGCAAATTCGACAAATTTAACCCTTTTATGTGCGCACCTAAAGATTGGTAAAAACTGCCAAATTTTTAGTGTGTGTGCGCCTAAAAAGTGTTAGATTTGCATGATTGATTCATTATTTGATTGCATTATTGATGTGTGCAATGATTAATTTCTAAGTTTTTATGCTCAAAACAGGGATTTACACATTTCAATTGCGTCAAATTTTGACCTAAATTTGTCGATAATTTTGCCGGTTTCATTGCTTAGTTTTGATTTTATTGATACAATTGTTTGGCATTTGAATCCATGTGATTTGTGTAATTTTATTTGGCTGCACTATTCCCCAATGTGTGGATAATTTGTAAGAAAAATTTTGGTAATTTTTGGATAATTTTATAAAAATTTGATTTTGCGATCTTTACAAGCTGTTTTATGTATGCGTAATTACAACATCATTTTGTTCGCATTTGTGTCCTCTGTGGTCAATTTTTGAGCGTTTTACTATTTTCAGGGGTCGAGTGGACAATTTTGTCGAAATTGACGTTTTCGGAAAAATCTACTATTTTCGATGTGCTTTTGGGTGTCGGAAGTGTTCGGTTGTAAATAACGATGATTTTCAAAGGTTTCTAGTAATTTCCGGGATTTTTTTGGAAATTTTTGGCAAATTTTTGGATTTTCAGGTGATTTTCAGCGTTTCGGCTAATTTTGACCTAAATTCGTTTTTTTTTTTTTGATTTTCGAGCATGCCTTTCGACGCATGGACTTTCCTTGTCAGATAGATCTTTACGGTCTCTTGGGATAGTTTCCTACGATGCTAAAATAATCTTCTTCTTCATTCTTCTTACGCTTTCATCGCCGTTCTCGTGCTTCGTGGCGTGTGAACCCACCCTTAGGATACACACACAACACAAGAAGACAAAAAAAAACAAGTGAAAGGGTCACGATGGCTTTCAAAAACGATAAGAAAGTGATAAAATGTTAGGTTGAATTAAAATGGTATTAGTGTTTGGGAAAGGATTGCCCCAGCTTAGTCTTGAGCCGATTGAAAATCGAAACTAGCTAGCTGCAAACCATGGTAAACCCGATGAAATATGTGAGAAAGTCGTACAAAAATTCTGCAAATCTCAAACTTTCTGCTAGTATTTCCGGTTTTCTTCTTTGTGAGGAGGAAACTCGATCAACAGCCGCTTAATAAAAGAGACTTTTTCGAACGTTAACACTGACTGGAATCAAGTTATAAAATGCAAGAAATGTAAAACCATGTGAAGTTGTGAAATGAAAGGTGAAATAAAAAGAACTAATTAATATATGTGTGTGCGTATAGAATTTATTAGAATTATGCAAAGTGAAGCTTCACTTTAACATTCTAAAACCATAGAATGCAAAAAAAAAAAAAGTGTGTGTGTGCGCGTGTGTAAAATTTACTAAAATTATGCAAGGTGAAGCTTCACTTTAGCATTCTAAAACAATAGAATTCAAGAAAATTAAAGACATGTCAGGATGTGAAATGAAAGGTAAGTCTCCATCATGCACTGAAAACTGTGAAAGTCTCCCTAACCCAACACAACACTAAGGGTTTCTTTTAGAAAGCCAAAAAAAGGGGGACCTCTTCTCAATGTGCCTCTGCAGCCTTTTGTCTTTTTGCCTTTTTTTTTTCATTGACTTTTGTATTGATTCATTTCATTTTGTTTCAATATCATTTAATTTCGTTTTCTTTCCCTTTAAATTTCATTTCATTTCAATTCAATTTCATTTTTTCCCTTTACATTTCATTTCAATTTCATTTATTTCTCACTTTCATGTTATTTATATGAATAAAAAATCACCAAAAAAACCATTAAAACTCATAAAAACAATAAAATTTTTCAAAAACTCAATAATAAAAAAAAAGAGTTAGAAACATATAAAAATAGAAAAAAAGAGTTAAAAAAATAATTTTAAAAAAGAAAATAGAAAAATCACAAAAAAATAAAAAACACATAGAAAATCACAAAAAATTCAAAAATTCACAAAAATAGTTAAAAACTCAAAAAATCCTTAAAAAGTCCAAAATTGATTGGGAAAATTTCAATAAATCATAAACAATTCATAAAAACTCATAAAAATCCCATAAAAATGAAAATTATAAAAAAAATGACTAAAAATCAAAACTTTTTCAAAAAAATCATAAAAATACAAAAAATTTAGAAAATTCAAAATGTCACAAATAATTAGGAAAAGTAAAAAGAAAGTCGTAGAAAGTGTCAGAAAAAGCCCAAACGAGCAAAAAACAACGCCGAGAAAAATAACAACATCGGGGAAGCCGAGAAGTAGTGTATCACACACCGAACAAACCACGAAAAAGCCGAAAAGAGTACCGCACACCGAGCAAACACCGCAAACCGAGAAGTTACACCGAGCAAACGCGAGCGAAAATCAAGAACAGCGGCCAGGAAAAAATCGAGGAAAAAGACTAACTCGAAGTAGTTGAGCGGCATGCAAATTTTCAAGTTTTGCATGCTAGAAATTGGCTAGTGCAAGCAATTGCATTGCAACTTAGCTTCTAATTGGATGAACAGAGGCACCAACAATGGTGGATTGCAGAGTAATCTGTTCAAGGCCCAGGTTTTCATCATTTCAAAAGATTGTAATCAATTCTGACACAGTCAAGCTAGAGTTAATCAACCCTTGTGAGTTTGAAGAGCAGTCAACTGCAAAAGTGTTTTGACACAAGCAGTTTTATCAAGCCAGGGAGGAGAAATTCTACTAAGCAACGTCAAAATCTGCTAATCGATAGTTTTTATAGAACCAGTCAACATAGGAGCCAAGATCCTATTGATCAGAGTAAAGCTAGATTCAGAGAACTCCCAGATGTTCACAGACTTCAGTGGAGCCAGGTATTGCAAGATTAAAGATGAAGTGCAGATAGAAATTCAAAAAGTCAACCCAAGTGGTTATCTGGAAATCTGTACAAGCCAGCAAAACATACAGTTGGTGCATATGCAATCAGGGTCATTGTACATGGATTACAGTGGTCAGATCTATAATCGAGAGCCATAATTGCAAGATTCAACAGAGCAACCTATAGAAGCAAATCTAATTGGAGAACCAAGCCATAGACGGTACAAAGGTCAAGATGGAGCAATATACAGCTTGATGCTCAGTGTTTTGAAAGAAGAAGTCGATAACCATAAGCTTCTCAGCTAGAGCTTGACATGATAGAGCCAATTGAAATACCACCAGTCATGGCGTATTGCTCAGATTGCGGACGAAAAGGTGGACATTTTGCTGAAGATTGTCTAAGAAATCCTGACAATAGGGACACATCAACTGCCAAGCAAGACACATAGCAAATTGGAAATGCGAATCTCGATGTAAGTGCAACTAACCTGTCACTTTTAATGCAATTAAATGATTCTGCATTACCATTAGAAGCACCATTAAAAACACTGCAAATTCAAAATGATCATAAAGATGCACAGGCACTGAAAAGCTTAAAATTGATTCTTTGAACAACAAATTCTTGCATGAATTTAGTCACGTTGTCGAGATATCACCAAAGGTTGAAAAGGGTGTTAGGTTTGCAAATGATTTTGCATCCACTGCCACAAGTGTGCAATCATTCACGAGTCTAAGGGACACATCAAACAGAATGATGTTAGCTTTCTATGGTACACATAATTCATATGCACACTATGTAGACCAAAAGGGAAAACTGTACAAAAAGGATCAATCAGTGTTTGAATGGCCCACATACTAGCTCATAGAAGTGCGCCCAATGATAGATCAGAAAGGATGGTTTATTTCAGAGGAAAGAATCTATTATAGCCCATCCTCTCTAGAGCTGAAGGATATTACCCAAGTGAACCCAGAAATCTGTTCAGAGCCAAACTCTCCTCCATCAAAAATCAAACTTCGATGTTGTGACCAAACGAGCATATACTTTGACCAAAACAATCGTAGATATAGACGAGAGTCTAGCATCTATGATGCATTGGGTCCTGAAACCAGAGAAGCTCATATCATAGGAGACCCATGGGATAGATAATATCAAGGCAAAGATAATGCTATCTATAGCCTGACTTGGGGAATAATTTGTCATGTTTCACGGAGATACATAGGAAACTATGTAGAAGGTTTACAGATTCCAAACATCAACAATGCTACCCAAAGTGTACCTTCACAGTCCCAAAAGGTGAGACTAAATCAGAGCCAAACAATTTTGAACTCTTACAATGAAGCATGCTATAGTGATCACCCTAGGAAGGGGGGAGCTGCAAATCCATCAAGCTCAGCTGATGTACCGGGAAATGCTACACCAGTTAGAAGCCCTAGAGCCTCTACTCAGCAGACCCCTTCAAGGTAGAAACCATTGAAAGATCATATGGTTGTTGGAAGTTTCCAATTGACCAAGGTTCCCTCAAGATCTGCAGACAAATGCTTCTATGAAGATCATCAGGGACAAAAGTTTCAACTCATCTCCAAAAGTCAGAGTCAAAAACCGACAAATCCAATAGTGTTCAAATAGTTACATGTGACCAAGTTCACATATGCATATCAAGATGCACATGGTAATGAATATCAACAAGATCATGATCTTGTACAAACCCCTACGGATGGTACGACAGAAGTCAAAGACTATCTGAAGATGATGCAAAGCCTCACGTTGCCGGAGCAGGTGACAAAAAAGTCAAAGTCAATGGGAGCTAAAGTCCAGAAAGCTACACAAAGGTCACCACCGAAACCTCCTCCAAAGAGACAGATTCTGCCAGAAAGTACAATGGATATTTTAAGGTCAAAGGTTACTCAGATGCAGGAGGACAATGCTCAACAATTGCAAAAAAGTGCAGTATTACAACCAATGGCGTCGACATCAACGGAAGCAGGTGATCAAAGCAAAGAAAATACAGGTAAAGTTCAACCAAAGAACATTGCTACAACAAAAGCAATCAATTCAGACACAAATCCCGAGACTATCAAGTGCAACATCACCGGTGAAAACGAAGAAAAGCTGTCAAGAGAAGTAAAGCTAGATTTTCAACTAGACAAGAACCTCATGTCCTTTCGCACTTGGAAAAGATGTGGACAACCACAGCTGGAAGATGCTCCTAGATTTGTGAGCATATCAGGAAACAAACGAATAGAATGCTGGGGAATCATCTCCACCACCATTGAAGTAAGTTCACAGATCATCATAGCTCAATTCTATGTGATCACAGCAAAAGATATGCCAAACGACATCATAATGGGAATGCCAATGGCCCAGATGATGTTAGAGGTGCAAAATGCAAACATGACGGAGTCGTCACAGACAAGGAATGAAGACCAAGAATGGTCACCCATGGATGACAGCACAAAGTTCTCGAGCACAGTTAAAATGGAGACCGATGCCAAAGCAACACTTATTGAAGATGATTCATCTCCATTGAACAGAACTGCAGAAGAGCTTAAAGCAAATCATGCAGTATCAAGTGCAGATCAAACAAAGCAAAGAACAACCATGGAAGCCATTGAGCAGAGAATGCCATCAAAGCTAGAAGTAAAGAAGAACGGGGTTGCAAAAAATCAGGAAGAAATAGGAAGCCCAAAGAATCACTCATTGCCAGTTGAATCAGCGGATGTAAGTCAGAGTGGAACACAAAGTCTCAAGTAGCCTTCCATAAAGACACAACTAGATCAAGATGAGACCATGGCAAAACCAGGACAAAGATCTTCATTAGAACGAACAACGAGAATAGCTGTAGTTCTCAACAATACAAAAGGAGCAAGTGTCAGATGTAATGGTCTACTGGATAAAGAAGCAAAGTGCAATATGGTTACAGACAACATCCAGAGTATTTTAGAGATTACTCAAGGCAAGCCAGATAACAGGGAAATCATGGGTAAGGCTACAGGTCAAGAAGAAATGGGTGCTACCCTTAGCATCCAAAATCATGAAGAGCAGGTAAAGTTTTAGGTGAAGCCTTCAAAGGAAATGCATGCAGATGTCATACTTGGACATCAGTGGTTAGACCAACACAAGGCCTACAAAGAAGATAAAATGCTAATGCTCTCTTCTCCAAGAGGTAGCAAGCAACAGATCTAGGTACCGTTAATGCTAGATTCAGAGTTGCATAAGTCACAAGAATCAAAGACAAATCTTGCAGATAAAGGTAAAGCCAAAGTGGACCTTCCACCGATTAGCAAAGAAGACGTGACATCATATGCGTCTACATCAAAGAACCCTCATGGATCAGCTTCTAGCAAGTCAGGCTTTCAAGTCTTCAAGTCAATTGCTGACCCAACTGAAACCTCTAAGGAGACACCCAGAAAAGCAAAGATATTTCAGCCAAAGTACTCAAGAAAGCAAAGGAAAGTCAAGCAAGTGTTTGTTCAAAGCAGTTTAATCAAAGTCAATGATCCGATTTGGATTAAAGACAGGGAGTCAACACAAAAAGACAAACACATGGGATGGATAGCATCCCAATGGACCTTAAAAGAACATGAGTACTATGGAGGTAGCAAACAGATATGGGTGCCAAAACTGTAGGTTAGAGCATATGAAGAAGCTTCAAGTCCCTCCCAAGAAAGAAGGCCCACAAGGTATCAACCTCAACAATATCCTAGGATACCTAAGAAGCAGGTATACAACAAAACAAAATCAAAAGATGCTGAAGTCTACCACAACTCACAAGAGGATACAGAACAAAGACGGATCTCAAAGAATATTCCTCTTGGACAAGGATTCTACACAAGTTATACAAAGATTTGGCTACCAGTCAACCATAAGCCAACTGCAACTACACCAGACCTGCAGGAAGATCTCAAGAACTCAACAAGATCTAGAATGAAGCAAAGTCAACAATGGAGATACAAAGGTCCTCAAGAGATTTGGATGCCTAAGTCTTCCAATGCTCCTAGTCAAAAGTCAAATTTCAACGATCAACAGAGGCCTACAACAACATCAAAGACTTCTTACAACATGCCTAATTGGAGAATCAAACAGATAATGGAGTCTTCACAGTCAAAGAAGGACCACCCAACTAACGTGAATGCAGATTCAAAGATCATAAAACAGGTATGGCAAAAGAAACCTTCAATGCCAACTTGGTCCTTCACTAATCCTCTTTTTGAGGATTCAAGCTTACTTTTACCTGAAGAAATGTTTGTAGTAAGCTCAAGAATGTAAAAAGTCAAGTCGTCAGGGTGCAAAAAACACTCTTTGGCATAGTCAGAGTCGGGTTGCTGATCCATGAAATGAGCAAAACATTAGTCCCAAAGCTTCAAGTCATATTAACTCTGTGCTAAGAGTCATAGTTATTAGGATTACGCTCAAGCTGGAAGAGTTGAGCATATCTAAGTTGTGTCGCTCATGCTGGATGAGATGAGTATAGGAGTCGAAGTCTATTAACTTACAATTGGTGGAGTGTCGTGGAGTCCAACACTCACGCACAGTGCACAGTAAGATGAGAGCACATATCCTCGTCAACGAAAACCATTCTTAAAGGAGTGCCAACTTGCAAAGCCATGACATATGCTTTTATAGCTACACCATCTTTCTTAAGAACCCCTCAAAATATTTCTTGCACAGCATATTGTTTTCCATGCATTTTTGTGTATGCATAAATAAGATGTCCCATCATTGGACATATGCATTAGAAACTCTTTTTTGCTTCCACCTATGCACCTTGAGTGGACTACAATAGGCAAACCAATGTTCCATCATGCTACCCTCTCATATTTGCTGCCTTTCTAATTCCATATCTATCAACAAATAATCCCTTGAGTACTTTATTAATATTTCCCATGCTAATAAGTACTCCAATAATGCGCGTATCCCAAAGGCATTTTTTTCCACTGGGTGTTTTTTCCTTTGGTCATCTAAGTATTAGACCCTAATTTAGGACCTCATCATTCTACTTCTCGTGTACATACTTTTTATAAATAAACATCAGCCTCATCATTATGCTATTACAATGGACAAATGCAATATCATCTCTCACATCAAACATATTCGGACCAATGAAGATGCTGCAACAAATTGAACCTCATCAACAAATTCAATGACAAATGAATGCAATCAGTCCATCAACAATCAATCAAAACCTTCCACAGCCTCCAAGGACACTTTTCAACAGTGCCCGAGGACGGGCACTAAAATCGGAAGGGGGGAATGTTAACTGAGTCGACGTCAGTTAACAGAAGCTGCTAAAGATCGAAGACGTACGAATGCACATCGAAGATCAACAGAAAGAAGTGGTAAAGATTGGAGCTACAATTTTTCGCGTTTTCCCAAAATGATCACGTATTGTAAATTTCCGATTTATTTCAAGCCATTGTAATGTTGTTAATGTGTTATGGGCTCAATGGGAGTTCCAAGCTGTAAAGAACAGGTCAGTTATTGTGCCTAAGTTGCAGATTCAGTAAGTGGTGGATCCCTAAAGGCCTTGGGCGCCCAGACATTGCATATTTTTACCCTAGGTATATAAGGCAGTGTGTAAAAGAAATTAGGGTTCTCAAGCTCATTTGTTGAGAGAACTCTTGGGTGAGAGCTCTTGAGGTGTGTGGCTATGGAGTCCTTGAGCTTCTCCTTGCTCATGAGACTTGATTAACAGTAATCAATGATTCATTCTCTCTCACTATGCCTCTCTCATGCTTCTTATGATTGCCTATGATGCTTAGATTAGCTAGATCTACACTAATTAGTGGTTAATCTCTCTCTAATCTTGTGTGATTGCCCTTTTTTGCTTGTATGTCCATGTAGGTTTGATTGGAGTGTGGTGCTTGATAGATCTATGTGTGTGTGCTTGCCATTAGTGTGTTACATGATAGGATTAATGTTGTGTGCACCTTGTAATCGTAGTGTGTGTGTTTGGGTTGATTAGAGGTGAAGAGAAGTGGATATGTAGATTGCCATCATTGCGGCTTAGCTCCTCCATAGGCCGAGAAGCTCACCTCGTAGAGTTAACCATTTGTGTTGCCATGATTAGCTTACTAACCGTGTGAGTGTTTCCATGCCCTAGCCGGGTAGCTCATCCCTCCGGATTGATAATTTTGTTGGTCAATGGAGCTATGCAACGATGGGACCCCCAACAGGGATTGTTGCAGATTTAGAAGTTGTTCAGCAATCGTGGGGGCCTGAGGAAGATGTCGTGATTTTTATATTTTTTTCTCCTTTATTTATTTATTTTTTTAAAATATAAATGGTAATGCTTAAAAGGGCTATTTGATGATATTTACAAATGCAATATGCGAAATAAAAGAGTAAAATAAATAACAAAAATGTAATGTACTTAGCTGAGAAATTGCGGTGGCGTCCAGTCCGGAATGGCGATGCGCTAAGAAATTGCGAGAAAAGTGTCCGATGGTGCGTTTGCGAGTCGGTCAAATTTCATGGCGCCCGATCTCCCGTATCCCCCTAGGGAAGACAACAATAGCAGTTGTAGAAGAGAGTCCACAGGTTATTCAAATGAGTGATAAATTTTTTGTTTAATTTGACGATGTTCGGATTCTTGGTAAATAATTTGGCAGCTCCATTGAGATAGTCGATGTCAAGGAGGAATAAAGTTGGAAGAGTCGACAATTTGCGTTCCAAAAATATTTGGAAACTGTGGGAATCTCCCGTGCCAATGCCGACCCGTTGACTTGCAAGAAGTGGAAAGCCGAGCTTTGGAAAAACAATTGATCCTTGGGACCCAATGGGGCACCGATCGAGTTGGGAGACCGATCAAGTGGAGAGCACTTTGAGCAGAAGGGGGTGAATGGAGGTTAAGCAAGGATTTTTAAAAAAAAGTTTGAATTGGGCGGTCGGCAATTATCTTTTTCCCACAGCCTCACCTTTTTACAAAAGGTGTGAAGGCATGCAATTAACACTGCCGACCAGTCAGTAGGCAGAGAGAACGACGTGAGCGAGATGGAGATTGGTATGTAGCGCCCTGTGTGGGAAATTTCGACCTCTGCAGAAGAAGGGTGTTATGCCCAACAGCCTAGGGCGACCTCATTCGGATGCAATTGCGGCAGGTTTGGTGCAGTACAAAGCGCTCCTTTCTCTGCATAGGAGGTCGTTCCCACTGTGAGCTTTCCGACAAACTCTTCTTGACTCCCTTGATTGGTTACAACCTCTTCTCCCAAGCTCCGCTCCCAGAACTTATCAAGGTCTTCTTGGCCTCTTCAACCCCTACTCTCTTTTCTTTGGCCTTCAAATCTTCATGGCTACTCTCTTTTCTTCGACCTCGAGTCTTTGTGGCAAGATTTCAGAGCTTTGCCGGTTTATGAATTGTGGTCAATATAGATTTCCTTGATCCTTGCTCGAATTCTACAATTCTTGAATGAGAATTTGCATCAAAAATTCTAAATGTACCTCAGCTTTTGCAACCATAGCTTCTTGATTGACGAGATCGAGTCTTCTTGTTCGCATAATTACTCCACGTGATCGAAACCTTCGCTCTGATACCACTGTTAGGAGAAGAGGGGGAGATCGACTGCTTAAGCTATTCAACACATGCTCCCAAACATCACCATCAACTTGTCCACCTCCTTTCCCAATTTCCAAGCGCACACACACACACCTAGACTATCACACACACACACACACACACACACACACACACACACACACACACACACACACACACACACACACACACACACACACACACACACACACAGAACATAGAATTGACATAGACATGCTTGTAAGAGAATTGTAAGAGATGGAGACTAGATTAGAGAGTACACACAAATAGAGCATAGCATAAGAGAGTAGAGAAGAGAATCTGCAAGAGAAAGGCCTAAATCTAGCCCCAAACTCCAGGGAACCTCTCTTGCGGAGTTGGTATTTAATATATTATTTTTGAGTTTAAGGTGCCAAAAATTGAGGCCCCTCTTTTTACAACCACTTCACTTTTGTAAACGAGTGAAGCTCATTAGTTCTTGCATGAGCCATAAGGGGAGTTCCCACTACAATTATTTACAGAGCCATAGTGGCTTATTGAAATGAGATTCTAAAATACTGTGCAAATATAAAATGGCCAAGAGTAATTGCCGGCGCCTCTTCATCAACTCCCCGCATTCCACTCTACAAAATCATCATCAACTCAATTAGAAAATAAATAGACAGCACATAATTAACCATTACACCAGCTATCCCAATTGCAGCTAACCACTACAACAAGAGGGTGCCCAGTCCCGTAACACCAATGGTAGCAAAGCAAGAACCGTAGACACTAATATGTCAATCCATGGGACATAGCTAACCAGACTAGTGCATGGAGGCTACAAGAGGTTTCTATCCTCTCAGAGAGCCCCATTCTACCTTTCCAATCATCTCAAGTGCATGTCAAACACCAAATGCTAATCTACTTTATCACAAGCATCAAGTGATAATTTTGGGTAGCTACAAGATTCCAAATGCACTCAAACTTACTACACAAACAGATCATGACATAATAGATGTCCCCATGATGTAAGATCATTGCTTTAATGCTTGGATGAAATCGTACCTAAGCAGCATCCTATTTTTAGTACGTCAATTCAAATGCTAAAAACACTTGGTAGCTTCATCTAAGCATTCTCTATCCACTTATATACTTAGAAATTGATTTGTGCAATTAGGTCTCCCCAATCTCAAAAAAATGAAAACCTTTTAAAATATCTTTATAAAAAAAAAAAGTCATTCAAAGCTTCACTTCAACTAGTTTTACAGGATTGCGCCCACTCACTCACACCCACATGTCTCATGGGTTGAACCATCTTAAGTACATAAGTGAAGGATGAGTTTAGGAAATGAAAAGACCATGAAAGTGGAAAGTCAAAAGAATTTTTGTGTCCATATAAAGAAAAGATTGTCGAGTGCCCATTGTTATAATTGTGTTTTTCTTTTGCTTATTTCCCTTTAGAGTTTTCTTCTCTTTAGAGTGTCTTTGCACTATATAGGTCATGTTTTTTTTTTTTGAAGCCATTAGATTATGAGTATTTTATATAGTATGATCATAAATAACTTGTAGTCATGCACACTTAAAACCACATAGTTATTGCAAGAAATTTACATGCACACTCAAAACCACAGACTTATTGTGAGAAACTTACATAGAACTTTCACCTGTGAATCTTTAGCAACAATGACAATAGAATGCCACATTGTACAAAGGAGGTATGAGTAAGAGAAGCAAGAGAGAAGACTTTGTAGACAAAATAGACATACTCTTACTTTAGTTATCCAAAAGTTAAGTCTCTTTTTACAAAAGTGTCTTTTATACCTTAGCCATGGTTTAAAAATGAAGGTTTTCAACTCAAACCTCTAGGTAAAGTAGGGCTATGAACTACATCAAATAAAAAATGTAACTACAAGCTAGAAGCTCTTCACCCCATCTACCTATTTTACACATCCAAATGAATGATTTTGGTGCAAAAATATTGGATTTGACAAAATTTTCATTTAATAAATAAAGAAAACTACAAGAGGATTGAATAAAATGATAGAAAATGTTGTCCTGGTTAGCAAAGCAGCTAAAATTCTCCCCTCCTTGCATGTGTCATCCACAACACATCTACTTATTGGCTAATTAGTGTGTGGGTTGATGTGTAGCATTTCTTTTTAGGAGCTGCTCCAATCCTTGTTGATATTTGATGCGGAGTTCCTTTTTGTTCACTATCATGAATACATGGTAACTCATTTTTTGTCCTGAACGGTTATCCCACAAACTTTGCACAAAGGTTTGCCATGACTAGGTCAAATATTTGAAACCTGGGGTGAAGAAGCCTATGAAAAATGCTTCTTCAAAGGTTTGCATGTAATAAGATGGCAAAAACATTAGCCATTAATAAAAGCCGTATAAAATCTCATATGCTAGCTTCTTTGACAAGTCATAGCAGAGGCGATTGTTACCCTCTAAGAAGGACATTTGTGTTGTGTCTCTCTGGTCTACCTTATGGAATGTTTTCATGCAGGTGAGCATCATTAGAGCAATATTTATTAGCATAATGCATGCTAGATTTGGTATCTGTGGAACATCTTTATGGAGTCAGTCAAAGTGTGTATCATATAATCTTTAATTGGCTTTCCATCCTTGAGAGGTGATAGCCTTGGGCAGTTCATACATGTAGGAGTGATTTCGGTTTAACAAAAGATGGTTGGACAAACTCCTTACTCACAATATAGGATCCTTCTTTATTTTGACCAAAGCATTGACATATAGAATCAAATACTTGGTGTGTCATGATAACCAAATATTTCTCCATGCAAGGTGTGCCTAAGCTATGTGTTCACCTTGTTCTTTTAGTGGTCTCTTCTTGATTTTCAGTAGTTGGAACTTGATTAGTGAAAAGGATAGAGACTGTTGATGCCATTCTTCTCCATTCTTTTTTGGTATTAGTTGGGTCACATTGATAAAATGGAAGGTTCTTTCCTGTCATTCAATGGCCTCCTTCCAACCTTTTTCTATATCCTTCAAGATATTTGCTTTAAGTTCCCTCTCTGCTCCTATGCTTAGGCTTTCCTAAGTTGTGAAAGATTCAATGGGTGCTATCTTTGGCAGGGAGGTTGATCCACCCATGGGCTTCTCTAGGAAATGTAGAAATTGGAGTGCTTTAGAGTCTCCCATGGTTTTTCTAGCTGCTCTTCATCTCTCTCTCTATCTTGCTTACCTCTCGCTTACCTATGCTTGCCTTTTGCGCTTTCTTCAATTTGGCTTTCAATTTTTCAATTTGCTCCAGATAAGTTTTTGCTTCTGCATGAAGCTCATGGAGAGCTCCATAATCTACATATGCTCTACATGGAGAGCTCCCTAATCTACATATGCTCTAGCTTCAATTCCATAACCACTTCCTTGTTCTCCTTCTGTAGGTCTTGATAGGCCTCATATATATGTTCTAATGTAAGAATTGATGGGTTCGTACGAAGTTGATTTGGAAGTTAAGCATTCTCCTAATTCCTTGAATCTCCTTGTGTGAGTTGTGTGTTGGTCACATCAAGCTGCACTGGTAGCCATTGAGCATGTGCACTTGTGCTTTACAAGGCTATTGTACTTCCTTCAGCCTTTGCCCTTGCTGCTCACTTACTATTGACAAAATGATCCAAGATTTTAGCAAAACTTGTTATTTCCTTAGTTGGATTTGATTTATTTCTTTCAATGTCTAGATCACCTTTGTGCCTTTTCATTGAACTCACAAAAATCTTTGTTGAAGTCCTTTGCAACATCGAGCCTCGTGGTGGTGAGCTTGAGGATTTGTTGAAGATTATGGATCCGACCTTGTCTAGAGTAAACCTCTTCTTTCATCTTTTCCATAACTTGATTTATATATTCTACTCAACCTTGAGCCTAGTGGTGGTGAGCTTGAGGTTTTGTTGAAGATTATGGATCCGACCTTGTCTAGAGTAAACCTCTTCTTTCATCTTTTCCACAACTTGATTTTTATATTCTACATACTCTTCAATGTCTTCAAGAGAAGCTATCTGTGAAGTTGTGGCTTCTTTTTGTCTAGCCATAACATCTTCCTCTTGGTCATGTCCTTCTTCTTGATAAACTTCTTGATCTTCAATTGCTTCAGGTTGTCTAGGATCCATCATATCTTTTTGTCGATCTTCCACCTTAGGCTTAACATCTTCTCAGCCTTCTTCCCATATGGGGGATAGTTTCACATGTTATGTAGTAATTTTGGTGGTGCTTGGGATTCTTGTGTCGCTGTTGCCATGGGGAAGAGAGTTGATCCTCAACACATGACAAGGAGGATATGGAGGACCAGGATGAGGATGAGACTCCTCCTTGCAACACAAGTGAGAGTGAGGCATCTCTCTCTCTCTCTCTCTCTCTCTCTCTCTCTCTCTCTCTCTCTCTCTCTCTCTCTCTCTCTCTCTCTCTCTCGTAGGTATAGGGTGGGGGAGTGGACAAGATTTCTTGCAAAGCAGAGCAAGCAAACACAATCCAGCATGTGCATTGGCTACATCTAAGAAGCTAGTGTAAACGGTTAAGGTGTACATGAAATCTCCTTAGGAAATTAATTAATGAATACAATGAGTACAAGGTACGATTATTTTTGTGTTTGATTAAATGGAATGAGGGGAGACGCTCCCTTAGGAATGGAGGGAAAAAGGACAAAGAAAGGGAAAGGGCACCTACATATGATCTTGCGGTGCACTTGGTGGCAAGCAGGGTGTGAGGAGTGAGGCAACAAGGAGCTGTGCACAGACAATGAGGGTAGGTGGCAACAAGACAAGGGGGTGAGAGGATGGACAGAGTACACACACACACACACACACACACACACACACACACACACACACACACACACACACACACACACACACACACACACACACACACACACATATATATTTGACTTCTGTAGGTGCAACGAAAGGCACCTCTATCTTTCTTTCTTTGTCTGTCAAAGCTGAAACTACTGATGCATCTAGGGAAGGAGGAATGCACAAGTAATGAGATAGAGGGCGGAAGGTTAGGCTACAAGGGAGAGGGGCAATGCGAAAGTCAAGCATGGAGCAAGTTTTTCTCTCTGTTTTGATGGGAGGGCTGTGTATGGAAGAGGACAAGTTGAGAACACAATCCATTGCGAGAGTGAGATAATCTCTTGTTACCGAAGAAAGAACGATTTGTTCCACCTAGCTCAGGAACAGGGAAATCAAATGAAGCTTCTTGCTCTTTGTGTAGTTCCTATACGGAAATAGAAGCTTCAACACAACCTCCACCTACCATTGTACATATCCATACAAACAAGAAAGAGTTCGTACCTCCCGTTGTAAGTTCACCACCTACAACAATGTTGCAAATAAAATAATGGGAGAGTACCTTACCACCCTTGCAACTAGATGAAACACATAGGGCGGTGGAAAACTATTGGTTAAATCCTTCACCCATAACAACTTGGAACAATTGGTTTCAAAAGGTGACGACATCATTCCAAAGGGTATGATCTACCCAAGGAAGGGGGGAGTGTTTGCTGACATCCATCATTCACTTGCTTCCCTGTCAACCTTCCTCCCTGACCTCTTAATCTCTCAATCTTAGGGAATGTATATATAAAGCCTTATACTCACAAAAAACAAAAACAATAAAGAGCAAGAGCAATTAGCAAACAATATGCACAATAAAAGTCAAAACATTGACCCAGACCTACACATTCACATCCGGTACACTGAAACAGAAACCTATGTCATAAAACACCTGTGATCCTCATCACTCGAGTGATGGTGGGTAGGTAGGATTAGTACAATAGGAGTGTTTCTCTTTTAGATGTTAGTGATTAGCAAAGTTATTTTTTCCCACTGATGTGCCTCCTAGAGGTATCCTTTGTGTTTCCTAGTGTGTACAGGAATGTGTTGCTGTTGTTAGGATTTGGACCTTCATGGAATCTCTCTCTCGTTGACACTTCAAATCAAGCACGACCATCAACACAAACAGGTGTTTCTTGTCCATTAGCATTGCCTCTTATCTTTTTGCATATATGTTTGTCTGCTTTAATTGTGATTGGTAGCATAATATTCAACGCATTTGCTTAGTATCAAACATTAAATTCAATGTAATTTTTTGTCATAATCACTTGTCTAGGTTTAAAAATCAAGCAGTCCGACTAAGATAGTTTGACCAAGCTAGGCGTTAGAGATCTTCTCTTAATACCATGGGGAATGCCTTCCTAATAATCAATGGTTACTTAGGTTCTTAATCCGATTTAGGCAGCATTGTGTCAAATGTACTAGGGCTTTCTAATGGGCTTAGTCCCTATTGACCTTTAGCTTAAGTTTACTAGTGTGATGAGCCTGGGGACGGTAACAGTGTTATATGACCCCCCAAAGTTACAAAATTAAAATGCTGAAAACGAACAAACAAAAAAATCAAAGTGCCACAATGTAAAATCTTAAGCTGGAAGAGAAATCTCAGCTTGATTGGGTACTTCACTCACATGTATCGCCTATGGTACTAGAGCCCAAGAGGTTCCCAGTGTGGACGCTTTTCCTTGAAAGAAAAAAACCCAAGGCATACAAACTAAGCACACACATCAAAATTGAAACAATGTGAAAAGACCTTGGGGGGTCAAAGAAAAGTAAATAAGTCAGGAGATGCTTTCATGAGCAATTCCTTTTATCGTAGCTTAACTGTAAGGTCTTCTAGGTATAGCCTCTAGTCAGCCCTCAGACATGAAATACTTGGCTCTCACGATTAAACAACTTAATTGACCAGAGAAAATTGAGAGGCTTGTCCATGGTATTAATAGTCAATCTTTAGTGCCTTTCGACCATTAAATTAGCGACCCCAGACTTGTTTAATTTTTACCTTTAAAACTATTTATGTGTTTGATTAGATTGAAATTTAATGTTTATTGCTGACAAATGGTTTAGAATTATGCTACCAATCAATTTGTCTGCCTAAAACTGCATATGCTTTTTAATTGTATATGAGAAAGCAATTACTATGCCAATGTTGTTTGATTTTGCAGTGACTGAAGAAGGCTAAGGACATTCATCTCAAATGCTCTTCCACCTCAATGAACGAGCTTCAACTCAATAGCTTTCGAGGACGGAATCTTCATCAGGAAGGGGGGCATGTTAACCCTCATGCACATTCCTATAAGCTACGACGCACATTGTATTATTTATTTAGGTAGAGTCAGATACCGGGCTTGTCGGTCCAATAGGAAAAGGGTAAGAGTGATCGCCGATGAGAGGTGCACTCTAACTGGAACATTCAAGGGATTAGTTGGCTAAGAATGGGTGCCCAAGTGTGAATGGGGCGAGCTCATATAAAAGTCAACTAAACCTAAAATTCACTCATTCTCTCATTTGTGCAATTGAAGAGTGCTCTTGCTCCATCTCCATCTTCTTCTTCTTCATCTCCTTGTGTGTGTGTGTGTATGCATGAGAGAGAGAGAGAGAGAGAGAGAGAGAGAGAGAGAGAGAGAGAGAGAGTGGATGCTGTATTATTTATTTAGGTAGAGTCAAGTACCGAGCTTGTTGATCCAATAGGAAAAGGGTATGAGTGATCACCGATGAGAGGCGCACTCTAACTGGAACATTCAAGGGATTAGTTGGCTAAGCATAGGCACCCAAGTGTGAATGGGGCGAGCTCATATAAATGTCAACTAAACCTAAAATTCACTCATTCTCTCATTTGTGCAATTGAAGGGTGCTCTTGCTCCATCTCCATCTTCTTCTTCTTGATCTCCTTGTGTGTGTGTGTGCATGTGAGCGAGCGAGAGAGAGAGAGAGAGAGAGAGAGAGAGAGAGAGAGAGAGTCTCTCTCTCTCTCTCTCTCTCTCTCTCTCTCTCTCTCTCTCTCTCTCTCTCTCTCGTGATCGAGCATTGTGGCGGCACGACGACAGCGAGGCGGTTGAGCGCAACGTAGCGGTGTCTCCCTCTTCTTCGCGGCAAGGAATCCTCCACGACAGCAAGCGTAGAGCGGTGAGTGACACACCATCGCCATCTTTGAGCTTACTAGTTTAGAATTGTTGTGTGCTTGGAGCCATTTGTGGCTCGCGCACAGTGTATCGGCAAGTTCCTTGCATTGACACGTGCGACATACGCGCACAATTGTGCAATCATCTTGTGTTTAAAAGTTCTCTGAGACAAAAAACATGGCACAACCAAACCCACCTAACGGCTCTGTAATTTGTTACCACAATTTTTCCTCCCTTCCATAGCAAAACATTTCCTCATGCAATTGGTTGGCATCTTAGATATAGCCCACTCTTTGCATGCAACTTTGACCTCTTTAATATACCTTGTAGAATCCTCTCCTTGCTTAACTGGAACATTCTCTCCTGCTTCATTGTCACTGACATGTATCTCTTCATTATCCTCTCTGTTAAATTGTATACTCCGTGGTCTACCTCCGGCTTTGTGTTGCCTTGCTTCTATTACATATTGAGGTTTATTTGAACTTTTATCAGTTGCACTTGATTTCTTATTATATTGCATTGTCTCTTTGTCCCCTTCCATCACAGGCTCCTCATACAAAGGACTACTAGCAACCAAGCCTTTCAATGTACTTGCACGATAAGAAGGATTTGGAGATTCTCTTCGTTTGGCATTGGCCATCAATGCTTCTATGGAAGGGCTAGTTCCCATGAATATAACTCTGGTGTATACCAATCTTTTTGCACATTGTATATATACATTCAAAATGTTGCTAACACATGCATCATAAAGCGAGATTTTTCATTTTCCCCTTTCACCCCCGAGCCAACTTGCATGATGCTCTCTGACAAGTTTATGCTTGGAATTTGAGCTCTCTCCAAAGGAATCTTACTGGCCTATAAACTCAATAAAAGAAACATATGGGTGGATGCATGAATAGGTGGACCAAAAACCTTGTCCCGGACAGAAGTTTTATAACCGGTACATAAAACCATCTCTATTAGTTCAATTCGGTACATTCTTTTGAACATCTTTTTAATTGAATATAGAATTTCCACAGCTTTTGTTAAATATAGAAGACAGCTCTGTACCTCTTAACTATGCACGTCAGCCAGCTCTTTACACCATTACTATTTCCACATCTCTTTTTCAAATATAGAAGACGGCTCTGTAGCTCTTAACTATGCACGTCAGCCAGCTCTTTATCGTCCCGCTCTCGTGTTTTCCTATCTCTCTCTAACTCTTTGTGTAGGAGCACAAATTGCTGTTTTACTTTGTAGGCCTATCACACATCTATTGTTGTCATATACTGCTCTTGCTCTCTGTAGGCCTATCACCTCGCTCAATCTCTCCCTCTCTAGCATGGAGCAAGAATCTCACAGTGTATGTGCCTGTTCTCAGCCTCACTGTGAACTGTGTTCTAGGTATGCTGTTGATGCGGTCAAGGAATATCATGCTAGGAGAAAGAGGGAGCAGCATGCTAAGAACAAGCTTGAGCAAGTAGCACGTGAGGAAGATAATGATCAAAATGGTGCTGATGATGCAAAGCATCAAAGACTTTGCAATGACCTTGTTATGCTCTTCAATCGGCGTACAAAGGCCCTCGATGTTGCATCACGCTCAGATATTTTGTGCAAGTTTGTCAATCATCCTTCTCTTGGAGACCTTGAAATGCCCAGGGCACAAACAACCTTCGTTGAAGCCATACGCAACACAATAGATGCAATCAAATTACCCAAGAGCAGACAGCAGCTCTTTCTTAAAAGGTTCATCACCACAATGCTTATGAATGTTGAGTGTACATCTACCTCAAAAGTGAATGTTTCAGCTGAATCTAAGTTGCTAAATTTGCACAAGAGGAACTTCATAGCTGCAAAGAATCGATTGAGGACACCAGGTGATGGCAATTTGCCAATCTCTTTGTGTGCTCGACAACCCATGGATCGTGGTTTCATAACACCTGATGAGAAAGAGTTGATCTTCTCTTTTTGGATGTCTAACACTCGTGTTTCACCCAATAAGAAGGATGTGTGCAGAAAGCGTATTGGAAGAAATTCATATGTCAAACATCGTGTGCATCTTCTTGAACAATCTCAGGTAATAACTTGCTTCACTATATCCATTTTTGTTTTCTAATATTTGCATTCATGACCTATATTCACTATAATTGGGTTGATAAGAGTAGATATGAAATCGGATAAGAAGGAAGTTATAAATGGAAATAAGGGGAATCTGTATTTGGTCCTAGACTAAGAGTAGATAAATATTGGATGTGAAGGAGAATATAAATGGAAACATAGTTTTTATCATACGTGTATGTTTGCTGAAACATACGTTTGCGTATGATATGTATAAACTGGTTAGGTAAAAAACTGGTTTACATAACCAATAAAAATCTTTTAACACTTATTTATCACTGGTATACATCGTGGTTAAGTGTTCACATGTACTCGTCAAGTGTTCACATGTACTGTTTGTCATGCCAGATAGGTAAAAAACATATCTGTTTGAAAGGAAAATACTGGTTTACATATCCAGTAAATTTTTTTTAACACTTATTTCTCACTGGTATACATCATGATTAAGTGCTCACATGTACTGGTTAGGTAAATAACATACTGGTTTTAAATGAAAAGACTGGTTTACATCAGCAGTCATTACATTTGAACTGGTTGACACTTATATACCACTGGTACGTACCAAGGACATGTGTTCATTTTTTTAAACACATTTTTCTCATTGGTATACATCATGGTTAAGTGCTCACATGTATTGGTTAGATAAATAACATAGCGATTTTAAATGAAAAGACTGGTTTACATCAGCAGTAAGAACATTTGAACAAGTTGACACTTATATACCACTGGTACGTACCAAGGACATGTGTTAATTTCTTTTAACACTTATTTCTCATTGGTATACATCGTGGTTAAGTGCTCACATGTACTGGTTAGGTAAATAACATACCGGTTTTAAATGAAAAGACTGGTTTCATCAGCAATCAGAACATTTGAACTGGTTGACACTTATATACCACCGATACGTACCAAGGACACGTGTTCATTTTTTTAACCCTTATTTTTCACTGGTACACATCATGGGTAAGTGCTCACATGTACTGGTTAGGTATATAACATAGCGGTTTTAAATGAAAAGACTGGTTTACATCAGCAGTAAGAACATTTGAATTGGTTGACACTTATATACCACTGGTACGTACCAAGGACATGTGTTCATTTTTTTAAACACTTATTTCTCACTGGTATACATCGTGGTTAAGTGCTCACATGCACTGGTAAGGTAAATAACATACCGGTTTTAAATGAAAAGACTGGTTTCATCAGTAATCAGAACATTTGAACTGGTTGACACTTATATACCACCGATACGTACCAAGGACATGTGTTCATTTTTTTAACCCTTATTTTTCACTGGTACACATCATGGGTAAGTGCTCACATGTACTGGTTAGGTATATAACATAGCGGTTTTAAATGAAAAGACTGGTTTACATGAACAGTAAGAACATTTGAACTGGTTGACACTTATATACCACTGGTACGTACCAAGGACATGTGTTCATTTTTTTAAACACTTATTTCTCACTGGTATACATCGTGGTTAAGTGCTCACATGTACTGGTTAGGTAAATAACATACCGATTTTAAATGAAAAGACTGGTTTACATCAGCAGTCAGAACATTTGAACTGGTTGACACTTATATACCATTGGTACGTACCAAGGACATGTGTTCATTTTTTTAACCCTTATTTTTCACTGGTACACATCATGGGTAAGTGCTCACATGTACTGGTTAGGTATATAACATACCGGTTTTAAATGAAAAGACTGGTTTACATTAGCAATAAGAACATTTGAACTGGTTGACACTTATATACCATTGGTACGTACCAAGGGCATGTGTTCATTTTTTTTAACACTTATTTCTCACTGGTATACATCGTGGTTAAGTGCTCACTTGTACTGGTTAGGTAAATAACATACCGGTTTTAAATGAAAAGACTGGTTTACATCAGCAGTAAGAACATTTGCACTGGTTGCCACTTATATACCAATGGTACGTACCAAGGACATGTGTTCATATATACTGGTTTGCCTAACCAATTAAGTAAAAAAACATAGTGGTTTGAAATAAAAATACTGGTTCATAGTAATGTAATAGTTTTTCTCAAAGATAATAAAAACCTGCAGTTTTCATATATGTCTTTCATTGTAGGTGGAGCTCTTTCTCAATTTCAAAGAACAATACCCTAAAATTGTAATAAGGCAGCGGGCATTTGAGTACATGAAGCCATATTTTGTGCAGAAATTGAGAGACCGATATACTTGCTGGTGCATTTCACATGTTCAAATGTCCTTCCTAAAGGATGCCATAAATCACATGCGAAGTTCTATATTCGGTCTGCATGGAAAAGCTTGCCAATGTCAATGCAACATATGCAAAGACAATGGTGGATGCAAGGCACCAAAAAACCCTATCAAGAGTGTAACAGCCTTATTGGACTCTATACTGTGTCCAAAATCAGATACGTCCACCTTCCATGCCCTTGTCTGCTTGAGTGGTCAATGTAAAAGGTGTGGCCCGGACAAGTTAGACTTTTGTGCTGCAGAGGCTGCATTTATTGCTAAAAAGATTGTGGTAAAGATTTTTGAGGACCTAGAAGTAGGAACTGCGCGTGACGGTCTGAAGAAGAAAAGGAAAGTCTTGTCGCATAAGGAAATGTCATTCCAGGATCTCTCAGTCATGTTCAAAGACCATCTTAAGAAATACATAATGCATAATTTTGTGTATAGATGGCAAGCAGAACAATATAAGGAATGTATACAAAGCTTTCCAGAAGATGTTGTTGTGTCAGTTGTCGACTTTGCTGAAAATTATAGTTTCAAAGAACAAAATGAGATCCAGTCCATGCACTGGTATTCAAATCAAGTAACTATTTTTGTGCACATAACATATTTCCGAATTGCAGGTAACGACATCACCCTAGATCAGTATTATTTCTTTTGTATTAAGCCTTCAATAATTTCTGATTTTTATATTATGCAGGTGACATCCACAAGACAATTCAATTCTTCATTTCAGATGACAAGCAACATGACACACATTTTGTTCAACACTGTTTTCTGAAACATGCGGAATGGCTAAAGCAATTTGATCTAAACATAAGGCGTCATTGGGTATGGTATGATGGAGCAGCTTCACAATTCAAAGCAAGAAGGCCATTCTATTTCCTTGCCAGGTATACCATGTTCTAACAAACATTATCTGAAGGTGGTTTTAATATAGAGACCTATAATATTGGCATTAAAGTTGTAATAAAATGCTTGTCTAACATCAGTAATATTATAATACGTGTTTTTTTTGGTAATTTTATCGTGCCAAGAGTATATTAATCTTCTTCTATCCATTGAATAAATTGCAGATACAGTGATTTTACGAGATGGAAAATGTCTTGGAACTTTTTTGGATCCGGCCATGGTAAGGGAGAACACGACGGTGCGGGAGCAGTGATAAAAAGTTCTTTAACTCAATACCAATTGCAGCCAAACTGCCCAAAGATAGACTATGCTGCAGATGTTGTGGCATTGTTGAGACGGACCTTGTCAGATGGTGCTACAGCCACCTATGCATCCCAGGCCCGTTATGTAAGCAGGATTTTTTGGGTGATTGAATTGGGAGATGTCGAAAGGGGAAAAAATTGGGATGTGAAGGCTGTAAAAAATACCCGCTCAATGCACTCTGTGTCTCCATATTCAGAGCATGATACAACTGCTTTGAGAACACGTTCACTGTCTTGTTTCTGTAGTGCATGTAAACAGGAAAAGTGGAGGAGATGTGTGAGCAAGTCACACGTTCCTTTCTGGACATACCTTATTTTGGAGCCTACAGAAGAAGGGGAAGCCGATGACGACGAAATAAATGAGGATGCAGCATATGAAGGACACTATGACACACTCAGTCAAGCTCTTATTGTTGGTGATAATTTTGCTGTTCATGCACCAACTGACAATGAAGAAAAAGTGGATTTCTATATAGTGAAATGCACTACAGCTATTCAGGAGTTTCATTCAGACGCTGAAGATGACTGGGGCAATATCATTGGGCGAGGATCCTATGCTATCAAAGGGTTTTACAATCGTATGATAAATGAGCAGACCTACGAGCTTTTGGACAAAAAGCCAGAGGTGTTCATATATTCACATCTTGTTTGGGCAATCAAAATCCCCATGATACCCCATCCCAGCAACTCAAAACTATATACAATATCACTTGATGTCAGTGAGTCTATCTACAATAGTATGCCTTTTGAGCTGTAACCATCTTAAGAAATGCATAATGCATAATTTTGTGTATATCTACCTTTAACTGTAAACTGAACTGTCTCCCTCTCCCCCCCCCCCCCCCCCTCTCTCTCTCTCTCTCTCTCTCTCTCTCTCTCTCTTTGTCACTTCTCAGTATCATTTCGGTATCATACCAGTCACTTCTCAGTATCATACCGGTATCATACTAGTCAATTTCCAGTATCATACCGGTATGATATGGTATCATACCAGTCATTTCCCAGTATCATACCAATATCATACATTCCCTCTCTCTCTCTCTCTCTCACTCTCTCTGTCACTTCTCAATATCATACCAGTCACTTCTCAGTATCATACCGGTATCATACTAGTCACTCCTCAGTATGATACCGGTATTATACAAGTCCCTCTGTCTCTCTTGCTCTCTCTCTCTCTTTGTCATTTCTCAGTATCATACCAGTCACTTCTCAATATCATACCAGTAACTCCTCAGTATCATACCGGTATCATGCCAGTCCCTCTCCCTCCCTCTCTCTCTCTCTCTCTCTCTCTCTCTCTCTCTCTCTCTCTCTGTGTGTGTGTGTGTGTGTGTGTGTGTGTGTGTCTTTGTCACTTCTCAGTATCATATCGGTCACTCCTCAGTATCATACCGGTATCATACCAGCCCCTCTCTCTCTCTCTCTCTCTCTCTCTCTCTCTCTCTCTCTCTCTCTCTCTCTCTCTCTCTGTCACTTCTTAGTATCATACCGGTCACTCCTCAGTATCATACCGGTATCATATTAGTCACTTCAGAGTATCATATCGGTATCATACCAGTCACTTCTCAGTATAAGACTCTGTGTGTGTGTGTGTGTGTGTGTGTGTGTGTCACTTCTCAATATCATACCGGTCACTTCTCAATATCATACCGGTATCACACCAGTCACTTCAAAGAATCATACCGGTATCATACAAGTCACTTCTTTGTATGTGACTCTCTCTCTCTCTCTCTCTCTCTCTCTCTCTCTCTCTCTCTCACACACACACACACACACACACACACACACACACACACACACACACACACACACACACTTCTCAGTATCATACCAATCACTGCCCAGTATCATACCGGTATCAGACTCTCTCTCTCTGTCCTTTTATTTGCAAGATACTTCAAATATAGAATACAAAATATTTCCGTGCAACTTGCTTGTAAATGTATTATACATGAATTCTGTTACATTGATTGACAAGAAGGCTGAGTAATTCTCCATTTACATCCATCGACAAAAAAATACATCGACAAAAGTCGCCCACTTCACAGACTTTATGAAGCTTTCTTTTTATAAAAAAAATATGTTCCTTTCTTCTTGGAAAAGTCAATCCGCCATTTCCAATAAAAACGACGCACATAGGTGTCGTCAGGTTGTCCGTCTGCACAAATTACAGTCCTCTTTGTATACTCAATTCTGTCCTTAGAGTACAACCAGTGTGCTAGTCAGTTTATGACAGTGGTTGACAAAAAACAGGCGCGCACTTCTTTAGACTGCTTTTCTAGCTTGGGACAAACAAGAAATGAACCCAATGGATTAAACATTATCTTATATCCAGAATCATCAAAGATAAGTGTGTCAGGTGGTAGGTCAGGAAATTTTTTGAGATTCTTGTGGAACACCGGTTTATTTGTCGCACCCAATTTAAAAGGGGTCCTTGTGCACTGCACCTGACTTACCACTCTATTGAATCTTTTGTGGTGGTCAGGGAACACTGCGTTTGAGCTTCTCAAACTCGCAGCAGCTCCATATCCACACTTCGAACCATCTGAAACAAAAATTGAGAAACACTTCTGCATCGGGCCTTACCCAAAACTTTGTATCCCCTTCAACAACATACCGCATTTCTGGTCAGTGGGGCAATTCTTCACCATGTTTTCCATCATTAAGGTCCAAAATGAGAACCCTACGCTGGACGCTCAACGGAGGTGGTGGCCTTGGCCATACAGTGGGATTCTTTTAATTAGTCTATACCATAGAGAAAACATGAGCACTGTAGGAGACAACACGCAATTCCATATTGCGCGAATGTCAGCCCTGCCATTCTGCTTGTCAGCCTTGAACCTATCTGCAAGGCGCCATTCTTCAACTGAAAACATATCTGCAGATGCAAAATTACACAAGACTCAAATTTAAATATGCAATTAGGACATATCTATAGATTGAAATCATACAATAAAATACACAATGTTCAAAAATTAGGCACAAGATGAAGAGACGTCGAATGGGAAAGAAAGTTATATTAATTTCAGAAGTGGTTACATAAAGAGAAACATAGGGGGGGAAAACTATAATCTTTTGCAGGCTCTGGGTTTAGGGTCAGAACTTGTGCCAATTTTCTGCATCTCCTTAGTGTCTTCTATGTCCATCTCCTCTTCTGGCTGCCCCTGGGTCTCTTCCTCTTCCTTGCTTTTTTGCTCCATTTCAGGCTTCTCATCTCCAATCTTCTTGACTTTTTTTTCTTATTGCCTTTCTTATATGCTGAGCAAGGGTCTCCTCGGGACTTCCCTCCAGCCTGACATCTACACGACCATCAGCTTTAGAAAGCTGTGCAGCAAAAGACCACTTATTAGAGCCATAATCAATGAAAAAACTTACTCTTGCCACGTTGGCCTCATTTTCTCGGGGTCTTTAATCTTGTCACCCGCAAGCCAGTGTCTAGCAACACATCGTCTTCCTCATTCTAGGTTTTCCCTTCAGCACCAGTCGTACTCTGCTCCTTTACCTCAAAGTTTTGTTCTTCTTCTGTTGTTTCCGAAACAGGTTTCTCAGCATTACCAGGGACATTTTCATCAAGCAATACCTCCACAGGTGTCTTGTATGCATGCGTCACTGCATCGTTCCCTGTGTCTTTACCGGCAGTAGTTCTGAAGCAGCTTGACTCTGAAAAAACATCAGAGAAGACAAAAATCAACCACCTGATTACCCATTGAAACAATTTTCTCACCTGTTTTTGGGCATGGTTCAACTGGCTTCTTCTTTAGAAGGGATTGGTCTTTTGCAGAAATAACTCCGGGGCAATCCTTAAGCATGCACTTTCCTTTCTCAGCTAAGTGAGCATAGCAGAATGCATGGTATGCATGTGAACAAGGAAATAGAACAACATGGCTTGAGCAATTATGATCATGAATTTTTACACCACAAGCATTGCACACATCAATGAGAACAACACTATGTCCAAGAGCTGAAACTCGTGCAGGCAAGACTATGGTTTCAGGTAGCATTGGTTGACTAATCATGTCTGTCACAAACGTGACATAGAGACCAAAGGTTTCCTCACGGTCCAAGCATTTGGATAATTCTTCCTGTAGGCAAGAGACCTCTGTTATCAGACAATGTCAAACATGTATAAAATCGGTATGAATGCTTGAGAATCGGTATAATGATGTTATCATACCGATATGATTACATCCTGCTGGTATGATGTTATCCAACCGGTATAATGTTATTATACTGGATAATATAACATCATACCGGTAGGATAACATCCAGTAACATCATACCGGTAGGATAACATTATACCGGAAGCATAACATCAAACCGGTTGGATCTAACCATACCGGTAGGATTATATCCTAAATCCTACCGGTAAGATGTAATCATACCGGTAGGATGTAATCATACCGGTAGGGTATAATCCTACCGGTATGATAACATCCTATCGGTATTGTCATCTACCCTTACCGAATATGATATAATCCTACCGGTATGAAAAATCATACCGTATGGTACTTTGTAGGTATTATACTACAATCAGATGGAGTTAAAAGCATACCTGTGCCTGCTGTAGGGTGGCTTTTGCTTGGTCAAATTTTTCTTGGAGGCTGTCAAGCAAGCCTGTTGGTACATTGGCATCGTGAGGGAAGTGCATTCGGATGGTGTCAAGGGCACCCTCGCAACGGTGCACATCAGCAATAGATTTGACCATTGAATCCTTAGCCTTCTGACACTCGGCTGATACATTGTCATGAGATTTTCTAACCTCAACAAGAAGTTCTTGCAAGGAAGTGGATACTTCAACACTAAACGCAGACCGAGTAGCCGTAAAAAGCCCACTTTCGACTGGTGTACTTTCGGATGGGGTATTTACTAAGAAGATGGCAGAACCACTTGGGGTTCCTATGGATACTTGGGAAGTCTCTAACCTCCATTGTTCTCTTTTCCTATCTAAGTGACCTTCATTGGTCACATTCTTCACCACCTCAGATGCAAACTCAGCCCACTTTACCGGACCTGTGCATACGAAATAAACATATCCGCATGCAAACTTGACACCCAGCAGATAGTTTGGTGGTTTGGATTGGTACACCTGCTTGTAGAGCTGGTAGAGTGCCTTATAGTGATCCGGCCTTGCTGTTTTTATCGGTACTTTTTTTTCCTTCACTGGAAGACACGTGAAAACTTTCATCCAGTCGAATATGGGCACATCTGCATCTGTCAACTTCCTAACATCTTTCCCCTAAAGACTTAACCCATATTCCTTGTGAAAATCCTCCTTTGTCGTGCAGAATGCCTTTAATGGCACCTCCACATCCTTGGGGTGAACAAAGCGGCTGATTTTGGGAGGAGGCTGTAACTTTTGTCTCTGAAAGGAATAAATCCATATTCATTACTCAATGTATCCACACCTCAGCACTCTACTACACATACAGGTCCGCTGTACACAACACAGAGAGAGACACAGAGAGGTGACATACCTTCGTGGGAGAATGTCGGGTCTTTGTGGGGGAGACCTGTCGGGCTGCATTCCTTGGGATCTTTCTTAGGTTGCTATCCATAGCGAAGGATAAGCAGCGTGCACAGGGGGCTGTAGGCTGAGCTGAGAAAGGCGCTGAAGGAGAAAGGCACAGAGATACAAAGAAGTCACAGTCATGAAAACATTCGACTGAACATTCGTTCTGACGTGGGCTCCACACGTGTTTTTGAATCCTTCACATGATTTTTAAGATTTTGTATCCTCCACACAATTATTTAATTCAAACAATTCTTGCCCATAACACCAGTTTCATACCCCCTAAATTTTAAGCCTCCAAAAGAAACTTTCAACCGGTTAAAACCGGGCCACCTATTTATGCATCCACCCATATATATGTTAATCTCTATTTTTATATGAGTTGTATGAAATAAAGGAGAGATTGATTTACCATTGGTTTTGTGCTTCCCCAATGGACAGTTCATTGCTCCCACCAATCAAACCATCAGTCTAAAACCTTCATATTATCCCCTGTGACAATTTGCACCTACCATGCTCGTATTGTGGAAGCTAGAACGGAGGCCTCATAAGTTGTCTTTACCAAGCGCCATGTTTTTTAGCATGTTTGTGTAGACTCTACTCCCAATTGAAAAGGCATGAGCGTTGCCTCCCTTCCATTACATTATTCCTTCGTCCATTGTATACAGCACGTATTGCCAACCAATTAGCACTAGCTTTGTCAGGCATGAATCCAACAAAGTCTAGCAGGTCATGACCGCATCTCTCCATCATTGAGTTTAAATTTCTCCAAAACAAGATTTGTGACTCCTTGTCTTCCTCTTTACATTGACATATTTCTATTACTTGTAATGCTCTCATGATGTATTCAAAATACAAATAAGTACAAAAAGATGATTCAAATAAAATATGCTACTCACCATATTTTCATGAGCTCACTTACCCGGAATCATAAACCGATCATGACATAGTTGCCCATCCTTCAATCCAGTGAGTGTGATCAAAGTGGCACCGATGCACTTCTCAAATCTCATGTTCCTCCTCGGCTCATTTGATTGACAAGTTCAACTCCTGAAGTAGGTCCTTTCTTGGACATTTTGAACACGTACCATTTATTGTTGGGCCCACCTTGACAGGAAAACGACTTGAACCATGAAAGAATGGAAAAACACACCGTTTCTGCAACAATAGTATATTGTCATATCCATCACCAATGACCCAACCTGTTTTTCTTTATCATTTGATACAATCCTTTTGAATCCCCAATTTTGAACAAGTGGCATCATTTTCTCAAGAAAATGTTTAATGTCGACATCAGTGGCTTCCAAAACATCTTCTTTAGTCAAAGGTTAAAATAACATTTGTACCTTTTTAGGACCCCCCTTCTCAATCTTTAGAATTGTACTAACAAGACTGTGCACTTTTTCAAGGGCTGCCCTCCGAGTACTTGGCTGAACATTATGGCCATGCACCCCAAGATGGATCACCAAACGTGTTATTGTGGCTTCCTTTGGCATCACATAATAGATCATATACTAGCAAACATTTGTACAAGTGGTTGTTTTCTCACAATGTTGACAAGTTATTCTAGATTTACCTTCACTAGCAAGATAGCCCATGCTGATTTGTCTATCCAAATGACCATGAAAGAAGGCATCATTGTATCTTACTAAGGTAAAAAGGCCATGTTACCCTGGAACATTGAAGACTTTCAAGAGAATAGCTCAAACACATTGTGCAATTTATGGCCATGTTGGTTGATGTCGGTCGAGTCCAAAGGTGACCGTCGTACTTTTGCTCCATCCCAAGCAACTTCTTACTATCGTGTGCGTTGGAGGAAGCCCAAAACAAACATTACCATTGTAAATACTTGGGAGCTCATCTCTTGTTTTGGGAGGTCCACAAATATCTAGTAGTTTGGACAACCTGCAGGATATAGCTCTGTCTTTCATCCATGCAATGATGGATGCATCCTTTGATTACTCTTCTGTGTTTTTCCTAGCCAGCCCCTGTGTGTGTAGGCAGGCTATTGCTGCCTTGTTCGCTTGCACTGTCTCCAAAACAACTTCATCTGCATCTTCATTGGTATCATCAACATTTAAATGTTATGGAGTAGAACTTTTGTTAATGGTGTAGCATAAAGAGAATCATCACCAACATCTTCCATTGTTTCTAAGCTATGAGACATGTAAACACACAAAGTCATTTGAATGTAGAATGTGGTAAGCAGAGGACAAAGTATGATCGAGGAGGTAATGCTTCTGGTCTTTATGATCCCATCTTGGCAACACATTGACCTTAGACACATAGCTCCCTATTTGAACAATTTCTTGTAAACCTTCAAACTTGATAGAAGGAGGTAGCAAGATTTGAAGGAAATACTCACTGAGGATAAGCTCTCCATTTCTTAATGAAACACAATATTCCACGAGAGCACCATTTATCATCCATGAAAGCATAGTTGTAGTTGTCATGTTTGAAATAGAGATGGAAGGGGAAAAGAGAGAGGAAAGATAGTGACAAAAAGAGATGACAAGAACTGTGAATAAGGCACAGAGAAACTGCAAAAGAGTACAACTCTAAAGAGTTAATGCATTCATTGAAAACTATACTAAATGAATAAGGCACAGAGAAACTGCAAAAGAGTACAACTCTAAAGAGTTACTGCATTCATTGAAGATGATACTAAATGAATTTGAATATTCATTCTTTAAAATACTCACAATCATAATGATTAAGATATAAGCAAATTGACATGTGCATCAAGCTCACATTGAATTGTATGTTTACACATGTATCTTTGAGGATAAATTCATAAATATGCCAACATATGCAAGAGGACTAGACACTGTCATGATAAATGGTAAGAACTTCCTCATGAGGCATCAGATTATGCACACACATCACTTGAAATATATGTGTATTTTACTCCATTTTTATGGAGATTGTGTCCTTGTTACTCCAAAAAAACAACATCAATGAAGAACGCCAACTACATGACAAACAATATGACAACAATGTACAAAGCCAACATCGACAATAATGAAAGACGACTACAACATGATGAACACACATTATGCTAAGGATGTACGATATCGAATCCCTACACACTAAACTTACCCTAAAACCCATGCATGGATGTATCCAAGTGTGAACCCAAGCGTGATGCATCTAATTAGAACCATGACTTGATGAATCCAAATGTGAACTCATGCCGATTCCTAAAGATGTCATTGTGAACCATGAGCTAATGAATCCATTGAGAACTAGCCATGATGTATTCAGGCAATCCTAGGATGAAATCAGGATCAAGGGGGTGATTGTTAGGGTTTAAAACTACTTCCATCCTATGCCAATGTGAATAATCCCTAATGGTGCTACTCTCATACACTCTAGTGGGAAGCAACCCTACACTTTGCATGACTACCTATATGCCACCTACATGCCACTACAGAGTGCCACCTCCTATGCCATGTATTAGGAAATGTGGCTCAACATATCTTAATGTGGGAAGGGGGTGATTGTTAGGGTTAAGGGGGGTGATTGTTAGGGTTTAGAACTACTTCCATCATATGCCTATGTGAATGACCCCTAATGGTGCTACTCTCGCACACTCTAGTGGGAAGCAACCCTACACTTTGCATGACTACCTATATGCAACCTACATGCCACTACAGAGTGTCACCTCCTATGCGATGTATTAGGACATGTGGCTTAAAATGTGGCTTAAGACTACACTCCCATAGTTCTATATAAGAACACAACATATTGTACAAATACGCATCTTATCAATCTACTTATTTTTGTGTTATCCTATACTTGCATCATCCACGTTTATTATTAGAATATCACATTGTTTTAATGCCCTTACTATAAATGCAAGTAATCATTATCCGCCTTAACACGAGCCTTACAACACATGCATGATCTAGTGTTAGTTCCTTGGCATCTCGTGAAATTAGCACCTTGGCTTGCATAACTCCTTGTTCCATCACCTCTATCACCAACCATCACCTACATCGCTTCATGAGCCCGCATCGCCATTGTTGACTCCTTTAGCACATTTGTTGCATGACTAAATTCTCCAAAGTTCACCTACTTTGATTCACCATCCTCATCAAGTGAGTTCTCTTTCACTACACATGGTCCTTCACAAGGTTCAAAGATGGGCAAGAACAAGAAAACAATGTAACACGCCATGCAAAAGGCAATTGATACCAAGACTGCAAAGCTCAAAGAATTGTTAAATCCAGCTGGACAAGAATTCTTTGTACCTCATCATAAGATAGGGAGGTATGTGTTCCACCAGGATAAAAGGAAGTTACTCAAGTTGTGGGGCATGGAGGTGGTGCTAAAATCCAGCAGAAGCAGTTTTAAGGAAAAGATTACCAACACTAGCACTATTGAGATCAATGGACGACCAATATAGGCAACATTAGCATTTCTAATTTTCCAAAAGCAAAAAATCCGTAAAAATCCAAACCAAATGGAAGAGAATTTTTAGAGACATCTCTTGCTCTTGTAGGGTCATTCTGGTTCTAGATCCTCTGCTGTTGGTAGCACTGTTTTCTAAAAACGTTTTGGCTTTATGATCCAATATCTTTTTGGCAATCTACAGTTTGACCAACATAGCTTTGATTTCAACTCTAATGTCCTTCATGCAACGATATATTAGTTGGTTACCCAACAATAACTCCAATTGAAGTACCAAACTTTGCAAATTCGTCATGGACAATTGTTGCAATTAAGGATTGACTACAACATATATCATCAATAGAATTCAAATATTTAGGCACTCTCTCAAGCAATTGAATGGTGCTAAGATAAGGGATTAACTAATAAGTATTCTGCTTATCATTTTCCACTATTTCATATGAAGGAATCTTAAATCTAAGTAGGCAGTTTCATCATGCAAATATTCTTGGATTTGAGTAGCCTTTTTCTTTCTTAGGTGATTGTTCACTCTCAAACACTTAGTAGAATAATCCATATCTGTAAATCTAAATCTATCATAATACCCTTGCCTTTTGCTAATCTCTGACCCTCTTGAACACATTCTTTCCTTATGGACTCATATTGAGTCTACTGCCGGGTTTGATCAGGTTGGGTTTGATCCTTCTAGTTCTGAGGTTCCTCAACTTGCCCACATGTTTTCTTAGAGCCATCTTGCTTCCTACCACTAGCCGAACCTGGTCCTCCTGATCCTTGTCTTCATCTTCATCATTCTCATCATCATCTTGATTATTCATGTGATCCATCAATGCTTGATTGACTAAAATGGTTGTGTACTCCTCAGACTTTGCATGTGGATCAAACTTAATTGATCCCACTAGGTTTTGCAATTCTTCCAGATTCAAAGTTAAACTACCTTTTTGGTAAGAGATATCCACCAAAGGTTGATAAATTTATTAGTCTATAATTGACTCTTATAGAGTTTTTTGAACCTTTTGGAGAGAGCTAAGGGCGTCTTTCTTCTAATTAAGTAGCACCCTTAATGCCTTACTTGGGTTGAGCGCTTTCTTTTTCCCTTCTTCCAAGACTACAATTTGGGCAGTCAATCGATCGATCTCTTTTGTTGAATGGACATGATCCATCCATCCTTATATTGATTAATCTAATGCTGTAGAATCATATCATTTAGGAGAAATATTTCCTGTTTATACCCTTCAACGTGGGATTGGTGGGCCTGTTCTAGTTTTGCCTTTAGAGAAGTCAATTAAAAGGTTGGAGTAGCACATTGGGATTACATCATAAGCCGATAGCATTTACGATGGCGTTCCATCTTGCTTGAATTATGGTCACACATCCATCAGTAATAATATCATGGTCACTCCAATCTATTTCATACACCATCAAGAACGTCTGATAGGGCA
Source organism: Adiantum capillus-veneris (assembly GCF_014529385.1). Lineage (NCBI taxonomy): Eukaryota > Viridiplantae > Streptophyta > Polypodiopsida > Polypodiales > Pteridaceae > Adiantum > Adiantum capillus-veneris. The sequence goes on along the minus strand of NC_140949.1, from coordinate 60,686,983 downwards.
CCAAAATTTACCCATCAGTTTTGATCACCAAGTTTACCACCATAGGCTTCTTTTGAGTTCTTTGTAGGGGATCCAATATTGGATGTTGAATAAGAGTATGGATTACCAAAGCCTTCTCAAAAGTAGTTGTTCGGACTTGATCCTTCCCTTTGTTGATAGCAGTCTCTTGAGGTGTGCTGGGTAGGTCATTAGCCTTGTCAGGAGAACTCCCCTTGGTCAGCTCCACTTTAGATTGTGACTTCTTTAGATCATTTGATGTGTTTTTTGTTGACTTTTGCTTGGCTTTAAGACATGCTAGCAAATTTGATACTTTCATTTTCTTTGATTTCGGCTCTAAGGTACCTGTCTTGAAAACTTTGCTATCCTTTTTCAACCAAGGGTGTCTAGAGCCAGTTCCAATCCCTAACCCTCTTGTATCTCCTGTTCAATTGTCTGGGTGTCTTTAGTTTCCTCTACTTTGGATTTATTCTAAGTAGTGATAGCATTTACGTGAAGTGGAATACAAGTAGCCCAATATAAAAACTACAATGCATAGCATGCTTTGAATTGATTCCGTGTCTTCACTTTTGCAGGTCGCTGCATCAGACTATTATGCAAGAAATTGTTGAGGCTAATATCAGCTTTGGGATTCTTGATTCTAGCTAGTAGCATAGTGAGAATTTTCTCAAAGACATAGGTTGGATTGTTCTTTAGACTGATAGCCTCTGCTACAAGCATGTATGCTAGTTTGAACTCCTGAAAAATCTAAGGAGTTTCTTTGCATAAAAATTTCTCTCACTACAACTTATAATCCTAAAGGGAATGGTAAATCACAGCATGGGTGTCTTCTTATCATTGGCTAAATCTTGCAAAGGTAAACTTAGAGAGTGGGCTAGGTAATTGCCTTAGCTTTATGGGCTCATCGTACAACTCATAGCTCAGTTACTTGTTAAGTGCGTTTTGAGTTTATGTACGATAAAAAATCTATAATGCCAATTGAGGATGTAATTCCCACATGAAAAGTATTAACTTGGAAGGATGGAATGACTAGGGAAGACATTCTTGCTTTGCATATACAAAAATTAGAAAGAAGGCCTCAAGATATTGAGAATGCATTAGCACAATTAAAAGATGCAAGGTTAAAAAATAAGGACATATTTGACAAGAGACATAGGCTCCTCAGAACTGAAGCTATTGAGGAAGGTGATTGGATGTTGGTGTATGATAGTAGTTTGACAACCAACATTCACAACAATAAGAAAGATTTCAAAGAGATGGTTTGATCCTTACATTGTTAAGCATGTGCATGGGAATGCAACTTGCACTTCGCAAGAGATGGATGGGACAAATATGAAGATTCTCATTGCAAGAAAAAGGATCAAGTTGTTCAAAGAGAAGAGGTGATAGAAATTCCTTTGAATCACAAGAAAGTCAAAATGGAAATCATGATGAAAATGTTATGAATGAGGATGAAAAAAGAGAGGATAATTTGCTAGACTTTTTGAAGATGAAAATGAGATTGATGTGTATGTTGACTCAAATGAAAACTAGACCTGCAAAGAGATATGTGTGGCACACGTTAGAGGATGTGCATGTCTAGAGCTGGTGGATGTTGTACGGCATGCTTACAATATGAAATTTAAATTTTCACCTCACTTTTTATGTGTTTTGTTATGAGTGTCATATGTGTGAAAATGGTTGCCACTGTTTGCAGCCATATACATATCTTATTGGAGAGATGAGGCTCTAGACATGGAACTGTTGTGTGTTTCATCCTGTTAAAACATGCCTAACTTGGTTTAGGAATGTAAAAATATCAAGTGTTTTAAAGTGGTACACTCATCTTACCTAGAAAGTCGACTGATGATAATCTCTTTCAAAAATAGTAAGTTTTGTGCGTAGTGGTAAAAAATATAACCAAAGTGCTTGCCAAGTGGAAAATGAGATTCAACATGAGAATTGAGTTCAAGATTTTTTTTCCCCCACAAATTTAGGTATTTCTCCCAACGCGTTTGGGCTTTTTACGATCAAAATGGGTCATTTTTGGGCAAAAACATGCCATAAAATGGTAAACAAAATATCCATTTTTGGAAAAATATGACCCAAAATGCCCAATCACTCATGGTTCCGTAACTTTAAGGAAGGGGGGTGCTTATTTAAAGAGGGAAATTAGCACTTTAAGCCTCTTTGAGAAGGGATACGCATGCTTCTTCTATGGTGTGCTAGTGGAGTCCCACACTATTCCTACCTTGTATTCGAGTGTGTGGGGTTCCAATTAAGTATTCAAAAATGTATGTAGGCTTGTCTACGGAGATTGTTAAGCTTCCATGAAATGGCCTCGATGGAAAATTGAAGGACTAAGATAGTGTTTACAATAGGGCAAGCATACATTGTTGTGCTTGTGCAATTGGGAGTGATGCTACACCAAATCATCACGCACACAAGAGTTTTGAGTTGATCTTGGTTTTGTTTTAGATTGAAGCTTTCATGGCTGGAGTTTTGTTCATTTTAAGTGTGTCTTTTGCTTTGACAATATATGCTACTTCCAACAGATCTGGAAATCTAGGAACGATCGGATATTTGACAACACCATGGAAACAACCAAGTTCACAGAGGTAATACAAGAAAGCAGGGGGACAATTCTAGCCTTTGGGAAATGTGAGAACTCCGATGAATGGAGCAAGATAATTGTCATCACAGTAACTCACTCTCATAGATAAGGACCCCATGTTGGCCGAGGGATGGTTCCCCTATTAGCCAATGTATCAGTGACCTCTTAGAGATATTATGGACACGAGCATAACAAGAATTTTTACTTTTTTGAGGTTTTAAATATAATTTACTCAACATTGCAAGTTTTTCCAAAAAAACAAACATTGAATCTTTGCAAATCTCTGCTAAGAAAAGCCTAGGAACGTGCCAACTCCTTTTTCTACCTTCTTTCCTTACGAACTATAATATATGCCTCAGGTTTCACTTTTTTCTTGTCCCATTTTTTGGAGCTGCTTTTGGGAAACATATGGTGAGGAAGCTCGGGCCTATCTGCAAACCACCGATGTCTAGACTTTGTAGAATTATTTTAATTGTAATTCTTTTGCTATCTATTTGCAAAATAATTGCCTCCCTCTCTCTAGACTATGTTTCACAAGCTGCAAAAAGCGATCAAGGGACGAAAAGCGAGCAATGAAACATGATGAGTAGCATAGAACATGTATTTGCATGTGCACATACTCTTGTCGTTTCAAAGGCCATGATCCCATATGATATTAAAATATGTGGGTAGTTGGCCAGCACCATATTATATACAATGAGATTGTGTAGTGTCATGTTTGAGGTCCATGGATAGATTTGGGATCAGAGGGGTGTAAATATCTGGTCTCAACTTAGAAGACCTTCTCATCCTTCTATTGTGCTAAAAACCAAAGGTATATTTTATACATGAATTCTTAGCACGATGTGCAACTTAATTTTGAGGAATATTCTTTTGAGGCTTACACTTTTTTTCATGCCAACTGGCTACGTACATTGTTTGAGGCTGGAAACTCATTGTTTAGTCCAATGGATGTAAAACATGTATCAAAATGTCATCAACAGACTCATATGGATTTTTGTGCGAGTGCCATTGCATGCTTTTCAGCTTGCACAAAATCTAGATTGTGAAATTTCTCAATCATGAAAGGATAACACAACTCCGCACTGAATTTTTGGTGTGCTTGGCCTTGGAGACCAAATGAGTCCTTTTGTATTGTAAGAGTGTGACATTTAAGATCAACAATTGTCATTGTAAAAATTGGCAATGTGCGTCAAAGAGCTAGACTACAAGTATAATTTAGGCATGACTAGATTTTCCATAGTATAAGAAAGATTTTAAGGCTATGAGAGAGAGAGAGAGAGAGAGAGAGAGAGAGCAAAGCTATCTAGTGTTTAAGTCGGATAACTCTATGTGAATATTGATTCTATCTAAGCCCAAACTATGTACTCATTCAACTATAAATAGTATAACATGTGAAAAAGACATAGTCCAATCAAAATATAGAGTTCATCTAAATATTGAATCTATTTATCTATCTAAAAATATAAATTCATGCTAGAGAGAGAGAGAGAGAGAGAGAGAGAGAGAGAGAGAGAGAGAGAGAGAGATTTTATTATCATCCTCGGAGGTCAAATATACCCTATGGAACCAAAGTTACATGTGATGTACCATGTTATGGATGATGAGTGACTCTCAATGCTCCAAATTTGTGGTGATGAGAGTCGCAATGGAGAGCCCACACTGTGGGGCTGGGAGAGGAAAGTTTGTAGGTCTAAGTCATGGCTGAAAATGTGAGAGAAGTAAGTTCGGATGTGACCAAAAGCTGAGCACTCTAGTAGATTGTGGTACTTAGACTCTTGAACTTGCAGTGAGCATAATGTGCACTGTCGATTTGAATCTTCTCCATTACACCAACGGCCTATCTTGCATCGAAGGAAATGGGAGCTAAGCCAAATGGTTGCAATAGTGCGTATCACCAACAAGGGGATAGGCTCAAGCAGGTAATTGGGAGTACGGTTTCCTCTTTTAGCAAAGAACATGGTTGTATGGATAATCCTAAGAGACCTCATAGATCTATAAAAAAAGTCGAGCTCAAAATCTATTATGAAGAGGAAACATGGATATCCAATGTACCATAGTCTAGAGAGAGGGAGGCAATTATTTTGCAAATAGATAACAAAAATATTACAATTAAAAGAATTCTACAAAGTCTAGACATTGGTGGTTTGCAGATAGGCACAAGATTCCTCATCATATGATTTCCAAAAGCAACTCCAAACAAGGTGAAAGTTCACTTGGCCAACATAATGTTATTGAGAAGAATTTAATAATAAGAGGGTTCTTTGTCAGAAGAAAAATGACAAAGTGACACTAGCATTTAAACTTTTGTTGTCACTTTTTGGAAACAAGTGTAATAATGACTTATTTAGATTATTTTCAGCTACACAAGGTGGCATTGAGTTAGCCATAGATCACAACCCTACAAATTGTCACCAGTGCTTATCAAGTTACATTCCAAATGCTAGTTGAAACACTATGGTGAGATGCCCCCTCCTCGCGCTAGCTCTTATCAAGTTATGCCCTCTCACCATGCCTTAACAAGTTCTGTTTGGAAATGCTAGTGGAAAGGCTATGGCGGATGCGGCCCCCCCCCCCCCCCCCCCCCCCCCCCCGCCCCCGCCCGAACACACACGCGCACGCGCACACACACACACACTAAAAACATTTTATTTGGGATAAATTTCCACACTAAGTCCTAAAATGTTATGTATCCAATCGCTATAGAAAATGCCATGGTGAGGCCACCCCTGTTTATACCTTTCAACCTTCAACATTTTCTCTTAACACATTGTAAATATGAGAATATATTCCTCTTTTGTCCATATAGAAACAAGTGAAAGGGTCACGACGGCTTTCAAAAACAATAAGAAAGTGATAAAATTGTTTAAACTGGTATCAGTGTTTGGGAAAGGATTGCATTAGCTTAGTCTTGAGCCGATTGAAAATTAAGACTAGCTAGCTGCAAACCGTGGTAAATTAAAGAAAAACATATGAAATATGTGAGAAAGTCGTCCAAACATTTTGCAAATTTTGAAATTTTTGCTAGTATTTTTGAGTTTTTTCTTTGTGAGGAGGAAAATCGATTAGCAGTCGCTTAATAAAAGAGACTTTCTTGAATGTTAACACTAATTGGCATTAGGAGAAACTTGGACTCAATTTTGGGCCCTGCAAGAAATGCCAACTCAGCATAGAGAGACGTAATTATGAAAAATGCAAAAGTTTTTGTTTGGAATTCTATTTCTCATAGTACATACGTAAAAGTTTGCTCAATCACTTAAATGTATGCTCGTATAAAATGCTTTTCGAGAGCCCAACTTAAGTGTACACAAAAATCTATGTTTGTGAATCTTAATGAGTGATGTGATGTGCGATGAGAGAAAACACATGAGAGTTGTTTTCAAAATATAAAAATAATACCATGGATGCATCTGGAACGTCCAAAAAATTTAAGATAGCTCTTTAAAACGTTGAAATCTGACGTCTCTAGCTAGACTCGATATAACATTTTTAAGCCTAGGGCCTCATGAGGTCAGTAGCAAGCAAATAGAGGACCTTGAGCTCTATTCGCTTGGTACTGGCCTCATGAGACCCTAGGCTTAAAAATGCTATATCTTGAGCTAGAGACGTCAGATTTCAGTGTTTTAAAGAGCTATTCTAAGGTTTTTGGACGTTTTGTAAAAAATGCTATATCTTAATCCTAGGGCCTCATGAGGTCAGAACCAAGCGAATAGAGGTCCCAGAGACCCTTAAGGGCCTCTATTCTCTTGGTTCTGACTCCTTCAAGTACTTCATAAAAAGGTGATTGATACTTGTGCGAGATGCACAAGTACAAGTACTTCACTTTATAGGATAGCAATAGCGGGTCATTAAAAGGCGTTCGGCGCTTGTGCAAGATGTCATTATCAAGCGCTTTACTTTTCTGATGATAGTGACAATTTTACCAAAATGGTTTTCATGGACATTTTCAAAATGAGAAAAAAGGTTTTTTCAACGTAACGTTAGCCTTCTTCCTATTGGCTAAGGAGCATTCTCTCACTAGAGCTAAAAGACCTGAAAATGAGTCTATTTCTTTTCTAATGAATCAAGCTATAAAATGCAAGAAATGTAAAGCCATGTGAAGTTGTGAAATGAAAGGTGAAATAAAAAGAACTAATTAATATATGTGTGTGTAAAATTTATTAGAATTATGCAAGATGAAGCTTCACTTTAGCATTCTAAAACAATAGAATGCAAAACAAACATATACATGTGTGTGTGTAAAATTTACTAAAATTACGTAAGGTGAAACTTCACTTCAACATTCTAAAACAATAGAATGCAAGAAAAGTAAAGACAAAATGTGAAATGAAAGGTAAGTCTCCATCATGCACTCGAAACTATGAAAGTCTCCCTGACCCAGCCCAACACTAAGGGTTTCTTTTAGAAAGCCAAAAAAACAAAACTATGTAGAGTTTCCAAACGCCAAGCCCTAAAATGTAGAGTTTCCAAACGTTATCGAAAATGCCATACTTTTTTTCCCCCCAAAACTCACAATTATGAGTGGATAGTATTAAGAACATCAGAAATATACACCAACCTTAAGCTCACACCGAGCCTTGAGGGTCAAAGGATTACAAGTTTTCTGCTTGACAGAGAAACCACAACTACTCCTAGGCTTTACTTCTTACCAGATGTCATCATGACATGTATTGTTCTAGACCAGTCCTCTGAGGCTTGTTTGCCTCCGATCCTGTGGATCGTCACTCTGCTCTCTTGTATAATTTCACAAAAGCTTGCCACAGCCAGATCCCCCTCAAACACGCGGCGGTTCCTTGCTTGCCAAATATGGTGAAAGAAGTAGTACTTGATTATTTGAGTGCAGACAAGAAGAGCATGACTTCCCAACCTGTTACTACCAAAAAACAGATCAGTCTTGAAGAACTTAATTTGCCATGTCCTTTGAATCCACTTGCATATTTTCCCAACCATGCCACTAATTGCTTGGCATCCCATGAAAAGGTGGGCTAGGTCTTCACTAGCTATTCTGCACCCCGAGCAACGATCAGACGCGATTCCTCTTTCTTGTATCTTGACGCCCGTCGACAGAGCACCCCACATCACTTTCCACAGAAATATCTTCATATACTGAGGCCACCTTGGCTTCCAGATGTTCTCCATGACTCCCTCCCACCGTTTTTCTGTCCAATGCCTCTTCCATAATTTGTTGAGGGGGCTACCCCAGTTAGCCTCATGCATTAATGCATGGTAAATGCCTTTAGAATGTGGTTTCCAAAAGAGGCTACTCCCGGGTCATCTCCAAGCGTCCCATTTAAAGTTGGATTCACAAATTGGCATCACCACCTTATCAAGCTCATTCATCACCCTGCAGACTAGTAAGATCTCAAATCCATTCAATTGAAATTGGATGGCTAAAGAGTCAGTAGTTTTTCAGCACTTCCTGTTGCCATCCCAGAATTGCTCTAGTCGAACGAGCCCCTTATTATTCACATTCCTGGCCATTTCTATCCAATAAGGGCTTTGAGGTGGCCCCAATATTTGAAAGATCCAAGGGGACCAGTGCAAAATGGAGATTTGGCGAGGCCACTTTATACTTTTCAAAGTTTTCTCTAAAACATTACAAAATTAGTTTGGAATAGCTTTCCCTTTCCACACTAAGCCCTAAAATGTTGCGTATCCATACGCTATAGAAAATACCATGGCAAGGCCACTTTATACTTTACAAAATTTGCTCTAAAACATCGCAAAAATGCCAAGGTATTCCTCTTTTTTCCATATACTTAATTAAAGTTTTTGATACTAAAATGTTTTGGTGAGCCCTTTCTTTGTTTGGCAATCCTTCTTTCCACAAGCCCTTAGTTGTGTTTCACACAAGGTAGAGTCAAAGTTATCTACACCCCAACTGAGTCCAGACTTTTATGAGATCAACATACTACTTAGCTATTGTCGGCACTAATACTACCCTTTGTATTCTATCCAATTTTGTTTCCAAATTCTAGTCACAAACCATAATCCTTGCTCTCCCTCATTTATTGGCATGATAAAAAATTATATGCTACTATTTAATGGGGGATATTTTTTGGCGAGCCCTTTTTGGCGAGCACTTTTTTGGAATCCGATGAGCAGATTCCAAAAAGCTTCTTTCTCTCTTTTCAACTTTGTTCTCTCTTGGTTCTCTCTCTCTCTCTCTCTCTCTCTCTCTCTCTCTCTCTCTCTCCCCTTGTTCTCTTACAATTTTTTCCTTCGTAACACACCTCGATCCCACATCATCGTCACCATCGCTTTTGCTCCTTTTTTCTCTCCCTTGACTCTCTCTCTCTCTCTCTCTCTCTCTCTCTCTCTCTCTCTATCATTTTTTTCCTTGGTAAACACACCTCGATCCCACATTGTCGTCACCATGGATTTTGCTCATTTTTTCTCTCTCTTGACTCTCTCTCTCTCTCTTCTCTCTTAACCCAACCATCGGTTCTCTCTCTCTCTCTCTCTCTCTCTCTCTCTCTCTGTCTCTCTCTCTCTCTAGGAGAAGTATACACCTAAATCAATTTACATCAAGATTATTGCTAACAAAAAGAGAGATTAAAAGTTTTATAACCAAAGATAATCCAAAACATCTTTGCCAAAGGTCCAACCCCTACCCAGTCTATATCAACTTCGTCACCTACAATACATGGCGGAAAATGTGTCACAAAATTGTACAATCTTGGGCTTCACTCTAAGTTTGGATATGTGCATTCATGGCTAAGAGCATTGTTGACATGTACTCTTAGCACGGGTTGATGTATGAACATGTTTTCATTTTGGTTCAATCTAAGAACTCTCAAAAAAATGAAGTACAAGTGCTTGCAAGCCAAATAAGATTTATTCTTGGCCTCCCTATCAGTGAAATCAGGACATGTGCAATAGGGTTCATCCTTGATGTGTAATTGATACACCCCCACATGTCCATCTACTACGTGATGCTCAACCTTGAAGACTTCATGTGTTTTATCTACAATGCATTTCTCTTCAATCACCTTAGACTTTAAACAAAGAGTGAGCCCAATTCTCTTAGCTGCCTCCTCTGAAATGGAAGTCCAAAATTTGACTCTTATGCCATATCTTTGTATTGAACCACTGCTACTTGCTTTTGTTGAAGCGAAAGAGGAATCACGTCCACCCCTAGGAGGAGTTCATATGGTTGTTTCACTCTCTCGATCTCTTCCAACTGTCTCCACTTGAAATCCTCCTTAAGTAGTACCTCAACTTCTTCATCTTTCTAGATCAACCGGCCAAGTTGTTGGAGGAAGCAATGAATAACATGTATGGGACAAAACCAAAACCATTGTTTGAGTAGCCCATTTGGATGTTTTCTATACCCCTCAAAGGATGGTGTAGGAGTCCCTTTACTACATGCCACAATATTTTGTCCACATCTTTTTCCACCGCTGGGGGTGCCACTACATGTCATAGGACTACCGACGATCGGGGTTCGTTTGATTGCCCATATAGCTTCATTGACCTTTCGTTCCAAAACACAAAACTTTGTCTCTTCCTTGGCCTTCCCTATGTTAGGCGGTCTTGTGTTTTTGCATTGTTCTCTTGCCTGGGTCGATTGATCCTCAACATCAATCAGAATCGATGACCCTCGCTTTTGCCAAACAGTTTCTTTGTCGAGCCTTATACATGGGTGTTCCAGATGTAGCATCATTTACTACTCTTATCACTTGTGCTGGACTAGAGGAAACTCTTTCTTTGAGCCTCTTTAGTGAAGGATCCTTTCCAATATGTTTACCTTGAAAGAAGAAACTGCCTTCGTACTTTGTAGTATTGAATTTGCCATACTGAAGTACATGCATCATACAATGAGATTTTTCTTTTGAACCCTTCGCCTGCAAGCCAGCTTGCTCTCGGCCAAGTTGGTTCTTGGAGTGTTGGTCTCATAAGCACTTCTCTATATTGTTGACATGATGCTCCCCCAGTGTGCAATACGCACCTCCCACCAACTCAACCAAGAGTCCATTGCAGGGATATTTTTATCCATGCAATTTCTATTTTGCCACCATTGTCGAAGTAGACGAGACTCCGGTGAAGCTGCCTCTTTAGAGGGGGCTAAACGCCACTTTTCGCACATGTCTTTGTGAGTTTGTTGAGATGAAGAGACAATGTACTTTGTGGTGTGTGCCACCATGCTTTGTTTTCAATGAAAAAGGCAAAATCGCTCTCGATGTTGTAGAGCATTGTCTTTGCCACCATTGAACACTATGCGAACTGCATTCCAGTTGGAATGAGCTTCGTCCGCCATGAATCCATGGAAATCTGCTCTCTCACATCCATGACCCTCCATAACTTCATTTATGCATTGCCAGGTCCACTTCGTCACATTTGATTAACCAAATCCAATCCAAATGAAGACCAACTGTAGAATCTTGATCACAAAACAACACTCCCCTTTTGGTCCTTGCCCAAGAAACCTGCTTTTGTGGAAAAAATTCATATGTGCAATCTCTTTTTAGCCGCATCAATGAGTCCACACCAAAGCTCTCCTTTGTTGGCCCATTCCTAGTTGCAGTCACGGACCTTTGAAACCTGTACTTTAGAGTTAAATTACTTTGAAATATTATGTCCAAACAAGAGAAACATGAAAGCATCCTCACCAATTGTCCTTCACCAAAGGGCCCATTGCCTCAGCAACATTTAGAAATTCTTGCCCACCAAGTATATGGCTAGAGCCCCCCTCTTGCATCAAAGTTGTTGTCACAATTTCCTTTGCCACACACATTTGCACCTTTCTTGCGCATGCATGTCTATCCACGTTGAGAACTCGTGTAACCATTTCTTTCGTTTTATCGGTGAGCCCTTTTGATGACCCATCCCACATGTCATGTTGGTGAGTTCCTTGATGTACCATTAATCTGCTCATGCTCTAAACCCTTGGCATGACATAATATACAACAATCACATGTACGCAAACAAATGGGCGGTTGACCGCAATAGTGGCAAGTAAGCTTGCCACCAGTCCATCGCAAAACTCGTCAACACAAGGTAATTTTAGCATGCTGCCATTGAAATGCATCGTGTTTGATCAATTTGGGACAACTTTCATTGAGACATTTTAGAGCACCTACACATTGACTTTTGCAACACACTCTAGGAAATGAAATATTTGAGGTTTGTGGTTTGGTCCAATGGTGTGGATCATAATTATGTTCCATAGCATCCATTGAATGAACCTTTCCTAAGGTCGGTGGAAACTCAAACACCATGTTACCATTGTACACTTTGGTATATTCGACACTTGTTTGATTTCCACTATCTTTGAAAGAAGCTTCATCAAAGTGTTGGGCTTAGTCATTGCATTCAAAAATGACAAAGTACTATTTGTACTCCTTATCTTGATAGAGTTTTGCAATGCTTGCTCTCCAAAGAGTTGTTGCTTTCTTGGACTAGTAAGGTCTATGTAGGGAACATCCACCAATAGAGCAACCATGCCACCAGAATTTGAGACCGTGTCATTTTCGACTAGCACCACAAACTTTGTAGAAAGAGATTCTTTCACAACATAAAACTCCTCCCCCAAGTGATTGCTTGTTCTCTCTATTGGGACTTTCAACTCTTCACTCCCAACCATGACAATTGCATGCAAAGCAGAAAAAGTTTGTGGTGAAACATGCTCTTGTAGATATTTAACCCCAAAGATAATCTTCCCATTGGTAAAGGGAAAAACCCTTTCGAAAGAAGGGAAGACTATAGTGCATGATATGATAGTCGAGCAAAAATCTCTTGCAAGAGATTCAAAAGATGAGAGTGAAAGTGTTTAGTTGCGTTTATAGGATTTAAGAGCATTTTATATTGATCTTAGTAGTTATTAATAATATTTAATAATTTTTGAAATCCATATTAAAAAAAATAAAATTGCATTGGCTTTCCTTGTTTGCTCTCTCTCTCTCTCTCTCTCTCTCTCTCTCTCTCTCTCTCTCTCTCTCTCTCTCTCTCTCTTGTGAACCGCCCCCAACCCACTCTCTGTCTCTCCCTGTGTGAGTGAAGCCCCTCCCCTCTCTCCCTCCCCCGTGTGTGAATCACACGGACCCAGGTCCCCCCTCCTTATTGCCCTCTCTCCCCGTGCCTCTCTCTCTCTCTCTCTCTCTCTCTCTCTCTCTCTCTCTCTCTCTCTCTCTCTCTCTCTCTCTCTCTCCGCGTGAATCGCACCCCCTCCCCCCCACGTGAACCGGCACCCATCTCGCCTCGTCTCCCTCTCTCTTCCCCCGTGTGGACTGCCCCCATCCCCCCCCCCCCCCCCCTCTCTCTCTCTCTCTCTCTATTTAGGAATGTAAAAATATCAAGTGTTTTGAAGTGGCACACTCGTCTTACCTAGAAAGTCCACTGTCGATAATCTAATTAAAAAAATAGTAAGTTTCGTGCATAGTCGTAAAAGACATAAGCAAAGTGCTTTCCAAGTGGAAAAATGAGTTTCAACATAAGAGTTGAGTTCAAGGGAATTTTTTCACAAGTTTAGGTATTGCTCCAAACACGTTTGGGATTTTTATGACCAAAATGAGTCATTTTTGGGCAAAAACAGGCCATAAAATAGTAAACAAATTTAGGTATTTCTCCCAGCACGTTTGGAATTTTTATGACCAAAATGAGTCATTTTTTGGGCAAAAACAGGCCATAAAATAGTAAACAAACTATCCATTTTTGGCAAAGTATGGCTCAAAATGCCACATCACTCATGATGCCGGAACTTTAAGGAAGGGGAGTGATTGTTTAAAGAGGTAAATCAACACTTTAAGCCTCTTTGAGAAGGGATACACATGCTTCTTCTATGGTGTGTTAGTGGAGTCCCACACTATTCCTACCTTATATTCGAGTGCATGGGGGTTCCAATTAAGTATTTCTCTCTTCAAAAATGTATGTAGGCTTGTCTATGGAGATGCTTAATCTTTTATGAAATGGACTCGATGAAAAATTAAAGGAGTAAGATGGTGTTTACGATAGGGAAAACATGCATTGTTGTATTTGTGCAATTGGGAGTGAGGCTACACAAAATCATCATGCACATAAGAGTTGTGAGTCGATCTTGGTTCTTTTTTAGATTTAAGCTTTCATGGCTAGAGTTTTGTTCATTTTAAATGTGTCTTTTGCTTCGAATCATTTATGATTTGCCTGATTTTGCTACCAATCCTCACAATTAGAGGCTCGACGCTTTCCTAGTTGCACAACATACTTCGTGACAGCGTGTTTCAACTGTAAGGATTATTTTATTCCATAATTTCTCACATTTTCACATATGGGAAGTGTGTTAAGAAAATAATCATGAAAAAAAATTATACATTGAATAGGAAAAGGGTCCCTTCTATTGGCAAAAATTTCACAATTAAGTGGTTCTATAAATATTCTTTGAACACTCATGACTCGTAAAAAATTATCAATGTAAATTTCAATGTGATAATAATGTTGGACGCTCGTGTGCGACATGTGAATTGTGGCGATCATGTTTTCAAGAAATTGGGCACCTCGGTAAAGTTGGGCCACCTCAATTGTGGCCATTGTATTGCATCTTAAGCTGCCTACGACTCTTAAAGTGTGTTCGTATTAACATTAAAAAAAAAAAGGCCGTTTGAAGCTTCGCTTTGACTAGTTTTATGGGATTGTGCCCAATTCTCCCACACCATATTGGGTACACTTAAAGCCCCTCACCACTAGGCCAACATTTTAAGCTAAACAAGGGGAGGAGGCACAAAGGCCTGCTAAGTTAAGAGGAGATGAGGGAGAGTAACTTTAAATGCGTATCCATAATCACATGGAATTTTTGTTTTGTTTTAATATAAAATTGTATAATCTATTAAACATATATAATCACAAGTAGTTTATATATACAAAAAGTCTCACTTAAATAATGTAAAAGGTGCACATTGCATATTAACATTTTGAAATAATATAAAATGAAAAAGAAATAAAATAAAAATAATAAAATTTAAATTTAAAACGTAAAAAATTAGATCTCCCAAATCTCAGAAAATTAAAATTCTTTCAAAGCATATTAAGTGCATAAGTGAAGGGTGAGTTTAGGAAATCAAAAGACATATGGAGGTGGAAAGTCAAAAGATCTTTTGTGTCCATATAAAGAGGTGCTTCTCTTCTTCTTCATTTTCCCTTTAGCATTTTCTTATCTTTAAAGTGTCCTTGCACTCTCTCTCTCTCTCTCTCTCTCTCTCTCTCTCTCAAATATTTTAGTGCTTTTTTTATAAGAAAATATAAATTTAATAAACATAGAAACAAGATAGTGAAATGAACTTTTATGAAGTTTTTAAACGAAAGAACATTTTATATATACCTCTATCATGGAATCAAACTCCTATGAATAAACTTTTTAATCCCACGAGGTGAATGCAACTTTGAAAAATAGCATTTAAAAGACTATGATGTCTTTCTATTCACAAAACTTTCAAGGTCCCTTGGGACACTTGTCAAGCAACAAAATTTGAATGACCTTCATCCATAGTGCACTAAGGCCTTTAGCAGGCCAAAAAGAGTTGCAGCTTGCATTTGTTGGCACGTGTAAAGGCCATTCTCTTCCCCATTGTATTGTACTGGTATGTGACACACACGCTTTTGCGGCCAAACACACACACACACACACACACACACACACACACACACACAGAGTCATATATAGGTAGGTGTGTGTGTGTGTGTGTGTGTGTATCTGTGTGTCCACGTGTGAGGAGAATGAAATTGGAGTCCTTGGAATCACTCTAGGAAGATAACAATCTCTCTCTCTCTCTCTCTCTCTCTCACACACACACACACACACACACACACACACACACACACACACACACACAATCATATATAGGTAAGTGTGTGTGTATCTATGTGTCCACGTGTGAGGAGAATGTAATTGTAGTCCTTGGAATCACTCTAGGATGATAACAATCTCTCTCTCTCTCTCTCTCTCTCTCTCTCTCTCTCTGTCACACACACACACACACACACACACACACACACACACACACACACACACACTTGGTCACATCATTTGATGATGATTGCTAGTTCTAGTTACAACCCACACACACACACTCACACTTAGTCACTTTATCTGACAATTGTTGACTATGCTCTGAATCACTGTAACATCCAACTATATGAACTTGAGTTGAAGCTTGAGTTTTTGCCTTATGGATTACCTTGTGCTTTACTATACAAACTCCTAGATTTTTTAGGCGGATTATAGTGGTTAAGCTAGAGCTATCCACCATAAATATATTTTTAATCCAAAAAACCCCCCTACACCCATGTTTGGGTTACCTTGTGGGTACAACCCCCTAATATATCTCTTACCAAGTTCAGTTAGAGCCCATTCTTTGGCCTCTTACCTGGGAGGCTTTGGATTTGATTGGTTTTACTAGGTTTTTACTAGATTTGATTGGTAAACCCTTCCCTATTTAGCACCACGTGGCTAAAACCTCTGCGTGGAATTTTATGCAATCGCCACAGACTCCCTCTCCTTCTCTGATAATGATGGCAGCCCGACAAGGCTTGTAGCTCAACCTTTTTATGATATCTCCTCTCTAGGGCTAGCTCAGTATCTCGATGGGGATTTCACACAACAGAGTGCTTGCAGAGCGCGGCCATACCGAGTATGTTGATTCGGGGAATGAATGCTGATATGCTTCTGACACATACACAACCCCTATATTAAGGTGAGGGGCTCTTCCCTTCACTTAGACTTGGGACCATCTTCTATCTATTAGCATACAGGAAAAACGGAAATAATTTAGGTTTTTGGGCAATGGGTTTTTGTTATTTACTGCCCCGTGCAAACAACTTGATATATACTGCCCCCTTGGAGAAATTCTAGGGATCACTCTTGCTCACACGTTATATATTTTTGAACTCAAAATCTCAAATGCTTAATTCCTTTCTTTGTTGGGTAATTATAACAGGTTTTTACATTAGAAATATTGGCAGAACAGTACATTTGGAATTTTCTTTAGCTAAATCATATGTTTGATAACCTTGGCATTGTTAATTGCACATCAACAGATGGTTTCTTTTTGCTTCTTGCCTAGTACTGTTTACATACTTACTCACTCTAGTTTTTGTTGCTTGACAAAAAAAGTGGCATCAATTCTATGGTTACTGATCAGGTTGTTACCTAAAACTGGTATATTATGGTAATATGGGGAAACTGATCTAACTGATCACTGGTTGATACTCTGAAATATTATGTGATGGTTTATATTTTGGTGGGTTATGAGGAGATTCAAGGAAACTTATCATGGAAACTTTTGGAAAATTGATGTTTCTTTGCATTAAAATTGATACTTATGGTGAGAATAGTGGCATTGCTGGTTATGCTACCAAAATCTGAATTGGAATGTTGCAGTTGTTTATCTGGGTATGATAGATTCAATTTGCAGAAAATATGAAACATTGGTGCTCTGGCTGTGGCTGTGGCTGGCACTTATCTGACACTTCTCTTACTCTGGCAAATTCTTCTCTAAACGGTTGCTAGATCCTTTCACTTCTTACTGGCCTCTATGGTTTTACAGGAATAATACATGGTTTGGCTTTTTCTTGGTTTGGCTTCATACATAATCTGGTTTTCATAAAAGAAGCATTGGCTTAAATTCTAGTATGGCCTTGTGAAGTACTGATCTGGCCTTTTCTTGCTCTACTACCTGTGTATGGTATGGTATGGGGGAGGCTACTTGCATTGAGAAAACACTAAACCTTCAGCTTGATACTTAGTTTATTAGCTTAAAATTGGTTCTTTTTTTACTTCATCTTGGTTGACCAACTCTGGCTCTGGCTGGCATTTCTCTACCTCTGGCTAATACTTCTCTGAGCTGTTTCTTTGCAAGATCCTCTCACTTTTTTGTGCTGACCTTGCTGGACTTTGTCTTGCTTGCCTTGAGGTGAAAAATCTAAAACATGCCACTGAGTACTGGATTAATACCTTTAATCTGGTCCGGGTTTGATAAATCTGAAAATACAAAAAAGCAGGGGGTGCTGGTTTGCTTTGATTTTCCTACACCTTGACTGTTGATTACTGGTTGGCTTTTCTGGGTATCTCTATACTAAGGTGGGGTTATTGGTTTGATTTACCTACTCCTTGACTACTGATTATTGGTTTTCCTTTTGGGTCTTGGATATCTAGCTTAAATCTGAAACTTTTTACAACTAGCTCATCTTTTTGATGGCACTTTACTACCTAGTTTTGGTACACTAAGTAGTTGAAGTTTTTGAAAATTTTGAGAAAATAACTTTTATAAATCTAGGAAGATCTGCTCACTTGGTTTAGCAGAAATAAAATATTGAATTTTGGCCTCAACACTAAATAGGTTGGAATTATTCAAACTGGACAAATGTACTTCGGGCCTTCTCACTGAGCTTTGAAAAAAACTATGTAAATACTTTGCTTGTTTTTTCATACAATGTTTAGCTAAAAGAATACTTTGAATGATATGGTGCAGATGACTTTCTTTCACAAGTAAACAGTTGTTATAAAGAAGAATTGTTATATAAAGCAATTCTCGTAAATTTACTTTGAAATGCAGCAAAAACTTGAGATATTATCTACTTTAAATATACAGGACGATAGCTAATCTAATAATTTTTAAGTTGGACATGGATAACAACTGATAGGTTCTTTGAAGCCTACCATACATAGCCAAGTCTAACATATCTGTTGTCTTGACTATATAAATGCAGGTGAGAACTCTATCTTGGCTTAAAAAGGTTTAGCTTGCTGCAGTCCGACTTTGAAAACACTTGATGATTCAATTGGGATAAATCTAATACCTTTGCATAAACTCATTTAGAATGATACTTAATTCTTATTATGCAGTACAGTTATGAATCAAAAACTGAGTTGTTTTTGTACTAATCTTTGCCTAGACAGCCAATCGTTTTTTGAACGTCTTGTTTCTTGATGTGTTTATTGATAAAAGTAAAACAGCCACACACACACACACACACACACACACACACACACACACACACACACACACACACACACACACACACACACACACACACACACATGCCTAGGGATAGATGTAAAACATCTACAAATTCTCCAGATATGTGAAGCTAAAGTAGTTGGCAGCAATGGTTCCTAGAAGCTAAAACAACATTGCTAGGCATAGAAGAAGCCCAAATGTATCCAATGGTAAGATTCTTTGCATCCTTGCATCCCCAATTGAGGTCGTTTTGTATTCACCATTGCAAGAAAAGGACCCATTTTAACTATTTTCTTCAATTACTACATCATCATAACCTGCAAATAAATATCTCTCAATATGTCAGTCCCCACAATGCTCTAATGTATAGAGAAGTGCCATCGCTACTGCTGGGGGGGTGAGAGAGAGCATGGAGAAGAATGCGTCCCCTAAATTTGGACAATGGAATGGGCTCCTCCACCTCTCTCTCTCTCTCTCTCTCTCACATACACACACACACACACACACACACACACACACACACACACACACACACACACACACACACACAAACACACACACACACACACGCACGCCATGCACACACGCGTAAACACGCGTGCACACACACACATTCTTTCCAAGTTGTGGCTACAACTGCTCCCACCTAAGCCATTAGCTCTTCACGCTCTTGCTACCAGACCAAACTCTTAGTGGCTCAAGCAAACCCTTGCACACCTATTGCCTTTAGCACCCATCTTCTACTACCAAGAATTCCCCACCAATGGGTAGTGTTTGTCCCCTGTTTGCCTCTACATGATTATTAGTATCTATCCTAATCAAGGTCGTGGTCTTGGTCCCAATGACCCACCTTACTCTTTCTCTTTCTCTGTCTACGTGCTAGTAGCAGAGCTCTCTCTCTCTCTCTCTCTCTCTCCCCCCCCCACACACACACACATTGACAACAGGTTGTTAGGTGTATAATTTTGACTACTGTAAGTCATTGAAAAAGGATGGAATCGCATAGAATTTGAACTACTTCACTCAATTTGCAAAGGCTCTTTAATGTGTCTATAGTAAGGAGGAGGGCCCAATAGGGACTCAACAACCCAATTTCGGTGTTGATCCAACATGCCATGCAAATCATGCCATGCAAGGAGGAGGACCCAATAGGGACTCAACAACCCAATTTCGGTGTTGATCCAACATGCCATGCAAATCAAACAAAAAACAACGCGTGGAGGCCCTCTCCTTTCTCTAAATTTTCAAACTCCATTTTAAAGAGTATCGATAATGGAATATTGAATAATAGAAAAAATTTATTGTGTACCATAGTGCTCAAGAAAAACCTTAGTTTAGTATAATCCCACCTACAAGTTTTCTCAACCGTATCTAATGCACCTTGGAGGCCCTTGCCACATGACATAAGGAAAGGGCTTGGGGGGGGGGGGGGGGGGGGGGGGGGGGAGACCAAGCCAAAGAAAGAAAGAGAGTGGATTGGGTGCCAAGAAAAGGGTCTCTCTCTCTCTCTCTCTCTAGGAAGGGCCACACACTTGTAAGATTTAATTTGAATGTTGGGACACCCACAACGATTGGAGGAAAAAACTTAGATTTAGTATAATCCCATCTAATTTTTTTGAGATTTATCTTTAATTGTGAATGGATTTTATCAAGCAGAGAAAGCGTCTTGCCGAGAAGAAGAAGATAGGTCCTTAATAGAAATATAGTGTACTTGTAAAAATGTTCGGGTATATTTTGGGTTATAGTGTGTATATGTTGCATTGGTTGGAGACCCATGTGCAAAGGACGTGCCAAGGTCTGCATGTCTTCTTTTTGAGTTTATTCAAATCAGGCTCTTAAGAGCATTTAAAAAAAAAAAAACTACAAAGGTTAGAGAACATAAATTAATATTTAGAGAATCTACAAAGTGCACATAAGTTTAGTGCAAAAAACTTCACATATAGTAAATTTGCCTCTAAAATATTTGAAAAAAGGTATGGTATAGCCAAATGCTAAAAAATCCTTAATTTAGTATAATCCCACCTGCAGATTTTGAAATTTATCTCTAAATTATAGATTTGAAGGTGAGGAAACCTACAAAGTATAGAGAAATTGAGTGTAAAAGCCTTTAAATATAATCAAGTTGCCCCTAAAATTTCTCATATGCAAGTTTTCTAGGTTTTTAGGAGAAAGCACTATGTCTCAACTCGATTTAGTGTAATCTCTTACAAAATTTTGAGATTTGCCTAAAAAATTCTAATTTTCCTTTAAACGCTTGAGAAAACCTAGATTTAGTGCAATCCCACTTATAAATTTTGAGATTCACCTTTGAACTCCAAGTCAACTCAAAGGCCAGAGCATTGACAAAGCTCAAAGAAATCTGGCATAAAAACCTTAAAAAATAGCCGAGAATTGTCGGAGTTCCCTCTAGTCATCCACCTTTGCCGTTTATTGAGGTCTACTCTTACCTTGGGCTTGCACGTCTTTTGTCTTGGATTTGTCGAATTGGACTTTCCAAATTGCATCAACTCTCAATTTTGTCAATTCTCAATTTCGTAGATGTCGATGTCAATTTTTCATTTTTGATTCTCGATTGTGGATTTTGTTGATTGTCACTTTGTTGATTGTAAAACCAATGCTTATTCTCCATCCCCTCTCTCTCTCTCTCTAGTGCCGATGTGAGAGCCCTCTCTCTCTCTCTCTCATAGACACACACACACACACACTCTCACTCACACAAGTTGTAGTGAATGGTGCTCTCTCTCACACCCACTTACTCTCTCTCTCTCTCTCTCTCTCTCTCACACACACACACACACACACACACACACACACACACACACACACACACACACACACACACACACACACACACACACACACATAATGTGTGCAAGACATCCATAACAAAATTTTGGATTCCTACTGCTGAATTGTCGAGCTCAATGTACTTCATTAATGCAATGTAAATGTGAAAAGCCTTCATGCAATGTGACAACACCTCGGGGAATGGCATGTCACTTATATTCACACACATCAAGAGAATCTCTCTCTCTCTCTCACTCTCTCTCTCTCACACACACACACACACACACACACACACACACACACTCACAAATATGGATACATGCATCTAGCTTTTGAACTTTGAGCATCGAGGTCAAAGATCATTTACAACATAGAAGGTCCCTTCAGACCTCCGAAAGGAGGTTCATTGAACAATACATGAAAGCCACCCTTCAAATGATTTTCAAAAATAAAAGTAGTTAGTGGGTCAGCTTTGAAATTGAGGGCCATAGTGAAATGGCCTCCCAAAAACTATAGGCTTAAGTATTATAAATCTAGATAGAGTACTAAGGTCTTTTTGACTTTCCACTTCCAAGAGTCCCTCAAAAGTCTTTTCATTTTCGCTGGAAGAGTACTTACCCTTCACTTTTCATTTTTAATTATATGTTTTTAAAGGTTATTTTTGAAATAAAGAAAATTATGACACATGGAGGATATCTTCCTTGAAAATTTTAAGCTGCTTCATGTATAGTATAGATGTATTGTAGATTGTAGATATTGTAAATTAGATGATAAGGGTGGGCATAGGCACTTCATACAAGTTGATCAAGAGCAAGAGCCATGTGGTAACCGTATCCAAGAAAAAATGGACTCACTTGGACAATCAAAGACGTTGTGAAGCAACAACACACAATTTGCATGTGAACATTGGGCGCGAGAGAGAGAGAGAGAGAGAGAGAGAGAGAGAGAGAGAGAGAGAGAGCACTTATTTTTCTCCTTTTCATTTTATTTTGTTTTAAAATGCTAATGTAAAGTGTGCACCTTTCACCTTATTGTTCAAGTTGGCCCTTCCTAATATTTAAACCATTTGTGATTATGTATGTTTGATTAAGAATACAATTTTATATTATAACACAACAAAAATTACACTTAAGTGGAAGCACTTAATTAAAGTTACTCTCTAACACCCCCTGTGCGCTCCTTGCCGCACTGTCGAAGCAAGGGCCTTGCCTAACACTGTGTGCGAGCCATAGACGGCTCCAAGCACACAACTAGCTTAACTAGTAAGCTCAAAAGAGGGCAATGGTGTGTCACTCACCGCTCTATGCTCCTACCGTGGAGGATTCCTCGCCGCGAAGAAGAAGGAGACGTCGCTACGTCGCGCTCAACCGCTTCACCGCCATCGTGCCGCCGCAATGCTCAATCGCACACACTCTCTCTCTCTATCTCTCACATATACACACACACAAGGAGGTGAAGAAGAAGAATATGGAGATGGAGATGGAGCAAGAGCACTCTTCTATTGCACAAATGAGAGAATAAGTGAATTTTAGGTTTAGTTGGCTTTTATATGAGCTCACCCCATTCCCACTTGGGCGCCCATGCTTAGCCAACTAATCCCTTGAATGTCCCGGTTAGAGTGCGCCTCTCATCGGCGATCACTCTTACCCTTTTCCTATTGGTCCGACAAGCCCGGTACCTGACTCTACCAAATACATAATACACGTCCGTCATAGGTGATGGGGTGTCCGTGAGCCGTGAGGGTTAACATGCCCCCCTTCCTGATGTAGATTCCATCCTCGGAAGCTATTGAGTTGAAGCTCGTTCGTCGAGGTGGAAGAGCATTTGAGATGAATGTCCTTAGCCTTCTTCAGTCACTGCAAAATCAAACAACATTGGCACAGTAATTGCATTCTCATAAGTGAGTAAAAAGCATATGCAGTTTTAGGTAGACAAATTGATTGGTAAAAGAATTTCAAACAATTTGTCAGCAATGAACATTAAATTGCAATGTAATCAAATGCATAAACACATGTAAAGGTAAAAAATTAAACAAGTCTGGGGTCGCTAATTTGACGGTCGAAAGGCACTAGAGATCGAATATTAATACCATGGGTAAGCTTCTTAATTTTCTGTGGTTAATTAAGTTGTTTAATCGCGAGAGCCAAGTATTCATGCTCGAGGACTGACTAGAGGCTATATCTAGAAGACCTTGTAGTTAATCTACCATAAAAGGAATTTCTCATGAAATCATCGCCTGACTGATTACTTTTTATTTGACCCCCCAAAGTCTTTTCACATTGATTCAATTTGATGTGTGTGCTTATTTTGTATGCCTTGGGTTTTTTGCTTTTCAAGGAAAAGCGCCCACACTGGGAACCTCTAGGGTTCTAGTACCATAGGCAATACATGTGAGTGAAGTACCAAATCAAGCTGAGATTTCTCTTCCAGCTTAAGATTTTACGGTGTGGCACTTTGATTTTTTGTTTGTTCATTTTCAGCATTTTAATTTTGTAACTTTGGGGGGTCATATAACACTGATACACCTCCCCAGGCTCATCACACTAGTTAACTCCCTTTATAATACTTAAGCTAAAGGTCAATAGGGTCAAGCCCACTAGAAAGCCCTAGTATATTTCACACAATGCTGCCTAAATCGGATTAAGAACCTAAGTAACCATTGATTATTAGGAAGGCATTCCCCATGGTATTAAGAGAAGATTTCTAACACCTAACTTGGTCAAACTAGCTTAGTCGGACTGCTTGATTTTTAAACCTAGACAAGTGATTATGACAAAAAATTACATTGAATTAAATGTTTGATACTAAGCAAATGCGGTGAATATTAGGCTACCAATCACAATTAAAGCAGACAATCATAGATGCAAAAAAGATAAGGGGCAATGCTAATGGACAAGAAACACCTGTTTGTGTCGATGGTCGCGCTTGATTTGAAGAGTGAGTCGAGATAAACATTCCATGAAGGTCCAAATCCTACCAATAGCAACACGCTCCTGTATACACTAGGAAAAAAAAGGAATACCTCCAGGAGGCACATTAGTGGAAAAAGGTACCAACACTTATTGAACACAACAAAAAACATAAAGAATTCTAACCTAATTATTTGCACTCCCCCTAGAGAGTCAAGGGAATAGGATATTGTAGAGGTTGGGGGGAAACCCTAAGGCTAAACCCCTATCCTCGTCGTCGAGATAAACAAAGTCATCATCCATGAGACCATATGTGCCATCCGTGTAGTCGTGTAAATTTTCTTCTTCATCATAGGTGCCCATGTTTACTAAGAAGGTCACTAGACGCCTATAGTCATCTTGGTCAAAAGGGTAGGCTTGTGGAATGGGAGAAACGCTCTCTACTAAGTATGGATCAGACGTGGTCAAGAGACGTATTAGCCATTCTAACTCCTCAAAATTCCTCTCACATGCTAGCGTACCTATCAAATCCCATTCACATGCAAGCACTGGAAAGACCATGTGAAATAATTGTGAAAAGTAACGAGGGTACCTCTCACCCAAAGCAGGAGTGGATGACTCTAGCGTACTAGCCATATCTGTACACACAAATAGATGATGGTTAGAGTGCAAATATTACAAGGGTCGTGTTCTTGTGCATAATTTGTTTTTATGATTTGTGTTATGGCTCTTGCTCTTTTACTTTTTTATCTTGTTTTTGTGAGTATAAGGCTTTATATATACATTCCCTAAGATTGGAGATTAAGAGGTCAGGGAGAAAGGTTGAGAGGGAAGTAAGTGAATGATGGATGTCCACAAACAATCCCCCCTTCCTTGGGTAGATCATACCATTTGAAATGATGTCGTCACCCTTTGAAACCAATTGTTCCAGTTGGTAATAGGTGAGGATTTTTGCCAATAGTTTTCTATTACCCTAGGTGCCTCGTCAAGTTGCAAGGGTGGTAAGGTACTCTCCCAGGATCGAACTTGAAGTGGTTCATCAGGTGATTCTTGAACACTGGGAGGTGTGGATTCTTTTGTAGCTTCATGGAGGTCCACTACTATAGATGGAGGATGTGTAGAAGCTTTTACCTCTATGGATGTATTACATGAGAAGCTAGAAGCTTTATGGAACTCCCCCCTTCCTGAGCTAGGTGGAATAAATTCGTTTTGCCTTGGAGCCCAAACTAGCTCTTGACTAGGTGTGTAGCATTCTGTGATCTTTCCCTTCCCATGGTCTGCAATTGGCTTTAGCGTTACACTGTTTGACTCATATGGGTTTGTTGTCGATAGGGAAGGACACATTTTACGTTTAGGTACCCAAATTTGCTCATTTCCATCATAGTAGCCTTGGGCTTCTAATAGTTGTTTTGGAATCCATCGTGATTTGGTCTTGACTCTCCTAGGGCGCGCTCTTGGTTTTCCCGGGAAATTTTTTCTTGGACTGGATGGGAGGGTTGAGGTAGTTGGAAGTAAGGCCTTGGGGACCCATTGATATGTACTCTTAGGTCGTGCAGGTTGAGTACTTGCAATATTACTGCTTGCTGCAACTACAAGTGTTGAAGTGCTAGGTTCATGGGTAGCCAGCAAAGACGAGTTAACCACCTTGGCTTGTGAATGTTGGCTATCCTTCAACTTTGCTAGAGTTTGCAACGTAGGTGACTTTGCTTGAATGATAGGGGTAAGGTCGGTGGTCGTGTCGTGACACTACCAGTATCCCAATCAATAGTGCATTTGGTTGCCAACATCCACGTGCGTCCCAGGTTTACGTTGCCTTCCATAGCTCCCGCGGGCATGACTAGAAACCTCTGTACTATGCTTCCATTGTCATAGACAACAGGGGTCTGAAGGACTCCAAGAATAGCAGTTTTCTTTTTATTAATGCCCTTGACTTGCATCGTACTCGGGGATAGGGTTGGTTTCCCTAATTGACACCAAACTCCATAGGATAACAAATTGTGTTTAGCTCCCGTATCTAATAAGGCATTGTATAGTACTTTCCCATAGGGGCTATTTAGATCAATTGGGTATCGTAGGGGTGGCTCATATTCTAATGAGTCGTCATCTGTGTCCTCGAAAAATGCTTGCGTGATTCCCATATTAGCCTCTCGTTGGCGTCTAAGACGTTGTTGTCGTTCTCGAGCCTCAACTCTTGCTTGGATTTTTTAAAGCTCTGCTTGTTCCTTGGCAGCCTTCTTTTGATGGATGGCTTGCAACTCTTCCTGGCTTAGAGGATCATAATATCTTTTGAATTTACTCCCATTAAGGAATCCAATGGTTTCAACTCCATCTAGAGTCTCCACACGAATGGTACCTTGCGGGGTAATTTCACACACTCGATATGGTCCCTTACCAGCGTATTTCAATTTCTTCTTTTCATTACGTACCTCGTACATAAGAACTTTATCACCAACCTTGATGTCTTTATCCTTTAAATGGCTATCAAACCACTTCTTTCTCCTATCCTTCTTCACTAGAACATTTCGCACAGCTAATTGCCTCTCTTCATCTAGCCTTTCCAGGATATATAATCGCTCCACTAAGGGGTTACCATCCCAACCTTCTTGAGAAGCTACTCGAAGACTAGGAATGACAAACTCCCATGGCATAATTGCTTCTTGGCCATACACCGTCTTAAACGGTGTGCAATTAATAGCAACTTTATACGCAGTACGATAAGCCCATAAAGCTGATGTAAGCTTTAGGTCCCAATCAATGCGATGAGCCTCGACTGTCTTTGTCAAAATGGAGATGAGAGTTTTGTTGGTACTCTCAGCTTGGCCATTTGCTTGGGGATAATAGGGTGTAGACTTGTCGTGTGATATCATGAAGTTTGATGTGAGTTCTTTTATTACTTCATTTATAAAATGAGTTCCATTGTCACTCACAAGTTCAAAGGGGCATCCAAAACGTGTGATAATGTTCTCAAAGAGGAACTTAGCTGTTGTTTTTGCATCCGCCTTCCGTGTTGCTTTTGCTTCAGCCCATTTGGTTACATAGTCGGTAGCCACAATGATATATCGTGATTGCGTGTTACGTGCAGCCGGACTAATCGGTCCTACAAAGTCTAAGCCCCACTTTTCAAATGGTTGGGTTTCCTTGATGGGATGTAAAGGCATCCTATCACTTCTTTGTGGCTTCTTGAAGCGTTGGCATTCATCACATCCCTTTGCAAAAAGTGATGCACCCTTAAACAGAGTGGGCCACCAATAGCCTGACTGTAAGATCTTTCGGGCAGTCAAGTTTCCTGAAAAGTGACCACCAGCTACGCCCATGTGTGCCTCTTGTAGAATATATAAATACTCATCCTCGCAGGCACAACGTCTAAGAACATCATCTTTTCCTCTCTTATAGAGAGTTCCAGCCAGTAAGCAATAGGGTTCGCATTCCTTGATTAATTTTCGAGCTATATCTTTTCGCAGTTCTTTGGGTGGAAAACCATTAACTAAGAAGTTAACAATCTTTTCACTCCATTCAGGCATTGTCTCAACAATGAACAAAGGAGTATCAGGCAATTCATCATCAACCCTTGTAGGAGGTTCGCCATTAGGGATACGAGATAAATGATCCACCATGACATGTTTCCTCCCAGGCCTCACAACAACGGTGAAGTCGAACTCAAGAAGAATTAACAACCATCGTGTAATTTGACCTGTGGAACACGGCTTGTTTACCAAATATAGCAATGCTTGATGATCAACATAAAACACAAACTTGGTAGCAAGAAGGTAATAGCGAAATTTCTTTACTACGTAAATCATAGCTAGACCTTCGCGCTCTGTAGTAGTGTAGTTCATCTCGGCATCATTTAATTGGCGACTTGCAAAGCTAATAGGGTAGTCCAATTTATGTTCTCCTGGTTGAGTTAGAACACACCCAATAGCAAAATTTGATGCATCAATATGCACATGAAAAGGTACATTCCAATCAGGTGTTCGCAGGATTGGAGCACTTGTTAGGGCCTTCTTTAATAACTCATAAGATTGATGACATTATTCCGTCCAGTGAAACTCGATAAGAAGCTTGTACAATGGACGCGCTATCTCGGCAAAGTTTAAAATAAACCTTCGATAATAACCAACATGGCCCATAAATCTTTGAACTCCTTTATAGTTCGTAGGTGGTGGCAAATCGGCAATGGCTTTAATCTTACTCTCATCTGTGGATATCCCGTTCTTGGACACTATATGCCCTAGAATGACTCCATGCTTAACCCAAAATTGGCATTTGAAAGGGTTCAATGAGATGCGATAAAATTTGCATCTTTCAAATATTTTTCGTAGATATAACAAATGCTTCTCCCAAGAAGAATAAACACAAAGGTCGTCTAGGAAAGCTTCACAAAACTCCCTTAGAAATTCTTTAAACGCAGTGTTTATTAATCGTTGGAATGTAGCAGGGGCATTCGTTAAGCCAAAAGCCATAACACGAAATGCAAACACTCCAAACTCTGTGATAAAAGCAGTTTTAGCTTGGTCCTCTAATGCAATTGTGATTTGATTGTAACCAGAGTACCCATCTAAAAAGCTATAAGCTTCCTTGCCTGCAACTCTTTCAAGAACATGTTTTGAATATGGCAAGGGATAATGATCTCTCCTAGTGGCTGCATTAACTTTCTTGAGGTCCACGCACACTCTTAGTTTCCCATTCTTTTTTGGCACAATGACTATTGGAGAAACCCATTCTGAGTGCTCAATAGGGTATATGAATCCACATTGGATAAGTTTTTCAATCTCCTCTTGTACAATTTTGGCGTACTTAGGATTCATTGGATAGGGTCGTTGCTGGACGGGTTTAGCAGTGTTGATCATGGGAATTGTATGTTGCACCACAGAAGGTGGAACGCCCTTCATGTCATGATATGTCCAAGCAAAGATATCCTTGTATTCCTTGAGGAGCTCCTTAAGTACAGCCTCTTCAGTTTCGGTAAGGTCTTGAGCAATAAAGACTGGTTAAGACTCCTCACCTGGTTCTGCTAATTCTCTCTTTAACTACCGCTGGACCATCATAGACTCCACTGCTTCCATTGGTAGGTATTCGTTGGGCTTTGGCATACACAACCTTTCGCTCCCCCGTGGTATAAGATTTAAAATGTTCAGGAGCCGTATGTAAGTCAGCAGGCTCTTGTCCTAACGGAGACCTATCTTTTAGTTCTGCCTCCTTTTGTTGTTGTGCTAACTCTCGGTTTTGACGTCTTCTTATAGTTCGACTCAATTTCGGCTCTGTAACCTCCAATTGAGCGAGGTCAATGGGTCGCGGGCTGCACCACATGACACTTTAGAGATGTTCACCCCAATTGTCTACTAGCTTTCGATGAGCATCACATGCCCCTAGATAGCTAAGCCATTCTGCAGTAGATCTTTCCTTATTTATCCTAGCTCTCACATTTTCTCGATATCATCGTCTCTTATATGACCTTTGTTTCTTGTTAAGGTTTTGATTTTGGTAAATGTTTGAACTCGACTCGCTTGATAGGTCTTCGCTTGTATCTTCTTCACTCTCATATAAATTACCATAGATGGTCGTACTAGACCTTGAGTGTTCAGTTTCTATACTTGGCTCACTCGATGTTTCCTCAGGTTCTGAATCCATTTCTCCTTGAGATTCCGTTTCTGATGTGTATTGGCCTGAAGCCTTTGAGGAATCATCGGTTTCACTCTCAGGTAGGTGTGCCTCTTTCTTATCATCGGATGTTACATGCGCTATACCTAACATGTTTACTGGTGCAATGTGTGGTATCTCTTCCCCATCTGGTGTTACCCAGGTTGTTCCACTAGCTCCCCATGTATCTATAGTTGCCGCTAGGTGTACCCAATCGACATTGTCTGACTCAGCCATTCCGGGTAGGATATCCATATAAGGAGAGTTCTCCCCAATATCTGTGTCTTCGTTACACGTGTAACAATATTGTAATGGAGCTGAGTGAATTGTTGTGTCTGATCGATTATCAATGATGAATTTATTTCCTAGAGGATGCGTTCGACCACTTAAAAGATCAACTCGAATGACAGAGTCTTGGAACTGTAAGTAGACATGGTTTTTGGACCAGTCATGCACCATTTTTGCTTCCCTCATGAATGGACGCCCTAAGATCATCTCAAATGACATAGGATGCTTGGAAAAATCCATAACAATGAAAGTTTGCCTTACCTTGTGTCCCAAGACCTTGATTCTGAGATCCTTTAGCATTCCAATAGGCGTAACAATAGATCCATTAGCCATTTTTACCACTACGCTTGTGGCTTCAAGGTGAGGTCGCCCCATAGACTCCCAACAACTCTTTGTCACCATGCTGACTCCCGCACCACCGTCAAGGACCCCCTTTACAGTTAATCCTTTAGTAGTGATTGGTAGAGTAGCATTAGATTCATCACCTTCAAAGTATTGCCCCAACTTGTTAACGGGTACTTCAATTACAGATTCATGTCCCGCTAGGTCAGATGGTGGTGCTAAATGTTCCTCATCATTCATTACTGAGTCAGGTTTGTTCATATGTGCAAACTGTGGTAATCCAGCCTATAATTCTCCATTGAGGAAGGCTCGAAGAGCTGAGACTAGCTCGGGGTCTTTATATAGTTTGGACATGATGGTGGTTCTAACATCTGAAGACATGAAATCCATCAATTTGGCAACATTTAATGGCATCTTGTGGGACGTAGGACCCTGACAAGAGAATGGTGAAGATGGAATCTCCACTTTCTCAAGGGGGTCGGGCATTCCCTCACCAAACATTCTCTCTAGTAGGATAGGTGTGTGTCCACTTTCAGATGTCCTACCCTCACTCTCTTCCCGAATGATACTGGGTATAGCTAACGTCCTGTAGTTCTTGTGAGGTTGAACTTGTGTGGGAAACACTGTGTCCGACATCTGGATATGTTTGGGTTCAGGTTCTAATGTTCGTTGAGTTTCTTCCACCCAACCCCTCAATTGTTGGACTCGTTCAATTTCCACTATTGGGTTTGGATAGGTTCCAATCTTTCTCTTCCAATCCTCATTTTTTGTCTCTCGTGGCTTATCTTGGGGGTTCACAACTGGGTGGTTTAACCTTGAATACTCTTTTGGTGTTCGTCGTAATTCCCTCTCGTGATCCTCCTCACTGGCTTTTTCCTTTGTAGTAACAGTTTTGGTCTCCGTGGTCTCTATCGAATCTGAGTCATCCTCAGAGTCATTCATATACACGGGATCCTCTCCTGTCCCTATGTTAGTCTTTGAACTAGGTTTTGAGCTAGAAGCATTAAGGGATTTCTTTCTTCGTGTTTTCTTCTTTCTCTCTCGGCCAATGGATTCAGCATCTCTCTCTTCGAGGATGTAATTTTGCTTTTGGAGCATCGACCGTGTGAGTGCATTCACTGGTGCTATGTTTATAGTTGGTGGTGTCCCATCAACAATCTCTATTATGTTCAATGGTGTGATTTTCGGTGCGTTTGGATTGTTAGGACACTGTGCGATCAAATGATCTATGCCACAACGATTACAAGTGAGTATTGGCATTGCCAATGCACTCCCTTGACTTGTTTGCATTAGTGCGGAATTCTTTTGCATTTTAATGGGGCACTCAGCTACTCGATGTGGTCCACCACATTCGTAGCACTGAAGAGGTGGTCTCTTGGTAAAACTATTAATGTTTTGGCCTCTTGCTGCTAGCGCAGTAGCTTGATATACCGGTTTGATTTGTCCCCAATGGTCTTCCATATAGTACATGGGACACTCCTCAAGCATGTCAACTCCATAGGTGATACTAGAGTCTATGTCCTCTTCGCAATCTACATAAGTACTAGATGACTCGCAACCTATTTGGTTCATAGATGTAACTCTTGGATGAGGGGGTTGCGGTCCTAGCACTGGAGGTGGCAACGGTGTGGTTTGGACCACATTTTGGGTTCTAGGGACCATGTGCTGTAATGGCAACTGTTGCTCCATGGGTGGGGTAGGCATCAATGTAGGAACTCGAGGTGAGTCTGCCCAAGCTATAGGCGGTCTATTTTCCATGATGCATTTAAGCATTAGGCAATCCTTCGCTTGATGGCCATACCTACCACACGCGTTACAAGTCCCGTTAAACTTTACTCTGAAAGTAGGGCATTCACTCGTAGTATGTGGGCCCAAGCAAATTGAGCACCATTGTTGCTCCCTTCTTGGATACATATGAGTGTTTTGTGGAGCACGATTACCCCTAAGGCTTTCTTGGATGGCCTTTGTGAGATCTGCCAAAGTCATCTCAGATATCGTTTGCTCTTTCACGATTGGCTTTATCTTCATTGGCTCATGCCCTGATGCTTGCGAGCTACTAGACTTCGGCTCGGTAGACACTCTTTCTCTTGCAATCATTAAATTATCCTCCAATTGGATTGCATTCATGGTGACTGTTTCCCAAGTAGTGATACCTCTAATGACTAGGCCATTATAAATACTTTCATGTCGTAGTCCTCTAATGAATCTATCGAGCAATTGGTTGTTGTTGAATTGCTCGTTTGGATTGCATCGAGAATTCAAATTCTTTAGGCGACTAATGAAGTCTCTCACGGATTCACCTTCTTCTCGTTGGGCTTTCTGGAGCTGAGAGGCTACACCCCAAAGTACTCCCTCTCGTATGTATTCTTTTAAGAACAGTCTCCTAAGAGTAGAGTAGATCGTTTTCTCTTCTACTCTTAAGGTTCTATACCAATCTCCAGCCTTTCCGCTTAGGGTCAAACTCAAAGCCTTACACTTATGTAGCTCATTGTGCTCTTCCAAGGAATCGCACACATGTTCAAAGACTTTCATATGATTTCTAGCATCTCCGTCTCCACTGAATTTCTGTGTGAGCTTAGCTACTTGAACTGCCTTGGTCCTAGGCTCTCTATCACGTGCACTACGCATGTTTTCTGCAATAGAGCGACTGATAGTTTGAGCAAATGCTGCCAAATTTCCTATTTGAGCAGGTATAATGGGTGTATGTGCTCCTGGAACCACATGTGAGATGGGAGTTGGCCTTGGCCTTGGCATACACGCGGCTCTTGGGTCCCAAATTTCGTATGGTGGTGTACCAGACGGTGGTCCAAAGTTTACAGGCGTGGCCCTAGGCATAGGGGGTGCCTGATATGGCATGTTATTATTAAATGGCATGGCTCCACTTGTATAAGAGCTTGGATAATTCCATTGTGGATTGTAAGCTCTTGGAATAATCGGCGGTGTAGGAGCTACATGAGGCTGAGGTACGACAGGTGCACATGATTGATACATACATGTAGGTATAGTTGGGGGCACTGTGCTACTAGGCATCGGCGCAGTGTTAACAAATGAACTCCATGGTGTACTTCTTGTCATGCTCACCACTGGGATATGCATGGTAGCCGTAGTGTCATTAAGAGAAAGATGAGCTAGATCTGGGAAGGTAAAGCTGCCACTTGTGGGCTCAGATTGTACTGAGGCTCCTGGAGAAACAACATATGGAGGATCAATGGGGCTCACTGAGGGAGTCTCCATTTGTGACAGGGTTGGTTGGTTGGCCTTTCCCGTATCCAAGAATCTCATTAGGCCTGTTGAAGGCCTGTTGATCCCTGTGTTTTGTCTTTCTAACTCGACAATCCTATGGAGGACATCACAGACTTTCTGTTGTTGCTCATCTATGCTAGTAGCACCCGATGTGGATTGTAGAACATCTAACTAACCCACATGATAGGTGTGTACTGTGTACCGATCAGTTAAAGCTTCTGCTTGTAGGTCATACTCCCAATTTTCATTTAGGAATATCCCATTTAGGCCTGGCGTGCTGGAGGTTTCCCTCAAGGTGGAAGCATTATTGCTCCCCATCGCTTGCCCCTCCGTGACTGCTACCTTGGGAGCACTCGGTTGCTCAGCTGGCATGATTGTTGTCATAGGAGCCTTTGCTTTCAGGGTTCGACTTTGTTCTAGCCTTCGTAGGTTCTCAATTTCCCTCTCCCTTGTTGCTTGCATATAGCGTTCGATCTCTTGTACTTCGGCAAGACTCCTACCATCGGGTAGTAAAACCTCAGAGGGAGATAGTCCTAAAGGATCAGGAGGTGCAGTGGATGGAACATTCACATGCACACTCTCAAGAAGCATAGGGTATATTTTAGGCATGAATGACGAATTTACTTCCCCACTCCCTTCATTTATTTCATTAACCGCATGTTCGGAGCGAGTAGCTCTACTAAGGGTCTCTTTTAAGCGGCTAAACACGCTGGACCCGGGCCCTGGGCCCATGGCATGCATGTCTTGACTTGAACTATCAGGGTTTGGTGTAGGATACCCCTCCATGACTTCGTAGTCAGAGGAAGAATCACTAGACACGATATGAGGATCTTGGGTCGCGCTACCTTGAGTCCCGGCCGAAGGTCCAGAACCTAGGGTGGAGGAATAATGGGTGCCCGCGTAAATGGAGGCACTACCAATATGCCCGTGCTCTAACACTCGTCCAGAGCGTAGGTTCATATGACTTGGATCCCCTAGAAGTGTCAGTGAGTGCCCGTGAAGGTTGCTCACCTAGTATTTTTGGGTGTTTTGCAACCCAAGTCTTTTCTTAATTTTTTTTTTGATTTTTTGGTGCTTTTTTTTTCTGACCCAGCTATAGAATAGAACGTATGATAGATCAAAACAAGCGTCTCAATCAGAGGGACGTGCCGTGCTTTACAGCCCTCCGTTTGGTCACTTTATGCCCTCGGAATCCCTAAAACCGTCAATTTCTAGTAGGGAACTAGGCCCAAATTAGAAAGTCTAAGGATGCAAGTGGGAAGAGAAGGGAGGAGAGTGGAGGACTTACCCCACATGCTCTCATTCCCTCTTGAGGGGGTAGGGTATATATATAAGAGTGAGTCTGGTATATATCATAAGACTGAGGATTGAGGCCTGCCTGGGCTTGGGCTTATGATCCCGATCCCGATCAAAATTTTAGTATAGCCGCCCAGTCACTCACGCTTAAATATTTTTGGTTTTTTTTAAATTTTAATTTTTTAAATTTATTTATTTATTTATTTTTTGGGCGACGACCGCGCGCGGTTTTGGTGACCCTTTCTTGGCCACACACACTGTCACCTACCTAATCTCCTAGTCAACTGCTCATAGCTCACTACCTTATCTACTTCCTAACAGTGCTGCTAATCACTAACTAATCTACTAACTAATCTGTTAACTGCTTACTGACAGTGAGCTAACTGTCCACCTACTTCCTCTCTCACTACCTTACTGTGCAAAGACTGTGTGCAGGCAAACCTTGATAGAAAACTGTGTATAGACTGTGTGCAAGCAGAAATTGCTAATTGCCTTCCTACTTATTCATTCACTGCAAACAAGCTAACGACTACTAATTGTGCAAAGACTATGTGCAAACAGAAAACACAACATTATGCAGAAATCACAGAACTTGCAGACAATACAGAAATTAACAACTTGCAGAAAAACAACTCATTCCTCTTCCTCTTCCTCTTCTTTCCTACTACAAACAACTCATAGGAGAAGCACAAAGTGCCTCTTGGGCTTAGTGCAGGGCGATTCCCCGGCAACGGCGCCAAAAATGTGCTCTCCTTACCGCACTGTCGAAGCAAGGGGCTTGCCTAACACTGTGTGCGAGCCATAGACGGCTCCAAGCACACAACTAGCTTAACTAGTAAGCTCAAAAGAGGGCAATGGTGTGTCACTCACCGCTCTATGCTCCTGCCGTGGAGGATTCCTCGCCGCGAAGAAGAAGGAGACGTCGCTACGTCGCGCTCAACCGCTTCACCGCCGTCGTGCCGCCGCAATGCTCGATCACACTCTCTCTCTCTCTCTCACACACACACATACACACACACACAAGGAGGTGAAGAAGATGGAGATGGAGCAAGAGCACTCTTCTATTGCACAAATGAGAGAATAAGTGAATTTTAGGTTTAGTTGGCTTTTATATGAGCTCACCCCATTCACACTTGGGCGCCCATGCTTAGCCAACTAATCCCTTGAATGTCCCGGTTAGAGTGCGCCTCTCATCGGCGATCACTCTTACCCTTTTCCTATTGGTCCGACAAGCCCAGTACCTGACTCTACCAAATACATAATACACGTCCGTCGTAGGTGATGGGGTGTCCGTGAGCCGTGAGGGTTAACACCCCCCCCCCCCCCCCCCCCCCCAAGCCAAGAACTTAGACGAACCCAACGACAACAACCATGGGTTTTACCTGCCTCCAACCTGTGTGTTCACAAGAGATGGAGGCAGGGTTTCATGTGAAGATGCGACCTTGGATGTGCAATGTCTCAACCCTACAATCATTGCTTGACCCTTCTCGTCCACGAATGGGGTTGAAAAGTGTCCAATAGAGGTACATTTTCGGAAGAGGTGCGGGGGGACCATGAAATGGAGGCTTGAAAAATGTGAGCTTTACTTTACTTTTTGCCCAATGGATTCATGCCAGCGTGGTCAGCGCATGGCTCTCGCTGCCTCGTGTGAATCGGCCCTTAGCATACCCTTTATAGTGCCTCCTCATCTTATTATAGGCCTAAGCAGACATACACTGGTTAATTATCTGCTATGAAATTCCTGGCCACCATATTACCGGTGGCTCTTCTGGTACTTGCCTTCACTGCCATCTTGCAATTCCTCTCTCTCAAATTCAGCAGCTCTCGATGGGCGCTTCCCTCTTGGCCCTCTTGGTTCATGGCCCCTCATCAGTCACTTGCCCTTGCTTGGAATTGGCTGCGCGCATCACGTCCTCGCCGACCTTGCTCGTAGCATCGGCCCCATCATTGGCCTCCGCCTCGGCTCCAAGCGTGCCATCATCGTCTGCAACTCCCATTTTTCCTAGGAGGTCCTCCACACCCATGAGAAACTCCGTGCCAATCACCCTCATCTCCTTGTTTTTGACTACGTCTTCTATGGATACGATAGCAACATCGTCCTCTCCAGCTACAACCTGTGGTGGGCGATCCTCCACAAAATTTGCATGTCACAAACTGGTGACATGGTCGGTCCCCACAGACACACTCACACACTCTGCCGTCCGGGTCTTGCGCCGACGGTGGGCTGACACATGGTAGATTGTACGGACACCCGCAAATTGCACTGACTGTTGAGGTGGCAGTTTTTTGTAAAACTCGATGACTTTGCTGACATGACATTTTGTAGAGATCTGCGCAAAGTACCATGGCAAACTTTTGAGGCTTAATGCTTTTTGAGTTGAGCTTTAGAATTAGATATTTTTGGGGCTCGGCATCCCTTGTACCGATAAATAAGCTTGTTGGGCCTCATTATTCAGAGCATTTGGACGCAGAGTCCGAGTGTGAGTCCCCTCCGACCCTCTTTGTACTTTGAACATAGATTAATATAAAAAGAAATACCGAAAGGGGCACCAGTCTTTGGGGCCAATAACTCTGGACACGGAACTACGCCGGGTCGTGTCATCTTTGTGAACTGTTTTGAAGTGAATCTCTGTTGTGTTGCCATAGAATCTTGACTTGTGGTGTCCAAGTTTGTTACAGTGGTATCAAAGCATAGAAAGATTCTTCTTCTACAGAGGATCTGATCCTTTTTGCAGCACAAGCAGATTTTTGTGAAAGAATCTTCGTGTCCCAACCCCGGACTTATTAGCCACTCCTACCCTTCATACATCGCGCATTGGGCGTGCTCCCGTCTTCATCGCTCTATCTTACAGGGCATAAATCCATAAAGAATCCCAGATTACACATGGGTTCTTGTGGAGAATCTGATAGAGATGGCACCTCTCAATGGGAAGCAAAGAAGAGTGGAAAATCCGGCGCAAGAATTGAAGAAAAGAATGAAGATTTGGGCAAATTATTTTTTCAAACAAGTTTGCCAGAACGGAGTACAAATGTCAAGTGCAGATTGCAATATGTGTGAACAAATTGATTAAGTACTCTAGGGACCCGAGATTGGCGAGACACCTGAAGAATTACCCGATTGATAAGATTTACTCGAGATGGCATGTGGCCATTGCTTCTCATCTCAGGTAGGGAGGAAAGTCAAAAGGACAGATGAGTGCAGAAAAGCGGAACCTTTACTCGCAGAAAGAGATGGACAAGAACTCTTGAAAAGAAGCACTTCTATAGAACCAACCAATATGACTTCCCCGACGACAAGAGCAAGAATACAAAAGAATTTAAAGGTGGACAGTCGATAAAATTTGAATTCTTTTCTGGATTTCGAGATGCTCCAAGGGCTTTGGCCTTCATCCAACAGGTTGACATAGCCTTCTTTGGAGGGCATTACTCAGAGCACTCCAAGATTAGGAGGGCTACATATTTTCTTAAAGGAAATGCTCGAACATGGTGGTCCACTCTTCTTCTGAGAAAGGAAGCTCCATTCAAGTGGTTGAAATTCATTTCTTCTTGGCTGACCCGAGAGTACGAACGAATGTAAGAACCATCTTCGAATGACCAAGGGATATTCTTTGGACGCTTGTTGCGAGAGATTTTAGGACTCTTTTCTACCAGCCTCTTCATTAAAGAAGGTCACCTTTAAGGAACAGATTGAGCGGTTTTGCTGTGGACTCCCTACAGAGATCCGAGACTACTGCCTTGAACACAAGTCAAATTCTATTCAAGAATTGATGGGTCATGCGAAACAGGGTTTCTCGATACATTCCAGTAATTTGACTTACCCCACTGATGAGATCTCGACTTAGAGGACCAGACAAACCTCCAATAATGAAAGTAAAAAGTAAAAGAGTTCCTAGGACAAAGAAAAGAACGATACGCGACCCCGACTGACTCTTAGAGAAAGGGCTATCTATCTCAAAGAGGTAAAGTGTTTTGGTTGTAGGGAAATAGGGCACACCTCCGCAAAGTGCCCCAAAAAGGCACAAAAAGGACAGACCGCAGAGAGTTCTAGAGCAACAGCCAAGTGTGGAAGAAAAGGAAAGATGAAAGCAGGATTAGTTCCAGATTG
The DNA here is from genome assembly GCF_014529385.1 of Adiantum capillus-veneris. Taxonomy (NCBI): domain Eukaryota; kingdom Viridiplantae; phylum Streptophyta; class Polypodiopsida; order Polypodiales; family Pteridaceae; genus Adiantum; species Adiantum capillus-veneris. The sequence continues at coordinate 60,647,854 of NC_140949.1, read as the reverse complement.
CATGGGTACTGACCCAAGCATGATTGGTGAAAGTACAGAACTTTGCCGAGCTTGGGGCAAAGTGAAAGATCAGGAAGCCCTCATTTTTTTTTGATGGAGGAGCCAAGGCCAACTTCTTTTCACTTGAACTGGCGGCTCGATTTGGAATTACGCCCGATAGATTGAGGCCACAGACGGAGACAGTTCTAGTGACACCCGGACGGGATGTTGCCATTACACTGATCATTGGAGAACTTAGTTTTCAATGTCAGGGGTATTTAGGGCATGAGGACTTCTATGTAATGCCCTTAGGAAGGTTGTGACATCCTCCTTGAAATCCCTTGGTACCACAAGAACAATGTCGTGGTTGACTATCGGGTTGAGAAAGCGACTTTCACAACTGAAGGGCAAAGAGATTGTACTTGATAAAATTCAGTTTCTTTACTCGATCTTCTTGAGAGAACTGAATGATGATTGAAGGTCAAATATGTTTTGACCTCCAAAATGAACGACAAGATTTTTTGCATTAGGGATCGATTGTTTCTCTAAAGGTGTACAAAGCAAGTTACCTCCTTTACGTCGTGAAGATCACACGATTGATTCGTGGTAGTACACCACCAAACCGGCCACCTTATAGACTTAGCCGAAGCCAAGATAAAAAAACAATGAACCAGAACAAATTTCCACATTACGAGAATCAATGTTATAGTCGATAGACTTCAAACTTCTACTTGCAGAATTGATATGAAGAGTGATTATCATTAGATCTGTATTGCTCTCGAAGACATCTACAAGAAATTTTTGAGGATGACTTTTTGAATTTTCAGAGAATACCGATCATTTGTGGATTTTCTAGAGATTGAGGAAGCATAAATTGCTTATAAATGTGAAAAAGAGCGAGTTTTTTCTTGCCGGAGATACACTTTTTGGGACCCATCGTCTCAGTAGCAGCAGGAGTACAGATGGACCCGGCCAAGATTGAGACTATAAGGGATTGGCCCGATTTGAAGAATGTTCATGAAGTTGGAAGCTTCTTGGGCTTATGTTCTTACTACCGGCGGTTCATTTGAAAGTTTGCAGTGGTCGAAAGTTTGCAGAGGTAGCTTCCCCTTTGCACATTCTGACACAGAAAGGAGTCTCTTTCTCATGGGAACCCACATAGGTGACTTCCTTTCAGACATTGAAAGAGAAATTGACTACGGGACCAATATTGACTTTGTCGGATTTGCAGAAGTCATTCGAAGTGTATTGTGATGCTTGTGGTCGTAGTCTGGGTGCGGTCTTAATGCAAGAAGGCCATGTCATTGCCTATGAGAGCCGATTGTTTTCAAGGCCGAAATTGACAGCACAGATTTATGAGAGAGCTTTTGGCGGTTATCCATGCTCTTACTCAGTGGCGACATTACCTACTTGGAGCCGATTTTACGGTCTTCACTGATCACCAGAGTTTACACGTCACAGAAGCAGCTTTCAAAAAAGCAGGTGCGGTGGACTAACATCTTGTCTCAGTTTCACTTCTAGATTGTCCATGTTCAGGGACATAAGAACTTGATGGCAGATGCTTTATCCCGGAAACCATTAGTCTTCGCTATTTCCACGATTCATCATAGAAGCTTCTGGGACATGGTCGATTAGTATGCCACAGATCCATATTTTTTTGATGTATTCATGCGAATACAGAATGGGGAGGTAGTAGCGGGATATTTCATATACGGGATGGCTACTTGATGACGAAAACGATGTTATTACACAACCGTCAAGAAAAAAGGTTCTAACTGAATGCCACTGTCCACCTTTTACGGGTCACCGTGGCATTGACACCACCTTGAAAGGTGGGGAGTGTTACTTCTTTTTCCCGAGACTCAAGGAGGATGTGGACGATTTTGTACGTAGTCGCTTCGTATGCCAAAAAGTCAAGTTTGAAAGGCATGAAGCACAGGGATTGTTACAGCTATCCATTCCCACCCGCCCCTTCGAAAGTATTGCTATGGATTTCATTTTTGATATCCCGAAAACATAGAGTGGGCATGATGGCATTTGGATTTTCATAGACATATTTAACAAGCAAGCTCACTTCGTTCTAGTGAAGAAAACAGTCAAGCCGGATCATTTAGCGAGTGTTCATTTCACAGATTTTCAGATTACATGGCATGCTTGAGACAATAGTCTCTGACAGACATCCCCAATTCACGAGTTTGTTTTGGAAGGCTATTTGGGAGAACATTGGCACACAGTTACAGTTCTCGTCATCTTTCCATCAGTAGACAGATGGGAAATCTGAGATTGCAAATTCAATCATACTGGGTTTATTGAAGTCTTACATTTCTAATCAGAAGACTCAATGGAATTTTTTTCCCCCCTTGGTGAATTTGCCTACAATAACGATCCACTCTTCGACGGGGAACGCACCATTTGAGATTACTGAAGGTGCTATGAAGGTTCCACCCTTCCTCAGCACGAAAGATAAGATTTTTGAAGCCGACCAGTACACGAGGGACTTGGACACTGCTTTTTCCAAGGTCTGGAAGGTTTTAGAGAAATCTCAAGAAAGACATAAGAAGGTAGCGGATCAACATCGTCACGATTTGAAATTAAAGGAGAACGATTGGGTGCTCTTACCTTTTGAGAAAGCACGCCTAAGAAAACAAGAAGGAAAGGAGCGGCTTTTTTCAAAAGCTTGGCATTAGGTATTATGGACCTTTCCAGATAAAAGAAAAGATAAATGATGTCTCCTTTAGACTGAAGCTGTCCGATACTTAGAAGATTCACAATGCATTTCATGTATTGAAGCCTTTTAAAGGTGATGTGCCTAATGATGGGGATCCAGATGAGCAACCCGAAGTGAAGGAAAGCGTGGAGATCCTTGTACCAAAATAAATATTAGCACATCAAGATAGAAAGATTAAAGGTAAAGTGATTAGGCGGTTCTTGGGTAAATTCTAGAACTATCCTGCATTGGATACGAAGTGGATGGAGGAGGAGGACCTAACAGATACTCCTCAAAATTTGGGACTTTACCTTGAAGCATTCGGTTTAGCATAGTCTACTCCGATAAAACCCCAATTTCAGCATGTGTGAATCTAGTGCAACGGGCTTGCACAAGAGGGGAGTCGCTCCGCTCCTTTGTCAATAGATTAACCCGATTTTTGATATAGTCACTGATGGCCCTTTGGGTTTCAGGGATATTGTTGGGTTGACAATATTCTGTTGTATGACTTTATGAACTGGAATTCCCGAAAATAAAAATGAAACTGATTGATTTGTACTTGGCTTGTTTGAGTGAAGGAACTGAAAGACGAAATGACTACAGCATTCTGGTCTCATAAATCTCTATAGACATGATTCCAATAAGAATTAGTGAATTGGGCATCTGTGAGGTCTCGACTAGATCTAGATGCGATTACTAAATACGTTGGTCAACCATAATACCAAGCATAACACATTTGGGGCTGTCAAGTAGCTTAAGTGGGGTTGATGAGCTATTGTGCAGGTTTAAAACACAAGTGCTTGTAAACATAGGTCAAGGTGCAAGTTGTCAAAGCTTTGGAATAGCCAGCAATGGCGTCGATCTCATGCTAGTGATGCCCCTCTCCTCAGACATGTCTACATCCAGTTTGCCCACTTGGACCTTGCACTATCTACCTTTTTGATATTTTATTGCACACTAGCCACCTTTCGGACCATTATTTACACATTTACACCTAACCTTGAGAAAAGCAATGTGCGGAAGCTAATGGAGTGTGTGAGGCTTACGTCGACACTATACAAGAGCTGGTGTAATAGGTCAAGGTGTAAGTTGTCGAGGCTTTGGAATAGCCAGCAGCGGCATCGTTCTGATGCTGCCGATGCCCCTCTGCTCAGACATGTCTATATCCATGTGTGTTTGCCCATTTGGAAGCTCCCATTCGAATGTTCTCACAAGGTTAACCAGAGTGACATGAAGCACAGACAAAGCTAGCCGCAAGCCTGGACATACCCGTCTCCCCGATCCAAAGGGAAGAAGATCATAATGCCGCCCTTTCACATCCATGTCTTTGCCATCGAACCTCTCCGGTAAGAATTCCTCTGCATTTTCCCATGCATTTGGATCTCTTCCTATGGCCCACACATTCACTAACAGCAATGCCCCTGCAGGTAAGGTGTACTTGTCCATCTTCACCGCCTCACTTGCAAGACGGGGGAGCAACAGAGGGGCCGCTGGATGCAAGCGGAACGCCTCTTTGACCACTTTCTCAAGATATGGTAGCTTCGATATATCCCCATCAGTTATAAAGTGATCACCCTCCTTCGCCATTATGTCGTCAATCTCGTGCTGAAGCTTTTTCAGGCAACGTGGGTTTCGGAAAAGCTCTGCCATAGCCCATTCTAATGTTAGGGCTGTTGTAATGATGCCAGCAGATAATACTTCCTGTTAAGCACAAAAGGCCCAAAGCTAAATTAGAGCTCTAGAAGAGTGAAGAGGACTCTCAACAATGAAAACAAAGACTTGAGCGATGGTGCCAACCAAAATTGTGCTCTTAATCTCTTTGATACTCAGAAGTTCACTTTGATCACCACAATTTTTCTAGTCAGTTGCTTCTCTGGAAAGGAGAATCTGCATACATATATACACAATATATATGAGCTTTGAAGCTTCAAGTTAATCTAAGCAAAGATGAACCTTGCCCTCATCTTTCAGGTTCCATCCCATTTGCTTTCATCTTCAAGCACAAACCTGTAGCAAGTCCTTTGGAAGATCATCATCGTTACTGGTCTTCATCAACTGCCTTCTCTGCGAAACCATGGTTTGAATAGAAACCATGGTTTCAATAATCTTATCAACACGCTTATGATAGTTCCTCATCGCCCGCTTCCGTGGCAGATCAAGAAGTTTGAGCCAGGGCAGGAGATCCCCTATGGATGGGGCAAACAATTTCTCCTGCTCTTTCAGCATTGAAGGGAAGGCATGGCCGCCTACCTCAGCAAGTGTCTTGGAATGAAAAACTCGGCTGAGGGAGTTGGCATTCATCACAACGAAGGCTTCACCAAGATCAACAGCTTGCGTGCCATTGCGAGACTCTTGGACGAGACTCTGAAGCAAGTTGCGAACTTCCTCGTAGCGCACGTGCTGAAGGGCTTGAAGGCGGTTGGCAGTGAAGAGCTCCAAGGTGCAAATCTTGCGGAGGATCGCCCACCGCGGGTTGTAGCTGGAGAGGACGATGCTGCTGTCGTATCCATAGAAGACGTAGTCGGTAACAAGGAGATGGGGGCGATTGGCAAGGAGTTTGTCGTGGGTGTGGAGGACCTCCTCGGCAAAATGGGAGTTGCAGACGACGACGGCACGCTTGGAGCCGAGGCGGAGGCCAATGATGGGGCCGATGCTGCGAGCAAGATGGGCGAGGACGTGATGCGGGCAGCCAGTGCCAAGCAAGGGCAAGTGACCGATGAGGGGCCATGAACCTGGAGGGCCTGGAGGGAAGCGCCCATCGCGGGCTGCTGAGTTTCTGAGTTTGAGAGAGAAGATGGCAGTGAAGGCAGGCACTAGAAGAGCCATCGGTAATATCGCGGTCATATTCTGGAGGAATTCCATAGCGGAATGCGTATGTCTGCTTCTAACAAGATGAGGGGGCAATATAAAGGCTTGCTAGGGCGGCGGCAGCCATGGCATGTATCCATTGGGCGAAAAGTAAAGCTCATCCGGTTAGATTTTGAGCTTGCCATTAAGAAAACCGGCATATTTACACAAATTTTAGTGTAATTCTCGACAAAAGCTTCAAATTTTGGCCTAAGAACCACGAGAATTTGAAGTTTCCCTTATTTTGTTCGGCTAAGAAAAATGTATTTTTCTAGCCCTGCCCCCCCCCTGGAAATGTATCGCTATTGGGTACTTTTAGCTCGATTCGCCGACATGAAGGCTCAAGCTATGATCGTAGGGCAGAGACTACCTCCGTCTCTTGTGAACACGCAAGCTGTAGGCAGGTAAAACCCATTGTTGTTGCTGTCGGGCTCGTCTCAACTGGGCCTAAGTTATGGGGGGATGAAAGATATGGAGAGTAAGTGATTATTACAGCTTAGTGTCATTTTTGTTGTGTTCTAATATAAAAATAGATTCTCAATCAGACATATTGGCAACTTCTATATTATATTGCACATGAATCTTTTCGAATGCCTTCCTTGGCTTTCTCAGGCGCACACGAAGTAGCAAAACTCAAGACCCTCTCGAGGATTTGAACTCGGACAGATTCAACTCGCATTTGATGAGCTAATCACCTGAGCAAGGCACTGTCGGTGCTTCAAACTCAAAACCTGTAATTTAAAAAAAAACATTCAACCCCCTCCTAGCCCCTTCTCCATCTCAAGCACTGCCGCCTCTTGCTAAGGGTGATGCTGCAGCCTTGCTACTCAGGCCTATGACACGTGCGTCGATGACCTTGCCCCCCATGTCTGTGCATCAATGTCTGTTCCTTGAGACATCCACACAAGATTCCATTCGTATTTTTTTTTCCAAAATGGGTAGCACATACTCCCAAATGGTTTATATATTAAGAAGAGTCCACTTGAACAATATTAAGATAAAAGGTGCGCACTTTACATTAGCATTTTAGAATAAAATAAAATGAAAAGGGGCAAAATAAAGTGCTCTCTCTCTCTCTCTCTCTCTCTCATTGCCCAATGCTCACATGCAAATTGTGTGTTGCTGCTTTTCAAAGTGACTTTCTAAAAGAAACCTTTAGTGTTGTGTTGGGTTAGGGAAACTTTCATTGTTTTGCGTTCATGATGGAGACTTACCTTTCATTTCACATCCTCACTTGTCTTTACTTTTCTTGCATTCTATTCTTTTAGAATACTAAAGTGAAGCTTCACCTTGCATAATTTTAGTAAATTACACACACACACACATGTTTTGTTTTGCATTCTATTGTTTTAAAATGCTAAAGTGAAGCTTCACCTTGTATAATTGTAATAAATTTTACACATACATATATTAATTAGTTTTTTTTATTTCACCTTTCATTTCACAACTTTACATTTCTTGCATTCTATAGCTTGATTCGAATCAGTGTTAACGTTTGAGAAAGTTTTTTTTATTAAACGGTTGCTCGTCGAGTTTTCTCCTCATAAAGAAGAAAATCCAAAATACTAACAAAATTTTTGAGATTTGCAAAATTTTTAGACGTATATTTCATCGATTTTTCTTTGGTTTACCATGGTTTACAGCTAGCTAGTCTCGATTTTCAATCGACTCAAGACTAAGTTGAGACAATCCTTTCCCAAGCATTGATACCAGTTTAATTCAACATAACAATTTTATCACTTTCTTATTGTTTTTGAAAGCCGTCGTGACCCTTTCACTTGTTTTTAAACATGTAGTGTTACAATACAATATTATGTTTTTTCAAAAAAACGTGTAACACTAAACTATTCACATTTATATTACAATATATTCCAAAGGTATAAAAAATAATATTTGACACAAAACTCAATGCCCCTCTAGTAAACTATTTACATTTACATTACGATATATTCCAAAGGTATAAAAAATAATATTTGACGCAAAACTCAATGTCCCTCTTTAAAAACAAAGGAACACAAATGTCAACACCCTCTCACAAGGCCCTATAAAAGATAATTTAAAGTTATCATTAGCTTGTCATGTGGCACTAATCAACAAGATTTTTGGTATGCTAAAGGTCTTAGTATCCATATGGGTGAAAGTAGTTTAAATTTGTTTGCTTGACACGTGTCCTTTTAAAAATTGAAGAGAAAGAAAGTATTTTCTTTTCAAATGCTATTTCCCAAACGTACACAAATGTTAACACTCTCTCACATGGCCCTATAAAAAATAATTAAAAATTATCATTAGCTTGTCATTTGGCATTAATTAACAAGCTTTTTGGCCTACTAAAGGCCTTAGTATCCATATCGGTGAAGGTCCTAAAGGTTTTAGTATCCATATGGGTGAAGGTAGTTCAAATTTGTTTGCTTGACATGTGTGCCTTTAGAAATTGAAGAGAAAGAAAGCATCTCCTTTCAAATGCTATTTCCCAAAGGTGCCTTCATTTTTGGCTTTCTAAAAGAAGCCTTAGAGGAAAGTTGGGTTATGCATACTTTCAATGTTTGCAATGATGATTGAGATTTATCTTAAATGTTATTTCAATTTTACAATAGTAAATGAATCTTTTTATTTCATTTTCATTTCACATCCTGACATATCTTGATTTTTCTTGCATTCTATTGTTTTAGAACGTTAAAGTGAAGCTTCACCTTGCATATTTCTAGTAAATTCTAAGGATACACACAAAACACACACACACACACACACACACACACACACACACACACACAATGAGTTTTTTTAATTTCACATTTCATTTCACACCCTCACATGGCATGACTTTTCTTGCATTCTATAACTTAATTCTAGTCAAATATTCAAGAAAGTCTCTTTATTAAGCAACCGTCAACTGAGCTTCTTCCCCACAAAGAAGCAACCCGGAAATACTAGAATAAATTTAAAGTTTGTAGGATTTTTGAACTATTTTTTCACATATTTCACCAATTTTTCTTCCGTGATGGGCGAGGATGTGATGCGGACAGCCAGTGCCAAGCAAGGGCAAGTGACCGTTGAGGGGCCATGAACCAGGAGGGCCTGGAGGGAAACGCCCATCACGGGCTGCTGAATTTCTAAGTTTGAGAGAGAAGATGGAAGTGAAGGCAAGTACTAGAAGAGGCACCGGTAATATAGCGGTCATATTCTGGAGGAATTCCATAGCGGAATGCAGATAATTAGTGTATGTCTGCTTCTAACAAGATGAGGAGGCAACATAAAGGCTTGCTAGGGCGGCGACAGCCATGTGCTGACCACGCTGGCATGAATCCATTGGGCGAAAAGTAGAGCTCATTTTTGGACCCGTGATTTCATTGGCGACCCCCCTTAGGATTAAGTGGCACGGGCATGGGAAGGTGGGATCTACGACCGGGGGATTGTGGGCCGTAGATC